>NC_135327.1:176240808-176857133 GCF_023851605.1 Tamandua tetradactyla | reverse complement strand
TTTCTTTCTTTCCAATCTGGATGCCTTTTATTCCTTTTTTCTTACCTAATTGATTGCTGGAACTTCCAGTACAATGTTGAAAATAACAGAGATGACATTGAGCATCCTTATTTTGTTCCTGATCTTAGAGGGAAAGCTTTCATTTTTCACCATTGAGTATAATGTTAAATGGTTTTTTTATATTGGCCCTTTATCATGTTGAGGAAGGTTCCTTCTATTCTTAGTTTTCTATGTGTTTTTAATGAGAAGAGTGCTGGGTTTTGCCTTTTCTGCATCATTGAGATGATTGTTTTTTTCTCTTGCATTCTATTAATGTGCTGTATTACAATAATAACTTTCTTATATTCAACTACTCTTGCATACCTGGGATAAACCCACTTGATTTAATTGCAGTTGTGTTTGTTTTACTAGTGTTTTGTTGAGGATTTTTGCATCTATATTCATAATATCGATGGATGTTGAGGCTCTTGGTTTGTAATTTTCTTTCCTTGTGGTATCAATCTGGATTTGGTATTTCGGTGAGGTTGCCCTCATTAAATGATTTAGGGAGAGTTCCTTCCTGTTTTTTGGGGGGAAGATTTTGTGCAGGATTGTTTGGTAAAATTCACTAGTAAAAAAAATCTTTCTGGGGCTTTTGTTTGTTTTTCTTTTCTTTTTTTGATTATTGATTAACCTCTTTATTTGTTGTTGGTCTGTTGAGCTCATCTATTTATTTTTGAGTCAATGTAGGCAGTTTGTGAGTTTCTAGGAATTTGTCCGTTTCATCTAGGTAATCTAATTTGTTGGCATACAGTTGTTCATGGTGACTTCTACTCCTTTTTATTTCTTTGGAGTTGGTAGAAATGGCCCCTCTTTCATTTCTAATTTTAGTTATTCTGTCCCCTTTTTTTTTCATCATCAGTCTAGCTAAAGATTTCATTGATTTCCTCTATTTTTTAATTCTCTATTTCACTGATATTTGCTCTAATCTTTGTTTTTTTCTTTCCTTCTGCTTGCTTTGGTTTTACTTTGCTTTTCTTTTCTAGATCCTCCAGTCATGAGGCTAGGTCTCTGAATTGAGATCTTTCTTCTTTTTAAATGTTAGCATTAGAGCTATAAATTCCTCTCTCGGCATTTCTTTGCTGCATTCCAAGGTTTTGATAAAGTATTTTCACTTTCATTTGCCTCAAGATATTTCATAACTTTCCTTGAGATGTCTTATTTGATCCATTGCTTGTTTAAGATTGTGTTGTTTAATTTCCCAATTCTTCCTTTGTTATTGATTTCTAGCTTTATTCCACTGTGGTTGGAGAAGATACATTGTATGAGTTCAATATTTTTTAATATATTGAGATGTTTTGTGACTTAATATTAGGTCTAATCCTAGAGATTCTTCCATGTGCATTAGAGAAGAGTGTGGATTCTGCTGCTATTTGGTGAATTGTTCTCTATTTGCCTGTTAGCTTTAGTTGGTTTATAATATTGTTCATGTCTTCTATTTCCTTATTACTCTTCTGCCAAGATGTTCAATGCTTTATTGAAAGTTGTGTACTGACTTCTACTATTAATGTAAAACTGTCTAGCTCTCCCTTCAAATCTGTCAATATTTACTTCATACATTTTGTGGCTGTGCCATTAAGTGCATATATATTGAAAATTATTATGCCTTCTTGTTGATTTGGCCCCTTTGTCAGTTTATAGTGAGTTCCTTTGTTCCTTGTAACCAGTTTTGACTTAAAGTCTATTTAATCCAGTATTAGTATAGCTATCCTAGCTCTCTTTAGGTTACTATGCCTGGTATATCTATTTTTCCCAACCTATCACTTTCAATCTACTTGTGCTTTGAAGTCAAGATGAGTCTTTCTTGTATACAGCATATAAATGGGTCGTGCATTTTTATCCGTTCTGCTAATCTTTGCCTTTTGACTACAGAGTTTAATCCAATTACATTTAAAGTCACTACTGATAATGCCGGACTTTCTTCTGCCACTTTGCTATTTGATCTTTGTTAAGTCTCATATCTTTTTTTTCCCTCAATTTTGCCATTAATGCCTACTTTCATATTTATTTTTGTATTGTACCATTTTGTTTCCCTTCGAATTTCTTTATATACTTTTCACATTTTCTTTGTGGTTAATGTATTAGATGCAGTTCTCTAGAGAAACAGAATCAGCAGGAGATATCTGTAAATGTAAAATTTATAAAAGTGTCTCATGCAACCGTGGGGATGTAAGAGTTCAAGATCTATAGGGCAGGCTGTGAGCTGGCAGCTCCAGTGAAGGTCCTCAGTGAACTCTCAGGAGAGGCTGGCTGGCTGAAGCAGGAAGACAGACTGTCTCTTCTGAATCCTCCTTAAAAGCCTTTCAGTGATCAGATTAGGCATCACTCATTGCAGAAGATATTCCCCTTAGCTGGTTGCAAATGCAATCAGCTGTGGATGCAGCCAGCATGGTCATGATTTGAGTCCATGAAATGTCCTCACAGCAAGAGACAGGCCAGCGCTTGCCCAACCTGACAACTGGGCACCAGCACGTGGCCAAGTTAACACATGAACCTGACCATCACAGTTACTAAGCTACTAACATTTAACATTCAAATTCTATATCATGTTTGATTTGATAACTTCAGTAGCATATGTGCTGGTTTGAAATGATGCATGTACCCTAGAAAAGTCATGTTTTAATCCTGATCCCATTTTGCAAAGGCAGCCATTTCTTTCTAATCCCTTATTCAGTGTTGTATGTTTGAAACTGTAACTAGATCATCTCCCTGGAGATGTGATTTAATCAAGAGTGGTTGTTAAACTGGATAAGGTAGAGGCGTGTCTCTACCCATTAGGGTGGGTCTTGATTAGTTTCTGGAGTCCTATAAAAGAGGAAACATTTTGGAGAAAGAAAGAGATTCAGAGAGAGCAGAGCAGAATGACATAGCCATGAGAAGCAGAGTCCACCAGCCAGCGACCTTTGGAGATGAAGAAGGAAAATGCCTCCCAGGGAGCTTCATGAAACAGGAAGCCAGGAGAAGAAGCTAGCAGATGATGCCATGTTTACCATGTGCCCTTCCAGATGAGAAAGGAACCCTAACCGTGTTCACCATATGCCCTTCCACTTGAGAGAGAAACCCTGAACTTCATCAGCCTCCTTGAACCAAGGTATCTTCCCCTGGATGTCTCAGATTGGACATTTCTATAGACTTGTTTTAATTGGGACATTTTCTCGGCCTTAGAACTATAAACTAGCAATGTATTAAATTCCCCTGTTTAAAAGCCATTTTGTTTCTGGTATATTGCATTCTGGCAGCTGGCAAACAAGAACAGTGTATATATACAGTGTTCCTATACCCCTTAGACACCCCCCATTTTTTTGTTTTACTTGTTACAAATTATATCTTTATACAATGTATGTCCAAAACAATGTTTGTCATTATTTTTTAATACGTTTGCATTTTAGATCCTGTAAGATGTAAAAAATGGAACAGCATACCAAAAAATATAGCACAGCATTACTGACATTTATAATTACCCATATGGTTACCTTTAGTGGAGGTTACCTTTCATTATGTCACATTGATCTGTCTAATGTCCTTTCTCTTCAGTCAAAAGTACTCCCTGTAGCATTGCCTGTAGGAATGGTGACAAACTCCCTCAGCTTTTGTTTATCTTGAAATATTTTAATCTCTCCACTGTTATTGAAGGACAGTTTTGCTGGATACAAAATTCTTGGTTGGTATTTTCTTTCAGAACTTTAAATATCTCACCCCACTGCCTTCTTGCCTCTATAGTTTCTGATGGGAAATTAGCACTTAATTTTTTCATTTATTTATTTTTTCTCTATTAGAGAAGTTGTGGGATAACAGAACAATCATGTATAAAATACAAGATTCCCATATATCAACCTATTATTAACAACTTGCATTGGAATATTTGTTACAACTGGTAATAGCACATTTTAAAAATGGTACTACTAGCTATAAACCATGTTTTAAATTAGGGTTCATTGTTTATGTACTGTAGATCCATGGAATTTTTTTATTTTTTTTTTATTCTGTTACCTTATATGCAATCTAACATTTTCCCTTTTACTCACATTCAGTTATATATTTCAGTGTTGTTAATTAACATTCACAATGTTGTGTTACCATCTCCACCATCTATTACCAAAATATTTCCATCATTCCTATACAGGGTTCCTATCTGGCACTTAATCTTTTAGGACTCCTTGTTCATAACATGCTGTTTTTCTCTTGTAGCTTTTAGAACTTTCTCCTTGTTCTTGGCATTTCAAAGTTTTACTAAAATGTGTCTGCGCATGGTTCTCTTCAAGTTTGTCCTTTTGGGGGTTCAGTGGAGTTCTTTAATGTGCATATTTATGTTTTTGCTTTCACTTAGGAAATTTTCTGCCAGTATATATATATTTTTTAAATTCCTTCTGCCTCTTTCTCTTTTTCTTCTCTTTCTGGACTCTCCACAATAAATTTATTGGTAAATAGTGTCCATATTTCTTAGTAGGCTCTTTGCTTTTTTAATTGCTTTTTTTCTCTGTTCCTCAGTCTGAGACATTTCATTAGTCTTGTCTTTGAGTTCATTGATTCTTCCTTCTGCTACCTTCAACCTGTGTTAAAACCCTGTAGGAAATTTTTTTTATTTCAGTTATTGTGGTCTTCAACTCCAGTATTTCTGTTTGTTTTTAAAATCTCTCTCTGTTGTGACTTGCCTATTGTTCATTCATTGTTTTTCCTGATATCCTTTAATTCTTTCTCTGTATTTTCTTTTATGTCCTCAAGCATATTGAAACCATTAAAAAAAAAAAAAATCTTCGTACATTATGTCCAAAGTCCATTGATTTCTAGATTTTTATCTTGTTCTTTTGAATGGGACATCATTGCCTTTTACTTTTTCTTATTATCTTTTGTTTTATACTGTCCTTTTAAAATATTTTTAAGTGTCACCTATGATACAAAGTCCTTAGGCTCTCTGTGCTTGACAGAGATTTCCCTAGCCACTCAAAGTATATCATTTTCATAAGAGACTAGCTCTTTGGATTTAGACCCAGGAGATTCAGTTTGGAGGGCAGGGCATCCCCTAGTCAGGAGGGCTGTCATGGATGAAAAGCAGTGGGTCACCTGTTCTTTCACCACTAAGAAAGTTTCCAGCTTTAAGCTCAAATTCAAATTCTATTATTTGGGGACAAATAGCATCATAATTTGTTTACTAACAACACTTTTTATATGTCAAAGGGGAAAATATCTGGACTAGTCTTTTCTGTACAAATCTTTCCTGGAGTGGGGGTGGAGTGAGATTTTTAAATAAGTCACTAAATGGAAAATTACCAGTATGGAGTTTAGAGAGATCTAGTTCCTGAGTCATTATCAAGCAGATAGAGTTCTCAATTCTGCATGAATAGTGAAATGACTGGAGGGTGATGGTGCAGAAAGAGCAGTTTAGGGGTAGAATGGTGCATCGTGGAGAAAGGTTGTTGGAAAGAAAGTAAAGATTTTCTTCAAGGCTCTTTCAGCCACTTTCCTTTGGCTATCTTGGGGAACTAATGTAGTGATTTACCACCTGCCAATTAGGGCTGATAAGTTTATCATTTACCACACCCTAATTTGAAATACTCAAAATTACAATATTAAGTTAATTGTTCTTCTTCTGGAGAGTTTTGTTTAGTTACCGTACCTTAGCTGCCTACACATAGACTGGGAAAACCCAAATTTCGTGTTCTGGAAAAAGATTGCAAGTCATTTATCCGACATAACTTTGGTCCAAAAGCCAAGTGTGCTAAACCTACACGTGCAGTCAGAATAATTTGCAAAAACTGAGCACAGAATATTCGTCAAATCCCCCCAAACTATGCTACCGGGCTTGGGCAACAAAGATTTTCCTCTGAGTTCTTGAAAAAGGTAAAGCCCAAACTCCTTCCCATTGCACTTATTAACAGGACGACGGTTACTTCGGGAACATTCGCGTTTCCACGCGCCACAGTAACCGGCACAGTTGCTTCCGCCGAGAGGGGGTGGGGGAGGGGTGGACAAGCGCTGAGCACACAGCCCACGCGGCAGAGGCAGAAAAAACGCCCGCCCTCTAGGGCCTAGCGGGAGAAGGAATCTCGGGGAAGGGTGCGGTAACTGCAGCCTCAGTGCGAACCCGCCAATCAAAAGCCGCTTTTGCGTAACCGCGCGCCAATCACAGAAGCCTTTTCCGCGAGCCCCCGGCTATTTAAAGGCCCACGCCGTTACCGCGGCGGCGTAGTTTTGGGTCGGCGTCAACGAAGACTGACACCCATGGCTAACCACATTGTGCTCTGCAACGGCGCCAAGATGCCCATCTTGGGGCTGGGCACCTGGAAGGTAGGTACCCTGGGGGCGCGAATGCCGAGGCTCGCTCTGGGCTTCTTAACGCCCGGCTGTCAGGGCGGCCTGGGACGGAGAAGGACCTGGAGTGACCCTGAAAGGCCCCACGCCTCGGCCGCCGGGCCTGTGAGGACCCCCCCTCGGGCTTGTCGGCTCCCTGGTCCCCGGAGGGGTCGTGCCGCCTCTGCGGGAAGCCGGGCGCCGAGGAGGGCCCACGAAGGCGGGCCGGGCCCTGGTCCTCCGGGGTCTTGCGGGTGGTGTATGGATACAACGGCAGCAACTTGGGAGAGGCTGCCCCTTCAGATACTTGGTGGGCGGATCCCCAGGCCATGCTGAAAATCCGAGCGGGAGGCCCAAATGGAAAATCACTGAAGGGAGACGGAAAGGAGGTGGGACTACCCCGAATCTCCGCCGCTCTTGCCCCACGGGTTAAGAACTGGGGTAGACTTAAGAGATGGGGCGGAAAGTAAAATGTGGGAAGAAACTCCAGCGTTCTTTTAAAGGCGTAATTAACGACTTTGCCTGTCCTTGTTTCCGTTATTACTTTCTCCGGAATAAGCATCTCAACTTAAGTCTAGAGACTGAAGATAATTAAATTAGGTGGCACGAATTTGCTCCCGAGACCGATCTTTCTCCTTTAGGGACGGGAAAGGGCTCATGATTTCTGTGCCCCCAAACGCTCGGCTCAGAACTCCCCTGAAACGGGGCACTGCCTCTTATCGGTGTCCTGAATGGTGTGTAAACTCCGCGGAAAATCTGGGCGTCCTTGGTTACCGCCTGTTGCTGTTAGCCACCACCAATATTAAAACTTCTAAAAAGCCTTAGAACTAAGTAATTCTTTTCAAAGCATCCCGAAGAAGTGGGTAGGAATTTAAAACTAGGCTGTTTTTCTCAAAACTAGGCAGCACACAAGGGGTATTACAGGACGTGAGGCAAAACCCCCAGAATGTTCAAGCCCCTTAAAAATTAGTGTCAGACCTCCTTTTTGTTCTCTTTGAATGTGGGGCTGGATAGTTACACACAGACAAGGCAAGGAAAGACAAAGATTGAGCTTTCGGTGAAATGGTTCAAATAGGACGGGGGTGTGGGTTTATTTATGTCAGCCTAAAGCCTCCAGCTGAAAATTAAAGTGTAACGTGAAAATAGAGAAAGGCCATAGATTTGCCTCACACTGAGAGTGTTTCTTGGCTGAATCAGACTGCATCATTTGTGTTTCCTCCAGATAGCCCAGTGGTGTTGATGAGAGTCTAATTTAATTATGGCCATGATACAGAGTTTTAAAGTCCACCTGTGGCAAATTATTCTATTTGAGTGGAAGTGAGATGTTTCCTTGACAATGAATGGCAAGTGCCATTTTATCATGATTAAACATACATGCAAACACATATAACTGGAATACAAGTTCCGCAAGATGATACTTAAACCTCACTATCTGGAATGCATTTCCCTATTTTTATTCAATTTCGTTTGTTTTTTTTAAATTATGGTTGTGATCTTAGAAATCAGTTTCATGGCCCAACATTTGGAAATAACTACTCTGGAGTAAATAAGGAATAAAAGTTTATAGAAGAGGGTTTCAGATCACTCACCTGAACACTTGACACCCAAAAGACTGTGTATTTATTTAAAATAATCTAGACATTTATATTATTCGTTCTGGTGTCTGTAAGTACATGGAGGGCTAGAAGAGCATGTCCATCACTGCTGTTTCTAGCACATTCCTGGTAAATAGTAAGTACCCAAAGGTTATGTATTGAATTAATGTGAAGAAGTAAAACAACTTTAGAAATATCTGTAGTAAAAATGCCAATTTGTGTATTTTGGGGACAGAGGGTGAGGTTTGTAGAATTGGGTGGAAATATGGGGAGGGACAGTGGGAGGTTGACACTAAGATGATAAGTATGGCCTTCTTTCTTGTTTCAAAGTAGTTATATGAATGGGGCGGGTCATGGTGGCTCAGCAGGCAGAGTTCTCAGCTGCCATTCCGGAGACTTGGGTTTGATTCCCAATGCCTGGCCATGCAAAAAAAAAAAGGAAAATGGTTATATGAATGATGGCTTAATACCTTTTTCCCCATCGTTTGTACATATTACTTTACAGATACTGGAGAAAAGATGTAGAGAGTTAGATGCCATTTGCTTAGCTTTGTGATTATTGGAGGAGGCTCTGTGAGTGGGTGCAGTTGTTTGTCCTCATGGATTTTTCCATGTCATAGTGCGCTGGCCCTTGGCAAGGCTTGACTAGTATCCAGTCACTCTTCTGTTGAAGGTCTTCAGTCTCTCCCTTCTTTATTCATGATTGTGGTTTTAGGTAGGTGAGAGACCATCTCTGCTCCAGACCCCATGTGGCTTCGAAAGGGTTTTCCTCCTGACAGGCTTCCTTTCCCTCCTAGAGAGTGAAAAGGCCACCAGCATTGTTTTACCAGGGGGCCTTTGACAGGGATTACTTTTAATTGATGCCAGCCAGTGTTGTGTTACTAATGTATGTTTTTGACCTATTTGAAAAATTTTGGTAGTAAGTGATTGTCGTAACCTTGTGTGTACACCCAGAGCCTAGGAATGTGGGTAAAACTGTTTCTCAACCATTTTCCGATTATGAGCCCCAACTTTTTGAAGTATTTTTTGCCTGACAACCCCTTCCCCCAGGAAATTTTAATATCAAGATATATACTCTTCGTATCTGTTGCCCTTAACACACCACAAACCATTATATTAAGTGAAGATTTTTTTGTCCCTCTCCTCCACAGGTTTTTGCCTTTTGAGGGTGATAGTGCCGTTAAGAATGCAGGAGGTTGAAGAAGAAAACACACTAAGAGACTTTGTGTTACCTTACCAAAGATCAAAGATATTTAAATATACCCTGTCTGTGCAGGGCCAGTGCTGGTCCATCCATGTCTCAACTCTGTGAAGACATCAGTGTCTAGAATTCAGAGTAGAGTTGATTAGAGTAGAACAGGAGGAAGTTCATCCCAGTTTTGTTAGTGTGTGTCAGTTGCCAAACCTGATTGAGTATGATCTTTGGCATAACATATTAGCCAGCTTGACTGTGTTTCCAGTGTGATAAGGCAGCCAAAAGGATAGCTAGACCTTCACCCATCAGCTTATTATCATTTGAAATTGCAGTTGACAGTAACAAACAGTAAAGTGAATTTGGACACACTGAACACATGCCAAGTGAGATTTGTTTATTTGCATCAACCAATGGAAAGTGCCTTTTCTGTTGATTGTGGGGGTAGTACGCGAAAGGTAACACATTGTAGTCATTGTCTAGATTTTCTCCAATGGTTACTCTGTGGGAGTCTTGCAAGCCAGGCAGATTTTAAGCCTTGTTCCTACAAAACTGGCAGGGTGTTGCCCTTCAGTAGGTTAACCACAGATCGGAGATTTGGTCTCCCAGTTGTGCAGCTTGGGGACATTGTGTGTCATTGTAGAGTGAGGAGACGCAGCTTGTCAAAGTGACATGAAGTTAATTGATACCGTGATGTCAGCTGGTTACAGGAGTTAAATCTTTTCAGTCTGCAGAATATCTGTGGTCGCTATCAGAATGCCTACTTTTTTGGTATCAAGGTAGTGAATTGAAAACCAGAATATTTTTTTTGTGAGTAGGAAGTTAGAACAAATTGAGTTTGGACCTGTTGCTTGATCCCTATTTCTTGATATGTATCTCTATATAAGAGGTCGTATTCCAGAATAGGGATTGAAAAACTAAGTCCATGGGCCTGTTTTGTAAATAAAGTTTTATCGGAATGTAGCCACTCTCATGTCTTTATGTATTATTTACATGGTAGAGTTGAGTTGTTGCCAGAATCCATATGCCCCACAAAGCCTTAAGCATTTTCTGTTTCCCCTTTACAGAAATAGTTTGCCAACTCCTATTTTAGAAGACTATTGTAGAAGATTCGAGGTAGCTTAAGCAGAATTTGGAATACATTTAAGAAGTTTGTTCACTAATGCTATCTAACTTGCATTTGGTTTATACTTAAAAGTGAAAAATAGTAGAAAGTTATTCTACAACACCACTAGTATTGAAAGAAAAACAGTGATGAAATTGAAATTAAGGTTTAGTATCTCTTAAATGAAGGTGCTGAAGGAAATCTGGCTTAATTTGAAGAGGTTATAGTGTTGTTTTCCTTGACAGTTTTTCTGTGACAAGAAACTTTTAAAGGCTTTAAAGGCCAATTGATGGTCCTGCTTTATAGACTAGGTTCATATCAAAAGTTACCGTTTTCCTAGTCCTTGCTACAGAGTTATCATTGGCCCACTATCCTCAGACTTCATACCCAAGATGTTTTCTTCACCAGTGTGAAGTTTCCTTTGCAACCCCCCCACCTTCATTACAAAAGTAATATCTGCTAACTAGAGAAAATTTCAAATCATACAATAAAAAGAAGAGTATCCCCTATTCCCAGAGATTCCCAAGGCTAATACTGTAAAGAATTCTATCCTTGAGATACCTTGGTTGTTTTTTTTTACCATGTACTTTGTCTTTATAACCTTCTTTCTAGTTGGGGCTGTTATTTTTCTGTTTTGACTGGGGATGTGGAGGGAAGGATATTATCTTGAGATAAATAAGAGTTACAAGAAAAAGGGGAAGAAGGTGAGATTTTAAAAGGAGGAGTCTGTATGTGTGTGTGAGAACAAAAGAGAAATTTTCTGAGTTATTATTGGCTGGCTTGTGAGTATTATAAATGAGAAAATAGGGAGACACATGTTGTAGAGGTGACAGGAGATGTAGGATCAGAAAATTCTCACAGCCAGCACTTATTGCCATCTGCACAGAACAGCACAAAATTACTGCCCAAGATAGAGCTTTGCAAAGCCTCCCCCAAATCCAAAGACAATGGTCATACCTTAGTTAGCCCAAGTCACAGGCCAGATTAGTGGTGGAATTGAAATTAAAGCCTGCTTTAGCAAATGGGAGTTGTACAATTCAGTTATTTGTAATTTGGTTGTTCTTATACTGGTTTTGTATAGATTTGCTGCTAGATTCATAGGAACTTGCTTTCATTATTTTTCTTCTTTTTTTAAAGACTCAAGTTGGGACCATGCTCTTTTGTTTGCATTTTTTTTTTTTATGTTGTTGCTGGATGTAGGAGAGGTAATCATATATTTGCATTTTCAAGTTTGTTAGATTTTTGCCGTCTCTTAAGTTAGCTGCTTTGTTATTGGTAAGAAATTAATTTTGTCTCTAAATTACATGATTGTGTAGATTACTTCTAGGAAAGATTCTAGGTTGATATGATTAATATTGGAAGTAGTTTGCCTTCTTGACACTTTAATACCAGAGGATGGCTTTTCCAAACTCGGAAGTCTTGTCCGCTTACTGCAGTCTCTCCCTGACTGTTGGAGTCCCTCAGGTTTATGGAGAACTCCGGAGTGGTAGTCAGAAACAAGCCTCTGAGATCCTCCTGCCAGGGCTTGCATCCTGACATCTCTTACTAACTGCCTGGTCTTGCCAGTTCCTTAACCTCTCTGTGCCTTAGTTCCCTCATCTTTAGATGCTGTGGTGAAGTTTCAGCATGATGAAGCACTTTTTCAGTGTCATCCGTTGTATGCTACATACCTCACTGGGTGGGGTTCCATCCAGGTGACATGATCTGCCCTGGCATAATGTATGTGTATGTATGGTAAACCAGGGCACTGGTGAAGCTGAGAGAAGGACATTTCCTCCCCCTCCTCCTCAGTGGCCTAGTTTCCCACATCTGTTCCTGCCACTCAGATGGTCAGATGGTTTGGGCGTGAACACCCATTCAATCTCTTTGCAGCACTGACCACAAACCATACATTGATTTTCCTGGTTCCCATTTTCCCCTTGCCTGTCAACATTTTTGTCTGCTTCTATCTCTGAGGGGTTATCTCCCTTATCTCCGCCTCCTAAAGCATATTCTCATGCAGTGAGATACTGACCATCAGGGTAACAAGAATTGACACACAGGCCTTTGGATCAACATCATAACATTCTTGGCTTCACGATAATCTTCTAGAAATAGTGATTGCCAGTATCAGAGGCCATACATGAAAAGAGAAAGAAAAGTACAGGCATTCACTGACTAAACTCAAACCAAATGGGAATTTGGATAAATATTTAAGGCTATTTTTGAAATATTTTAAACTGTCTGAAAGAAACAGCATCCTATATTATTTCAGGAACCTAACAGATACAGATAGTCAGGGTTTTTTTTTTATATGGCTGTTTGTAAATCATCAGATATGGAGAAACAAGAAAGAAGAATTTAGCAGTCTTTTTAAGGTGGTCTGTGCTGCCCGTGATTGTCAGACTTTCCAAAAATGAAAAATTGTGGCATTTCACCTTGTTTCCCCTATATCTGAGAGCCAGTAGGTTTAAAATGCTGCCTCAGGGGCCAATTCCGGGTGCCTGCCCATGCAAAAAGAAAGAAAAATGCTGCTTCAGAAATTTGCTTAGGACCTTCCTTTGCTGAAATTAACAGAACAAGAACTTGAATAAGGATGAAAAATGATCAGTAATTTCACATTGTCCTTCATCATCTTTGGTTTTGTGCAAACTATAGTTTTGTGTACTTTTTAAAAATGTTTTTAACCCCATGGCTTTTATGTTCTCTTTCTTTCAGTCCCCTCCAGGCAAAGTGACAGAGGCTGTGAAAGCAGCCATTGATATTGGGTACCGCCACATTGACTGTGCCCATGTGTACCAGAATGAGAGTGAGGTGGGGGTGGCCATCCAGGAGAAGCTCAAGGAGCAGGCGGTGAAGCGTGAGGACCTCTTCATCGTCAGCAAGGTACCATTCTGTAGGAGGAGCATAGGGGAAGAGTTCTTATTCAAACGAGTCCAATGGTGGGATCATTTTAGGAGCTGAGTCAACACTCTGGGACCCTCTTATATGGTTAGTTACCACCTGGTAGGTGATTCTTTCACAGGAAATGTATTGCCTGGAGGAAATAGGGGGCTCTAGAATTTGCCCATCCATGGCTTTCTGTTGGATGGTCTTTATATCTGGACTCATTGATTTGAACCCCAGGCTAATGCAGATTAAGTTGTGGGTTGGCTATCCCAAGTGCATTATCTTTGAGGACCAACCTTGGTCCTCATCTGCAGATTGCATCTCCACTGCTGGCCACTGTCTTTTCCTGGAGGCTGTTAGTAAACAGGACACTGGGTGGGAGGGTGAGGTGGCTCCAAAAAAACCTCATAATTAGGTCCTGTCCATTCCATTTTATGTCTTCTGTTTGGTTCTTTTGACAGCTTTCCTTGACCTGATTATCATGCCTTGCTTCTTTGTAAATTAGGTTCCACAGTGAAAATTCCCTCACAGCCAATTCAATACTTGAATCATCTCAGCCATGGTATCATGATAAAATGGGTGGGTTGTGGGGAGAGGGAAGTGAATCCTAATAAGTCTTTTGAGCTGCCTGGCTCTCCTCCAGGAAACAGCCTTTTAAATGATGGTGATAAGATGTGCTGTCTTGTTGCTTTCAGCTTTGGTGTACATACCATGAGAAAAGCATGGTGAAAGGAGCCTGTCAGAAGACACTTAGTGACCTCAAGCTGGACTACCTGGATCTCTACCTTATTCACTGGCCTACAGGCTTTCAGGTATGGGGTACAACGCTCAGACCAATTCTGTTGTGGTCCATCTCTCACCTGTGGTGTGTTATGACTCCCTTTGTTGGCAAATTGTGTTAGGTAGACTCCTGTGTCCTTGGTGCTCACAGTATGGTCAGTGGACTAGCAACAATGACATCACCTTGAGCTTTTTAGAAATCACAGTCTCAGGCCCTACCCCAGGTCTTCTGAACCAGAAACTGTATTTTAACAAGAACCACAGATGACTCCTTTACATAATATAAAATTTGAGTAGTATTGCTATTTGTCACTTGGTGATTGTTTAATTTAAAATTGATGACAGAAAACAGGCTCAGGTGACATTACTCTCCGTACTGTACGTAGGCCATAGGCATCATCAGTACTTGCTCTTCCCCTCCGCCCCCAAGAACATAAGCACCTAAATACACATACTTCCAGACATGTATATAGATGCATACATTCTGCACATGTTCCCCATGCGGAGAAAGCTTGACAGATATCTGCTGGCAGCCAAGCTTTTTGCACCGAAAGAAATCTAGTTTTTACGTCCTCTGCCTTCATTCTGGCCACTGGTTCAGTTTTCTGCTTGGTCAGCCACATTGAAAATGTGTGAATTTTATCCTATTTTATTGCATAGTGGCATATTAGAATCTGAAGAGACTTGACTTTAATCCTTCATTTTTCATGGAAAGCCAGTGAGGCTTGGCGAGGTGATATTTTTCGAGGCCAGTAATCCATCCAAGACTTGAGTCTCTTGAGTCCTGCTCGTGTAGCCTTGCCCTTTCCACACATTCCAGCCACTGATGGAAATAGTCAACTGACTGAGCACCATCCACTTCCACCTCACAGTCTCTCAAATGATGATTTTTCATCTTCAGCCCTTCAGATAGAAAAAGTGTTTGGAGCTTCAGGGTTTCTTGCTATTCCCTTTCCCACATTGGCATGCAATTGATTAGCCCTTGATTATGTTCTAAAAACTTATCCAGCTGTCATAGTTCAGAAAATATTTTCTAAAACTTTATGTTCAAAGAAGCACCTTCCCCAGCAAGTCTGTAAAGGACTATTATTGATTTTTTGGTTTATTCTGTTTTGCTTTTTATCGCAATCACAGACTGGAAAGGACTTTTTCCCTCTGGATGAAACAGGCCATGTAATTCCTAGTGACACTGATTTTGTGGACACATGGGAGGTAAGGCAGTCCCTGCTTTGTTTGACCTTACACTTCATTGCTGGCTTCTTGTTCTCCCCGTGGGTGAAGAAGGTGTGAGAAACCTGCTTTTCCATTTCTTTTATTGCATGTTATCGATTTTGTTTCCCCCTCATATCTCATTAGAGCTTACCTTTTGCCTACCATCTCTTGCCTTTTGAAAGGTCTGATTAGCTGATACTGAATCATGAGGGCAGGATTTGCTTTCTTTTCTTGTCCGTTTTGGCACATTTCATCACTAAGCAGATACTCTTTTCTCTGTAGGCCATGGAAGAGCTGGTAGATGAAGGACTGGTCAAAGCTATTGGAGTATCTAACTTCAACCATCTCCAAATCGAGAGAATCTTAAATAAACCTGGCTTAAAGTATAAGCCTGCAGTTAACCAGGTAAACATCCACCAGAAAATCAGGCATCCTTAGGATACTATTTTACCATCTGGTTACTTCATATTTACATTACCCTATAAGTAGCAGGAGGCAGGTTCCTGTATGTTTTTCTGATTCATAATGACATTGGCACATCTTGCAGGAGAGAAAGAGTTTGAGCTTGGCTTGTGATGACTCAGTGTCTGACAGATTAACAGCATGCAGACATAGAGATCCTCAGACCTGTGATAGTTGCTAAATAGATAAAACCAGAAAAAGCCTTCAGAGACAATGGCTGTAGTATATCAGGAACAAGATTATAATGGTCAGGGACATAAGCTGGAAAATATAGAAGCTTTACAGCTTATCTGGAAGATGGGACATTTGTTACACATTTTTTGCTTGGGGAGTAAAGGGACTTGAAATAGGGAAATGTCCTATATGTCATATCAGGGTATGAATGTGTGCCCACAGTGCCCGCCCATCAGCCCTCCTGTTTGCTTTTGCAGATTGAGTGCCACCCGTACCTAACTCAGGAGAAGTTATTCCAGTACTGTCAATCCAAAGGCATCGTGGTGACTGCCTATAGTCCCCTTGGCTCTCCTGACAGACCCTGGTGAGGTTTCCATGAGGTCATGCTCTCTTGTCAATTTATGAAGATTAGAAAAAAAAAGAAAATTTCCACATCAAGGAGAATGCTTCTGGGACTAATTTACAGATCTTCCTGGGGTGCCTTGGGAGGCTCTGAGGGACTGCCCTCTCTTAGATGAACTAACTCTTAGAGTTGTAGGCTGCCTTGAGTGGGTGTTGATTCTTGTTCACATGGATCTCCTTTTTTTCTCAAGGGCCAAGCCTGAGGACCCTTCCCTACTGGAGGATCCCAGGATCAAAGCAATTGCAACCAAGCATAATAAAACCACAGCCCAGGTATAGCTATTTCCAGGCCCTCATGACTGTGCCCTGAAATTCCTCCATTCCTAGTTGTCCTCATTAATTAGGAGGGAAGGGGACTGTGAGTGTCGGACCCCAGTCAGGCCCTCTCTGGAAGTGTGGTCGGGGTCTTGGAGTACATAATAGAAAGAGCATAGATTGTGAATTTAGAAAACTGCCATATGGACTGGGGATAATAATTCATGTTCCTACCTTTATAGGTTGTCATAAGGATTAACATTTGTTAACTTTGTGAGAACTCATCTCTATACAGATATAGGAGTACTAATAATCATCTGCAAGCAAAAGTTCTCGTTTCCCAAGTGGTAGCATGAGTTCCTGTGCAGTGACTAGTCTCATTGAGTACAATATACCTGAGGAGACACTGATGCAACATGGCTGAGGGGCATTTTAAGAGCAGGATGGAGTCATATCTAGACCTGAATGCTTCCCCTCCCTGTTGCTGGATGTGACCTGGGGCAAATTGCTTAGTGTCTCTGAGTCTATTTTCTTTGATGGAAACTTCTAGAATTTACGTCTTCTGGTTATGTAATAATGTAGAGTGTTTGCTATATGTACACACTGTGTATTTCTCTGTGGGTTTCCAGGTGTTGATCCGGTTCCCCATACAGAGGAATATGGTGGTGATCCCCAAGTCTGTGACACCTGAACGCATTGCTGAGAACTTTCAGGTAAGACCTAGCTGGTTGGCCCATGGAGGAGGGAGGACTCTTCACAGCGCTGTCCCTGAATTGTTGTGTGTGGGCCTTGCACCTACACTTTTGCCCACCATCCTGTCATCTCAGACCAGGGAGCTGACCTCAGTGGGAGCCCTGGTGAACAAACCCATGGGCCAAAGACAGTGAATTTCATTGGGTTAAGGCCCTTGGGCCACTCATTCAGCTCAGCTGTGCCTCAGGCTTACTCAGAGGCCCCAGGCTGTCTGTGCATAGGGCTTTGCTGAGGCTTCAGTGATACTGCTCATTCTAGTTTTGCATTGAGGTTCTATTAGTTACCAATCATAGGACCTTGAACAAGTTATTTACCCACTCTATGCTTGTTTCCCCATCTGTAAAATTGAGTTAATGTCTATTTCAAGGATTATTGCAAAGATTGAGATGATGCCTTGAAGTGCTTCATGCAATGTTTGGTACCTTAGTTGCTATAATGATGTTATCATGGACCATAAAGGGGACCCCACAGGCCACTTAGCCCACCTGCAGGGAAATCGTCTGATGGTGGGCAGAGCTGTCCAGCTGTGTCAGGGCACCATGAAGTGTTCTGTGGTGGGCACCCTGCACATGCTCAAAAGCAGACTCGACTGCCTCCCTGCCCACCTCTCACTGTGGTCTGGGGGACACCACCACAGAGAGAGCTGCTCTGGGAGGGTTCTCATAGCCCAGGCGCATCTGCTCTCACTGAACAAAGTAGTTTCACCCTCTCCGTCTGAAAACTGGTTCAGAGTTTGGCAGAGCCATAGGACCTGGGACTGTTTGGTGGTCAGCTTCCTCTTCCTTATGTAGGCCACAGCCCAGATTCATGGATGGCTGTTTCCACAGCAGCTCATTTTGCCTGGTTCCACTAGCCTAACACTGGCCCTGACACTTGCCTCTGTACACCCAGGAAATGAGGATGGGCGGGAATGGAGGTTATCAATAGTTTAATTGGGGAGACATTTTTTTTTCTTAAATATAAAAGGGAAACTACCAATTCAAAGTGAAGTAATAAGACAGTGGCCACTATGGGAAACACTAACCTTGTTAGAGATGGATCTTTTGTTTCCTATTTCATTTTTCAAGGTTTTTAGCAAGAAAAATTATTAAATTGCCAGTTTCATAATGCTGATAAAAATTATTTTATTTTTGCATCTTACCATGTTGTCTGTACCAGTTTTTTCACGGTTGTCATCACAGAATATCCAGCAGACTTTATTTCTGCACATTCCATGACTGGGTGAAGCTAAGGGCCCACCTCATCCAGCTGTGTTCACTGCCACTCAGGGCCTCACCCTGTGCCTACTGACCTCCCAGGCTGCTGAGTTCTCTTTCCATTAGGCCCTTTCTTGTTTTCTCTGTCAAAACTTTATTTGGATTCTTAGGCCTGTCTCAGTGCCATCTCCTCTTTGGCACATTCTTCAGTTCCCCAGCTGACATTAATTTCTAACTCTTCTGGAGTCCCTGAGTGCTTTGTTTAGTTTCTTTCATATAGTGTATGATTAATTTTTCCTTGTTTTATAGCTGTTGAAATATCTCTTTGCTTCATTGTAAACTGAGGCAGAGATGCATCTTACCCATCTTTATGTTCCCCATTAGTGCTAATCAAAATAGAAGTGTTCTGCACTATTTTTGAAATGGAGTAAAAGTATCATTTTCCTTGGAACTCCTGGAAGCGGGAAGGACTGTTCTGTGTCATACCCAGCTGTATGTCTGCATTCTCTGAATGTTAATGTGATAAACTTTTTCTGGGTTCAATTTACCTTACTGGCCTTCCCATTCAAGACATTGACAGACATCTCTTATTATAGTCCTACCCAAAACCATTTTGATACTTTAGTATTCTGTTTTGGTCTTTATTACAGTTTATTCTTTTTTTTTTTTTTTTTAGGTCTTTGACTTTGAACTAAGTGATGTGGATATGACTACCTTACTCAGTTACAACAGGGACTGGAGGGTCTGTGCCTTGATGAGGTGAGTGAGTCCTGTGTGTGTTGACCAGGTCCCCAGAGATTATCAGGTTCTATAGAACAAAAGAAAAATTACTAGAGGCTTTAACTTCAGAGTCCTGTTGTCACAGTTCTTTTTGCTTTTGTACCTTACTTGGCTGTCTCATCCATGCACAGCATTCAAATCTGTATCAACTGAACCACTCAGATGTTTTGGGGAAAATGCCCCAAGAGATTTACTCCTACTCCAGATATCTTAACCTCCTGCCGGAGGGGCACTGTTAGTCTAACAGACCTAAGCTAAAATAACCATGTATTTTTGTTTAATTTTCAAGCCTTAGTAGCTGCTGTGAAATTAAATGATTCCAGGTGGTCGTATCCCACCTTCTTGGAAGATTTTACCCTTGACTCTTTGTCTTAATGACTGTAATAAACCCCATAGTGCTGGGGCTCAAAAAAGTCCCAGCCCTAATGCTAAAAAACCTTATGACCCTAATGAAGTCTCTCAGCCCCTCTGACCTGCAGATCCCTGTCTAGCGTGCCTGCTGCTGAGCACGTTGTTGCCCATGGCCTCAGGTGCAAAATGGGCCACAAAGTTTATTGCAGGCAGCACCCAACCAGGTGCAAAGTCATGACCTGTAGTCTCAGAACCTATTGGCTTATTGGCTCAGTGAGATGCTTATATAACTACTTCTGTCCCTTTGTAACTTCTTACAGTCAGACTTTCTTCCTCAAAAGCAAATGCATTCCTGTTTTCTCCTGACAGTGCTTCCTCCCACAAGGATTACCCCTTCAGTTCTGAGTTTTGAAGCTGTGATTGCTGATTCTTCCCCAAGTTTTTCCTGCCTCCTTTTTTCTTGCAAGTGTTATGTGACCCAAGTTCCTCAGCAGTGCATTAGCAACCTGATGACTAACCCAGCTGGATGGTGAGATATAAAGAGCAGTATCTGTGGATTAGAAGTCTCTTCCAGTTTTCTTTGCCCCCCCCTTTTTTTCCCAACTAGAAAATCCAAGTTGAATACCCCTGAGCAAGGAGAAAAAAATGTATAATGTTAAAATAGTGCCACTAATAGTTGGAATTGCTTGGAATTATATTCCTTTCAGCCAGACTTCTTGCCTCAAATAAAAGGTGCTTTTGTAAGCCAAATGCTGTTCTCTCTCTCTCTTATTTTTTTAATGGTATCATCTCCTTCAATCCCACTTCCAGCCTTCACCCTTGAACTTAGAAAGCAGCCATTCATTTTGCAGCAGGAATAGGGTCTTGGGTTGTTCCTTTTAGTTGAGGATCCTTCCTCAAGATGCTATCCCCTCAACTTTAGGTTGGTGGTTTTCATTCACCTTATTAGACTCACCTGAGGAGTTTTGAATGTACCTGGTATTTGGACCTTACCCCTGGAGACTGATATAATAGGCCTGATGTGTGACTGGATCTGTCTAGAGAGTTCACAAGCTCCCCAGGTGATTCTTTTTTTTTTTTTTTTTTTTTTAAAGAGAGAGGGAGGAAGGGAAGGAAAGACAGAGAAGGAAGGAAGGATGGAAGGAAGGAAGGGAGGAAGAAAGGGAAACATCTTTAAACATTTTCTTGTTTTATTATATTTTGTTTGTTTGTTTGTTTTTTACATGGGCTGGGGCCGGGAATCGAACCGGGGTCCTCCGGCATGGCAGGCAAGCACTCTTGCCCGCTAAGCCACCGCGGCCCGCCCTCCCCAGGTGATTCTAATGTGAATTAACATTGAGCCCACAGTTTGAGAGTCCAAGTCAGAACATAAACCCATTTGTGGTTTCACAGATTTCTCAGTTGGTTCTTCTACTTGTGAAGACCAAGGTCAGATGTTCACAAAGCAACATTGCTTGCCAGGCATAGGTCAGGAGACTGGGGTTAGCAAATTAGTTCTTGCTTTCATGAAGCTTATTGTCTAGACTAGAGAGAAAAAAAGCGTAAATAAAAAGAGTGAGGGAGATAAGAGTCATTGGGAGGGTACCGTGGAGGCTAGCTACCACAATTTGTAGATCTAGGACTACACATTGCTTATTTCAGAAGTAACTGTAAACATGGAAATGATTTTTCAAGAGAATATATGTTTAGATTGGCATGCCTAGCCAAAATATAAAGAGCTTTATATCAGAGGAGGGGAAAAAAAAAAACCTGAGGATCAGAGATAAAATGACCAGCGGAAGTTCACAGGGCAACTTAGTAGCAGAAATGTGCTTAGATTTCAGCTTTCTGAATTCTCTATTGCATTATATCATTATATTATTATAATAACATTTCATTATAACATGTTACAGTAATTTACTATGGTGGTTTGAAGTTGTATGTACCTCAGAAAAACATGCCTTTAAACTAAATCCATTCCTGTGGGTGTGAGCCCATTTTAAGTAGGGCCTTTTGATGATGTTGCTTTGGTTAAGATGTGGCCCACCTCAGTTAGGATGGGTCTTAATCCTATTAACCGAGTCATTTATAAGCAGAATGAAATTCAAACAGAGAGGCACTGAAATAGTAGCCAGAAGCTGAATGTGAATGAACCTGGAAGAGAAGAGACCAGGACACATAGTCATGGGCCTTGCTATGTGACAACTAAGGACCAAGATTGCCAGCAGCCAGCTCCAGAACTCCACAGTTTTGTGAAAAAAGCATCACTTTGTTGATGCCTTGATTTGGACTTTGTTTTAGCCTCAAACTATTAGCAAATAAATCTACATTGTTTAAAATCCAGAATCCTTTCTTAATAAAAACACTTAGAAAGCAGGAATAGAAGGAAATTCCTTCAACATGATGAGGGGCATAGATGAAAAATCCACAGCTAACATAGTACTCAACAGCAAGAGATTAAAAGCTTTCCCTCTTAAATTAAGACAAGGGGTCCAGATGGTGGCTTAACAATGTGTGCATTTTAGTTCATCCTCCAGAACAACTACTAAATAACCAGAAATAGTACAGAACAGCTCCTGGGGCCACGTCAGTGACCAGACACGCAGCCTACCCCAGTCTGGACCAGCTGGACAGGCTGCGAGCCCCCACAGAACCGTGAGTTCCCAAAGCTGTGGCGGCCAATGCCCCTCCCCCACAGGTTGCTTCCCAGAGGGGAAAAGAAAGGAACTTTACCAGCAGCAGGGACAGAGCACAATCAAATGCCAATTGTGGAAGTAACAAACTGATTACTAAAAATAGCTTAGGTGAACCTGGTCAAAGCGGAGGTTGCTCATTTTTGCCCTGGCACCAAGGGGACAGGGCTGGCAGAAAAGGGGGGGAAAAAAGAAGGAAACAGAGGTTTTTGTGGCTGTGTTTCTACAAAGGCTTCACTGCCTTTGGATATAGCAGCAGGACTTCTCAGGCTACAGCTGCCCCAGGCATAGGCAGAAGTGAGCTCTTTTGGGGGCTTGTCTGGAGCCTGTGCCTTCCCCAGGGGAGGGGTGAAGCCCAACTCAGGTGGAAGCCCTCCCTCAAGGAATTCAGACACCAGGGCTTGGTAATTTGAAGCCATTAAAACCAGCCTACAACCTCTCCTCTGTCTCTACCATGCCCCCAGCAGGGAGAGCCTGCCAAAGTTAAAGGTACCACATTATCTTATGCTGGTGGGACCTGCAGGCAGACAAGCGCCACATACTGGGCAGAATAAGAAAAACAGAGTCCAGAGACTTCACAGGAAAGTCTTTCAACCTGCTGGATCTCACCCTCAGGGAAAACTGACGCTGGTGACTCTTTCCTCCTGATAGGAGGCCAGTTTGGTCTGGGAAAATCTGGCTGGGGTCTATAATATCTAAGTAGACCCTCCTAAGTGGGGGAGGGGGGGAGGCACCATACAAGCAGGGCAAGAAACAAGAAAACAACTGAGAAATTCTCTGTTAAACAAAACTTAAGCTAGAGGTCCAGATAAAGCTGAATTGAATGTCAAAGATATTCAACAAATTCATCTAGCAAGAAAACCCTAGGTAAAAGAAGTGAAAGCAATCTCCAGAATAAACTAT
This sequence comes from Tamandua tetradactyla, assembly GCF_023851605.1. NCBI lineage: Eukaryota > Metazoa > Chordata > Mammalia > Pilosa > Myrmecophagidae > Tamandua > Tamandua tetradactyla. The sequence goes on along the minus strand of NC_135327.1, from coordinate 176,834,106 downwards.
TTAAGGTAATTGAATGCCTACACGCCAGCAAAAAATACAAATCACACTAGAAAAATTGAAGATAGGGCCCAGTCAAAGGAACAAACCAATAATTCAAATGACATACAGGAGCTGAAACAATTAATTCAGAATATACAAACAGACATGGAAAACCTCATCAAAAACCAAATCAATGAATTGAGGGAGGATATAAAGAAGGCAAGGAATGAACAAAAAGAAACAAAGTCTGAAAAAACAAATCACAGAACTTATGGGAATGAAAGGCAAGGTAGAAGAGATGAAAAAAACAATGGAAACCTACAATGGTAGATTTCGAGAGACAGAACATAGGATTAGTGAACTGGAAGATGGAACATCTGAAATCTGGCAAGAAAAAAGAAAATATAGGGGAAAAAAAAGGAAAAATATGAGCAGGGACTCAGGGAATTGAAAGACAATATGAAGCACATGAATATACATGTTGTGGGTATCCCAGAAGGGGAAGAGAAGGGAAAACGAGGAGAAAAACTAATGGAGGAAATTATCACTGAAAATTTCCGTACTCTTATGAAAGACTTAAAATTACAGATCCAAGAAGTGCAGCGTACCCCAAAGAGAATAGATCCAAATAGACATACGCCAAGACATTTACTAATCAGAATGTCAGAGGTCAAAGAGAAAGAATCTTGAAAGCAGCAAGAGAAAAGCAATCCATCACATACAAGGGAAGCCCAATAAGACTATGCGTAGATCTCTCAGCAGAAACCATGGAGGCAAGAAGACAGTGGGATGATATATTTAAAATATTAAAAGAGAAAAACTACCAACCAAGAATTTTATATCCAGCAAAATTGTCCTTCAAAAATGAGGGAGAAATTAAAACATTTTCAGACAAAAAATCACTGAGAGAATTTGTGACCAAGAGACCAACTCTGCAAGAAATACTAAAGGGAGCACTAGAGACAGATATGAAGACAGAAGAGAGAGGTGTGGAGAAGAGTGTAGAAAGAAAGACTATGAGTAAAGGTAAAAAGAAGGAAAATTAGATATGACATATAAAATCCAGAAGGCAAAATAGTAGAAGAAAGTACTACCTACCCATGCAGTAATAACACTGAACCTTAATGGATTAAACTCTGAAATCAAAAGACATAGTCTGGAGACTTCCGGAGAAGATGGCGGCTTAGTAAGAAGCGCGGGTCTTAGTTCCTCCTCCAGAAAAGCAACTAAAGAAACAGAAACAATACGAAACAGCTCCCGGAGTCAAGACAGAGACCAAAAAGACAGCGTACCCCATTCTGGAACAGCTGACGGGCAGGGAGAATCTGCTGCGGTGAGATACCCGAGGGGCGCGCGTTTTCCCGGCCGGGGCGGCTGGCGACTGGGGTCCCCTCCACGCACGTGGCTCCCCGGTCTGACTGGGAACGTTGGATAGCGGGGCCCTCCCGTCACGCTTGGCGTTTCGGGCCAGCTGGGCAATTAGGACCGGCACTCTCCCAAGCCGCAGCGGCCAGCGACCCCCGCCTCCACGCGCGGTTTCCCGGGCCGACTGCCGTGCAGACAGACGAGCGCCACGAGCGCCACCTACTGGGCAGGAAAAGAAAAACAGAGCCCAGAGATTTCACAGAAAAAACTTTCAACCAGCTGGGTCCCACACCCAGGGAAATCTGATCAAATGCCCAGACACCAGCAGAAAATAATGGATGAAGCTCGGAAAATTGAAGATATGGCCCAGTCAAAGGAACAAACCAATAGTTCAAATGAGATACAGGAGCTGAGACAACTAATGCTGAATATACGAACAGAAATGGAAAAACTCTTCAAAAACCAGATCAATAAATTGAGGGAGGACATGAAGAAGACATGGGCTGAACAAAAAGAAGAAATAGAAAATCTGAAAAAACAAATCACAGAACTTATGGGAGTGAAGGACAAAGAAGAAAAAATGGAAAAAACAATGGATACCTACAATGGTAGATCTAAAGAGACAGAAGCTACAATTAGTGAACTGGAGGATGGAACATCTGAATTCCAAAAAGAAACAGAAACTATAGGGAAAAGAATGGAAAAACTTGAGCAGGGGATCAGGGAACTGAATGACAATATGAAACGCACAAATATATGTGTTGTGGGTGTCCCAGAAGGAGAAGAGAAGGGAAAAGGAGGAGAAAAACTAATGGAAGAAATTATCACTGAAAATTTCCCAACTCTTATGAAAGACCTAAATTTGCAGATCCAAGAAGTGCAGCGCACCCCAAAGAGAATAGACCCAAATAGGCGTTCTCCAAGACACTTACTAGTTAGAATGTCAGAGGTCAAAGAGAAAGAGAGGATCTTGAAAGCAGCAAGAGAAAAACAATCTGTCACATACAAGGGAAACCCAATAAGACTATGTGTAGATTTCTCAGCAGAAACCATGGAAGCTAGAAGACAGTGGGATGATATATTTAAATTACTAAAAGAGAAAAACTGCCAACCAAGACTCCTATATCCAGCAAAATTGTCCTTCAAAAATGAAGGAGAAATTAAAACATTTATAGACAAAAAGTCACTGAGAGAATTTGTGACCAAGAGACCAGCTCTGCAAGAAATACTAAAGGGAGCACTAGAGTCAGATATGAAAAGACAGAAGAGAGAGGTATGGAGTAAAGTGTAGAAAGAAGGAAAATCAGATATGATATATATAATACAAAAGCCAAAATGGTAGAGGAAAATATTATCCAAACAGTAATAATACTAAAAGTTAATGGACTGAATTTCCCAATCAAAAGACATAGAATGGCAGAATGGATTACGACCCAGCAATACCACTGCTAGGTATCTACTCAAAGGACTTAAGGGTAAAGACACAGACGGACATTTGCATACCAGTGTTTATAGCAGCATTATCTACAATTGCAAAGAGATGGAAACAGCCAAAATGTTCATCAACAGACAAGTGGCTAAACAAACTGTGGCGTATACCTACGATGGAATATTATGCAGCTTTAAGACAGACTAAACTTATGAAGCATGTAATAACATGGATGGACCTAGAGAACATTATGCTGAGTGAGTCTAGCCCAAAACTAAAGGACAAATACTGTAAGGTCCCACTGATGTGAACCGACATTCGAGAATCAGCTTGGAATATATCATTGGTAACAGAGACCAGCAGGAGTTAGAAACAGGGTAAGATAATGGGTAATTGGAGCTGAAGGGTTACAGACTGTGCAACAGGACTAGATACAAAAACTCAAAAATGGACAGCACAATAATACCTAAGTGTAATGTAACTAGGTTGGAACACTGAATGAAGCTGCACCTGAAATATGGTTTTTTGTTTGTTTGTTTGTGTGTTTGTATCTTTTGTTTTTGTTTTTTTCTTTTTCCTTTTTATATATATATATATTATTAGTATTATTATTTTAATTCTCTTCTCTATATTAACATTCTGTATCTTTTTCTGCTATTTTGCTAGTTCTTTTCCTAAATCGATGCAAATGTACTAAGAAATGATGATCATACATCTATGTGATGACACTGAGAATTACTGAGTGCATTTGTAGAATGGAATGATTTCTAAACGTTGTGTTAATTTCTTTTCTTTTTTTTGATTAATAAAAAAAATTTAAAAAAAAAAAAAAAAGACATAGTCTGGCAGAATGAATTAAAAAGCAGGACCCATCTATATGCTGTCTCCACTCAAAGGACATGAGGGCAAGGACAAAAATGGATATTTACACACCAATGTTTATAGTAGCATTATTTACAATTATCAAGAGATGGAAGCAGCCAAAATGTCCATCAACAGATGCTTGGCTAAACAAACTGTGGCATTTACATAAGATGGAATATTATGCAGCTGTAAGACAGAATGCATTATGAGGTATATAACAACATGAATAGACCTTACGGACATTATGCTGAGTGTGATTAGCCAGAAACAAAAGGATAAATACTGTATGGTCTCACTGATATAAACTGACATCAGTGAATAAACTTGGAATATTTCGTTAGTAACAGAGACCACCAGGAGATAGAAATAGGGTAAGATATTGGGTAATTGGAGCTGAAGGGATACAGATTGTGCAACAGGACTGAATATAAAAACTCAGAAATGGACAGCATAATATTACCTAACTGTAATACAATTATGTTAAAACACTGAATGAAGCTGCATATGAGAATGATGGAGGAGAGCTGGGGCATAAATGAAATCACAAAGAAAGATAGATGATAAAGATTGAGATGGTATAATCTAGGAATGCCTAGAGTGTATAAAATGATAGTGACTAAATGTACAAAGTTAAAAAATGTTTTTGCATGAAGAAGAACAAAAGAATGTCATTACTGCACTGTGCTGAAAATAGATGGTAATTAATATTTAAAAATTTCAACTTATGTGTGAGACTAAAGCAAAAAATGTTTATCTGGTACAAATTTATACTTTGACTAGTGCATCTCCTAATATAACTTATGTAGATAGTTGGTTGAACACCTTAAGTACATGAACTTTGTATAGGACATGAGATTTTGTTGGCTTGTCCAGGTGATGCCCTGATGAATCCCAGAGTGATTTGATCAGTGAGTGGAAAAGTATTTGTAAAGTTCCCTTTGGGGAATGGTGAGAATGGGGGAAAACTCAACTTCCCCAAGTTGAATTCTTGATATTCTCAAAAGCAGTGGGGACAATCAAAGCAATAGGCTGAGCCCCCAATCTTGGGGTTTGTTCATATGAAACTTAACCCCATAGGGGATAGGTCAAGCCTACTTAAAATTAGGCCTAAGAGTCACCCCCAAGAGAACCTCTTATTGCTCAGATGTGGCCTCTCTCTCCAGCCAACACAGCAAGCAAACTCACCACCCTCCCCCTGTCTACGTGGGACATGACTCCCAGGGGTGTGGACTTCCTGGCAATGTGGGGCAAAACATTTTCATGGCCTTAGAACTGTAAACTAGTCACCTAATAAATTCCCCTTTTTAAAAGCTGTTCATTTCTGGTATATCACATTCCAGCAGCTTCCAAACTAGGACACTAGCGTATAGAAACCATACTGATTTTTGCATGTTGATCTTATATCCTACCAGTTTTCTATGCAGTATGCAGGCATTATTATAACCATCAGACAACAGGACTTTACACAGATCCCTTCTGGATAACTCTATCTTCAATCCTGGCTCATCCTGTAATGAGTGACTAGTTCCATGTTTGGTTAAACCTTAACATGAGGCACTATTCTCTGGACTCCCTTTCTGAAAGCCCAGAATTTTCCAGACCAATTTCTGGTGTCCTTGTACCCAAGAGTTTAGTTCGCAGCTTATCTCTTTTGCATTTATTATAAGCTGCAAAGAGAAGCCAGGATGCATTTTCCACATTTAGTTTGGAAATCTCTTCTGCTAAATACTCAAGTTTATCACTCTTAAATCTGCCTTCCATACAAAATCAGTAGTCAATTTTACCAAATTCTCTGCCACTTAAAACAAGGATTGCCTTCTGGTCTAATCTGCAAGCTGCCAGAATGCAGTATACCCAAAATGGAACGATTTTTAAAGGAGGAATTAATAAGTTGCTAGTTTACAGTTCTAAGGCCATGGAAATATCCAAATAAAAACAAGTCTATAAAAATGTCCAAATTAAGGCACCAACAAGAGGTTACCTTTACTCAAGAAAGGCCAGTGAAGTTCAGGGTTTCTCTCTCAGTTGGAAAGGCACATGGCAAACAGGGCAACATCTGCTAGCTTTCTTGCCAGGCTTCTTGTTTCATGAAGCTCCCCCAGGGGTGTTTTCCTTCTTCATTTCCAAAGGTCTCTGGCTGCATAGGCTCTTATGGTTCTCATGGCTCTTTCACACCTCTCAAGGTTTTTCCAAAATACCTCCCTCTTTTAAAGGATTCCCGTAAACTAATCAAGACCCACCTGGAATGGGTGGAGTCACATCTCCATCTAATCAAAGGTTAATACCCACAATTGGGTGGGTCACATCTCCATGGAGATAATCTAATGAAGTTTCCAACCTACATTGCTGAATATCTCCCACAAGATTGGATCAGGATTAAAACATGGCTTTTCTAGGGTGCATAGTTCTTTCAAACCAGCACACTTTCCTTCCAGTTTGCAATAACATATTAATCATTTCTATGTGAGGCCTTATCAGTGGTATCTTTAGAGTCCATATTTCTACCAACAGCCTCTTCAAAGCATTCTAGACCCTCTCTGTCAAGCTCCTCACAACTCTTCCAGAATCTTTCCCTTATCCATTTAAAAAGCCATTCCAACATGCTAGGTATTTGCAAACCACAGCACCCCATTTCTCTGGTAGCAAAATCTGTTTTAGTTTGTTAATGCTGCCAGAAATGCAATATACCAGAAATGGGTTGGTTTTTATAAAGGGAGTATATTAAGTTGCAAGTTTACAGTTTTCTAAAGCCATAAAAAATTACCAACTAAGGCATCCAGAGGAAAATACCTTGACTCAAGAAATGGTCAATGATGTTCTCTGTCAGTAGAAAGGTGTCAGCTAACTTTCTCTCCTGGCTCTTATTTCAAATAACTTCCCTGGGGGTGTTTCTTTCTGCATCTCCAAACATCTCTGTTTGTGTCAGCTCTGAAGGTTTTTCCAAATGTTTCCTTTTTTAAGGAACCCCAGTAAACTAACCAAGACACACCTTGAATGGGTGGAACCACATCTCCCTTCTAAATAAAAGTTCCATCCAAAACTAGATGTGTCACATCTCTTTGGAGAAAATCCAATCCAAGTTTCCACCCCATGATATTGAATCAAGATTAAAAGAAACATGGCTGCCCCCACAAGATTGTATCAGGAAAAAGGACATGGCTTTTCTGGGGTACAAAGCAGCTTCAAACCAGCACAACATAAACAGACATTCTTCCAGAAAAGAAATATAGATGGCTACAAAGCATATAAAAAGATGCTCATCTTCACTAGCTATTGGGGTGATGTAAATCAAACCACAATGAGACATCATCTCACACCTATTAGAATGGATGCTATTAAATAAACATACAACTGCAAGTGTTGGAGAGGTTGTGGTGAAACAGGAACACTTATTCACTGCTGGTGGAAATGTAAAATGGTACAGCAAAGGTTGGTTTGATGGTTCTTCAGGAAGCTAAGTTTAGAATTGCCTTATGATGTGACAATAAGCACTACTTGGTATATACATTTGAAAGCAGGGATGCAAATAGACATTTGCATGCCAATACTCATAGTGGCATTATTCACAATTGCCAAAAAATGGAACAATCCAAGTGTTCATCAACAGACAAATGGATAAACAAACTATAGTATATACATACAATGCAATATTATTCAATAGTTAAGGATGAAGTAGAGGCAGGGCAAGATGGTGGAGTAGGGAGGTGTGAAATTTAGTTAGTCTGCTAGAGCAGCTAGTAAATAGCCAGGAACTGTCTGAAACAAATGTTTATGGAACATCTGTGGCCAGACACACATCATACACCACTCTGGAATGGGTGAAAGGGCCAAGATCACAACAGGGAACTGTAAGAAAGCCCCTACACTGCAGAGTCTGGTGTCTCTTCCCCATTGACATGGAATGCTGTTGGAGGAAAACGAAGCAGTTTCTTCTGGGAGAAAGGAAAGGTAGCTCAACCAAGCTCTAATTGCAGTTGTTTATTTGTTTGTTTGTTTGTTTATTTGTTTGACATGGGCAGGCACAGGGAATCGAATACAGGTCTGTGACATGGCAGGCAAGAACTAATTGCACTTTTAATTAACAAATTGGACTGCTGACTACAAAACTTAGCAAAGATAAACCCAGGGAAAGTGGGAAAATAACCCTGATGTCTCTCCCAGCAGAGAGGAGACAGAACTGATGAAGAAAAAAGAAAAAAAAAAGGAAACTTTTGGAATTGGCCAAGCTTAGAATACTGGGAAAGGGCTGTACCCCAAGAAAAGGGGCACATAGTGCCAGGTACCAGCTCTTGAATGGCATACCTTGGGGACTGGGACTGGCTCTGAAAAGGGATTTTCTTTTATATCATTTTTTCTCTCCTTTTTCTCTTTTTTCTTTTGAAGTATTCTAAGTAGCCCATTAGAGAAAGCCTCAGGCATTTTCAATTGTCTGTGCTGACCCAGGCAAAGGCAGAGTTAAGATAGGTCTGAGAGACAAAGTAGCAAGTCAAGTGAAGGACATAATTCCCTAATGGGTGTATCTTCCCCAAGTAAAGGCATGTGGGGTACAGCTCAAGTGGTGGCTCTCCTTCAGAAAATTCAGACCCCAGGGGCTGGGAATCAGAAACAATAAACTTTCCTTCCACCTCAGCCTCTGTCTCAACCATGTCCCTGGCAGGCTGAGAATTAAAGGCTCCACACCACTTTATGCTGGTGGAGAGCTGAGGGGTGACAAGTGCCACCTACTATGCAGGATAGGGAAAGCACATATTCTAGAGACTCCACAGGAAAGTCAGACAATCTGTTGGGTCTTATGTTCAAGGAATCTTGATACTAATTACATTCTTCTTCTGAGATCTTGGGCCTGCCTTGTTTGGGAAATTCTGATTGGGATTGATCATATCTGGGGAGACCCTCCTCAAGAAAAATTTCCATATGAGCATGGCAAGAACCAGAAAAGCAAGAGCTGAAAAATTCTGTTAAATTAAACAGAAGTTATGCTAGAGGTCTAGAATAAGTTCAACTGAATGCCAAAAAAACAGATAGTAAACAAAGCCAACTAACAAGAAAACTGTAGGTAAAAGAGAGAAAATTACCTCCAGAATTAACTAATCAAGGAAATCAGATGCCTAGACATCAGCAAAAGATTATGAGTTATACTTGGAAACATGAAAATACGGCCCAAAGGAACAAATGAACACTTTAAAAAGATACAGGAGTTGAAACAACTAATTAGAGATGTTCAAACATGTGGGGATGTAAGAGTCCAAAATCTGTAGGGCAGGCCATGAGCTGGTAGACTCTGAAGGTCCTCAATGAACTCCCCAGGAAAGTCTGGATGGTTGAAGTGGGAAAAAAAGCATCTCTCTTCTGAATTCTCCTTAAAAACCTTTGAGTGATTAGATTAAGTACCACTCATTGTAGATGACACTCCTCTTAGCCAACTGCAGATGTAATCAGCTGTGGATGTAACCAATATGCTCATGATTTATGTCCACAAAATGTCCTCATAGCAACATATAGGCCAGTGCTTGCTTGACCAGTTGATACATAAACCTAACCATTACAGAGGATTTAAAATATTTTCAAGCAGACATGGAGAGAGTTTGTGAACAGCAGCCATGCTCTACAAGAATACTAAAGGGAGCACTACAGGCACATAGGAAAAGAGAGGAGAGAGGGATCTGAAGAAGAGTTAAAAATGAAGACTATCCCATGAGAGAAAAAAAAATAAGATACGGTATATCAGAATAAAGTCATGATGCATGAAACAACATGAATGAACCTTGAGGCCATTATGTTGGACAAACTTAGCTAGAAACAAAAGGATAAACGCTGAATGATTTTTCTAATACGAACTAACATTATTGACTGAAATTTGAAAGTTAAAATTGAGAACACAGGTTATCAGGAGATAGAAAGAGGCTAGAGATTGGGCATTTGATGCTGAAGGAATACTGAACTTTCAACAGGATTGGCTGTAAAGATCCAGAAATGGGTAACACAATATTATCTGATGATAACACAATATTGTAAGTACACTGAACAAAGATGAATGTGAGTATGGTTAAAAGAGGAAGGCTAGGGGCATGTAGGAAAGATAGATGATAAAAACTGGGACTGTATAACTTAGTGAAATCTTAAATGAACAATGATGGTGATTAAATGTACAAATATAAGAATGTTTTTAAATGAGGAAGAACAAATGAATATCAGCATTGCAAGGTGTTGAAATGAGATAGTATATAGAAAAAATACAATCAATGCAAACTAGGGTCTATAGTCAATAGCACATTGTAATATGCTTTCATTAAATGTAACAAGGTAATATACCAAAAGCTAAATATCAATAAGGGCAGGATATAAATGAGGGGTATGGGATTCTTCATGTTTTTTCTCCCTTTTATTTTATTTTTATTTAAGCTTCATATTTTCCCTCTTTTTCTTTCTTTTTTGAAGAAATGGAAATGGCCTCATATAGATTGTGATGGTAAATGTATAACTATGTGATTATACCAGGAGCCATTGATTGTTTACCTAGAATAGGTTGCATGATGTGTGAATAAAACTGTTTTAAAATAAGCAGAAAGATACAAGTGCTGGATAAACGTGGAGAGAGAGATGTACCTCTTCATTCTTCATAGGGAGGTAGAATGATGCAGCCACTCTGGAAGGCAGTGTGGAGTTTCCCCCAGGAGGCCCAGCATAAGGTTGCCCTATGTTCTAGTTTGCTAGCTGCTGGAATGCAATATACCAGAAATGGAATGGCTTTTTAAAAAGGGGAATTTATTGAAGTTGCAAGTTTACAGTTCTAAGGCCGTGAGAATGTCCAAATTAAAGCAAGTCTATAAAAATATCCAAATTGAGGCACCAACAAGAGCTTACCTTCACTCAAGAAAGGCCAATGAAGTTCAAGTTTTCTCCCTCAACTGGAAAGGCACATGGTGAACATAGTGACATCTTTAGCTTCCTCTCCAGGCCTCTTGCTTCACAAAGCTCCCCCAGGGTCAGTCTCCTTCTTCATCTCCAAAGGTCGCTGGCTGGTGGACTCTGTAGTCCTTGTGTCTCTGCTTCTCTCATCATTCTGAAGCTTTCTCCAAAATGCTTCCTCTTTTAAAGGATTCCAGAAAACTAATCAAGATCCATGTGGAATGGGTGAAGCCACACCTCTGTGGAGACAATCTAATCAAGCCTCCAACCTATAGTGTTGAATAGGGATTAGGAAAAATGGTTGCTTCTGCAAGATTGGATTAGGATTAGAGCATGGCTTTTCAAGGGTACATGGATCCTTTCAAACTGTCACACCATATGATCTTGAAACCCTGTTATTAGATATGCTTGGAAGAACTGAAAGCACGGACATGAATATAAACTTTGCCCGCTAGTGTTTATGGTGGCAGTATTCACGATTTGCAATGGTTGGAGATGGCTTAAGGATACATCAACCAAGGAATAGAAGGATGAACTGTGGTGTATAGATACAATGGAATATTGAGCAGCTGCAAGAAGAAAGAAAGTTGTAAGGCTTGCAAATAGGTGAATAAAACTTGAGGACAGTATGTTGAATGAAATAAGCCAGAAACAAAAAGACAGATATAATACCTCACTGATATGAACTAACTATAATGTGCAAACTCTGAGAATTAAATTTGAGATAGTAAAGCTTCCTAGATTGTAAACTCTTACAGGAGTCACATCTGTTTCTGAGTTGTAATGTCATTTCTAAATTCTGAGATGCAGAGCTCTTTCTGTGTAACCTGGTTGTTCTCTGGAATTTGGGGTATCTGTGTGACACCTAAGACTCAGAGCTAGAGCCCTAAGCTATAAAAGTCAGCATTAACCCATACAGCAACTGTTTTAAAAGCTGAAAAAGAGATCAGACTTAATCTGACTTATGAATGAAGCTAGAGTAAGGTACATCAGACTTGAGGGTAAAGGATGATATTGATTGTATTTTAAAACTTCAACTTCTGTGTGAGACTAAAGGAAGAGATGTTTATTTGGTGCAAAATTTATATTTTCTGTTGCACAAAATTTATATTTTCTGTTGCACAGTATCTAATTTAATATAGTCAGTTTGTTCGAACACCATTATTACATGGTGTACTGATTTGAATCTGTTGTGACCAGAAAAGTCATGTCTTTTAATCCTCATTCAATATTGCTGGGTGGTATCTTTTTTATTGTTTGCATGAAGATGTGACCCACCCAATTGTGGGTGGTAACTTTTGATTCGATGGTTTCCATGGAGATGTGTCCCACCCACTCAAGGTGGGGTTACTTACTGGAATCCTTTAAGATAGAATCATTTTGGAAAAAGCTTCAGAGGCATGAGAACCCAGGTAGCCAGAGACTTTTGGAGATGAATAAGGAAAATGCCCCCAGGGGCGCTTCATGAAACAGAAAGCCAAGAGAGAAAGCTAGCAGACTTTACCCTGTGCCCTTCCAACTGAGAGAGAAACCCAGAACTTCATCGGCCTTCTTGAACCAAGGTATCTTTCCTTGGATGGCTTAGATTTGGACATTTTCTTAGCTTTGCCTTAATTTGGACATTTTCAGGGCCTTAGAACTGTAAACTTGCAACTTAATAAATGCCCCCTTTTAAAAGCCATTCTGTTTCTGTTATATCACATTCCAGCAGCTTGCAAACTAGAACACATGGAAACTTGAAAGGGCAGTGAGATCTCGTTGATTTTTAAGGTTAGTGTGATGTCCTGATACATCCCAGAGTAATATGAGCAAAAGATTAAAAAAGAAAAAAAGTATTTTCAAAGCCCCCTTAAAGTGCAACTATTAAAATTCCCCACCTGGGGAAGACCTGATATTCTTGCAAGCATTGGGGACTACCAATTTAATAGGCCAAGCCCAGGGGCTTGCCCTTATGAAATTTATTCCTAAAAAGGAGAAGCTAAGATTACTTATAATTATGCCTAAGAATCAGCCCCAGAGACCTCTTTTTTTGCTCAAATGTGGCCTTTCTCTCCAAGCCAACTCCACAGGAAACTCATGGCCCTCCCCACTATGTAGAACATGACTTCCAGGAGTGTAAATCTCCCTGGCAATGTGCGGTCTGACTCCCAGGGTTGATACTGGCCCTGGCATTGTGAGTTTGAGAAAGATTTCTTGACCAAAAAGAGGAAGAGAAATGAAATAAAATAAAGTTTTAGTGGTTGAGAGATTTCAAATAGAGTCGAGAGGACATTCTAGAGATTTATTCTTATGCACTACATAGATATCACTTTTCAGTTTTTGATGTATTGAAGTAACTAGAGGGAAATGCCTTAAACTGTTGAATTGCAATCCAGTAGTCTTGATGTTGAAGATGATTGCATGACTATATCTTTTACAGTATGACTGTGTGATTGTGAAAATCTTGTGACTGACACTCCCTTTATTCATTGTATGGGTAGATGAGTAAGAAAATAAAAATAAAAAATAAATAAATAATAGGGGGAATAGGGATATTTGATATTTAGGGTGTTCATTTTTCCTTTTATTTTTATTGTTTTTGGAGTAATGAAAATATTCAAAAATTGATTGTGATGATGAATGCACAACTATATAATGATAATGTGAACCACTGATTGTATACTTTGGATGATTATATGATATGTGAATATATCTCAATATAATTGCATTAAGAAAAAAAGATGGAATGAAGTCCTGAAGCACATGTCAATATGGATGAACCTTAAGGACATTATATAAAGTGAAATAAGTCAATCACAAAAGGATATATATTGTATGATCTCATTGATATGAACTAATTATAATATGTAAATTCATATACATAAAATATAGAATATAGATTATCCAGGTCTAGAATGAGGCCAAAGAATAGGGAATAGTTGCTTAAATGTACAGAGTGTTTAAAAATTGAACTTCAACATTTGGAAATAGATAGAGGTGATGGTAGCACATTATTCTGAGCATAATTAGTGGTACTGAATGGTTGGTGAACATGGTGGAAAGGGGAAGTTTAGAGCCACGTATGTCTCCAGAAGGAAAGTTGGATGTTAAAATGTGATGTCATAAGAATGGATGGCACCTTACCTCTGTGATTTCCTCCCCAAAACCCCAAATCCCAGTGTAATGAAAATAGCATCAGACAAATCATAACTGAGGGACATTCTACAATGTACTTCTCAAAGTTATCAAGATCAGCAAAAACAAGAAAATCTGATTAACTGTCACAGCAAGAGGATCACAACTAAGAAGATATGACAACCAAATGCAATGTGGTACTTTTGATGGGATCCTGGAATGAAAAAAAAGACATTAAGTAAGAACTAAGGAAATATAAATAAAGCATGATCTTTATTTAACAATAGTGTGTCAATATTGGTTCATTAATTTTGACAAATGTACCATACCAATCTAAGATATTAAAGTAGAAGGAAGTAGGTATGGGATATCTCTAAACTATATGGTTTTTCTGTAAATCTAAAGCTATTCTAAATTAAAAAGTGTATTTACAAAGACTTTATCATATATAAAGCACTTATAAAAAGTGCTTTCTAAACTGAATGTAAGTTTCCCTAGGTTACTCATATGCTTTAATCTGCCAACACTTTTCTTCAGTATTGATAATCAAGCATATAAAAAATTAGTAAGGGCTTAAGTTTGATTGGCAAAATTGCTAATCCTGCTCTTGGAGAATACATATATTTCTAAGAGCATAGTAGAACATTTATGAAAATCAGTGAAATGCTAGGCCAAAATGCTAGCCACTACCAATTACAATGGATGATATCACCTGGATCACATTCTCTGACCACAATTAAATAAAATCGTAAAGCAATACAAAATATTAACTAGAAATGATCCCCTCAACACATACATTTGAAAATGTTAAATAGACAAATAATCAAGTATTAAAGAAGAAATAATAACTCATTAATTACCTAATGTCCCAAGCACTGTTAAGAGTTTCATATATTTTTTAATCCTACCACAAAACCTATGAGAATGTATTATTATTATTCCCATTTGCACAGGAAGAAAGTGGGGGAAACAGAGGATAAGCAACTTGCCCAAAGATATACAGTAGGAAAATGGTGGATCTGGGATCTGAACATGGGCAGTCTGGCCCCAGAGTCCACACCCTTCTTCAGCTAGGCTGCCTCCTAATATAAAGCAGAAAACACACGTGGGATGATAAAAATATGACATGTAAAAGCTTTGGGGATGCAGCCAAAGTTACTTAGGAGGAAATGTGCAGAGTCTTGTAATGGTTAAAAAAATTGAATAACTAGTTAAAACGTTTTCCACAAAGAAATTACCAGCCAAGATGGCGTTACAGGAAAGTTATATAACATTATATATACAATTTCATATAATTAATGTTATATATATAATTTTATAATGTGTAGCACATCTATAACATTGTAAGTAGAAATAATGCCAACCTACACAAGCTCTTCCGGGAAACAGAAGAAGAGGGAATATGTACAAGCTCATTTTATGCCACTAGCACAATTTTGATTCTAAAATCAGACCAGGATATTTCAAGAAAAGAGAATTTCAGGCCAATATCACTCATGAATAGAGAGGCAAAAATACTAAACAAAATATAATTAACCAAATCCAATAATATATAAAAGGGGTAATATATAATCACAAATTTGATTTTATCACAGGAATGTAAAGTTGATTTAATATTAGAAAATAGTTAATGTAATTCACCTCATTAACAAATGAAAGATATTTGAATATATTCAAGTAAATAAATAATTGATAAAAAAATTCAAAATCCTTTTATGATAAAATCTTTTGGAAAACTAGGAATTAAAAACTTTCTTAAACTGTTTAAGGGCAAGCATCTATAAAAACTTACAGTTTGTTTTTTTAAATACTCCTATGCAATATCCCCATCTGCAGAGACAGAAATTGAGGCACAGAGACGTTAAGTAACTATCTCAGGATCATAGAGCTGATAAGTGAGGAATGATGAATCAAAGAAATCTCTATTGTTCCTTTAAGATAGATCTAGGACTTTGATCACTAATTTACAGATAGGAGGAAGCAGGTATGCTTTAATATAAAGGAGCTTATTTAAACATAGTTGATATGTTTTCAAGAAAACAGCTAGCTCTGAGCTGTGACTGGACATATCTGGATCATCGAATCTTGTGTAATTTTGCAGAATTTTGCTACAGCCCTTTTTTTCCCCAGAATAAGAAAGAAACAGTTTGGTCACCAAAATGATTTCATGACATGGTGAGCCTACGGGAATTTTGAGATCAAGAAGAAGACAATGGCTCTTGCTTGGTAGCTCAAGCAAGAGTTTCTACTCAACATGTTATAGCTGAGTATAGTTTCTAAACATTTTGTGGAGGTCTTAGGCAGTTCACTGAGATAAGAAAAATTAAAGGCCTGAGATTTGAAAAGAAGGAATAAAATTTCATTATTTGCTGGTAATGTTGTATCCGAGAAATTAAGAATTAACAAATGATTTTGATTACTGAATTATTACTTAGTGTTTTTCTTTCCATTGTAAAACAGGCAGAAGTTAATACCTGAAATTACTGAAACTCAGCTAGTCTCACCTTTTATACTTACAATTGTAATGGTTGTTGTGGCCTAGTCTCAGCCCTGTTTACAATTGCTGTTGTAGTGATTGTTCTAGCTTAGTCTTACCCTTCTTTACACTAACTGTTGTAATGTTTATTCTAGCTGGTCTCCATCCCTTCTTATTTGAATCCATAAATACCCTAACTCCTTAGATTCAGGCAAACAGATTTTTGGTCCAACAGGCCATCTACTTTACTGCTTTATGTAATAGCATTAAACTCTTTCTCTCTTTGAAATTCCAGTGTCATAGATTGGCTGTTATGTGCATTAGGCAGAGGACCCACCGCTTTTGTCCAGTAACAATTTGGCAACCTGAGAAGGACAAAGATTCCTAAGAAAGAGTCTACTGCCAAAGTTCTGGAGCTCCAGCAGGGCAGGTAAATGGATAATTAAGTCTCTTGCATCCACTAGACTCCTTTTAGTCTGGAGGTTCAGTAACCAGATTTCCTCTATTCTGCCAGCACTCCAGACCATTGACAATTTAAAAAGAGGGAAATGATTTCCAGTTCCAAGTCTGGACTTACAACTGGGTGAGTGAGTCATAAAAGTAAAGGTAAATTGGGAAATTAGTACAGCTGTTAGAGTTCCCTGGCTCTGGGCTTGAGGTCCTGGGCCCTGCTTCCAGAGCAATTCCCCTTGCACTGATCTCTACACCATTTCTGTTTTATGGGTACCATTCTATATAGGGTTCAAGGCCCCAACTTGTGTTTGTCTGTACAAGCTCAAGGCCCTGCCCTGAGTTGTCTGTTAAGTACACTCCTGGAAAATAAGTAATCCAACAATTAATTGGTATTTAATTAAATTAGGTATGCATGTTTAACTATTAACTGTGTGTTACCTACGGATGATAAGTGTTTAATGCCTATTTAATTGTTAATTGAAAAAAATAATAAAACAAAGAAAAATGTTAATTTGTCATTGGTTTAGTTATTAATTGGTGTATTACTTAAATATATAAGTAAGTGTGTGCCAGGTTAAAACTGCCCTGTTCTAGTTTGCTAGCTGCTGGAATGCAACACACCAGAGACGGATTAGCTTTTAATAAAAGGGGATTTATTTTGTTGGTTCTTCAGAGGAAGGGCAGCTAACTTTCCACTGAGGTTCTTTCTTACGTGGAAGGCACAGGATGGTCTCTGCTGGTCTTCTCTCCAGGCCCCTGGGTTCCAACAACTTTCCCCGGGGTGACTTCTTTCTGCATCTCCAAAGGCCTGGGCTGAGCTGCAAGTGCTGAGATGAGGAATGCTGAGCTGTTAGGCTGTGCTACATTGCATTCTCTCATTTAAGCACCAGCCAATTAAGTCAAACGTCACTCATTGCAGCAGACATGCCTCCTAGCTGACTGCAGATGTAATTGGCAACAGATGAGGTTCACGTACCATTGGCTCATGTCCGCAGCAACAAGACTAGGTATGCTCACCTGACCAAGTTGACAATTGAATCTAACTAACACATGCCCTATACCCCAAAAAAGCCATGTTCATTAATCCTCACTCAGTATTGCTGGGTGAGATCATTTTTATTTGTTTCCATGGAAATATTACCCATCCAACTGTTGGTGATGGTTATGATCCCTGTATACTACATAGAAAACCAACAAGAGTGCTGTAGGATCTGTATAAATGGAAACACTGCCAGTCTGAATTAAAAGGGACAGAAAAGGGACAAATTGAAGGAAAAATAACTTTAAAAGCAGAACCATGGAAGCTTAGGTCTAAAGCATCAAGGATAAATGACTCATAGACTTTAAAATCTAATGGCATTTGCCCTATAGGTTTTCAGAACTGTTTGGGTCTGGTGACCCCTGTGTTCCTTCCAATTTCTCCATATGTAAATGGGAACATATATCCTATGGCTGTTCCTCCTTTGTATGTTGGCAGCAGATAACTTGTTCTGAGTTTTACAGGTCCAGAGCCAGAAGAGAAATTTGCCTTAAGACAGACCATGCCTGTTGCTGACTTAGTTGCGATTTTGTACTGTTTCAGACTTTGTATTAGTTTTTTTACTGAAATGGTTTACAGCTATGTGATGTTGTGATGAAATGAATGTATTTTGCATTTGGAAAGAACATGTCTTTTGGGGGTCCAAAGTGTGGAATGTGTCAGTTTGAAACTGTCCTGTACCTCAGAAAAGTCATGTTCCTTAATCCTCATTAAATATTGCTGGGTGGGATCATTTTTACTGTTTCCATGGATATGTGGCCCACCCAGTATTGGGTGGTCACTTTGATTAGATGGTTTTCATGGAAAAGGTGGGGTTGCTCACTGGAGTCCTTTAAGAGGGAACCATTTTGGAAAATGGTTTAGAGTCAACAGTGCCCCCACAGCCAGAGTCCTTGGAAGATGCTGGCAGAAATACCCCCGGGGAAACCTTATGAAATGAGGAGAGAAAACTAGCAGACATCACCCTGTGCCTTCCCAGCTGAGAGAGAAACACTGAACACCATCGGCCCTTTCTTTGGAGTTAAAGTATCCTTCTCTGAATGCCTTAGTTTGAACATTTCCATGGGCTTAGAACTGTAAGCTTGCAACCTAATACATTCCTTTTTTAAAAAGTCATTCTGTTTCTGGCATATTGCATTCGAGAAACTTAAACAAACTTAAACAAAGTGCTATGTGTCTGTTTGAATTGTTCGCTTGTTTGGTATTTCATTTGTATTGTTCAAGTGTTCCTGGTTGTTTTCTGATTATTGAAATTCTTTGGAACGGGAAATTCTAATGGTAGTATTCCTAATTGCCGTTCTTTGGGCTGCATTTTGAAAAGTTGGAAAGATTTTAGTTATGAAGTTATGAAAAAAACAAGGAATACTTTATTTCTGTAACACAATCTGACCTCAGTCAGATTTAAATCTCCAGATTTAAAATCAGGAGAGAAATGACCTGCAAATGATACTAAAGAAAAGAACACTGTATTAAAGTTAGAATTGTTCTTTAAGAGAGAGAAGAAAAGGGATGAGATGATGTATGGTCATTCCTTTATTTGTCTCTCCCAGCAAAATGTTGATGAGAAAATGTAATATTTTACCTCTAAAGATTAGTGGAGAAAAGAAAAATATCCTCCTTGATTCAAATTCAAAGGATCCAATAAAGGAGCCTTTATTAACTCCTTCATCTGCTCCACCTGCATCCTGTAACCAAGGGGCCAATAGATCAGGAAAGAAAGAAGCGTCATGAACTCCTCCTCCTCCTCCATCCCTGTATCCCTCTTTATCAGAGATGAAGATCTGAGATAGAAATGTTCTCCCCTTCCCATACTCTGCTTCACCAGGGCTGCTCTTTAAAACCAGCAGCAGAGCCACCAGCGCAATTTCTACGCCTCTGGCAAGTGCCTATAGGAGTAGATGATCAGGGAGGCCAAAGAGGATTCATAACATTCAAGCAAATCAGAAAGGATAAAAAGTAGTGAGTTTTATGTTTCTGGTGTTTTGTGTGTCTTAACTTTCTATTTGTGTCTGTTTGGGCAATATATATTTTCCTACTTCAGATGTAATACTAAATTGGCAAACAAAAATTCTTAAGAGAGCTCTATTTGAATTGCTTAAGGATAAATAAGTGCATATATTTTATGTATATATATTAGTACTCTAGGAGTCCCAAAAAGGAGAAAAAATTAAAAACCTCTAGGCACCAGGGCTCAAAGACTTAGTACCTCTAATCACTGGAAACAGTAATTTGGCATTAGAAAGAAATGGCCCCTAGAATTTCCCTAAAGCAGCACATGGCTGCCTCTGGAAAAGGCAAAGACTTTCAAATGTCCAGGTCACAGCTTTAGGCAAAACAGATCTAATAATTGGAAACAATTAAAAGAAGGGCAAAGGACCTCTCATCAACACTAAGGCCTCCTTAAATGAGGCAACCACCCTCATTTAAAACTTTTAAAACCAGGTGCATTCTTTCTGTTTCATGCATCCCTACCCTCAAGGCGTAGCCATCTAAGGCAGCTATGGGGAAGGATTGGGTGCTGAAAGAGGGGGAAGGTAGGCTAGGTTTAGAATTCTTTCTGCTGAGCCAGGAGATTAGAAATGGTAGGAACAGAGGAAATGTTGTGGAATAGGCCATGTTTGTTCTGAGGGAATTCCCCAATTAAAATTTGTTTATTTGAGTAACACCTTTGCAATAATGGTAACCACAATAAATAAATAATTATCAAAATATAAATAGCCTTGGGGATAACACCCTGAACGATGTCTTTTATTTCAAACTGTTGCAAAGGATTTGTTCTTTTACCTCATAAAAGTGAGATGATATTATATAGAAAGTGTTTGGGAGGTATTCCATTAAGTAAAAGGGATTTTTCTATCCTTCTGTTTGCTAAATTTGTATGGGTGAAATATTATTTATATATTTAGAGATTGTATAAAATTCTTAAAGACTTGATAATGTTCTCACTGTCCCTGTTATATCCTGATACTTATCTACATGATATTAGACAAAGTATGATATTAGTCATGGTTTTAGTTATTCTTAAAGGAAAGTTGCAGATCATGGAAATAGCCAACTTTACTTGTTAGTTACACTGCTTAGCTCAATATGTCTCTAAAAATCATCTATAAGGCAGAACTTCAACTTCAATAAAAATAGACTTTAAAGGAGAAACAAGGCAAATACGTCAATTATAGTCTGCCTGTTAATTAACATAATCCTAGTAAAGGTGAGGCAGGAAAAAATTCTGTGACTGTTTATGGTTGATGACCCCAATATACATCAATGGTCAAATGTTTTTATTTCTGAAAATAGCGCCATTTAGAAAATGCTTGTGAAAAATTATAAACTAGATTATAGCTCTTATAGCAGCTATAAGACATTATTATTATAAGACATTATTCCTGAGCTTTAACTGTTATTTCTAAATTCTGAGATGCTTTGCTCTTTGTATATAACCAGATAGTTCCCTGGAACTTTGTGTATCTGTGTGACACCTGAGACTCAGAGTTCTCCAGCTCTGAAAGTCAGCATTACTCCATATAGCAACCATTAAAGGAGCTGAAAAAAGAGATCAGGCTTCAACTAGAGATACGAATGAAGCTGATTTGGTTAGGATTAAGGTGAATCAGAATACAGGGTAAAAGATAATATTGTCTGTATTTTAAGACTTCAACTTCTGTGTGAGATCAAAGGAAGAGATATTTATTTTGTCCAAAATTTAAATTTTCTGTGGCACACTAATTTAACCTGTCCAGTCAGTTTATTTAAACAACCTAAATCAGCTTTATAGTATACTATAAAGTATACTATATATATATATATACACGTGGCATGAAACCCAGAATAGAGAATAAGACCTTAGTATACTATATAAGTTGATGTAACACTCTGACACATTTCAGAGTGTTTTGGCATAAATTAAAAAAGTATTCTCAAGGTCCCTTGAGGACCTGGGGAAAGAAAGCATGGGACTATTAAACTTCCCCACCTGAGGAAGTTTTGCAATTCTTTTAAGTAGTAGGTGCTCCCAATTTAACAAGTTAGGCCCTCAATCTTGAGGCTTGCCCTTATGAGACTTATTATTTATATTTTTAACATGGGCAGGCTCCAGGAATGGAGCCTGGGTCTCCGGGGCCTGGGTCTGTGGCACAGCAGGCAAGAATGCTGCCACTGAGCCATTATTGCTGCACCACCTGAGACTTATTTTTGGAATGGGAAACTAAGCTTACTTATAACTGATGCCTAAGAGTCACCCCCCAGAGAACCTCTTTTGTTGCTAAGATGTGGTCTCTCTCTAAATCATACTCTGTAAATAATCTCCCTACGTTCCCCCCATGTGGAACATGACTCCCAGGGGTGTACATCTCCCTGGCAACATGGGGCATGATTCCCAGGGATGAACCTGGCCCTGACCTTATGAAATTGGGTGACCAAAAGGAGGAAACAAAGTAAAGTTTCAGTGGCTAAGAGATTTCAAATAGAGTTGAGAGGTTATACTGGGGGCTATTTTGAAATGCAAGTTTCAGCCAGATATTACAAAATGCCACAGTATGGCCAAGCCCCAAGCAACAGTGTTCCTGAAAACCCTAAAGAATACCCTGGACTCATTCAGACTCTATGAAAGTTTTACTTATTAAGTTTACATTTCAGAGACTTAAAGCCTCCAGATTTTTCTTATGCCAGTTAAGCACTGAAACCCAGAGTTACCAGTCTCTCCAAGAACAACAACCAGTTTCATTCCTCTGTCCCATAATGTCAATGCCCCTTTCAGCATAAATCAGTTAGGATGGTTGTCACCCAGATATCCCTCAAGATTGATGAATGGACAAATAAAAGGAAGGAATTGTAGCAGAGAAATTAAAAATTAACAAATGATTATGATTAATAAATCATACACATATTTTTCTTTCTATTGTAGAATAGGCAGAAAATACCTGAAATTACTGAAACTCAACTAGTCACACCCTTGTTTATACTTACATTGTAATGGTTTCTGTGGCCTGGTCTCAGCCCTATTTACAGTTGCTGTTGTAATGATTATTCTAGTTTAGTCTTGTCCTTATTTACACTAACTATTGTAATGGTTATTCTAGCTTGGTCTCAGCCTTGTGTACATTTACTATTGTAGTGGTAACAGCTCCATCCCCTCTTGTTTGAATCCATAAAAACCCAAACTCCTTAAATTCAGGGAGACAGATTTTTGATCCAATAGGCCATCTGATCTCCTGCTTCACATGTAGCAATAAACTCCTCTCTTTGTAAACCCGGTGTCATACATGGGCTGTTATGTACATCGAGCAGAGAACCTACCACTTTTGCATGGTAACATATCATTTTCTACATGAAAGACCCTAAAGCTTTTACAAATAAATTATTAAAATTCATGAGTTTAGCAAGCTAGTTAGCTGCAACATGAATATATAATAATATATTGCATTTCTTTACACTATCAAGCAATTTAAAATACCATTAGGGCGGGCCATGGTGGCTCAGTGGCAGAGTTGTTGCCTGCCATGCTGAAGACTGGGTTCAATTCCTGGTGCCTGCCCATGCAAAAAAAAAAAAAAAGCAAAAGTTTATAAAATGTCATTAGAAGAAGATACCATTTATAATAAAAAATAAAAATTATCTGGAGATAAATCCAACAAAAGATATAAAAGACCTTTTTTGGAAAAAAATCATAAAATTTTATTGCAGGATAGTAAGGAAGACAAATGAATGGACAGATTCATCATGTTCTTGACATACCAAGATACCCAATATTATAGTTTTCCCTAAATCATGCTTCCAATACAATTCCAATAAAATTTCCATCAGGATTTTCTTTTTCATTACTTGATAAACTGATTCTAAAATGTATGTGGAATGCAAAAACAAAATTTAAAAATCTATGTTGCTTCTGAAGAAGAGCAAGGTGGAGTGACTTCCCTTGCTCAACTGGTTTATAATTAAAACATTATAATAATTAATGCAACAAAAACAAAATTTAAAAATCTATGTTGCTTCTGAAGAAGAGCAAGGTGGAGTGACTTCCCTTGCTCAACTGGTTTATAATTAAAACATTATAATAATTAATGCAATATGGTATTGGAACAAAGGTAAGCATATAGACCCATGCAGCAGAATAGAGAACCAAGAAATGAACTCATTCATGGAAGCATGGTTTATGACTGAGTCAACACTGTAATTGCAAAGGAAAAGATAAACTAGACAATAAATACCTTCTGTGGCAATTGATGTTCCATATGGAAAAAATGTCATAAATTCCACTTGGCTTAAAGACTAAATGTGAAAAAGCAAACCTAAAATTTTTAAGAGTCAATACAGGAGAATATTTCTACCATTCAAATAAGAACAGAGTCTTACATCACAAAAATTACAAGCCATAAAGGAAAATCTTTGACTACATAAAAACTAAGAACTTCTGTTCATCAAAACTCACCATAAAGAAAGTGAAAAAGCAAGCTATAACTTGGGGAATATATTTGCAACACAAAACACAAATAACCTACAAAGGCTTAGTATCCACAACATAAAATGAACTCCTCTTAGTCAATAAGAAAGAGACAAGTGAATCAGTTTTTAAAAAAATAGATAAAACATATGCATTCTCCACATTCAGCAAGTCAAGTACTAGGTATAAACTCTAGAGAAGTTTGAACACCAGGATAAATGTCCATAAATGTGTATAGCAGAGCATGGAAGCTGTCTAAATGTCCATCAGTAGTGAATTGGGTACACACACTGTGGTATTTCACATAGTATACAAACTTCAGCTATATGCCTCCATGTGAATGAATCTCAGAAGCAAACTGGACCAAAAAATCTAGTTACGGAAAAATACTTACAGTAAGATTCCAATTATAGCAAATTAGAAATAGGCAAAACTAAACAAAGTATATTTTTCCTCCCCTAGGCAGGCACTGGGATTCAAATCCAGCCTGGTATGGCAGGCGAGAACTCTGCCTGCTGAGCCACCGTGGCCCACCCTAAACAAAGTGTATCTTAATATGACCTTTGATACAATCAAAAGTATAAAGAAGAGCAAAAGAATGATTTATTCAAAATTCAGGGATGGGAGTCAGAGTGTGACTTGATATCAGAGAGAAACAATAAAGAATCGTAGTGATATTTATTTCTTGTCCAGGGTTCGAGAACATGGTGTTTGTTTGATTATAATTCTTTATTTCACAATAAAACATAAATGTTTGCTGAATAAATGATTTTATTGGCCCTTACAACAGTGTTGTGAGAGTCATGTATTACAATTCCCATTTCACAGGTGATGAACTTAAATCAAGAGAAGTTAATTGCATGCCCAACTTCCCACAGCTCGTCGGTGTATCTGCTTCCTGACCCTGACCTTTCCACTGAATCACAACTGTGGCTTACATTTTTGCTGCCATTAGCTCCAAGTACAGAAATGTTAGAGTTTCCAGTTATAGGCTAATGAACAAAAAAAAAGAGAGGTCCTTTTAACAGAATTATCTTTTTTTTTTTTAACTTTTTTCTATTGTATAGTATAACATATATACAGAGCAAAGGAATAAAGAAGCAATAGTTTTCAGAGCACTCCTCAACAAGCGGTCACAGGACAGACCCTAGAGTTTGTCATGGGCCACCACATGATCCTCCCATATTTTTCCTTCTAGCTGCTCCAGAATATAGGAGGCTAGAGGGCTTAAATACTTTTTTATCATCACAATCTACTTTATTTCCTTCTTTTTTGTGTGTGAAAAATAGCATATATACAAAAAAGCTATAAATTTCAAAGCACAGCACCACAATTAGTTGTAGAACATATTTCAGACTTTGACATGGGTTACAATTTCACAACTCTAGGCTTTCACTTCTAGCTGCTGTAAAATACTGGAGACTAAAACGACATCAACCCAATAATTCAGCATTCATATTCATTTGTTAAGTCCTATCCTCTATGTATAATTCCACCATCATCCTTGATCTTCCCATACCTCTCCTTAGAGTTGTTTGGGCCATGGCAATTATAAATTTCCAATGTTGAATGGTCTGTCACTAACATGGGGTAGGGAGATGGAACTATCTGATGTTCTGGAGAGGCTGGGCTAGGTTTCAGGGGACTTATCAGGACCAGGGACCCATCTGGAGGTTGTAGGTTTCTGGAAAGTTACTCAGGTGGCTGGAAACCTTGTGGAATCTTATACATTGCCTTAGGTGTTCTTTAAGATTATCTGGAATGGTCCTGGTTGGGGGTTGGGAGGTTATGAAAGTCAGCAAGGTCTACCTGAAGCTTGCATAAGAGCAACCTCCAGAGTTAGGATGTAATTTGTTGATCCCATTGTGCCAGGTCTGGATTCATCCCTGGGAGTCATCCCTGATGTCACCAGGGAGACTTTCATCTCTGGATGTCATGTCCCATGTAGCGGGGAGGGCAATGATTTCACTTGCCGAGTTGAGATTAAAGAGACTGAGGCCACATCTGAGCAAAACAACAGAGGTCCTCCCGAAGTAATTCTTAGGCATGCCTAAAGGTAGTCTAAGCTTCTCCACTACCTACATAACCTTCACAATCAAGGGCATGGCCTATTGATTTGGATATCCCTAAAGTTTGACACAATATCAGGGGATTCCCTGATGGTAAGGTTTGATAGTTTCATATTTTTCTCCCCTCCCTCAGGGGACTTTGCTGAAACTTTTTGATTATTTAGTTAATATATTATATATTATAGGACATTTCCAGGCATTACAATAATCTATACAGGACTAAAGGACCTCTTTCTTATTCTATGCTTCCTGTGTTTCAGTTGTTCAAATGAGCTATACAGATAGGTTGAATTAGGTTATGCACTCCAGAAAATTTCAGTTCCAGATCAAATAAGCCTTTCTTCCATTGGTCTCAAAGAGTATGTGTGGTTCTAAAATATAGACACTGTCTTCCTTACCCATATGTTCTGAATTACTTTAGCCCCAACCTGTTCAGCTTCATTCTTATCTCCACATATCAGGTTACATTTATGAAACAGCCTCTCAAAATCCTGAAGTAATAATCACCACTCCAAACTTAATGTGTCTGCTCTAAAAGCTTACAATCTAGGTTCCTGTTTTCTTATAAGCATTTTCTAAAGGTGGCTTATTTCTGGCTTATTTTGTCTCACCAAATGTCCCACATTTCATTCACATCATGCCTCATGACATTGTTCCTTTTTGTAGCAGTACAACCTTTGTTCATAAGTGTACACCATCGTTTGCCAATCTACTTATCCATCAGTGCATCCTTCGGCCACCTGCATTCATCGGACATCATGTAGAAGGCCCAAAGTCCACAGTCCATCAACATTTTCAATTTCAGATAATTTCATTGTTCCCAAGAGACAGAAAACTATAAACACACCCTCACCAAATAGGAAATCTAAACCTCCTCTTAATTCTTGTCCCTCACCCCATTATTTACCTCTGCTGTTGCTGTGGTAGCCTTGTCTTGTACCTGATCTTAAGGGGAAAGCTTTCAGTCTTTATCCATTGAGTATCATGCTGGCTATCAGTTTTTCGTATATTCCCTTTATCATATTGAGGTAGTTACCTTTGATTCCTATATTTTGGAGTTTTTATCAAAAAAATATGCTGAATTTTGTCAAATGCTTTTTCAGCATCAGTCGAGATGGTCATGTGATTTTTCCCTTTTGATTTGTAAATATGCTGTATTACATTAATTGATTTTCTTGTGTTGAACCATCCTTACATTCATGGTGTAAACCCTACTTGGTCATGGTGTGTAATTCTTTTAATGTGCTGTTGGATTTGATTTGCTAATAGTTTAGTGAGAATTTTTGCATCTATGTTCATTAAGGGGAGTGGTCTGTAGTTTTCCTTTCTTATAGCATCTTTATCTGGTTTTGGTATTAAAATGATATTAGCTTCATAAAATAAGTTAAGTAGAGTTTCTTTTTTCTCAATTTTTTGGAAAAGTATGAGCAGGATTGGTGTTAGTTCTTTCTGGAATGTTTGATAAAATTCCCCTGTGAAGCCATTTGGCCTTTTCTTTGTAGGAAGATTTTTTGATGACTGATTGAATCTCTTTACTTGTGATTAGTTTATTGAGCTTTCTATTTCTTCCTGAGTCAGTGTAGCTTGTTTGCATGCCTCCAGGAATTTGTTCATTTCATCTGAGTTGTCTAGTTTGTTGGCGTATATTTGTTCATAGTATCTGCTTATAATTTCTTTTATTTCTTCAAGGTTTATGGTAGTGCACCCCTTCTCATTTATGATTTTGTTTATTTGCATCCTCTCTCTTTTTTTCTTTCTCAGTCTTGCTAATGGTCCATCAATTTTATTGATTTTCTCAAAGAACAAACTTTTGGTTTTATTTATTCTTTGTATTCGTTTGTTCTCTCATTTATTTGTCTCTGCTTTAATCTTTGTTATTTCTCTTCTCCTATTTGCTTTGGGGCTAGTTTGTTGTTCTTTTGTTAAGCCCTCAATTTTTTCTGTTTCTTGTTTTTTAATGTAGGTATTTAGAGCAATAAATTTCTCTCTCAGCACAGCCTTTGCCACATCCCATAAGTTCTGATAAGTTGTATTCTCATTTTCATTCATCTCTAGATAGCCATTGATTTCTCTAGCAATTTCTTTTTTGACTCACTGGTTGTTAAAGAGTGTGTTATTTAATCTCCATATATTTGTGAATGTTCTCATTCTTTGGTGGTTATTGAGATCCAGTTTCATCCCATTGTGATCAGAGAAAGTGCTTTGAATAATTTCAATATTTTTAAATTTATAAAGACCTGTTTTGTGCTCCAGCATATGATCTATCTTGGAGAATGTTCCATAAGCACTAGAGAAGAATGTACAACCTTGTGCTTTGGGGCACAATGACCTATATATGTCTGTTAGGTCAGCGGTGTGACTTCAGCAGAGGAAGGTTTTAATAATCAAGTGAATAAGATGACCCATTCTGTGGATACCAGTCAGCCTCTTTCCCCAGCAACTCCTGTCATTGCCCAATGGGCTCCTGAACAAAGTGGTCATGGTGGTAGCGATGGAGGTTATGCATGGCTCAGCAACATGAACTTCCACTCACCAAGGCTGACTTGGCTACAGCCACTGCTGAGTGCCCAATCTGCCAGCAACAGAGACTTACACTCAGCCCCCGATATGGCACTATTCCCCACAGTGACCAGCCAGCTACATGGTGGTAGGTCGATTACATTGGACCACTCCCTTCATGGAAGGGGCAACGATTTGTTCTAACTGGAATAGACACATACTCTGGATATGGGTTTGCTTTCCCTGCACGCAATGCTTCTGCCAAAACTACCATCTGTGGGGTTACAGAATGCCTTATCCATCATCATGGTATTCCACATAGCATTGCTTCTGATAAGGAACATACTTTACAGCAAATGAAGTGCAGGAATGGGCACATGTCATGAAATTCTCTTGTCTTACCATGTTTCCTATCATCCAGAGGCAGCGGGATTGATAGAATGGTGGAATGGCCTTTTAAAAACTCAATTACGGTGGCAATTAGGTGGCAATACCTTGAAAGGCTGTGGTAATGTTCTCCAGGAAGCTGCATATACTCCGAATCAGCGTCCACTGTATGGTACTGTTTCTCCCATAGCCAGGATCCATGGGCCCAGGAACCAAGGGATGGAAATGGGAGTGGTCCCACTCACTATTACCCCTAGTGATCTGCTAGGAAAATTTTTGCTTCCTGTCCCTGTGACCCTGAGCTCTGCTGGTCTACAGGTTTTAGTTCCAAAATGGGGAGTGCTTCCACCAGGAGAAACAACAATGATTCCACTGAACTGGAAGTTAAGACTGCCACCTAGTCACTTTAGGTTACTTATGCCACTGGATCAAGAAGCCAAGAAGGGGATTACATTATTGTCTGGGGTGATTGACCCTGACTATCAGGGAGAAGTAGGACTGCAACTACATAATGGAGGTAAAGAAGAGTTTTCTTGGAATCTAGGAGATCCCCTAGGGTGTCTTTTAGTACTACCATGCCCTGTGATTAAAATCAATGGAAAACTGCAACAACCCAATCCAGGCAAGACTACCAATGGCTCTGAAACTTCAGGAATGAAGGTTTGGGTCACCCCACCAGGCAAAGAACCACGGTCAGCTGAAGTGCTTGCAGAGGGTAAAGGGAACATGGAATGGGTAGTGGAAGAAGGTAGTAATAAATATGAACTTCGAACCACATGATCAGTTACAGAAATGAGGACTGTAATGCTGTTTTGTTCATGTTATACTATTTAAGTTGTAAGATATCATGAATATTACCCAAGGATTTGCACCCTATTCTGGAGAGATTTAATGTGTTTCCAGTTATATGCAGGACAGTTGAGTATTGTTAGGTGAAAGAAAAAATATGTTTTATTGTAGAAATTTGGTATGATTTAAGGTGGTATGTATAGCTGCCAAGTTGACAAGGGGTGGACTGGCTTGGCTAGGCTCATGTGTCAACTTGGCCAAGTGGTGGTACCTGTTTGTCTGGTTGGACAAGTGCTGGCCTATCTGTTGCAATGAAGACATTTCATAAAATTAAATCATGATCATGTCAGCTGTATCCACAGCTGATTCCATTTGTAATCAGCCAAAGGGGAGTGTCTTCTGCAATGAGTGATGCTTAATCTAATCACTGGAAGCCTTTTAAGGAGGATTCAGAAGAGGCAAGCTCTCTTTCTGCTTCAGCTGGTGAGCCTCTCCTGTGGAGTTTGTCCAGACCTTCCATTGGAATCGTCAACTTCACAGCCTGCCCTGCGGATTTTGGACTCTGCGTTCCCATGGTCATATGAGACACTTCTATAAATTTTTTATTTGTGAGTGTTCCCTGTTGATTCTGTTTCTCTAAAAGAACCCTAACTAATACAGTTGGTAAGTTTTCCCCCATTATATCCTCAACTATTCTTCCTAGCCCTTTACTCCTCTCGTCTCCTTCTGGGACACCAGTGATTCTTATATTTGTGTGCTGTGTTTTGTCTATCATTTCCCTGAGTTCCCATTGCATTTCCCCCCCCCCTTTTTTTTTTTTTTTGCCATTTGCTGTTTTGAGTCTTCAAAGTCAATCATCCTGTCCTTTATATCACTTATTCTTTTCTTCTGTCTCTTCAAATCTGGTGTTGTGTGCCACTAGTACATTTTTTATTTGGTCAGCAGAGTCTTTAATCTGTGTGATTTCTGCTATTTTTCTATTTATTCTTTCAAAATCATCTTTGTCCTCTTCTACTGTCTTCTTGATTATGTTATTTGCTATCCCACTTATTTTATTAAGTAGAGTTGTATGAACATCTTTGATTAGTTGTTCCATCATCTGTGTCTCCTCTGGTGTTTTAGTTTGGTCATTAGACAGGGCTATATCTGTCTGCATTGTGATATGCCTAGTGATCTTCTGCTGTCTTTGTGGCATATAAATATCTTGATTGATTTACTTTGGGAGTTGATTTCTTTCAGTAGTCTAACACCTTGTATTTGCAGGATGGTTGTACAGCAGGGAGCAGGTCACACGGTGGAGCACTCAGTATGGTGATTTGTTTCAGGGCAGGTATGGGCACAGGTTGGGGGTGTTATCCCGATGTTTGTGAATGTGGGTGCCCAGCAGTCAAGGAGGATGTAGCTGTGTGTGTGCACCAGTCTTGGGGGAGGGGTTGTAACTGTGGTATGCACTGTTCTAAGGCATGGAGCCCTTTGTACGCATGTGTAGAGCTGTGGCAGCAGGTTGGCATTATGGCTTCATGGATTGGGGACAGATGTGACCCGGCTGCGCAGGTTGATACTTTCTCAGAGCTGGGAGGTGTGGCTGAGGGCTGTTCGCATGTGCAATTCTAGGACTGCTATAAAGTGCTGTTTCCAGAGCTGAATGAATGATTGGGGGCCCATGCACATACATGGGCCTGGGAGTGCTATAAACTGATTTGCTGAGCTCAGGGAGTGGCGGGGGGAGGTGGACACTGTGTGACACTATGGGCTGGTGGTGGGGGTACTCTAGGTATGGAGGTTAGTGTCCGCAACCTTTATGTGCTGGCAACAGCCTGCAGGGAACACGGAGGGGGAGGTAGTGCTCAGGAGGTATGCAGGAGAGGTGGATTGGGCTGCACTTGGGGTGGGGGTGGGGCAGGTACGTGCACTGGGGGCTGTTGGGGTGGCGGTGCCTGGAGCGTGGGGAATGGGAGCAGATGATGGGGTTCAGGTGCGTGGGGTGTTGGGTAAGTGGCCAGTCACAGGGCTGTGCTAGTGAGGTTAGCGCATCTGAGGAACACAGTCTGGCTTACTTCCTAGTCCCACGTTCCCGTCTGTGCACTCCTGCAGGCTCCACACCTCCATGCCAGGCTCCAACTTTCTGCCTCTCAATTCCTCGGCCTCTGCAACCAGGGCTGCCACATGTGGTGCAGAAGGCTATCCCAGGTCAGCCACACTCCTGAATTGCCTCCTCAGTCGTCCTCCTGTCCTTCTCTAACTTTTTCATGGAGCAGGGCTAATCTTGAGCTACTCTAGTAAACCATCTTCTTGGAAGTAACAGAATTATCTTTTAAAAATCAATTTTCCCTTTCCCTGTCCTTGGTTATCTATGCTGTGTGGATAAGGTATCCATTCACTAGTATAGGTAAATTTTATCAGCATTTCAAGTCAGGCATAATTCCAGTGGTAAGGAAGTGAAAGAGGTATTCAGATGGGAGAAAAAAAAGATTTTAGAAGAACATTATTAGTGCCTCAACCTGTGAAATAGTTAGATCCCAAGGAAGGGAATGTCAGCCTTAAGGCCCAGGACAGAAGTTTTTTGTGTTGTTTTGTTTTGTTTTGTTTTTGCATGGGCAGACACCTAGAATCGAACCTGGGCCTCTGGCATGGCAGGCGAGAACTCTGCCAGTGAGCCACCATGGCCTACCCCAGACAGAAGTTTTGAAGGAACTGGAGCACAGGGTCAGAAGGGATTAGAGAATGGACACTGGTGACAGGAAATGGGCCTCCATGGCTCAACCCAGCAGGGAGGAGGTGATGGCCATGACTTGGAAGCTGGGTGGGAATGGAGGGGCTGGGCAGAGCAGAGGATAGCTGTGAACACACTCCCACAGCACAGTTAGACTCAGGCCTGCAGCAGAGGTCTTCCAGCCTGGGCTGACCCCTGACAGAATTGTGTGCTCTTCTCCCAGTCACAAGAAACAGCAAGTTTGGACTAGAACCTGGCTCTGGTAGAGCTCTCAGAGGTCATCTGGTCCCAGCCTTTATTTTATAGAAGGATCTAGTGGCTCAGTCAACAGCCAGCAAATTGGTGGGACTGCCAGGTCTCAAATTTGTGTCTGAAAATGTTTATTCAGTGTTCTTTTTCTACAGGAAACCTAAAACTGCTGTTATCTTAATTTGAACAGATCATTTTGAGAGGCCTAAACCATAAACTTGTGACCTAATTTGGAATAGAACTTTGATTGGCCATTCAATGGGAATCCAAGGGTTCAAACTCTGAATCCAAGGAAACCTGGAGTTCCACACCAGGGCTGAGAGGCAAGGAAGGGGTAGTGTAGCTCTCCCTTCTCCCTCCCCTCCAGAGCAAATTCCCTTTTATCTGCTTTGTTTGTTGGAATTATGTGTTAGATTTCATCTGTAAAAAGAGTTCTGATCCTTTAAAAAAATTTTAAGAAAAATTAAAATCACTCAATGAAGAATGAAGTTGGCCTCTTGGGGCTCACTCCCCAAGTTTTAGTATCATTCAGTAATTTTGTAGTCCCATTTACATGCCCAGTTTTGTAGCATCTACTAAGGGACATATAATTGATTACTCCATCCCCAAGTAATTTAAAAATGATTCCTAGGTTATTTACTTGAAAGAGGGAAGCATTTTCTCTTAGAAGCAGTCTTATGAATGTTTTAGTTTGCTAATTTCATGTGATGTCCCTACCATCCTATTCAATTGCCTCTCAATTCTTGGATCTCCTTAGAAATTGGGTTGCAAAGGGATAGAGTGAATAATTGTGGTGCCTGCAAATTTCTTACTTTCTGCTACTATAAAAGGGAATATTTCTTTCTATGTTTGCACAAGAGATGATATCATCAATGACTTTCCAGATTATTCTGTAGAGGGGAACATATGACAATAACCTCTTCATAGTGAGGAGTGGGGAGGACACAGCAGGATGTCCTAGGTTGGGAGTTGCATAGTTGGGTACAACCTGTATAAAACCGTGTTAGTGGTGGCTCTGGGGACTACCAGGAGGTAAACTTAAAGCCCCTATAGGGGATATATGAAGGTATGTTAGTCAGAGTTCTCTAGAGAAACAGAATAAACAGGAGAGCACGGTAAATATGAGATTTATAAAGATGTGTCACACAATTATGGGAATGAAAGAGTCCATAATCCATAGGGCAGGCTGTGAAGCTGACAGTTCTGATGAAGGATCTGGATGAACTCCACAGGAGAGGCTTGCTGGCTGAAGAAGCAGTGAAAGAGTTTTTCTTCTTCCTTAAAAGCCTCCAACTGATTGAATTATCTCATTGTGGGAGACATGCCTTAGTTGATCTCAGATGTAATCAGCCACAGATGCAGTCAACTGACTGGTGATTTAATACACCTGCCTTCTGGTTTATCAACCAGCCATGAAATATCCTTGCAGCAATGATCAATGTTTGACTGACCAGAAAATTGGACATAGTCACTGCACCAAGTTGACACCAAGAACCTAACCATCACAGTCCACCTCTTGTCAACATGGCAGCTATACACATCACCTTGCAACACATTTAATTTCCAAATAGAACACAATAACAGACATATGTTTCACCTAACAATATTCAACTGTCCTGTATACAACTGGAAATGCACTACATTACTTACTGCCATAAGCTCCAGACAGCATCCCTATTTGCCACTGACACTTTCAGCACCATTTGATCTGCTGGATTATATAGCCCAAGTGGCAAAGCAACTTACATAGCAGTCTGGACATGTATCCACAAGATCCACCTGATTATTAAAAACCTTCCTCTGCTGAAGTCACCTTCTGGTGAGCTGGGACCAGATATTCACATGGGACCCAAATATCTTAAAGTTCTTTGCCCACTCATAAAGGTTTATCCACATACCTCTTCCCCATACTTGTTTGTCACCAATTTTCCAATCACGCTCCTTCTAAGTCCCTGACCATCCAGCCAAACCATTAGCAACAGCCCATGAGTCAGTATACAAATGCACCTCTGGCCAATTCTCCTTCCAAGTAAAATGAACAACTTGAAGTTCCACCCACTGGGAGGATTTCCCTTCACCCCTGTCCTTAAAGGACATCTCAGAAGGTGGTTGCTATACTGAGGCTGTCCACTGCATATCATGCAGAACCATCTGTAAACCAGGCCTGAGTTTTCTCTTCCTCAGTCAACAGACTATAAGGAACTCCCTAAAAGGCCACAGCTCTGGCCTGGGAAAGACAAAGTAATATGGCAGATGTGGGGACCATGGGCATTTGGGCCACTTCCTCATATAACTTACTTGTGCCTTCAGGACCTGCTCAAGCCCTATCTCTAATATACCGTTTCCATTTTATGATAGAGTGCTGCTGTGCACACCCAACTTTATGGCCTGGTGGGTCAGATAACACGTAGCTCATTATAGGCAACTCAGGTCTCATGGTAACTTGGTGGCCCATGGTTAAACATTAAGTCTCTAAGGCCCAGTACCAAGCTAAAAAAAACTGTCTCTCAAAAAGAGAGTAGTTATCTGCAGTGGATGGTAAGGTTTTGCTCCCAAATCCTAAGGGTCTGTGTTGTGTTTCTCCCATAGGGGCCTGCCATAAGCTCCAGACAGCATCCCTATTTGCCACTGACACTTCCAGCACCATTCGATCTGCTGGATCATATGGCCCAAGTGGCAAAGCAACTTATACAGCAGCCTGGACATGTCACAGAGCCTCCTCTTGTTATGTTCTCCACTCAAAACTAGCAGCTTTTCTGGTCACTCGGTAAATAGGCCAGAGTAGCTCATCCAAATGAGGAATATATTGTCTCCAAAATCCAAAGAAGCCAACTAGGCATTGTGTCTCTATTTTGGTTGTAGGCAGAGCCAAATGAAACAGTTTATCCTTCATCTTCGAAGGGATATCTTAACATACCCCACACCACTGGACACCTAGAAATTTCACTGAGGTAGAAGATCCCTATACTGTTGTTGGATTTATCTCCCATCCCCTGACATGCAAATGCCTTACCAATAAGTCTTGCTAATTGCTATTTCTTGCTTACTAGGTCCTATCAGCAAGATATCATCAGTATGATGTCTTCAGGGAGGGAGAATTGATCAAGGTATCTGCAGACAAGATTGTCACATATGGCTAGAGAACTGATATACCCTGAGGAAGGACAGTGAAGGTATAGCACTGGCCTTTCCAGTGAATGCAAACTGTTTCTGGTGGTCCTTATTGACAGCTATTGAAGAAAAGTATTGCCAGATCAATAGCTGCATACCAGGTACCAGGTGATGTATTGATTTGCCCATGCCATACCACATCTGGAACAGCAGCTGCAATTGGAATCACCACCTGGTTAAGTTTAAGATCATCCACTGTCATCCTCCAAGTCCCAAATACACAAAATATCTGATCATTTCCTTTTTCCCAGTACAATCACCCTGGTAAAGGGCCATAGATCTCCTTGGGGAAAACTTGGAGGAAGGTTAAAGTGTAAACTTGGGGCAGCGTAAAAAGGTCCTTTCCCAAGGATACCTGGCCTTCCCCTCATTTGAGGGGCTTCAGTCTGTAAACTGTCTCAAGTCTGGGAATTGATTCATCTGATCTAGAATTCTACTTATACAGCTCAAACAAGAATTTAATAGACTGCCCATTTATTTTACTTCTAGGTAACCCATGATTTACTAGCCAACACCACAAGTCTTTGTAAACTAGATTATTTTGACTACTGTTTTGAGTCTGCTGTCCATTGTGGTGGCCATGCCCACCTTGTCTATGGTGATTAACTGTTATCACATAGCTCTGCCAACTCAGGGTCCCATCATTCCATTATGTTTAAGGATTCCAGCTCAATGACAGCAGTTCCCACAGTAATATCTGGCTTACAGAGAATGGCAACTACAGAGCTCTTCAGGGATGATGGAGCTAGTCTCATGAATTTATTTCTTAAGTTTTTAGTGAAAGATGTGTCCTCTGGACATTCCTGGAGTATGTGAGCATGTCTTACATGATAAATCCATTCTAACATTCTAATATCTCTAAGCTTATGGATCCCCTCATTTACATTATACTAGGGCAGTTCTGGCATTTTGACCTCAGGTGATGTTGACCATATTTTGATTCATGTTTCAGCCAACCATCCAAACAAACTGTCAATGCCTTTTCTAACCCCTCGAGCTACAACATTGAATGCATAATCTCTTAGTGGGCCAATATTAATAAATTCAGCTTGATCCACCTTTACATTCCTTCCACCATTATTCTTCACCCCTAATATCCATTCCCACATATATTCCCCTGACTTCTGTCTATATAGACTGGAAAACTCATGCAGTTCTTTTGGAGTATAGCATATCTCCTCATGGGTCACAATTTGTACTTCACCTATTGGGCCTTGTTGGGCCTTTAGCCTAGTTGTAGGTCTTAAAGAAAAGAGGGGTGGTGGGGGTGGGTCATGAAAAGAAATAGAAGTGTCTTTCAAGCCAAGTACCTCAGGGCATTCCATGGCAGTTTCATTTGGTAAAGCAGGATTGGTTGCTCCAGACAGAGGAGTAGGGGCTGTTACCCCAGGGGAGGTGGTTACAGGATTAGCAGGCACTGAAGAGTTAATCTGATTAGGTAGAGGTTGAATGGCAGACTTCTCTGGGGACACTGGAGGCTGGGAAGCTGTTTCCTCAGGGTAGTCCATTACAGGTCTATCTAACAAAGACTCAGCAGATTCCAGGGATCCTGTCTCTTCATTTCCATCATTATCAAGCCATATGTCACCATCATCATTACACTGATTGGATTATCTCACTTTGGAAGACATGCCTTAGTTGATCACAGATGTATTCAGCCACAGATGCAATCAACTGACGATGATTTAATATACCAGCCTTCCAGTTTATCAAACAGCCATGAGATATACTTGTTGCAATGGCTGGGCCAGTGTTTGCCTGATCAGACAACTGGACATAATCACTTAGCTAAATTGACACCAGAACCTAACCATCATAAAAGACAAGTAAAGAGTTACATAAGGACATGAAAGTAAACTGAGAGTATGTGGACCCCACTACATAAGTAGAATTCACCCCAGCACCCAGCTCCTGCTCTCTCTACTTGTATGATTAAAATGCTGCTTGGATACATGGGGTATAATACTATTTGTTTCTAAAGAAGCCCCAGATGGCCTGTGGCCTGGTCTCTGGCCTCCTCGAATCTCCAGAACAGTCCTCAGACTGCCTCGGTCGTCTATGGGTGTGACCCAAGAGTAGGAATGGACACTTTTCCTGATGCTGTGGGCCAAGGAAAGGGGCAGAAGAAAGTCCTGTGCATCTAGCTCATCCTTTGAGAGCAGAAGGGTGTTGCCTTCCTCTCTCCTTTCCCTTTTCTTTTCTTCCTGAGTTTACAGTATGGGTCTTCGCTTCCCCCTGCTGGCCACATTGACTCAACACTAAAGTTTTCTTTATGATTGGTGACT
The DNA here is from genome assembly GCF_023851605.1 of Tamandua tetradactyla. Lineage (NCBI taxonomy): Eukaryota > Metazoa > Chordata > Mammalia > Pilosa > Myrmecophagidae > Tamandua > Tamandua tetradactyla. The sequence continues at coordinate 176,795,880 of NC_135327.1, read as the reverse complement.
TGGTAGGGAAATGGACTTTCATAGTAACAAATAAAGCAGCAACAGCAAAACAATACTATTGACAGAACCACTGACTGAGGGCTTATAATATGTCAGGCACTGTACTGGGCCCTTATGTAAAATTATCTCTTCTAATCCTCAAAACAATTTGTAAGGTAGTATCATTATTCCCTCTAAATAAAGGAGAAACTGAGGCACGGAGCAGTTAAACGACAGGCACAAGAATATATGCTGGTAATGATAGGACCGGGATTAAAACCTAGACGTGTTAGAATTCAAAGTCTGTATTCTGAGCCATAGTACAAATTCATATTTCTCACAGGATGTGTTTTGGAGGGGATATATTCTCTCATATTCTCTTAATTGACAGAGACACGTTACTTACCAACCTGTGTCTTTTTATTTCCATCAATCCATATCCTAGCAGATTCCCACATGATTTTTATCGTCCATTTCTTGTGCCCATCAGCAACCTGTGGCTACTCCAGTCTCTTTCTTTACTTTCTGTCCTTTGTACACTTAGCTTCCCCCAAGCTTGCTCCCAACATTCATCTGGAGTCCATAAGAGGTTTGGATAGGATTCAAGAGTTCTGTGAACTCGAACAAAGAAAAAGTTTCATTCTATTGTGAATGTAGAAAAACAGAGAACCTGAGATTTTGTCAATTATAGAAATTGGAGCTATTTCTATATCACATTACTATTGTTACAGATATCTCAAAATATAATTATACTTATTACAACTTTGAAACAACAATGGTTATTAGCCACTAGATCTGTTATTTATTCATTCATTAAGAGCACCTATAAATATATACCACATATTTCTTGTTTCAATATTTTGATAGCAGTCTTTCAAAATTACAGAATTACTTTGTAATCCTGTGAATTTTATTTTATGCATTTTCAAACATTATTCTTAAAAGGGATCAAAAGGCTTCTGCAACCTGCCAAAGGAGTCCTGGAATAAAAATGTTAAGAACCACTGCCCTTGATTGCACATCAGTCTTAGGGCCCTGGACCCAATTAGTATGATACCATAGCAGTGACCAGTGCTGGCAGTGGTTGCAGATCTCCAAATAGGATGATTGTACGTTTATCTCCCAAACTAGGACCCTTGTGAATGTTAAAGAGGACACCGTTAATAATTTTGCTGATATAATTAATGCCAGTGAATTGTACACTTAAAAATGGTTAAAATAGAAAGGTTTTAAAAATTATAATTATGCTGGTACAACAGGCATAAACTAGGATATATGGTCATCCACCAAATAGCTTGTATTGTTGAAACTGAAGACTTAGATAAGAAAATGTCAGGTAATGAAACGTAACTTGCAAGAATCAACATATAGCACACCCATTAGGCTGGCCAGAAAAAAAAATAGATGTTGACAAAGATTTGGAGAAGTCACAACCCCCATGCACTGCTGAGGGGAATATAAAATGGTGCAGCCACTTTGGAAAACAATCTGGAAGATTTCCAAACGATTAAGCATAGAGTTACCATAGGACTCAGAAATGGCACTCCAAGAGAAATTTGTGTATGAAGTTTCACACAAAAATTTGTATATGAAGTTTCATAACAGCATTATTCATAATAGCAAAAGGTAGAAACACCCAAATGTCCATCAACTGACAAATGGATAAAGAAAATGTGGTATATCCAGACAATGGAATGTTATTTGGCCATATAAAGCAATGAAGTTCAGACACATGCTACAGCGTGGAAAATCATGAAACATTATGTTAAGTGAAAGAAGCCAGTCACAAAAGACAACATATTATATGATTCCATGCATGTGAAAGTCCAAAAAAGGAGAGCTATAAAGACAGAAAGTAAATTAATAGTTGCTTAGGGTCAGAGATGGGGCCGTGGTGGGTGGGTGGCTGGAGGAATAGGGGAGTGATAACTGAAATGAAAAGGGTTTCTTTTTAAGGTAATGAAATTTTCTAAAGTTGACTTCAGTGATGGTTGTATGTACTTGTGAATATACTAAAAATCATTGAGTTGTGCACGGAAAATGGGTGATGTATGATATGTGAGTTATATCTCAATAAAGCTATTAAAAAAGAATCAACAGGCTGAATCATTATATTGATATTTCTTTTAGTCTCCAGTATCTTCTATCTGAGCAGATAGAAGTAAAAATCTAAAATTGTGGAATTCCAACCCATACCAAACTCTGAAGTTCTACAACTAATTTTGCAATGTGCTTTGAAATGTATTACTTTTTTGCATATATGTTATTTTTTCACAATGAAAGAAAAAAGTTGATTGTGATGATAAATGAACAGCTATATGATGATATTTATTGTATACTTCAGATGATTACATGGCATATGAATATATAATATATATCAATAAAAATAAACTAAAAGAAAAAACAATAGAAGGGTATGTGGAAAAAGACAAAGTTACTGCAAATTATGGACTATAGTTAATAGTAATATTTTATATTCTTTCATCAACAGTAACAAATTTATTACACCAATACTATGGGTCAACAATGGGGGGATAAGGAGTATAGGAAGATTTAGGTTTTATTTTTTATTCTTATCTCTGTGCTGGAGTAATGAAAATATTCTAAACTCAATCATGGGGATGTATGCACAACTACCTGATGATACTGTGCACCATTGATTGGTACTTTGGACTTTGTGTGGTATGTGAATTTATCTCAATAAAATTGAAGGGGAGAAAAAAGAATCAACATAAAAATTCACATTGTTTGTAACTGTGCCGCTGATAAGGTTAGATTATCTTCTAAAATCTAACATAACTGATATAAATAAAACATAACTGATATAAATTATAGCAGTTTCAAAAGACATAATTATAGCACATATGAATGGTATAGTTGATGCTAATATTTTACTTACTATTGAGCATGCATTACCTCACAAAACAACTCTCTGAAATTGATACTGTTATTATCCCCATTTTGCAAATGAGGAAAATTTGCCCTATATCACACAGCTAGAACAACTTGTGTTACAAATCCATGGATAGCTCCTGGGGCTGTGAGATAAGCTTTTGCCTTTATTTCTTCCTCAGATCATGTAATGTTAGAAATTTTCATGGTCTGAGGGGGACCCAGGAAAGTAAAAGATGGAACACAAATGTCGGTCTGTTAATCTCCACACTATACAGGGTAGACACTGCTTTTATTCTAGATGACTAATCCCGGTTATTTGACAGGAATTGTCCCTGGTAAGGGAAGCAATTTGGAAGGTTCCCAAAGAGCACTAGAAATGTTATCAGTCTGTTTATGTACATAAAGTAAATATCTTTGTTTTCTTCCCTATCTTCCCATTAAAACTCATAATTTGTAAGTAACTTGTCAGGCATTCACCATTTTCCTTTGGCTCCCATATGAGAGACGGGATGGGACAGTGATTAAGAGTATAAACTTTGTATTACTCAAGGCTCTCTAAAGAAACAGAACCAACAGGAGATATATCTGTAAATATTATGAGATTTTTAAATGAGAATTGTCTCACATGACTGTAGGAATAAGCAAGTCCAAATTCCACAGGGCATGCAGCAAGATGGGAACTGTGATGAAGGTTTTTGATGAATTCCCCACGAGAAGCTGGCTGGCTGAAATAGAAATGGAGATTCCTTCTTCAGACTGCTGAAATCATCATTTCTCCTTTTAAAGCCATCAACTGATTGGAGGAGACTTTTCTCATTGAGACATCAATCTCCTCAGTTGATAGTGGATGTAATGAGCCATAGATGCAATCAATTTACTGATGATTTAAGTCACAAAATGTCCTCATGGTTAGGATCAGGCCAGTGTTTTCTTGACCAAAAAATGGACACCAAAACCTGGCCAAGTTGCCTCATGACCTTAAGCACCACAGTCCATCCCTTGTCAACTTGGCTGCCATACACATCTCCTTAAATGTGTATACCTAATCTCTAACTGAAAAAAAGTAACAGTCATATGCTTGCCTAGCAATACTTAACTCTCCTGCTTACAACAGATGTGCATTAACTCCCCAGAATAGGGTGCAGGCCTTGGATAATATTCATTCTTAAACTTGATGTCCTATAACTTAAATACTACATGAAGCTAATACAACTATGTCATATAAGTGAATAAGATAGGGAAGAGGGTGGACCATGGTGGCTCAGCAGGCAAGAATGCTTGCCTGCCATGACAGAGGACCCAGGTTCGATTCCTGGTGCCTGCCCATGTAAAAAAAAGAATAATAAAAAAAGATAGGGAAGAAAACAAAGATATTTACTTTATGTACATAAACAGACTCAACAACACAAGTAAGAAATATTCACAACTAGTGTCATACTTATTCTGTAACTGTACACATGGTCGTAGCTCAAATTTTTAACTGCCTTCTTTAGTTACCCATTGCATGTTCACTTTACCTTCAACAAGCACTTCAGATGGCCGTGATTCTTTGCCTGGTAGGGTGACCCAACCTTCATTCCTGAAGTCTCTCGGCCATTGGTAATCCTGACTGGATTGAGTTGTTATAATTTTCCATTGATTTTAATCACAGGGGATGATAGTACTACAAGATGCCCTAGGGGATCTTCTGTTTTCCAAGCAAATTCTTCTTCTCTTCCATTGTGTAGTTGCAGTCCTATTTCTGCTTGATTGTCAGGATCAATCAGCCTAGCCAGAACAGTAATTCCCTTCTTTGTCTGTTGATTCCGGGACATGAGGAGCCCAGAGTGGCCAAATCAGCCTTAAATTCTAGTTCAATGGAATAGTTGTGTCTCCCGGTAGAAGCACTCCCCCTTTTGAAACTAAGACCTGTAGACCAGCAGAGCTTAAGATCGAGCAGGAAATAGAAGCAAAAAATTTTTCTAGTGGATTACTAAGGAGAATAGTGAGTACATTTTCACCCTTTGGGTCATGGACCTGTGAATCCTGTGGGAGAAATGGCACCACAAAGTGGAGGTGGGCTTAGAGCATACAAGACTCTTGGAGAACATTGGCCCAGCCCTGCCAGGCATTGCCATCTAGTTGGTACCATAATTAAGTCTTCAAAAGGCCATTCCACCATTCTCTCAATCCAACTACTTCAGGGTGATGGGGAAAATGGTAAGACCAGTGAATTCCACAAGCATATGCTCATTCCTTGCACTTCATTTGCCGTAGGTGAATTCCTTGATCAGAAGGATAATATATTGAGTACTATGATGGTGGATAAAGCTTTTTGTAAGTCAATGGATGGTAGTTTTCGCACAAGCATTGCATGTAAAGGAAGACAAATCCATATCTGGAGTATGTTTCTATTTCAGTTAAAAGAACTTGCTACTCCCTTCCATGATGGAAGTGGTCCAATGCAATCAACCTGCCACTTGTGGCAGACTGATCACCTTAGGGAATGGTACCACTGGCAGATTGGACACTCAGCAGTGGCTATAGCAAGATTGGGTTTGGCGAGTGGAAGTCCATATTGCTGAGCCCATACGTAACCTCCATCCCTACCACCATACTGACTTTGTTCATGAGCCCATTGGGCAATGAATGACAGGTATATCTAGGGGAAGAGTCCAACTAGTATCTACAGAATGGGTCATCCTATCCACTTGATTATTAAAATCTTCCTCTGCTGAAGCCATCCTCTGGTGAGCATTCACATGGGATGCAAATATCTTCATTGTTGCCCACTCAGAAAGGCCTGTCCCCCTACCACTTCCCAAGACCTCTTTGCCACCAATTTTCCAATTTTGTTCCTTCCGAGTCCCCAATCATCCAGCCAAACCATTGGAGACAGCCTATGAATCAGCATACAAACACATCTCTGGTCATTTCTACTTCCATGCAAAATAAACAAACACATGCACAGCTCAAATTCCACCAACTGGGAGGATTTTCCCTCATCACTGACCATCAGGGATATTCCAGAAAGGGGCTTTAGTGATTCAGAGCTCTACTTTCATATGATACTTGTATATCATGCAAAACCATCTGTAAATCGGGCCTGAGATTTTTTTTCTTTTTCTTTTTCTGTTTTTTACCTCAGTCAAATGTTCATAAGGAATTCCTCAAGTGGTATAGCTGTGGGTTGGGAAAGAGATGGTTATGTGGCAAGAGTAGGGGCCATGAGCACTTGAGCCATTTCCTCATGTAACTTACTTGTACCTTCAGGACCTTCTCTGGCCCTGTCTCGTATATATACTTCCATTTGATGATGGAGTGCTGCTGCATATGTCCAACTTTATAGCTTAGCAGGGCAGACAACACCCTGTTCATGAGAGGCAGCACAGGTCTCAAGGTAACTCGTTGGTCCATGGTTAAGCATTCAGTCTCTACTAAGACCCAGTAGCAGGTCGAAAATTATTTTTCAAAAGAAAAGTAGTTATTCTCACAGGATGGCAAGGCTTTGCTCCAAAATCCTAAAGGTCTGTGTTGTAATTTTCCTATAAAAACCTGCCAAAGGCTCCAGACAGCCTCTTTTTTGCCACTGACACTTCTAGCACCTTTGAATCTGCTGGATCATATGGCACAAGTGGCAGAGCAGCTTGCACAGCAGCCTGGACCTGCTACAGAGCCTTCTCTTGCTCTGGTCCTCACTCAAAACTAGCAGATTTTGGGGCCACTCTGTAAATGGCCAGAATAGAACACTCACACCAGGAATATGTTGTTTCCAAAATCCTAAGAGTTCAGTAGGCATTGTGCCTCTATTTTGGTTGTAGGAGGGGCAAGATGCAACAGCTTATCCTTCACCTTAGAAGAGATATCTTGACATGCCTCGTATCACTGAACATCTAGAAATTTCACCGAGGTGGAAGGCCCCTGTATTTTTTTTTTTTTTTCTTTTTTTGTATGGGCAGGCTACAGGAATCAATCTCAGGTCTCTGGCATGGCAAGTGAGAATTTTGCCACTAAGCCACCATTGCACCACCCTATTTTTATTGGATTTATCTCCCACTTTCTGACATGCAAATGCATTACTAATAAGTCTAGAGTAGTTGTTACTTCTTGCTCCCTAGGTCCAACCAACACATCATCAATATATTGGACCAGTGTGATGTCTTGTGGGAAGGAGAAATGATCAAGGTCCCTGTGGACTAGATTATGACATAGGGCTAGAGATTTGATATACCCTGAGATAGAATAGTGAAGATGTATTGTTTGCCTTGCCACTGAAAACAAACAGCAATTGAGAAAAAAGTATTTTCCAGACCAATAGCTGCATACCAGGTACCAGGGGATGTGTTGATTTGCTCAAGCAATGATACTACATATGGAACAGCAGCTGTGATTGGAGTCACAGCTTGGTTAAATTTATGATAGTTCACTGTCATCCTCCAAGTTCCATCTGTTTTCTGTACAGGTCAAATAAGAGAGTTGAATGGGGATGTGGTAGGAATCACCACCCCTGCATCCTTCAAATCCTTGATGGTGGAACTAATCTCTGCAATAACTCCAGGAATCTGGTGTTGCTTCTAATTTACTATTTTGCTAGTAAAGTTGTAGTGGCTTCCACTTGGCCTTTACTCTCATAATAGACCTCACTCCACAAATCAGGGAATCAATGTTGGGATTCTGCCAGTTGCTGGGTATGTCTGTTCCAATTATGCATTCTGGAACTGGGGAAATAACCACAGAATGGTTATTTCCTGGACCCACTGTGAGATGGACCTGAGCTAAAACTCCATTGTTTTCCTGGCCCCCATAAGCCCCTACTCTAACTGGTGAACCACAGTGATGTTTTGGATCTCCTGAAATTAATGTCACTTCAGAGCCAATGTCTAAATGTTGGATCATTTCATTCCCCAATGCACAGTTACCCTGTTAAAAGGCCATAGGTTTCTTTGGGAAAAGCTGGGAAGAAGATCAACAGTATAAATTTTGGCGGTGTAACAAGGTCCTTCTCCAAGGAGACACGGCCTTCTCTTCATCCAAAGGGCTCTGGGTCTGTAAACCGTCTCAAGTCTGGGAATTGATTAGGGTCCATGACTCTCTGTTTTTGCAATTCAAGTTAGAGTTTTGTTCACTTGATATAGAACTCTTTGGCTTATACAAGTCGAGTAAAAATTTTGTAGACTGCCCAACTATTTTAATTCTAGGTACTCCATAATCTACTAGTCAATACCATAGGTTTCTGTGAGGCCTATTATTTTGCTGCTTTGAGTTTGCTGTCCATTATGGTAGTCACACCCACCTCATCTTTGGTGGTTTCTGTTCCTTTGTTTCTGCCAACCTGGGATCCCATGATCCCCATTATTTTTAAGTATTCAAGTTCTGTGACAGCAGTTTCCACAGTGATATCTGATCTACAGAGGATAGTGGCCACAGAGTTCTTCAGGGATAATGGATTTAGTCTCACAAATTTATCCATCACAGTCTTGGTGAAAGGTGTGCCCTCTGGACATTCCTGGGGTGTGTGTGCAGGTCTTAAATGATAAATTCACTCCAACATTCCAATATCCCTAAGCCACCTACATTATGCCAGGGCGGTTCTGGCATTTTGACCTCAGGTAATGTCAGCCACCTTTTGGTCCATGTTTCAGACAACTACCGAAACAAACTGCTTATGCCATTTCTAACCCCTCAAGCTACAACATTGAGTGCAGACTCTGTGGGCCCATATCAATAAATTGAGCTTTGATCCAATTTTATATTCCTAGCACCATTATCCCACACCCTTAATATCCATTCCCACACATATACCCCTGATTTCTGTATATTTAGATTGGAAAACTCATGCAGTTCTTTTGGAGCATAGTGTACCTCCTCATGGATCACACTTTGTACCTCACCTTTTGGGGTCTGTTGAGACTTTTTAGTCTAGTTATAGGTTTTGAAGGAAAAAGGGGTAATGGGGGTAAGTCAGAAGAATAATTAGAAGTGTTTTACAAGCCAACTACCTCAGGGCATTTCATTGCAGTTTCATATGGTGAAATTGGATTAATTTCTTCAGACAAAAGAGAGAGGGCTGTTTGTTCAGTGGAGGTGGCTACAAGTTTATCAGGCACAGAAGCATTCATCTTTCTCAGGTATAGGTTGGATGTAAGTTTCCCCAGGTAGACTGCAGGTTGGGAGATGGTTCGTTAGGGCAAAATGGAGGTCAGATGGTTGGTTCCTGAGGGCAAAACATTATTGGTTTATTTGGCAAAGACTCAGCAAAATCTAGGGTTTCAAAGTCCCCACCCCATTATTATTAACCCATATGTCCCCATTCCAATTTTCAGGATCCCACCCCTTTCCAATCAATACCCTCACTTTAACAGCAGATATTGTGCAAGGTTGGGAATTTAGTTTATGTTATAATTCAGCCATTTACACTATGAAGCTTTGGGTCTGGCTTTCAGAATTCTCAAGCCTACAAGTACATGACATAAGATTTTCTTTTGGGGCACACACAGAAATTTCATGTCCTTCCTGCAGCCCTTACATGGAGATTTTGAACTCTCCAGCTCATCCGTTTCTTTTATAACCATATCCAGCATATTTCTGAACAACCAGCCAACATCATTATACCTTTTAACTCCACAACCTCTGTTCAGATGTCAGAAACACTGATACCTGGAGCCTTGCTTCTTACAAACATTTGAATAGCTATGTCCAATGGTGATATTTTATGTATCTTTATTACCAACTCATGCCATGGACTATCAGTGCCATTTTGACTACCAGAAAAAGAGTCATTCGTCCCTATGAATCTAATCAGATTAGAGAACTAATTCCAAAAACCCAGAACCAATTCAGAAATTTCATCCTTAGTATTCTATTTTTAAGAACCACTCCAGGTACCAAAGTTGTATTAGCCAGGGTTCTCTGGAGAAACAGAACCAACCAGACATATATATGTATATATTATGAGACTTTTGTAAGAATTTTTTCACATGATTGTGAGGATAAGCAAGTCCAAATTCCATAGGGCAAAGCAGAAAGCTGAGAAATCTGATGAAAGTTTTTGATGAATTCTCCAGGAGAAGCTGGCTGGTTGAAATAGAGATGGAAATTCTTTCTTCTAACTGCTAAAATCATCACTTTTAAAGAATTAAACTGGTTAGAGGAGACTTCTCTCATTGTTAAAGGTCATTTCCTCAGCTGATTACAGTTATACTCAGAACATAGATGTAACTGAGTTACTGATGATTTAAGTCTATGAAATGTCCTCTCGGTGACAAATAGGCCAGTGTTTTCTTGACCAAACAATTGGACACCAAAACCCGGCCAAGTTGGCACATGAACTTAACCATCAAAGGCTTCAAGTTCAAATTCCAGCTCTGCATTAGCTGGATGACCTTGTTTAAGTCACATCACCTTTCTGTCCTTCTGTTTGCTCATCTGTAAAATGGAAATAATAAGCTTCACAGGTGGTTGTGAGCAGTAAACAAGCCTGGTAAACACCTTAAAAATGGTAAAAAATTATTTTCATTTTATTAGTGTCCAACAGTTTTCTCCCTAAATTCAGATCTTTTGTATGGCTCTGAATATTTCTTCCATGTATTCAGGAATTTTCAACCTTACTTCCACCCCAACTTTTTCATCCTTTTCATAGCTATCTTTGTTTAATTATTACATTTGCTTATACAGCATTTGTACCAGGAGTCATTTTGCTGATGCAACATAAATTCCGACAACTGGAAGTGAGAAAGGGAATTTCTCTCATGATTATCACATGTTCTTGATTTACCAGTTTCATAATAGCATTTGCTCCATAGCTCTGTATTTGCATTTTGCTGAGACAACATGAATTCTTATAAGTTCGGGGTGTCCAGAGAATGCTTCAGTAAGAATTGAGTTGACAAAAATTAGAATGGATCATTTATCACCTTTGTAGAAACAAGATGAATTTCTGCTTTCAACTGAAATAAGAACTTAAAAAGGACTGTGGACCTGACCCCATGAAAAATTAAAAAGGTACAAAAGAAAAATAATTCAACATAAGAAGGGAAACCACACTGGAAATGGTTTACAATATGAAAAGTGATTAATAAATATGCTCTATAAGGCCAATCTTTTAAAAAACATTTTTGTTGCATCCTCTGCTAAGAAAAAGAATATCTTACACCATGACTAATACCCACTTACATTGAAACAAAAGTTTCACAAAAAAAAAACTTGCTATTGAGTATGTGAGAAATGTTGCAATATTTTTATTCTATTCTATTTTAATTTTTCCTTTAGTACTGGTCATGAATCACTTTATTGATTTCATAATTTACTAATGGATTGTTACCTGCAGCTTGACAAACAGTGATATCAAGAGCTCTTGTAAATACATAATTGGATAAAGAATATACCTAGTTACTTCAAATGGGAGTAAAAACTTTTTTTAAAAAAACAGAAAAATCACCCTCAGCACTCTCAAAAGCTCTACAAATTGTAGCAATGACATAATAAAATTTTCTACTAATTAAATTAACAGAAGTAAAAATAATAATGTCCAATCCTGATGACATTTTTAAAGTCTTTTTTTAATGCAGTTATTTATTTATGCCCTGTCCCAATTCAAAACCAGTGTGATACAGCTTTAAGTACAAAATTGCCATACACAATTGATGTCAGAATCTGTTGATGCAGTATATTTTTTCGAGTAGCCATTTGCTAGTTTGTGTAGGAGGGCATAAAAATGTTCATACTGAAAAGTAATTCTACTTCTGGGAATTTGCCCCAAAGAAGCAATTCAAAGGAAAGGAAAAATACACACAACTTTTTATAACATCACTAAAGTAGTAAAAAATGAGAAGCAGTCTAAATGGCCAAGAATAGCACAATACTTAAATAAGCTTTTACATCAACTCAAAATATTTTGCAGCCAATAAAATGCTAATTACGATGACTATAATGCAACATGGGAAAATGCTCATGCTAATAAAAGCCAAAGTTATAAAACAGAACTGTATATGTGTTCCAGTTAGTACAGCTACACAACAAATTACTCTAAAACTTAGTGGTATGAAGCAGCCATTTATTTTGGATCAAGAATTCAGAGAGGGCACAGCAATGTGGCTTATCTGGGACTGCAATGCCTGGGCCTCAGTTGGCTGGTTGGAAGATCTGAAGGCTCATTCACTCACATGTTTGGCTCTTATGCTGGCTGCCAGCTGCTGAGACCCTAAGTCTATGAGCTAAACATGTCCATGTGGTCTGTGCTTCCTCAGACATGATGGTTGGGTTCTAAGGGAGAGTCCCTAGAGAGAAAGCAGGCAGAAGTATCACCTAGCCTTGGAAATTATTCAGTATCACTTTCACTTCCATTCACTGAGGCCATCACAAAGTCAATTCTAGTTTCAGGAAGGAATGAAAAGGGAAGCTATCTTATGATGAGGGAACAGAAGCTTCTGGAAGAGTATGCAGGACTGGAAGTACAGATGAGATCATTTTCAGAAGATACAATCTGCCACAATCTGTGATCACATAAAAATCATGAGACCATGAGGGCCAGGAGAAGGAGGAAATATGGAAAAATGAAGACTTGCTATTTAAATTCTTATTATGATTTTGATGATGTCCTTTGGGTAATAAGTATGAACAAAATTATGTTACCAGGGAACTATGCTGGCAAAGCCTTGGAAATTGTCCCCTAGGTACCCCAGCTTCCCTTGGCTCTTTCATTTCTAAAATTCTGCTGTTCTCAAGATTCGAGTCCCATGGAGTGCTTAATCCACTGCATCGGCAATATCTCCCTAATTTAAGCAAAGTGGCCCAAAGCATAGGCCTGAGTGCCCAGTGAATGGGCACGTCACCCATAGTGGCTGTGGTTAGCTTTTCCTGCCCTCCTCAATCCCTCATTGTTTGACTTCCCCTCCCACTTGTGCAGCATCATCCACAGATGGCCTCCCTTTCTAGTTGGCCTGTCCTACCCTGCTGCTCTCCCCGGAATGACTTCCTCGAGGCACACCCCTGGACTTGGATGTGCTGGTCCAGTCCTCCAGTAGGGTCCCTTGGTCTCCAGGGTGCTGTCTTTTGCCAGCTCACCCTTGTGTGCTTTTAGGCATCTGATGGTGAGCCAGCAGCTGTCTAGCTTGGGGACTGCTCATTCTATGTCTGGTGAGGGCCTTGGATGATCAGACCCCATATCAACTGTGTTAATTGTCACTGGCTGCAGAACTCTGAGCTTCCTGCCTCATCCTACATCTTCCACCTTCTCCTTCTTTCTTGACTCTCTTGATTCAGAAGAGGGATGATAGGGGGAAAGAAAAGTAAAGAAATTTAGTGAGTCTTCTCTCAGCATAATATCCTGGCTTGAAGAATGTTGTCCGGCCACACAATCTTATCCTGAATGTCAAAAATTGGATATTAACTTGGCCTTTTCTAGCCAATCCTTCTGTATCTCATTCTAATGGCCTCCCAGTCAGATGTATGCCTAGGGCAAACTATGTGTAAAGGTCATAAGAAGAAAAATCACATACTATTTCAAAATATTCTTGAATCTCTATCTACTGCAATCTCCAATATCTCTTCTGAGCTCTACCTTTTAAAATCTTATTCCAGCACCTCTAAAAATCAAATTCATTCTCTTCCCTTTAAAACCTGCTCCTTCTCCTATGTTCTCAACAAAGTTTAAGAGAACAGCTATTAAAAAATAAAGTTCACAAATCTCTAAAGCCAAGTGTTTTTTGAATTCCAGGAACCCACCCCTCCATCCGCAATGATTCCAAATGGGGCCCAGGAATCTGCATCTTTAACAAACATGTCAGCTGCACATGATGTAAGTGGATGGAACCGCGTTTGGAAATGGGCTCCAAGCCCTGCAGTAGGGTGGGTAATCTGCAAGAAGAACTGGTTCTTGCAAGGTGAGCAGGTCCGGACTCAGAACCTTTAAGATGTGGAGCCATAATATAACTGTGAGCTGGTCTGTGATCAACGGCTGAAAACTGAAGCCTAGAGGTATGTTTATGGGAGTGATCAGCCTCCTGGTTTCCTGGTACAGCTCCATCTGGTTCAGCCCCACCTATAACTAACCACCCTCCACCCCCTAAAGCATCCTGAAGGTGGCATAGTGAGGAGAGTTCTCAGGAGATCTCACTAGGGAGCCACTTACCTCCTCCTGTCCCCATGACATGCATGTTCCAAGTTCTTCTACTCGTGGGGTCGCGTGGATGAGTGAGTCCTCCCGATGCTGCAGCCCTCAACCCTTAGTGACGGTGGGTAGATACTTCACCTCTGTAAGTCAAGTTGCTTCACCTGAAAATGGATGGTGGCAGAAAATGGGTTTCTACCATGTCTGTCACTCTGTTATTCTGCGTTAATTGGAATAGTAAGACAAACAAAAGGCCCCACCTTAGCCTTGGGGAAGTCAAGAGTTCCAGTCAAGAGTTCATTTCCAAGGTCCGACTTTGGACAGGGCTCAAGAAAGTCCAGGGCTGGGTGGGGGAACTGCAGTGGAGAGAGGAAGAAAGACACCAAAAGTCTGCAAGGGGGTCTCTGTGGGTGGTACCTGCTGAGGTGTGTGACAACAGAAGGGGTCCCACAAACTCTTCCACCAAGCTTGGTCTGTGCTTTGCCCACAATGGAAAGCTACACCTGGTGAATGTTGGTTTGTTGTTTTTTTTCTAAGACCTTTGTGCTTACTTTGTTTTCCTGAGTTTCTGAGGAAATGTCCTTTTGGAAAATTCCGACTTCATCTCAGTTGAACAAAAGAGAAAAAGGATTTTTCCACAGGCATCTGGCCAGGGAGATCCAAAACCCCAGACACACACTTGTTAGCTGTGAAGAATCAGAGCTGGATAGATGCTAGACAGGGCAGTCGTGGGAGAGCTGGAGCGAGGCCAACCAGGGAGATGCCTTCCCTTCCTCTCTCACCATCCCCTCACCCTGGACAGGGATGAATTCTGACACTCTGACTTGCTCTCCTTCTAAAACACTGCACTTGAGATTGAACTAGACCCTAACCATCCAATATATTAATCAAATAAGATAAATATACTCAACTGGAATGCCTATTCCAAAAGGAAAGCACTCTGACACTAATTAGTTAAGGGAATCTTGGAGATTCTCTTATTTCTCCTTTCTCCTTATAGTCTCCTGATGACCCCTTTCATTTTCCTGTATTTTTTGATAAGTATCCAAATGCTTTTTTACTGACAGAAATTCCATAACATAAAATTCACTATTTTAAGATATAATTCAATGGGTTTTGAACATATTCTATTCCTCTGACTGCTTATTGCAGCGATATCATGCCTGGCTGAGAGAGGAAGGGGCTGAGCTGAAGTTTCCCTGAGGCGTTACCAAAAGGCAACCCAGAATGAGATCCTAAAGGCCAGCTCTAACTTTGACACAGCCGTGCCCCTCTCTGGAATTTCTGGGGGAATCCTGTCCTTGGAGCTGGAATCCTGCCATGGTGGGTCAGCTGGGTTCTCAGGTGAAGTTTCCCTTATGAGACCAGTCGGAGGCTAACTCACAGGCCCCGAGGGGTTGGAGACCCCGGGCCCCATCCTGACATCAAGCACTGAGGGAGAGCTAACCAGGTCAGGGTCTGGCTGGGGACCCAGGGCAGGGGTGGTGGGAAGGTCTCAGTGCTGGTCACCCTGGAAAACAGGCTCCTAGGACACTCTGAAATTCAGGAACATGTGGCTCAACGCTCTTCCTACAGAGGAGGAGTCTGGGGGCCAGAGAGTCTAAAGTTGCACAACCTGGTAATGATATAAGTAAGACCAGAACCAGCTCCTCTGACACCCGGGCCAGTAACTGAGTCAACTGTACCAGGTAACTGAGTCAACAGTAAATAATAACTGATGTCCCTCCCCTCCATGGGCCAGGACTACACTGGGCACTACATAGCTTGGTTGACCTGGAAAGTTCTTGCAGGGTACAGAATCCTAGCACCAGGAAGGGTACAGGAAAGGACTTCGAGAGGCAGACACCACCCCCATGCCCAGCGAGAAGCTGACCTAGGGCAGAAATAGAGATCCAGGAAGATAACCCCTCAGCAGGCCCTGCTACCTGCCTGGTGATTGCTTCACAAAGCCCTTTCCTAAGAGTTACTTTCATCAGCTCTGGCAAAAACAGCTTCCCTTCCAGGTTTGCTCCTAGAGTCAGTTTATGTCAGCCTGCAAGAGCCCATTATTCTGTTTCCAGGAATTTTTTTTAAAGGTTATTATTAAAAACCAAATTATATAAACTTAAAACTAAATAAATTATATAAATAATCAAAGCATATCACTCCTAATTACTAGTACTACATCTTAACTATTATCTATGTCTTAAAGGTTATTTATGATTATATCTGTAATAGTGAAAATACTATATTACTGTACATTTCTTCCCAACTCTGTGTTCTGTGATATCACATTGTAGCTTGGGAATATTTACACCATGGAAATGGGCAAATGCTACCAATTACTATTTGGTTTGGTTTATGTTTACCAGCCACAAAAAGGTCCACACTGCACACGACATCTCCAGATGAGCAGCCTGCTTGCAGACAAGTACTGAGCTCCCATCGCATGGCTGTCCCCACCAGCTGTTCTGGAAAAGGTCCAGGCTGGGCTCAAGTCCAAGTTTCAAATGCAGCAGTTACAGGGAAGTAGCTGAAGGCGCTGGAAGAAGAGAAAGGGAAAGGAAAGGACACTTGCATTTCTGCTCAGCTTGGCTTGGTAACTGAACTGAGTGGGGGGGGGGGGCAGGGGCACTCAGAGCTAGTGAATAGCACTAACCCACCCCAAAAACTTCTACTCCTCCCCCATTCCTGACCAATCATGAAAGCGCAGAATCTTAAATTGTTAAAGCTAGAGTTTAGCTGCTTCTTGCCCATTTTCTGTCTCAGAACAGCCTCATTTGTAGTTGCCCATTGGCAGCCACTCTTAGGGCCCCCAGGTTTTCTCGTAAATATTGCCTTGAGAGTAAGGAGAGCAAATCTTGTGTCCCCTGCAATGTCTTACAAAGTTCTTTTCACAAAAAAAATAAGGGTGTTCTATAAATATTTGATGAATGAAAAATTAGAAAAGAAAAAACAACTCCAGTTGCCAAAATGCTGAAGCTTATTGGCTGATGTAACAGAAGTGTATATTCACATGTGCAAATTCAGTGTTTCAGGCGCCTCTGAGAAAGCAAATGGGTTTAATTTAGAGATCTTTACACTTAGTTTTGTCACTAACCAGCAGTGTATCCTAAGAAGGACTCAGACTTACTGAAGATGGATTCCCTCCCTGCCCCCCATTCAATCATTGAATCCATTCAGCAAAGATGAATGAAATAACCCATTCTCTCACGGTTTTTGGAATACCCACTATCGGCCAGGCATTTTTCTGGCATCTGGGAGAAACGAATACCCGAGAAGGAAAGATGTTCCCCACAGCACTGTTTTCTCTCTGCGTGCAAATACACAGCACCCACTTGGACCTAGAACACTAGTCATTTAGGAGCTTCCACAGTGTACGGGAGGTGGTTCTTAGTTTCTTTCTTAGGGGCTGAAGGTCCCAGAATTTAACTCGAATACTCAGGGCTAAAACATTAGGACATGCTTAAGCTTAAGCAACTTGTACTTTGTTCAACAAAAGGAAAAGTATCTTGGAATCTGCCAATACAGAGAACAAAACCCCCAGGCTTGTGTAGTTGCACAAATGACAGCGTGCGGGAATGGAGGTGGGCAGAGACCCCATCTAATACTCAGGATTCACTTTCCCTCCATGTTTCTTCCATTTCAGAGGTTATCATTCTTCCTCCTATACGTCATCTCTCACTTTCTGTTCTTGTATTTTCAGCTTCGGATCACTTTCTGGTCCCAAAGGTTAGTGTGCTTCAGCCTCATCCTGCATACTTGTTAAAAGTGCAAATTTTCCATCACCACCCCCAGAGACTCTGATTCAGCGGGTCTAGGGCAGGCCTAGGAATCTGCATATTTACCAAGCTCTCCCAGTGACTCTGATGCAGACAGTTTGGAACAGCTTTTTCTAAAACACTTCCTTGTACCACTGTCATATAAATAACACATTTATTGTTTTTCCCGCTAGAGAGGATTCATTGAGGTGTCACCATCCCTGCTTTCACTTGCTGCCATTACTAGCGCAGGTGTTGGAGGCTTCCTCTGTGTAAGTGTGGCTGGCCTCTGCTGGGCTGGCCTCACCAACCCTGTGCTTTAGGAAATGAGGTTTGGGAACAAGTTGGTGCTTTCTCAGGCTGATCAGGGTAACGAAAACCCGGCCAACAGTCATCTACAGGTTCACCACACGGTGGCGCCATCGGTCCACTCTCCTTTCCTGCTCAATTTCGCTTAAACCTGGGGAATTCCTACTTCCTTTTGTTTATGATATAAGGGGAATTTTGTTTTGTTGCGATCTGTTTTTTAATTTTCTGTTACCGTCTTACACCCAGATAGTGAGGGACATCATGAAGAGCAGGTTACACGGAATTGTGCTGGAATTGTGCTGGAATTTCCTCTCACCCTACCGCAGGATTCGGGACACATTTCGGATTGGGTTAAAGAAGATGGTGCCAAAGTATAGTCGGAGATCAGAATTAGTAGCTCTTATAGCAGTCACATTTATTCCTGAGCTTCAAGTGTTATTTCTAGATTCTGAGATGCTGTGTTATATGTGCATAACCTGGTATTTCCATGGAACTTTGAGTACTTGTAATATCTACAACTCAGGGTTGGAGTTCTGCAGCTCTGAAAGTCAGTCTTGCTACATACAATAACTGTTAAAGAAACCGAAAAAGAGATCAGGCTTCAATTAGAGAAACAATGAAGCCAATCTGGTTGGAAGTAAGGTAAATCAGAATACAGGTTAAAGGATGCTATTGCCTGTATTTTAGAACACCTACTGTTTGAGACCAAAAGAAGAGAGGTTTATTTTGGCCGAAACCTAAATTTTCTGTAGCACACAATCTAACACAAATTATTTATGAAGAATATTTGCACTGAGAGTAATTCAAGCTCCTCTGGAGGCAAAAAGTAAGGTATCCGGAAGGACTCCAGACACCATGTAAGAGCAAAAGCCAGCAACCAAGAGCAAAAAGGGCAGATGGCCTGAGAGTGGTCATGGAAGAGGAGAGCAGTATCAGGGGAGAGGCCAACCGGCCTCCTTGGGAGCTGACCTGACGTATGTGACCACTTAAGGGAAGCTTCAGACCAGGTTGTGTGGTACTGTAAGCCCAAAGAGTCCAAAGCGTTTCTGAAAGGTAGGAGTTCATTAGCAACTAGAATGAAAGTTCTTTTAAGTGGGAGAGCTATGCTCTCTCCAGTGAGAGGCAGATACCAGAGTTTAGGTGAGCCTTGAACCAAGGAATTAGTCCCACCTGAAGTTCTCTATACCTCACATGCCTCCAGCCCCGTCATTCACAAAGATGATCCTCTCTACATCTTAATCTGAATCTAGTGATCCACTCTGGTCAGTTCTTGACTTTTCCATTCTTGAAGAGAAGACATAGGTAGCTTCTTTTCACCCACCTGCTGATCGTCACCACTTGGCAGCCCAATGGGTATCTCAGGTCTTACATGTCCACCTCTTGTTTCCATTCCCCTCTAACCTGCTCCTTCCCTCATTCTCAGATGAATGGTTCCATGATTTACCCAGTAGCTCAGCCCAAAACTTGAGTTATGCCTGCTTCCTTTCTTTCTCTCACAACCCAAATCTAATTCATGAGCAAGTCATGTTGATTCCACCATCAAAATGTTTCCAATTCCACCACCTTTTATCACCTTTGCCACTACTAGCCTAGTCCTTGCCATTGGCATCTCCAGCCTGGATGACAGAAATAACCTCCTAAACTCTCACCCAGCTCCCACCTTGTCCCTCCTATAGTCCATTCTCCACACACCAGCCAGAGTGATCTTTTTAAAATTTAAATTCAGTCATGTTCTCCATCACGTATCAAATGGAATACAAAGTCTTCAGCATGGCTCAGAAGTCCCATGTCTGTTGTCTCCAGGACCTCAGTGCCTACCCCCCTTCCTCTAGATCCACACTGATCTTTCTGATACTTCCAGGATGCAGTAAACACACTGCTGCCTCAAAGTAGGGCACACCGGGCATGTTGCTTGGCTCTGTTTTTGTTCCTTATACTTCATATTATTCTATAATTTTCACCTTTTTATGTAATGCCTGTTTCTTCCACTAGAATACAAGATCCATGACTTCACTGGCCAGAGCTGCTATAACAAATACCACTGGCTGAGTGGTTTAAACAACAGAATTTACCATCCGGTTTGGAAACTGGAAGTCCACAATCAAGGTGTGGGCAGGCCATTGACTTGCCCGCAATCCATAACTCAGTCTCTGCCTCTGTCACATGGCCATCTTTCTCCTGTTTCCTCTTCCTCACGCCTGCTCCCATGTCCAAATTTCCTCTGCTCGTAACAACTCCAGTCATATTGGATTAAGGACCAGCCTGATTTCAGTTTGGCCTCATCTAACTAGGAGATTTGGATGTCCTATTTACAAATGAATTCATATCCAAGGGACCAGGGTTTAGAGCTTGAACATGTCTCTTCGGGGGATGTGATTCAACACATAGTAATGACTGAAAGCAAGGATTTATAATCATTTGCCCACTGCTGGACCCCCAGTGGTACACTGGAAATTCTCAATAAATACTTGTTGAATGAATGAATGAAGAGCAGAAGCTCATTTCTCTCCATAAAAAACAATGGGTTGTAAAGGAATTGAAACCTTTTAGAATGCAGGAGGCTTGGCTATTTTTTGCCCCTCCGGTTGTAGTGACAGAGCTGTGCGCACAACCTCATTCCTCTCCTCAGAACCTCAGAATAAAACAGACCTCTACAAGCTACCTGGGCAGCCTGCTTGCTCACAGCCAGGCTGAAGCTGGATCTTGCACCTGTCTGAAGACTTTCCACCTTCACCCGGCTTTTAGCCCCCTCTTCCTTCCTACCTACCTCTCACGCTGGCAAGGTAGGCTGCTCAATGCAAATTGCAGTTCCTGGCTTGATTTAGGTCAAGATGAGCTCCCAGGAATGCACTTTTGTCCCAGACAAGCTTGTTCTAAATGTGAATTGGTGATATTGAGGAGAAAGGAATGATATTTGAGGAAATGGCAGGAGAGAAGGAAGGAGGGGCCTAGGAGAAGTCCATCTAGGTGGGCAATCCCTGTCACACCTTTCAGGATTTTTCACTTTTCCAGCAATGAGGGTAGAGTTATAGCTGAGAGCACCTGAGCAATGTGGGCAGGTCCTGAACCCATGTCCTCATTCTCCAGGTTTCCGGTTTGGGTCTTCATGTTCCCTTTTTAGAGGATGGTCGGTGATGAAGGTAAGGCACCACAAATTTCATTTTCTCCTTTTGCAGGTGATGTCAAAGATGACATTGAACGAATCTAACAAAAGATTATTTCTTAAAGCTTTTGATTCTGAAAGGGAATCAGTCACAAAATATTAAGCAACTCTAGAGACCAGAATCTAAACCCCCCATTTGATCAGGGCGGAAAAAGAGAGGGAGAGGTGCTAGGGAACTTTTCCATGGAGCTAATCATGGAGCTAGTCAGGGGCAAGGTTAGGACTTGGAGTCCCCAGGCCGACCATGTAGTGCAGCTCTCCCGACCACTAGGGCACTGCTAGAACCATCTCAGGGAGCGTTACAGACCACCAAAATGCTGTAAGGACTGATTCCCCTTGCTAAGAATTCCAGTTTCCAAAATGCACAATAGGGTCTTTTTCCAACCTTGCAAATGATTTCCCAAATAACTTTTCAGCCTTGCAAATAACTTCCCCAAATGGTCAAGACCTCAAACATACCCCATTAGCCTAAAATTGTTGCTTAATGGTCTGCCACATTTATCCCAAGTTATCACCCTTTTCCCTCCCCTTCATTCCTCCTGCTATTCTTCCCAAATTCAGAATTCCCCCAAACTTTCAAGTGATTGTCTAGATAGGCATCCAGGTATCAGTCCTCGCTGATACAAGCTTGTTAACAATTTCCTTTCCTTTTCCTGTCTTACTAGAAGGAGTTTCATTAAAAGTTATCAGCCTGGAACTTCTCAGTAGTAATTTAAGCAATATATGGAACAAATACACCTTTACACCTCAGTCAAGAAATCACATTTTCCAGGTGAGACCAGAGGATCCTGTGCCCAGATGACGTCAGTGTTATGGTTGGAAGTTATTTCTGCTATCAGTGTGAGCTTCCTTCTCCTGTCAGCTTCCCCCTTGGGGTCAACGAATTGTTGGGAGTCCCGAATGGTGAACCAGACCAGCAACTGAAAGCTCTGAGTCTTAACTTGTGAAGTCCTCTCCTCCTGGCAGTGCAAAGTGGGCATTTAACAGATGGCATCACAATGACTTGGCTTCTACAGAGTCAGTAATAAATTGCATACCTGGAAAATCTATATTTCGGGAGTCACACTATTTACATTTTTCATTTATTAATCCTATTAAGAATATTCCCCCCAGGAGAAGAATAAAGGTAGAACAAAAAGGCAAGACAAATAGGCAACTCTGAAAAAGAACACCCCATTCCAAGCCCTGCTGTTTCCCATGGGTACAAGCTTATATATCAGCAGTGTGCAACAGGACATCTGACTAGGTGCAGATGTGAGAACACCTGCTGTTAACGGGGCTTCTAAATACCCACAAGGGTCCTGTGAGATCCCAGCCTAAGCATGTCTTCCTACAAGGAAAGCTGCAGTCAAATCTTGAGAAAAAAATAAACAAACAAAAATAAAAACCAGGCAATAGTCCTGAACTGCACAAGAAGTGTTGAGAACAAAACGTGATTAGAAACCAGACCAGGGGGGAGTCCAGCAGAGTTGGGCTGTTGAGCTGGTTGACTCAAGGTGATGAGTACCCGCAATGGGCTCAGTATTGGACGTGAATGCACCATCAATGGGGCGAATGCAACTGCCTGCATCTTAACCCAGAGCTCAGTAAACTCAGGTTTATATCTCACCCATGACATCATCACTGGTGATATCCCTGAGGGGCCAGCAGTCATGCCACCTCTTCTGTCAAAGCATCTTTACCTTCTCTAAACACCTGTATCATTTGATTCCACTTCTTTCCCTAACTTTTGTTCATTCTCTGCCTATCTTTTCTTCCTTATTGGATTATTAGCTCCACTAGAAATATGTTTTACATTCATCATTTTTTACTACCCCCTTGCCATGTCCCACCGTCACTTATATATATCGAAGAGCACAATAAATCAGTGCTGGAATCACAGGAGGTAACAGTTGCCAAATTTTTTGTTTGTGGGTAGTTTAAGTTCTGCTTCCTGACTCTTGTGTCATAACTTCAGAGGTGGGAGAAAGATGTTATAAATCACATGTGCACAGGGGAATGGGGAATGCTTTTTCTCACTTGACTTCATGTTTTAACCTTCTTGGATTTTGAGAGAATGGAAAGGATCTTGGTCCATAAAAAATCAGGATCTGCAACCAATCCTTGAAATATATGGTGGAGGCTCAGATTTCCAAAGTTTCCGTTTCTTCACCCCTAAGGTGAATACTAATTCCTATTCTGACTACCACTTGGGACTGTCACGAGGCTCAAAAAAGATAATGTGCATATAAAAGCTCTTTGTTAGTGGCAAGACATGATATGGGTGTAAGGTATTATTATCCTTTTAATCTCTATAGGCTCATAATAGAGAAAATTTTCCAAAGATAAATCGAGAGCACATTTCAGCCTCTCAGCTGCTTCTTGCTACATGATGCCCATGACAATTAAACCTGCCGAAGAGTTTGGCTGAATCCAAATAACAGCAGTGTGCAATAAATCTGTCAACCTTCTAGTGCTGCTAAAGACAGACAGTGTTGCCCTTTTGGCCTCTGAGGCTCACACACTGGCTGAGATAACAATTCTTATGAGAACAAAACAAATGCCACTTTGGGCGAGACCTTTATTTCATATATATCTGCTTTCTGCTTTAAGAGCCCAACCAAAGGCTGTTCTTTCAGAGGGTGTGGCTGTTCCCTGTTAAGGGATTCTGGGAGCTCTGCACACCCCGTCCCTGCCCTCTCCAGCTGAGGTACCCATTCCCCTGGCTACTGGGAGTGTAGGCATCTGAGGCTCTCAGCTAGTCCCAGTCCAGGCGTGCTCCCAGCCTAAGAAAGCCCTTGCCCAAAGTCACTCCCCCTTCCATGGCCGTTATGGGTCAGAGGTGGGGAGTGGGGGGTATAAAGTCTGCCTGGCTCCCTTGCCTCAAGTCGGGTGACTCTGAAGGGCCTTCCTAGCTCCAGGCTCCCCGTAGCATCAGCTGAGGTCTCCATTGCAATTTTATTGCTGCTTGAATCCTCCTTAGCCTAGTCCTGCTTCCTTTACCCCTCCTAGATGTTGCTTATGAAAACAACATGCTTGATAAAGCTCCTGCATGCACATCTCCAATGACATTTACCTGTGACATGTCTCAAACAGTTTTAATATGAATGGGTTACTGTTCTGCAGGGATATCGGTCCTCTCAGTCCTTGGGAAGCTGTGGGAAGTGCGGGAGCCCATGTTCCCACTTGCGTTGCCTTGGCTATAAGCAACATCTCCAGTTAGTCCAGCTTGCCATATAAGCTTAATTATCTAAGTTCCATGATGAGAGAAAAGGTTGGGAAACACAAATGGAATGTGCAGCACACTCAAAAATAAATCTTCTTTTTTTTTAAATTTTAAGCACAGTGCAGCTACTTTCCCAATATCCATTCCTTCTTCTTCCTTACTAACTGAAATCTGACTTTTGTTCCAGGCGGTAATTTTCCCAGCTAAAAATGGAACAATTTCCAGCCCCCTCTGTAACTAGTGTGAGCCATGCAACACATTCTCGTTCAGGAGATATAAGCAGAAATGTGCTGGTTCCCTACTAAAGGCATCTCCACATTTTCATACTGTTCACTTCTGTATCGTCCTGCCTGGAACAGGAATGGGAGGTTGTGACCAAGAGGATAAAATCCATGTGCTAAGTGTGTTCATCATGCACTGCTATGTGACAAATTATCCCAAACTTAGCCACTTAAAATAAACGTGTTATCACATGGCTTCTGTGGATCAGGAATTTGCAGAGAGGGGGCATCATTTCTGCTGTGTTCTCTTTGTCATGGTTCAGACTTGGTGTAAGGTGGAAGAGGACAACACAAACATGTAAACCTCAGGAAGAAGGGATCGTTGGGGCCTGCTTAGATGCTGCCAATCAGAGAGCACCCTCTGGTTGCAATATTTCACATCAATCCCACACGCAAAATAGACTTACTCTTTCCCAAGGTCTCCAAAAGTCTCATCCCATTACAGCCTTAATGTAACATTCAGAATCTTGTCATTTGACTCAGGTCCAGGTGTGAACAAGGCACCTCAAGTGTCCTTCCTAAAGTTCTCTTCGGGTACAGTCCCACCCCAGTTCATGCATTCTCTATAGCCCAATATTTTGGTGTTATAACTTATCTGTGAATGTGTCAGGAAGAAGGGAATAGGAGGAGAATTTTGCTAACTGCTATTTTGGTCCCTTCTCCATTTCCCTACCTACCACTCCCTAAAATAGAATGTGTGTTTATATGAACCCATATATATACCCACACGCATACACACACTTCCCCCAAAACACGTTTTGAGAAGTGGTGCTCTAGCCAAATAGGCAAGACAAAGAACTAACAGGAATGCCACTCACTAACAGGAATGCCAAATCTGACATTTTTTTTTCAACAATGCAACGAAAAATGTAGCTCATGAGTGGCTAATCCAGTGGATGTCAGCCAGGGTTCCACACTCTTCCTCAACCCTCCCAGAAGTTCCATGATGGAACATGGTGGGATAGAAGGGGATGCTTGGCGAGTTTGGGACTGAGGCAGTAAGAATGGGGACCAGTAGAAATAATAGAGTTTATAGAGCAGCAGAGTTTCCATCTGGCTTTACATTCCTGGAGGAATCCGTCTTTTTTACAACACTGACTGAAACACTCTATAGTCTGCAAAATGAGAGACACAGAACATTCCTTGGTGAGGATATCTTCAGGGTAATTGTGATTTGAGGTCTTTCCCTCCTATCTGGTGGCTGGCACATCTCTGGTATTTGCAGTCATTTCTGATAACTCTCTCAGGTGTGGCCAGCTAAGCACTTTCTTCATTGCGTTATCTGTATGAAAAGTCATACTTAAGGGTTTTCAGAGGACGATACCAGATACAGATAAAAAAGCCAGCCCTGAATACCACTCAGCTGGTTTCACCGTATGTGCAGATGTTTGCAGAGATTCAATCACTCTCTCTGTATTTTAAAAGTTCATTCTATAAAATTAATATTAATAACCACCTGAAACTCTCACTTTTTTCTTCTAACTGGGACCTCCAAGCCAGAATTTTAGGTTCAACCCTTCCCTTCTCCCAGGCAGGTGAAATTCAAGAGCCAATAGTGAATAGCTAATATCAAGCCACCCTGCCTATATCTTCCTATCTGATCTTGGTCCCTTAATATCAATAATTTCCCCCTGCTTTATTCTTTTTGGCCAAGTCCTTGCTGTGAGCTCCAGTTCCAGGAATGGAATCCCAGCTTTCATTATCATGATCCTAGCACTTCCAGAAATAGGATAACATCTTACCTTCTAAGGATTGATGCCCCTCTTTTCGAACCCAAATTCCTGAAAATGAATGTTGGCCTTTACCTGGTGAGGGTTTTCCTTGGTACCTTCTTGCTTCCAGCCTCTCTCTTCTTCCTGGAACTTGGGCATGCAGAAACCCTGACTGCTCCCGGGTCAAAGTAGGTGGTATTTCCTCTTTGCTCCTCACTTGTCAGATAACTCATGAGAAACACAGCATTCCCAGCTGGAAGGGGCTTCAACAGTCATCTAGTCCAAACATCCAAGCATGGCTTGCCTAGAAATAAAATCAGGGAACAAATCAAACAACTCCTCAAATTCAGAGACCTCCCCCTTCTCACTCTGAACAAGAATGACTTAAAAGTAGAGCACTTAAAAAACTTTCTCCCTAATGTTAAGGACCAAAGCCATCCTAGAGTCCCACAGATGCTATTTTTCACAGAATGAATTAATAACATCTGGCTAATGATGAGAGGAAGATGAGTCATCACTGTCAGACCCATAGAGAAATGTTTAGATAACAAAAAGGGCACAGAAGATGAGAAGAAGGACCCCCTACTCATCCCTGACTTCTACAGTGATGGCTAACTTTCTTCCCCAAGACCTGGTCATGATGCGGCCATGTCCTCATACCTATAGCTAAAGGCTGGTGGTTAAGCAAGGAGGATTAACTTTATGAGTTTCTGGTGGGTTCTTTTTTTTCATTCTGGGATAATCTACGATTCCGTGGATCTGAACTGCTCTAGTTGACCCTTTATGATAAATAATATCCTTCCTGGACTTAAACTCTAAGTCTAAGGACCTATGGGCAAGCCATGAAAGCAAGGCTTCCACTTCCACCCCAAAGTTTTAGAGCTTCTTTGCAAAACAACCACTCTCCCAGAATACTCCTTGTAAGCTCACCCTCAACCAGGCATATTGCTGACATTGGATCCTTGACTCAAGACTAGTCTGTAAATTTCTGAAATTGCACCCTTACAGACAAGCTGTGTCAGTTAGGGTTCCCCAGAGAAATCAAATGTACAGGATACACACACATACACACACACAGAGACACATGCATATCCTATTGGTTCTTACTCTCTGTGTGTATGTATAGAATTGATTTATGCCATTGTGGGGTCTGGCAAATCTGAATTCCATAGTGCCAACCTGAGATGGGAAATTCCAGTAAGAGTGATGTTGAAGTCTTGAGTCCAAATTCTCTAGGCTGGCAACCCAGGAAGGAGTGGAGGATTTAGGCATGAGGCAGAATTCCTGGAACCCTCAGTTTTTTGCATTTACATTCTCCAACTGAATGGATGAGGCCCACCCACATTATTGAAATAAACTTCCTTTAAAGTCAACTGATTGTGGATGCTAATCCCATCTACAAAATATCTCCACAACAACATATAGGCCAGTATTCAACCAAACAATTGGAAACCATAACCTAGCCAAGTTGACGCATAAAATTAACCATAATGCCAGTTGCCCCATAACCTAGCCCTGACAGACTGGGTACCCAAATGCATTAGGGGAGGCTAGGGATGTGGGAGTAGTGTTTTGTTTTGTTTTGTTTTGTTTTGTTTTTGTGGCCATGGAGAAGGCCCAATCAAGGAAATTTGGGGAGTCCATGAACTGTGGCAGTTTCAGAACAAAATGGAACCAACAAGGACAAATAGAATTCAAAAGGTGCCCTGTTAGAAGCTCTGAAGCCTCTAATGAGATGGTCTTTGACTTCATCAAAGCACCCAGAAGTCTATGATGTACTTAGTAACAATGATGGCAATGCCAGGGCAGAAAAAAGTTCTGGAAGCAGAAAGACTCAGGGGCTTTGACTGGATTATTTGTTGAATCAGGAAGCTGGGAGGTAGCTAAGCAGATAGTGTCAGGTTACCTTGTGCTGTATACTTAGTTGTTAAACTGGATAGAATAATCCCTGAGATGAGGCTCACCCAGGGCTTTTAGAAGGGCCAAGGGAGTAGAATGGTGAAATTGCACAACTCTCAGTCAATGTGTCAACTGTCTCCATGGAGAGCCCTGATAACTGGGGACCAGAAAATACCAGTGGGACCCCAAGCATAGGGAAGGCTCCAGAGGGAATCCTGGAAGCCACAGGAGGTGCATGCTCCTTTCCACACTGGAGCAGGCAGGAACGTGGAATCAGTGGTATGACACAGACACATGCTAGCAGGGGACAAGCAATTCCAGGAGAAAGCAGACCTGATTAATGTGCTGCAGGCTTTGAGAAGATTAATGTGCGGACAAGGGGGAACCAATGAATGTAATTCATGTAGACTTTCAAAAAGGCTCCACACTAGCGATTCCTTTTAAAAGTCACCGCAGGAGTCTGGGTTTTAAAGAAAGCATTTTGAAGTTAATGCCAAGAAAGGCACCTACACTTTCCTGGTGCCACTGTCACAGAGGATGGATAGTTTGTGACCCATGACTTTTACCTTGTGTGGCAATATCTAAGCTGATTTCCTCCTGGTCGTACCCTTCAAGAAGTGACCTCTCCTTCTCTCCCTTCCAAATCCAACCTTCTTCCAAATGTACCTTACTTAACACTTTCTATTTTATGTGTAATGATATGTGTGTCTTATCCCCCAAATAGATTGAAACCTACCTCAGGACAAGGTCAGCGTCTTATCTTTGTAGCCTACCTAGTACTTACGACTAAAATTCCCTGTGAGTAAGAAAACACACAGACTTCAGAACCTGTAATCTTAAGCACTACATTTTACTCCTATGGATACCGGACCAGCACTCAAAATCAGTATGTCCCATACCAAGACTGCTACCCCCCACCCCTACCATGACAGCTGCTCTTCCTGCCTGCCCCCCACCCCTTGAAGAGTGGGGTGACTATCCATGGTGAGTGGGGTGACCATCCTTGGTGAGTTGGGTGACCGTCTTTGGTGAATGGGGTGTGAGTGGGGTGACCATCCATGGTGAGTGAGGTGACCGTCTTTGGTGAGTGGGGTGACTGTCCTTGGTGACCATCCATGGTGAGTGGGGTGACTGTCTTGGTGACCATCTATGGTGAGCGGGGTGACCATCTATGGTGAGCAGGGTGGACTGTCCATGGTGAGTGGAGTGACTGTCCATGGTGAGTGGGGTGAACATTCATCCAGTGACCCAGTCAGAAACCTGGCAGTCAGCTCACTGCTTCCTGCTCGTTCACTTCCCACGGTCAATCTGGCTAGTCACCAAGTCCTGTCCATCTACCCCCTCTTCATCTCCACTGCATCTACCTTAGCCTGGGCCCTTACTGCTGCACCTGTGTTCAATACCTCCAAACTGGTCTTCCTTTCTCCCCTCTTAGCCCTGTACCAATACCTTTCCCAGCCCTGCTGTCAGAAAGAACATTCCAGAGTACAAATCTGGTCATATCAGACCTCTGGCTAACTCTTCAAAGGTGCTGGCTGGCTTGCAGGGCTCACTGTGAGCCCCCTGCTTTCCGTCCCCAGCCTTTTCACCACCCTCTACCCCACCTGCTGCTGTGCTATAGCTGCAGCCAGATGGGTTGTTCTGCAATTCCTTGGATACAATTTGGCTCCTGGGTTTCACCTGTGGGCCCTTATATTTGTTGCTCCTATTACCTCCCACCCCTTCTTTCCCAACCTTCCTCCAACTCTTTCCTGTGGTAACTGCTTACTTGTTCTTTATATCTCACTCCGGTGATTTTTTTTCTCTGAAAAAATTTCTCTGTGTCCCCAATCTGGGTGTATTGCCTTTATAATGTGCTCATTCATTCATTCATTCAACAAATATTTATGGGGCAACTACACTGAGTAGGCCTTAAGTTAAGTTAGGGTGATATAATAGTGAACAAAACAGGGTTCAGTAACTAATGAGGGGCATGAATAATCTTACAAGGGATTATAAAAAATATCATAAGTATAATACCACCACTGCCATCACTCCCACCACCACAGGGCCTTTGCGTGTGCTGCTCCCATACTCTGGAACTCTCTCTCCCCTTTGTCTGGCACTCTTACAGATTTGAACACAATTATTTCTCTAGACTAGATCAAATTCCCTTCCTTTGTGCTTTTTACCACATTTTGTACTTCTGCATCAAAGTATTTGATACAATGACAATTTTATATGTATTTTTATAGTTGTTTGATTAATGCTATTAACTCCTCTAGAATGCAAGCTTTGTAAGTACAGGGTCATGTCCAATTTGCTCACCTGGGCCTTGCATAATAGAAACTCCACAGCTATCAGTTGAATGTAGAAGCCCAAGGGAAGTGAATAGTAGAAGAACCCAACCCGGTTTGGGTGGGTGTAGAGAAAGCTGCTCTGAGGAAGTGATAAATCGGGGATCTTGAAGGAAGGGTAGGAACTAGGCCAAGAACCAGTGGGCAAAAATGGTGTTCCAGGCAGCAAACACAGCTTTGTGAAAACTCTGTAGCTAGAAGGCCTTGTATTTTCAGGCAGAGGCTTCCAAAGTGGGGTACATGTTCCCTACGGAGTGCATGAGATGATCCATTAGGAAGCAGGAAGAAAAAAAGTAGATTTGTTCACGCTGAGTTTGTACTCTCACTTAGTAAGAAAGAAATTAAGCTCGACTACCTATTTAATGCACAGGCTGACACCAGCAGCCTTAGCATGTGTTACGGAGGGTGACATGTCTTACAGCTGCAAGATGATCCTGAAAGAAGAATGGCTGCAAAATAACAGCTGTTGACCAACTCACAGATGG
Organism: Tamandua tetradactyla; assembly: GCF_023851605.1. Classification (NCBI taxonomy): domain Eukaryota; kingdom Metazoa; phylum Chordata; class Mammalia; order Pilosa; family Myrmecophagidae; genus Tamandua; species Tamandua tetradactyla. The sequence goes on along the minus strand of NC_135327.1, from coordinate 176,764,790 downwards.
TATTACCTCATCAAAACCAACCCTCACAGAGTGGACATGTGACTTAAAGACGATTTTGCAAAGAAGTATGCTAATAATGGAAGTACAACTGAATAAGATGAAAATGGCTGAAATGACACTGTCTCTGACCAGAACAAGCTCTGTCAGCCCCATTGTGAGATAAAAATGATTATTTAATAAGATATGACAAGAAAGCTGCCAAAAGGATATAAAATCATCACCAAATATTTGAAATATGGATTTATCTCCTTTGTGGTTAATATTGACCCTTGCCCCAGTTGTACCTCTCCTCATCTTACTATATTAGTTAATGGGGATAAAACAGATGTATAATTTATAAATAAATAAACATATAAGCATACATGAATTTTGCATATGTTTGTAAATGTACATGCATTTGGCATACAAGATTATTTTGTTGTTTACTTGTTTACTTGTTTTTCTAATTGAAGAATACAATCATAACTTTGGAAACCATTGCATTAGAGAGCAGAAAGTTCAATGCAGTAAACTGGGGGTGGGGAGAATGTTAAGAAATTAGACTGAAGAGGTAAGGAGGGGACAGATCACTATCATAGAACTGATCATACAATTTATAATTGTTACTTTAGGGCTTCTTAACCTGGCATCTCAGATTAAGTTATAATATAACTTGGCTATAAGTTATAGCCAATGATTTGGATATGACCATTTTGTAGAGATAATTTGTGACTTTCATGTAATTCTCTAAGTGTCTACAACTTAATACATGTCAAGAAATGTGAATTGTCTGCTTCTCCCATGTAAACTGTATTCCTTGTTCTCAAATGCTCTCATCTTTATACATAAATATATGATATGTAATAGGCGCTCAACAGGGTGTCTTAGTTTGCCAGGCTGCTGTGACAAATACCACACATTGGGTTGACTTAAACTAAAAGAATTTGTTAGCTCACGGCTTTGGAGGCAAGAAGCCCCAGATGAGGGCATCAGCATGCTTTCTCCCCGAAGTCTGTGGTGTTCCAGTGCTGGATCGCTGCTGTCCTTGGGTTCCTTGGGTTGCAACTCTGCTTTTCATCACATGATGCTCTTTTTCTCCCTGCGTCTGCTCTCCTCATTTCTGCTGACTTCCAGCTTCTTCCTGTGTGGCCATCTCCTTATAAAGCCTCCAGTAGGGTGGATTAAGACCCATTCTGATTCAGTTGGCCACAGCTTAACTCATAATAACATCTTTAAAAGGTCCTATTTACAAATAAAGTCACACCTACAGGAACACACATTAAGATTAACAGCATGTGTTTATTGGGGAACATAATCTAATCTGTGATGCAGGGAGTTAATGATTATTGAATGAATGAATGGTTTATCTCTTGCTTTCTCTTCTGGCAATGGAAGAGAAAAGAACCAGAAAGTCACATCCAGTCAAAATTGTTTCTCTCTCATGCAAGGAGAGTCTTGTCAGTCTTATTTAACCAATACTTAGATAGAGTTTACTGCATATCAGACACTGGTGTAAGTCTTTTAGCAATACTAACTCCTTCAATCTTCAATATAAACCTAAAAGTAAGTACCATCACTGTGCTATTTTTCAGATAAGGAAACTGGATACAGTGCAGTTAAGTGGCTTGCCCAGGTCACACAGGTAGTAAGTGGTGGTGTCAGGTGTCAAACCGAGCCAGTCTGACCGCAAATCTGTACGTGTATTCAGTACACTGTGGCATAACCTTCATATCAGCTGCCTTCACAAAATAATCAATGCCATCAAAAGATGCTCAGTATAGCCTGACAGCAAAGATACCTGCCACAACCTCCCTCACTCCTTGGCAAAGAGTGATCTTTAAAAGCAGAGTAAGGGGGCATGCGATGATGGATCAGCAGGCAGAATTCTCACCTGCCAAGCCGGAGACCCGGGTTCGATTCCCAGTACCTGCCCATGCCAAAAAAAGAGCAGAGTTAGATTTAGTTGGGTTCATGCAGCTACCAATGTTATAGCTTGAGTAGATAGTACCACTTTATAGGATAGCAAATTATTCACAAAAGCCATGAGATCATATTTAATGTTTTATTGTGGAACTTCTGCAGAATTTTCAAACATATAAAAGTACAGATAAAAATATAATGAACCTTCATGGATCTATTACCCAGCCCCAACAATTGTCAGCACATGGCCAATCATGTTTCATCCACATTCTCAGCCATTCCTTTCTCCCCTTGACCAATTTATTATGTTTAAGTAAATCCCAGATGTTTCAGTTAGCTTATGCTGCTCAAATGCAGCATACCAAAAATGGGCTGGCTTTTTCAATGGGGATTTTACTAGCTTCAAACTTACAGTTCTAACTCAAAAAAATTGTCCAAGGCATCAACAAGGGGACACACTCACTAAAGAAAGGTCGATGGCATCTGGGGCTCCTCTGTCACATGGGAAGACACATTGCAATGTCTGCTGGTCTTTTTCTCCCAGCTTCTGGTTTTAATGGAGGTGTCCAAAATCTGTCCAAAATGTCTCTGGACATTACTTTCTCTCTTACCTTCATCTGGGGCATTTTCTTTCTCCATCTCCAAACGTCTCTGAGCTCAGAGACCTCAGTGTCCTCTCATAAAGGATGGTAGGTCACATCTCCATGCAAACAGTCTAATCAAATGGTCCCACCCACTGTAGGTCTGCCCCCAGAAGAATGGATTAGGAGAATATGGCTGCTCTAGTTTGCTAGCTGCCGGAATGCAACACACCAGAGACGGATTGGCTTTTAATAAAAGAGGATTTATTTTGTTAGTTCTTCAGAGGAAAGGCAGCTAACTTTCCATTGAGGTTCTGTCTTACGTGGAAGGCGCAGGATGGTCTCTGCTGGTCTTCTCTCCAGGTCCCTGGGTTCCAACACCTTTCCCTGGGGTGACTTCTTTCTGCATCTCCAAAGGCCTGGGCTGAGCTGCAAGTGCTGAGATGAGGAATGTCGAGCTGCTTAGGCTGTGCTACATTGCACTCTCTCATTTAAGCACCAGCCAATTAAGTCAAATGTCACTCATTGCAGCAGACACGCCTCCTAGCCGACTGCAGATGTAATTAGCAACAGATGAGGTTCACGTACCATTGGCTTATGTTCGCAGCAACAAAACTAGCTATGCTCACCTGGCCAAGTTGACAACTGAATCTAACTAACACAATGGCTTTTCTGGAATACAGAACAGTTTCAAACCAGCACACCAGATATCAATATTTTCATATTGGAACTTTAAAATATTGTATTGCCCACTTAGAAGCTGTCTGGAATTGAAATCAAGAGGCTTGATTTTGAGTCTTGCCACCACAACTTTCCAGCTCTGTGCCCTTGGGGGACAGCTTCTCTGAGCGGCAGTTTCACCATATGGTTTAAGGATTAGTTAAGTCAATACCTACCTGCTAAGGAAGGCTTCAACTGAACCTCAGTGTGACCCTGCTCTCATCTTGTCCCAACATGAGAGTCTAAGAGCCTGGATCCCCCTTTACTGGGTATATTCCACATCAGAGAAACTAGACTTGCTGTGCTGGAGGTTCAGCTACTCACACACACACATACACACACTGCCCATAAGATGTGAGCCTAGATATTCTCTGCTCCCACAGATCAATTCAACACTCTGCACTGGCACAGGGAGGCTGACCTGTACAGACTTCAGCAATGGACTCTCTAGCCATCTGACTTCAAGTTGGGATTGACCAATGAGCAGCAGAGACTGGAGGGTGGAAGGAGAGAGTGGTTGGCTGTCTCTTTACTAAGTTGTCATGGGCAGCTGTGCCTTTCTATCATTCTCCAGGTGGTGGGGTGATAGTGCAGCCCTGGTCCACTCTACTGACCCTTGTGATTGCCTTCCACTGTGCCAAACCCCTTGCAAATAGTCTTTATTAAACTCTCCTCAATTACCAAGTTTGAGCGTGCCATCTGTTTCCTACTGGGACCCTGAGTGATACAGATGCTAGAGAAAGCAGTTTAACAGAGAATCCATATTTGGTATGTGGAATAAATGTATTCACTAAGAATTCCATTAGGAGAACTTCAAGTGCTCATCAGTTTCACTTTCCCTGAGTCTCCAAACTGTCGTGTTCCAAGCAATCCAACTTTATGGGAAACTCAACTAATGCCTCCTCCACATCCCCCACCCTCTGCCTTTCCAAAGGAGTCACTCAGATCCCTGAAGTCTGCTATTGTCCTTTATTGCGTCTTGACAGAGGTGGAAGCCAGCCCCTCTCCTTTCCCATGGTATCACTTTATTTCCTTTCCTCTATGATACCAGCATCCTCTTTCCCCATCCCTGTCTCTTGAGCTTGCCTGGTGAAAGCAGCTCAGTCACAATGGGCAGCTCTAGCATCAGTGCCCCCTCCTCTCTCCTTCCTCCCTTACTCACACACATGCAAAACTGCTTTGGTGGTTTAAATTTCTATGACCACTTTCATTTCAAATGTGGTGATTCACCAGGTTGGCCATTTCTGCTCTGCACTACACAGTTAATTTCCACCGGGGCTAATTGGATGCCCTTTCATTTTCCCAACTAACATTGTCTTAACGTGGTTTCCACTACCTCTCACCGGTATAAATATTTATAACTCCACTCTAAATATGTTTTGAAAAACCTGTCCAATTTTACCAGGAATAATATTATAATCAAAGCTAGCTACAACATTTCCTTCTCTGGCAGCTTGCTTTAGAAGCAAGAAAACATTTCTTCTTGCTTGTAAAATAAAAATGGAAATGAAAACTTGACCTCTACACACCAACACAACACTGTGTGAACTTATTTCTTTATTAAAAATACCAATACTAATAAACTACAAAGTAATCCTGCCCAGATATAGCAAGAGATACCTATTTTAATGAGGTATTGATACAGCTGGCAAATTTGATGTCCCCCTGATTTCATTAAAATGGGATTAAATGTGTGTGTGTGTGTGTGTGTGTTTGCATAGCCATAAGGATAAACTCAATGACCAAAAAGTACAAATGCTGTTTGAAGTTAATTAAAATGCCCCCTTCCGGATTTGGGGGCAGCAGTAAAGCAAACACCATCTCCCTGCCAACTTTGCTCTCCCTGTCACCAACATACAGTTTGGAGTCAGCCAGCATTTCTGCTGTTAGAGTTTTTCTAGTTCAGTTAGTTAATGGACTGAGGGCATGAATGTCACCCTTCCCAGAGCCATCAGTTAGCTGGCGCCTGCTGACACTCATCTCCACCCAAACCTCCAGCAGGCACCTTGAAATAAGGGGTCTTCCCTGAGCTACGCCAGGATTTTCTACTCTTGTTACGGCAAGAGGTGGCCTGGGTCCTTTTTTCCAGGGTATGGACAGATGAATAAAAAAAATGGATATAAAATAAATAATAAGGGGGATAAGGGGTAAAATAGATGGAAACATTAGTGGTCAATGAGAGAGAGGGGTAAAGGATATGGGATGTATGAGTTCTTTCTTTTTATTTTTTTTTCTGCAGTGGTGCAAATGTTCTAAAATGATCATGGTAATGAATATGCAACTACGTGATGATATTGTGAGTCATTGATTGTACACCATGTATGGACAAAATGTGTGTGAAGATTTGGCAATAAAAATATTTTTTGAAAAGCTCTCCAGGGGGGCGGACCATGGTGGCTCAGCAGGCAGAGTTCTCTTCTGTCATGCCGGAGACCCAGGTTTGATTCCCGGTGCCTGCCTGTGCTAAAAAATGCTCCCCGGAGACTCAAATAATAAACAAAGAAGTGTTTTGCTATAAAAAAAACAAAACAAAACAACAACAACAACAATGGAGTAGCTTGGGACAAGGTGGGAAGTCTCTGGGAGCCAGGTCTGCTGAGATGGACTCGAGACAGACCGGCCTGATCCCCCAACCCCAACCGACCTCCCCACCCAGCATGACCCCCACCTGGCTAACCCCCACCCAGCATGACCCCCACCTGGCTAACCCCCACCCAGCATGACCCCCACCTGGCTAACCCCCACCCAGCATGACCCCCACCTGGCTAACCCCCACCCAGCATGACCCCCACCTGGCTAACCCCCACCCAGCATGACCCCCACCTGGCTAACCCCCACCCAGCATGACCCCCACCTGGCTAACCCCCACCCAGCATGACCCCACACCTGGCCTGACTTCCCACATAGAAGAGGTGGCAGGAACCAGAAGCCCTGCACAATCTTCACAGTTTTAAGATAAAAACACCTTCTATTTTTCCTTATTAGCTCTCAGCCTCCCATCTTGGGAACTTAGAAGGAATAGGTGAAAAGTAAAGAAATGCACCTGTGCCACTCCTTTCTGGGTGCATGCTACTGTCCTGTTCTCTACACCTGTCCTTTCTATACCCCTTGTTCCTTCACTTACTCAGCCATTCCCATCAAGTCTACTAAGAAAGGGTAGCACAGCCAAAGGAAATAAAGAGATTTCACGCTGAAACCTCTAAATCTCTCTATACTTTCTCCCTCAAATTAAGCAGCGATGCTGTATTGGAAACCTGTCTGCAGAACTATTCAGTTCTTTCTTGCTGGTCTGTCGTTAGGAGGTCAGGGATAGCCTGGGCTTGAGTGGCAGGTAAACATGGATGTTATTTATTAGTGTGCAACTCTGGGATGTTATGTAACCTCTCTGAGCATGGAGTTCCTCACTTGTCAAGTAGGGAAAACACTAGGGTTTAATGATAGACTTATTGTGATGATTAAATTAGATAAGGATGTAAGGAAATTTTAGGCAGAACTTGAAATATATCAGGTCTTCAACTACACAAAAGGCATGATGTTGTCTGTCTAAGTCATTCTGAGGGCACAGAATTTACATTTTCTTTGGAAATGAATAATTTAAGTACCCACTATGAATATAGAAATCATGAGACTTACCATTGGGGAAACCCTTGCCTGGAAACTTTGAAAATAGTTGGAGCAGCTTCACCAAAATACTCCCTGACTCCTAGTTTTCTAACAAATCTTATAGGAACAAAATTCGCCCTAGAGTATCAATTCCTCTTTTAAGTGGATTAGAATCCCAAATGAAGACATAATCCTGTTTCTGGACTGAGTTGTGATAGCTCTTCCCAAGTCCTGAAAACTTAAATCCGGTTCCTGGTTCCACTTTTGCTCCCACTACAAACTCTTCTCCTTATTGCAGCAAGGCAAATCTTTTCAAAATATCAGATGGCATCCCTCCTTGCTCCAAAGCAACTTGCTCCAACTTCCCATCTCACTCGGGGTAAAATCCCAAGTCTTTGTGGTGACCTGCAAAGCCCCCTGTATTAGTCAGTGTTCTCTAGGGAAACAGAATTGACAGGAGGTATCTGTAAATGTATGAGAATTTATAAAATTGTCTCACACAATTTTGGAGATGCACGAGTTCAAGTTCTGTAGGGCAGGCTGCAAGCTGGGAACTCTAATGAAGGTCTTAGACGAATTCCCCAGGAGAAGCTGGCCAGCTGAAGTAGAGATGGCAATTCTCTCTTCTGACTGCTGAAATCATCACTTCTCCTTTTAAAGCCTTCAACTTATTGGATGAAACTTTCGTCATTGCTGAAGGCGATCTCCTCAGTTGATTGTAGATGTAATCAGCCGTAGATGCAATCAACTTAATGATGATTTAAGTCCACAAAATGTCCTCACAGTAACTATTAGGCCAGTGCTTGCTTGACCAAACAACTGGGCACCATCACCTGGTCAGACTGAAGCATGAACCTAAACATCACACCCACCCCCCCGACATGGCCCCCTCCCGTCTCTCCAAGCTGAACCTCTCAGTCACATTGATTATCAAGCGCACTAAGTACATGCCAGCCTCAGGGCCTTTTCATATGCTTTGCTCAGCCCGGAAGTTCTTTTCTACCAGAAATCCACATGACGTACTCTATCACTTTTTTTTTTTCTTTTGCATGGGCAGGCACTGGGAATTGAACCTGGGTCTCTGCATGGCAGGTAAGAAATCTGCCACTGAGCCACCATGACCCACCCCATACTCTGTCACTTTTGAAAGGACTCTTCTCAAACATCACCTAATCAATGAGGCCTTCCCTAAACTCTTAACAAAATAAAATAGTTTTCATGTGCACACACAAACACACACATGACCACTACAACATTACTTTCTACACCCTTATGCTGTTTTCCTTTTTCTTCATGACCCATGTCACCACTTGGCATGCTATGCATTTAGTCATCATCCCCATGTTTTCTGGGACATCATCCACTGTGGTATCCCTTGTGCCTCAGAACAACGTCCACAAAAGGCAAGCACCCCATAACTGTTGAAAGAAGAGTGAATTTGTCTGTAGAAGAGCGGTTTCTGTGATTTCTCGTCCTCGGTTGTACCACACGTTGGTCACTGCTGGAAACCTGTGGAGGCCTCCACTGCCCAAAGCACTGTGGGCCTGGCACTTTGAGGCTCAGCACAACTTCAGAAAGGAGTGGAGGGACAAGCACACTTCAGTTTTATATGTTGGGGAGCAGTTATATAAAAGAGAATATGAGTATGTATGAAAAAATGCAAGAACCAAAACTGATCTCTCCGAAAGACTGATCTAGAAGACAAAGAAATGCTGAGGCCTTCTTTGGAAAAGAAACTTTCCATTTCAGCAGTGGGCTGCAAAGGCAGGGAGAAGCAGGGGACTGGTCCTTGGAGCCCAATTCATGAGAGCGCAGAGAAATTAAGCATTCCTTTTCCTCAGGATGTAGTAGTTATCTCTATATCTCCAGAGCCTGGTGAAGTAGCAGGCACAGAGGAGGTGCTTGGTGAACACACGTGGAATGATGGAGGAGAATGCCAGTGTGGCATGGAATGGAATGGAAGATAAAGCTGGGGCAGAAACAGAGAACCTACTGGAAACTGTTGAGATTTGGTATCTGGCAGTTGGCCAGAGGCTGAGGCACTTCTGAGCCTGGAGAGGCCCCTCCTTAAAGAGGGAAGGGATGGTACCACAAGAGGTCAGAGGAGGTGGTTGTTGGGGTCAGTTTTTCTTCTATCTTCAGCAATTCCAAAACAGTTCTGGGGTTACTAAGCTGCAATATTACCTTGAGCTATGGATCATCTGAGCTTATTCTGGGCCCTGATGGGGCACGTCCCTTTGGGCTCAATATGCACAATCAAGGACCAGGTAGGCTGCACAGTTTTTACTCAAGGACAGGGAACCTGGTCTGTGTGTATTGATGTCAGCTGGCTCTCTATCTTCCCTTTCTTTATCTGTGTGTGTGATTTCTGTTTCATTTAGAGCCAACATATACACCAAGTCAGCCCCCCTTCACTGATTTCCGGAAAAATCCAGTCAAACCAATAATTTCATGGTTTTTAAAGACAGAAGTGAAGATGAATTACTTTGTGCAACACATGATCTCATGGCATCTTGACAGCTTATTCTTCCTTTTACTCTCCCTTTTCAAAAAAAAAACCCATAAATAAATAAGGCATGCTCTCCTCTCAAGCAGAATAACTTTGGCCCTTTCTCTGAAACTTTGGCACGAGAGAACAGCCATGCTTCAAAGGAATTGACTCCACAAGTGAGCTTATAGAGGCATTTTCCCCAGAAAGGCAAGTCCCTTCCTAAGAGAAATTCTTGTGCCCCCTACTAAAGAAATGACTTTTTTTTTCTTTCCATCTCATTGTGCCTGAGAGCTGCAGCTGAGTAGAGAAGGCATCTATCACGCAGACTGTCTCCTGACCCAGACCCCGTGTGCTCGTGGCTAAGTTCTTCAATAAAACAACAAGTAAAACCTCAGAGAACTTTTTCATTGTTATCTCCATGGAGCTGTGAGAACACACAATCGCCATGTTGGTCCCAGCAGCTCTGCAGTGATGGAAGATTGTACTGGGGCTTCTGAAGTGTCACATGACAATCCCTTGCTCAGACATCTAGGCCTTCAAATCAGATACCAGCTGGTGGCATCTACAGAGGTGAGCAAAGTAAAGAACCTCTAACTAGATGATGCTTTTGGTAGTTGGTCCAATCTGGCAACATCACCTCCAAGAAACGGGAAAAGGGGAACTTCAGGAGCTACTGTTCAGCCAAGAGAACTACTTCATAGAATTCACGGGAGACGCTCTCACCTTGGCTTGAGTGCTCCAGGAGGAAATTTGAGTATCAGAAAGATTAACTACCCTAGCTGCTCAGCAGGGGATGGCCCGTCTGACCTATCAGATGTCTCTGGGACAGATTTCTGTAATGAATGAGAAAGAATCCATAAATGAAAACATGTGCTCCATCAATTTGTCTTCATTGGCACCGCAGCAGTGTAGCTTTGTTTTGTTCAAGGTTATTTAAGAATAACTTCGAAGTGTGGAGGAAAGAGAGTTTGGCTGACCTCACCCTCTGTCCTTCTCTACTACTTTTCTCCCATCACCTTTTTATTCTTTCTTTTCGGGGGACACAGATATGGGAAGAAGACGATGTTACAAAGATGATGTGAGTACAGGAAAGGGTGGAGGCAGCTCAATGGCTGATTAAAGATGCTCTTGAATTTCCATAAGAACTTCCTTATTCTTCCATTTTTTCCAGACCTCCTAGCCAACTCTGTCAGCACGTATGATCTAAGATCTTGGTACCTGTGGATAAGTGATGCTAGATGCTACTTCTGTATCATTAAAAGTCCCATGCCTATAAATATCAGAGAAAACCAGTGGTTTTATAGCCTGCTAAACACTTAAGTCATTTTTACAATGTGTGACTAGAGCCCTTTCTCCCATCTGCTGTACACTCATTATGCTGTCATCAATATCCTTCTAATCTTTTTAAGTTGTAAATAGATGAGCCACAAAATGGGAAAGATAAGACATATACCGTAAGTGAGTTGAGAGTTCATTCTGTTGTAAGCGTTACTTGGTGTCAGTACTAATTTTTTCACCTAATGACCTGCACGGGAATAAACATGAGTCAGAGAAAAAAATGTTTGCGCTGACTGTTGTAATTCTTATGCTTTAATTTCTGGGTACCAGAAGTTTTCATGGAGACCCTCTGTGTGTGCCTCCCTCTCTCCCAGTACTTAGGGCTGTTTAAGGCTTCCCCCGTCCAGCATTACCTCCAGCCAGAGCCCTGTCAGGTCCAACAGGACCCTCTTCCCCACCCCACCCCATGCCCATACTGCGTCCACCCTGCCCAAACACGCAGGAAGGAGGCGCTAATCTTCTTCTCAAAGACTTCAGCATCCTTTCCTTCCCCTAAAGCTGAATTGTAAGCACTTTTCTAAACTCTAACTACCGTCTCTTCAATATACCAAATTTGTATGAATTTTATCTTCTGTGGGTTCTTTAGTATTTTTAACCAGCATCAATATCTGTAGTTTTTCCTAATGCTTTGCACTGTTTACTTTTTAATCTTTTTTATTCTTTTAGCCCCTCTGTCTCCTATTCTGCACCCCCCACACACACACACACACAGAGTAAAAATATCTCTACCCAATACTCCAACTGCTAGGATTCCTTTTACCATACAGTTATTTCCACTCTCTATCCCATTGTCTACTACCCTGTGATGAGACACTCCAACTTGCAATGAGCACATTCTCTCATCCCAAGCAATGATGGCAACGACTTGCTAAGCTCTGTATAATCCCTAATATAGAAATGAGAAAACTAAGAGTCAGAGTGCTTAGGAATCTGTCTAAAATTAAACTGCTAGCAAGTGATGGAGCTGGGATTTAATTTATGGTCTTTTTGTCCCCAGAGCCTGCTCTCTTAACCCATAGCCTGGTCATGGGATAGAATAGTTGAAATCAGTTCTGACACCAGTACTTGGTTGCGCTACCCCTCCTCCTATATTTCTAGACTTCACGTCTTTCCACATTTCCTGGTTTTGGAGGGAGGCCTTTGCACATTCTGTTCCACCTTTGCCCTGCTGGCCCCAGATGCCCTGAGTCTAGTCAGTGCCACTCAACAACCTCTTCAGGTCCCACTCTTCATCCTCAGAACTCCCAACCCTTCCTTCAAATACCTGATGAACTCAACCTAAGTGTTCTTTGACTCCTTAGTATGGAACAACCCCATATTTAGAATCATTCAAGCAGTTATTTCAGAAACTGTTTATAAATAGTAGTGTTTGTCCTTCACGTATTTTTCTAGTTAAATTGTGAACATGACCTTCCCACTCTTCCTAGCCTGGAAATAAGAAAAACCTGTGGGTTGAAATTAATAAAAATGGTTTATAATGGCTGGTGCACGCCAAGTTCCTTTTATAATTAAAATAGATATGTCTGAAATAAATAAACAAAACTTTAGAAATGCATAAGATTTAAACAAGATTCAAAGATATTTCTGTTTTTAGGATTTCATTGTTTTTCTGTGCTCTTATTGAGGGACATAAGAGCAATCTATTTTCAGCCTTCCTGTTGTTTGATTTAAAGGTCTATGCATGGAAGAGGCAAAAATATCTAGATCTGGGGCTAGGTAGGTGTGAATTCCAAATTGATGGCAATTAGTATTTAATAAGGTATCAGGTTGACTAAGGTTCTTTTTATATTGATGTCAGTCTGCTCTCAAAATAATTTTTATTCTGAATCTAGACTGTTCATATGAATTTAATATTATTAGAATGCATTCAAATTGGAATGTTCTTAGCAATCCTCACCTGTTCTCCAGATGAACCTTACAATCATATCGCCAAATTATAAAAATTAGTCCCATCAGAATATTTAATTGGGTTTTTGATTAACAGATCAAATAAATTGTGAAAAATTAATATTCAGTCTTGTTATCTAGAAACCTGGCATATGTACCCATCTTTTCTGAAACTTAATTTTATAAGTAGTAAGGTGTCTTTTACTATTGTACCTCTCAAAGAAACAGCTCTTGAATTTATATATCAATTATATTTAGTTTTCTGCTTTCTTTTTTTAATGCTATCTGCTTTTACCTCTGCCATCTCCATCTTTGCTTTTCCTTAGGTTTGTTTCATTTTTACTCATCTCTTTTTTTTTCTAAAATGAGGAAATTGTTTAAGTCTATGAGTTTACCTATTAGTAGAGAGTTGGCTGTCTTCTATTAGATTTCATATATGCCAGTTTGTCTTATCATTCTTTCCTTACTTTGTATTTGTAGTTTTGATATTCTCTTCAACAGTTGCTTAATTTCAAAAAAAAAAAAAATTATCTCAACAAATTGAAGGTTTAGGTAAAATTGTATAATTTGGAGGCAAGAGAATGTGACCAAAATTATAACAAAAATAATAGCCATAGCTAACATGTAACAAGTACTTATTATATACCAACCCCTATGATAACCTCTATAAACTCTCATTTACTCCTCACAACACCTCTGGCTTTAGAGATCTACTCTTCCACCAAAACTTTGAAATTACATCCTTCTTTCTCCCCATCTTTTCTTCTCTTTCTGTTTATTCCAAACTCAGTGCTTCGTAAAAGTCTGGGCATGGTGGAACCTCCTTGCATTATTATCTGTCCACTTGGGTGCTGGTCAGAGTGCCTTCTCAGCTTTATATTTGGCTTGTGGGTTAATGTGCCTGGCTCCTCCCCTGATGCCCAGTTTCATCAGGTTTCTTCTTATTCAGCTTTGCTGAACAGAGATGGGACCTTCCGCTTTCACCACTGCTTGATCTTCTGAAACACTGACTAGTTTGAACCATAAAAGACAATCCACACCTGCACAAAAATCAGAGTTCTCCCTGCATCCACAATGCTTGCCACAGTCTTTCTCAAATGTAGATTCAAGGGTCCATGGGCTCTATGAGAATTTTAAAATTCTATGCATTTATTTTGTGGCAATCTAAAAAAATTATTATTATGCAGATGAATCTTTGTTACAGTGGTAATTTAAAATTGAAAGATATTTCCAGAGAATCAGATTTAGTTATTTTAAGTTGCAGTTTCTGAAAAACATCATGAGGGGAATTAGCAAAATTGGATTACATAGTAGTATTGTATCGATGTTACATTTCCTGGTTTTGATAACTGTTTCTTTTGGTTATAAAAGAGAGTCCTTGTTCTTAGTAAATAGCCATTGGAGTATCTATGTTTAAAGGCAGGATATCTGCAAACTACTCCCCAATGGGTTGAGGAATAAGTGTGCATGTGTATGTGTGTGTAAAGCAAATGGGGCAAAATGTCAACGAATTCTGTCAACAATTGGTGAATCTGAGTAAGAGTTAAATTAGAGTTCTCCATATTTCTTGCAACTTTTTCTAAGTGTGAAATTATATCAAAATAAAAAGTTTTTTAAAATGTCACTACTTCCATGGACCTCAGTCCACAATGTGTTTTTAGTGTGTGGGAAAATAATTATTTTTCATTTAAAATTATTCAAGGTGAGAAACAAGTCAATAAGCCCTCTATTCTGCCACCAAATTAATCATCGGATTAACAAATTTAAACCAAAAAAATCAACCATTTTGCTTTCTGCTTAGAGTTTTCCACTGACTCCTAAATGCCTCGTTCAAATACCTGGTCTGGACTACAAGCCCTCCGTGGTTTTAGCCCTTGCAGTCCCAGCTGCTGCTACTCCTTGCCTTACAGTTATGAGCACCAAACTACCTGTGGCTTCCTATAAGCTCATTGGTTCACTCTTCTGACTTTCACCACATTCACTCTGTCCAAACTGCCACCATAACTCCTCCTACTCACATATCATTTTTTCTTTAAATGAAGAAAAAATGTCATTTGTTAAAACCAAAAATTTGATATTGCCTCCTTGAATCTTCCTAAGCTCGGTGTTTCTGCTCAGAGCTCTGGTAGCCCCTGGATATCTTCCATAGCAGTCCTCTTACTGCTTTCTATATCTCTACTAGGCTGTGAGCTCACAGAAGACAGAGCTGCATCTACTCTCCACACCTAGCATAGTGACCAGGGACAGAGAGGACATTTGTTGACCTGAGGAGCAGCTTAACAGACAGCTCCCTTAGTGGGATCTGCCATGTATGCAGGCAGAGAACATGGCTGCAGGGTGAGGGGTGAGTTGAAAAGTTCCAAAAGATTCTTCCTCCCTCAAATGTCTCCCACACTCCTTTGCCACAATGTTTGAAATTTCCATTAATGTCCTTAGTTTAAAGTACTGGTTTCCAGAAAGATAAAATTTAACTGCAGCTATGCTTTCTAGTATAGGAAACCTATTAACATGCATTATTATAATGGCACAGATTATTATCATTAAAGAGCATCTTCTTGATTGGTAGATTACTATATGGTTTATAAAAGAAATAAGTTTCATAAAGGCTTGTTCTAGTTTGCAAGCTGCTGGAATGCAATATACCAGTAATGGAACGGCTTTTAAAAAGGGGGGAATTTATTAAGTTGTATGTTTACAGTTCTAAAGCCAGGAAAATGTCCCAATTAAAGCAAATCTTTAAAAATGTCCAAATTAAGGGACCAACAAGAGTTTACCTTCACCCAAGAAAGGCTGATGGAGTTCAGGGTTTCTCTCTCAACTGGAAGGGCACATCGCGAACATGGTGACATCTGCAGGCTTTCTCTCCAGGCTTCTTGATTCATGAAGCTCCCTTGGGGATATATTCCTTCTTCGAAAGGTCTCTGGCTGTGCACTCTGTGTCTTTCTTCAAAATGCTTCCTCTTTTGAAGGATTCCAGTAAACTAATCAAGACCCACCTGGAATGGGTGGAGTCACATCTCCCTCTAATCTGAGGTTAATATCCACAATTGGATGAGTCACATCTCCATGGAGATCATCTAATCAAGAGATTCTAATTTGCATTTTTGAACAGGGGTTAAAAGAATCTTCCTCCCACAAGATTGCATCAGGATTAAAAGCACAATCCTTTCAAACCAGCACAGGCTCAACATCTATATTTATTTTTCCTGTCAGCCCAGAAGAGTGCTTGAACATAGTAAGTGTTCAATAAGAGAGTGCCGGATAAATAAATGAATGGAAAACTTTCACATACATTGTCTCACTAAATCCTCACACAAAAAAACTTTAAGTCAGAAAGACCCTGGCACTAGACGTCCCAACATCATTTACCTAAAAGACTAGACTCTGTGGAGTCAGAGAGGTGGCTGCCCTAGATGACACCTTGTCTCAGGGCTATGCATGTCCACTCATGAGTTACGGCTCACGAGAAAAAAACTTTTGGAAGAGGAAGGACAGTGATAGGTCTACCTGTGCCCAGAATAGGTGCTGAGATACCTCTTTGAATCCCACTGCTTCAGCAAGGGGTTAATGGAAGCTTTCAAGCAGGATAGATAATTAACCAGATTAAATCTCTACCTGTCAATTAAGCCAATATATTTGAGTATAATGCTATTTAATTCTGTGCCAGAAATGGTGCAATAAATCAAAGTTTACAGATGTCTTCAGCAAGCCCTTGATGGATGAAACACTGTAACCCAGAAGTGCATAGAAAATCTCAAATAAGATAACCTCCCATGTGATTAATATAGCTGTCTGCATTGGCATCGGCTCCAGAAGGTTCTAATCCAAACATGATTAACATCACGTACTTTATTGTGACAGATTTAGAAACCTGAACTAACTAACCAGGCAAATGGTGCTTAATTATACTGACTCATTATGGACCTCAGCAATAAAGCAGGGATAGAGAGTTGTGTTAATTCCCATCACACAGTCACACGCAACAGTATCCAGAGTGTCTTACAGAGTCTGGTTGGTGTACAAGGCACAGGAGCAATCTTGTTTCTCTAAGGGCCACTTTCCTTCTCTCCACTCAGTGGTGCTTATTTGCAGTCCTGGTTCAGACCAACTGGCCAGCAAATGCATATCACTGCTCACAAAGGGGAAGAAGCAAGAGGACATGAATGTTTTTATCAGTGTTTCTCCATTTTTGAAAAACAAAAATAATTGAGTTCTAAGTCTTTTTTTTTATACAAAAGATGGCGCCCATGTAAGCAAATGTGTCTGGCAGGAACTCTATTATTTAAGAGGTTAAATTAAAAGTTTATCAACCTCCTGCATTGATTCTGTATTTGTGCAATTTCAAAAGGATGGTCTTTTAAACATATGCAGATTTGAGCTATTAGAAGTGGGTTAGAAACTTCTGGATAAAAGACAGAAAATTCAACTCCCTGTCCTGTTTCCAGACTGAAATTAGTCATAGGGGACTTCCCTATGTCTCATTTGAGTGTCAAAATGTGAGCAATTAGCACAAATTTTTACAATAAGAGCAAGTCTTTGACTGCATCTGTGCTGATTCAAGTGTAACCACGAGGACCAGGTGTCAGTCATGGTTTGCTGATTGACTGATGGATCAATAACGTGTCCCAAATGTTGTGTATGGATGCTATGGGACAGGAATGAAGCATAATTCATAGATTCTACTCTTAAAATACATCCCATTTATTTGGAAGAGCAGCTTAATACATACCAAGAAATTAAGGATAACAGTTGTATAGTATTGGCCATACATGCAATAAGAATTCACTGAGAAGAGAGATGAGTGTTGACAGGAGTCAGTCAAAAAAGCCTTCATGAGGAGGTGGGCTTGAGATGAATGTTAGAGAACAGGAAGGATTTGGACAGGCAAAGAAGATGGAGTAGAGCATTCAAAATAGGAGAAAGAGCACAAACAAAAATATAGTTGAAGAATTGAGGTTTTGGGTGAAGAAGGCAGTGTGGGTTGTGATTTAAAAGATGTAGGCTGCATATTGGTGGTAGATCAGATGGGTGTGACAACACCATGTACTGGTTTGAAGCTGTTATGTACCCTAAAAAGACCATGTTCTTTTAATCCATTCCTATGAGTGCTGACCTGCTGTGGGTGGGAACTTTTGGTTAGATTATTTCAATTGAGATTGACCCAGCCCATTCAAGGTGCATCTTAATTCTTTTACTGGAGTCCTACATGTGGATGAAAGGCAGAAAAAGCACAGAAAGCTTGGAGAGAAAAGCTCCAGAGAAGCTAAGAGGGAGCCACTGAAACCAGAAACTGAAAGCAATGAGACCTGTGAGAGAAGGACCAGCAGACACCAGTCATGTGCTTTGTCATCCCATGTGAAAGAGGTGTCCCAGATTCCAGCAGCCTGTCTTTAGAGAAAGTATCCTCCTGCTGTTGCCTTAATTTTGGACATTTTCAAAATGTCCTAAGAACTGTAAATTATAAGTTAATAAATCCTCATTGTAAAAGACAATACATTTCTGGTATACTGCATTCCAGCATCTTTAGCAACCAAAACAGAACACATTTGGAAAAGTATCCGGAGAAGTCCATATCCGAAACCCAAGGCACTATGGAAACATTTAATATAATTGAATAAGGATTGCCTTAGTTTGCCAGGGTTGCTATGACAAAAATCATGCACTATTTGACTTACATAATGGGAATTTATTGTCTCATGATATGGGAGGCTAGGAGTAAAAAATCAAGGCCATGACAGGCCATGCTTTCTCCTGGACTCTGTGGTGTTCTGGTGCTGGCTTGTTGCAAACCTTGGGATTCCTTGGCTTACATCTCTAACTCCATCACATGTGAGCTTCCTCATTCTCTGGCTTCTTCTGATTTCTAGTTTCTACTTCTGTGCCCAATTTCCTTTGCACATAAGTACGTCAGCCATATTGGATTAAGGCTCGCCCTCATTCAATTTGGCCAGACTTTAATTAATAATAACATCTTCAAAGCTCCTATTTACAAGGGGGGTCACACTCACAGGAATGTAGATTAAGACTTGACTATGTCTTTTGAGGGGTACATGATTCAGTCAACAACGGGGACATGACAACATGAGCTGGAAGACACAGATGAGTGGTTATTGCAAATCTAGGAATAAAAGACCAGCATCTTGACTATAGCTGTAATAGTAGAATTAAGACAAAAAGAGAATCAAAAGAAAAAAGTGATCCAGAACTTCTGCTTCTTTAACTGCAAATCGGAAATAGGGATAATACCTGTGATAGACTCCTTAACATCCATTCCATCCCAAATAATCACCATCTTACACCTGGACTAATGCTTCTAAATAAATCATGATGACTTTACCCTTCTCACCAAAAAATGGGTTCAGGATTGCAAATGTTACTGCTTCTGACCAGTGAGAAGTAGCTTCTGGGATATATTTACTCTACTTGTGTGAGAAACACCAGATAAGATAGTCTCTTTTCTTCGTTTGGACATAGTTCTATCTGGATGCTATGTCTGAAACTGCTGCACCATCTCACTATCCACCTGGAAAATAGTATGAGTCCTTGATGACATCATTGAGCTAACCATGAGCCTTGCTGAACCCTTGGCTTTCAGTAATGTGAAATGATTCACATTTTCATTGAATCATTTCATTCACTTGGGTTGGGTTTTTTTTCCTCATTACATAAAAAACATCTTCACTGATGCACAGTCCTAACTTCCCAAGTCAATTACAGAAAACCTTTGTAACTCACTGTATAATAAGAAGGTATAAGAAATGGGAGAAGGAAATAAAATTTTCTTTAATGCTTGCAAACTTTTTAAGTCTCATTTCATGAGTCTATTGCTAAACAAAACAAAAAATTTAAATTATACCACAACAAACCAATATTCCGTATTCCTCAGATTTGCTAAAGGTTGCATTTTCTTTCTATTTCCATCATCAGAAATGCCAGTAGCTCAAATGAGTATTAGTGTTCTCTCCCTTATTTAATAGTTATAAGTGATGGCAGTAGGTATCCTTGCTATTCCTTGAGAAAACTGCATGACAGCGACTAAACTTTTGTAACAGTATGTGTGATTCCAGTTCATTTTGAGAGCAGACAAAAGTTAGGGCTAGCCAAAAGCACATGCTATACCAGTAAAGATTAGTTTGACTATACTGCAGTAACGATACGAATATCTCAAGGGCTTAATAAGTTACGTCTCACTCAGACAAAGTCTACTTGGGTCTAAGAAACTCTCCAGGGTAGTTGTCCTCACTGTGGTGGCTCAGTATTCCCAGCAACTTTTGTTCTTGTGGCTTTTTGAACACTCAACATGGGCTTCCATGATTACCAGAACAAGAGAAGAGAGAGGTGGGGGTTCCCACCCCCTGCAAATAAAACCTGAGCCCTGATATGACACTCTACTCACAGCCCATTGGCCAGCACTAATCACATGGTCTGCCTAACCTCAAGGAGAGCAGGGAAATGTTACCCTCCCACGTCCCAGAGGAGAGCTAAGCGCAGGTGAGCACCAGAAGCCTCTGCCACACATACTAACATGTGAAGCACCAAACATGCTCTTTCAGTTTCCAAATTCTGAAGGCAAGAGTTACCCAGTCCTATAGGAAAGAGTCTGAAGAGAACTATAAACCCCATGAGCATGAATTGGTAGTCAGAACCACCTAATAATGCCTTTTATCTTGTTGAACTTTCAAAGAGCTGCCTTTCAGTTATTTTTAAGTCTCCTTGCTAGGAAAGTTTCCCACCTTGACCATAATTTTCCCTACAACTCCAAATTCTCTGAGTTCAGTATCTTGCCAAAAAAAAAAATAGATCAGGGAAACTAATGAGATAGTATATCAGTGTATTAGTTAGAGTTCTCCAGAGCAACAAGTGGCAAGATATATATATATTTATGTGTGCATGTGTGTGGGGGGAGGGGGCGTGTGTATATACTCATAATAAGTTTATTCTAGGAATTGTGGCTTATATGACCATGGGGGCTGGCAAATCCAAACTCTGTAGGCAAGCCACAAGCTGTTAAACTTGAATAAAGGTGAAGCTGGAGTCCCCAGAGGAA
The DNA here is from genome assembly GCF_023851605.1 of Tamandua tetradactyla. Taxonomy (NCBI): domain Eukaryota; kingdom Metazoa; phylum Chordata; class Mammalia; order Pilosa; family Myrmecophagidae; genus Tamandua; species Tamandua tetradactyla. The sequence continues at coordinate 176,744,224 of NC_135327.1, read as the reverse complement.
ACTGGCTGGCCAAAGAAGAAGTAGAAATTCTTCTTTCTGACTTCTGAATTTCTCAAATCCTCAGCTCTGGCTCCTAAGACTGCTGACTGATGAGGAGGAAGAGGGGACTCCCTCACTGCTGATGCAGTCTCCTTTGTTGATTGTAGAAGAACCCCAGCCACAGATTCAATCAACAGCTTATAGATACAAGTGCATCTACGAGATACCCTCTCAGTAATAATCGGGTCAGTTGACCAAACAACTGGACACCTTAACCTAGCCAAGTGGGCACATGAAACTGACCATCACAGATAAGATGGTACTGGATCTAGCTTGAGTGGGAGGGTATTGGAAATAACGTATTGAAGAAAATCCAACGTCCCAGACTTTTAAAAGTTATGCTGTATGGGAGATTTTTCCAGATCCCTCTATTGACAATCTTTGACATTTTGGAGCTGCTTTGTGAATGTGTTGTGGTAATGTGATGGGATGGTTAGGTTCATGTGTCAACTTGGCCAGGTGATGGTACCCAGTTGACTGGTCAAGCAAGCACTGAACTATCTGTTGCTGTAAGGACATTTTGTGGACTTAAATCATCAGGATGTTGATTACATCTATGGCTCATTACATCTGCAGTAGGCTGAGGGGAATGTCTTCCTCAATGAGAGAGTTTAATCTAATCAGTTGAAGGATTTAAAAGGAGAAGTGATGACTTCAGCAGTCAGAAGAAGAAATTTTTATCTCTACTTCAGTCAGTCAGCCTCTCCCAGAGAATTGATCAAAAACCCTCATCAGAGTGCCAACTTACAGCCTACCCTATGGAATTTGGGTTGGTACATCCCCACAGTTGCATAAGAAACTTTAATAAAATCTCATACTATTTACAGATATCTCCTAGTGGTTCTGTTTCCCTAGAGAACCCTAACTAATACATGTAATATGTAGATTTCTCCCAAATTTCTCAGTATTTCTTGCTTTTTTTGGAACAGAAGGGTTGTTTAGGAACTATCACTCTTAATTTCTGTGGACTTCACCCAAGCAGTAGAGCTTCTTTAGCCAAACTCTTGAAGCACAGCCTGAGAAACTTCCCTCAAAAATCTCATATAGACACGTGACTTATCAGTATCACTTTTTTCAAAACTGAGTTTCCCTGGGAATCCTTCTTTTAGATTGTCAATAAAAATGTAAAATAATACCAGCCCTCTTTCCAAAAGGTAATTTCACTATTACAGTTTTCCTCCTAGAGTCGTAGGGAAATGATGCCCAGATAAGTCTGTATAGGGTCCTGACTGGGGGTCTGGAGGGAGGGACTCCTCTGCCCCTTCACTGCATCCACCTCTGACCTCTTTTTACCTGTCTTACTATCTCCAAAGGTAGTAAGACTTACTTACCTCCTCCAGAGGTGGAGGAGATTTGACTGATTAAGCATAGGACATTCACTGAGCCACATGTTATCAGAAGTTGGGATAAGAGGACTCGAGTCTGTATCTCTGGCTCCATTCTCTCTTTTTCTGATTCTTTACAGGCTTAACCAACAATAAACAAGGTGAAAATCTGGGAGGAAAAGATCCTACCTGGATCTCTTTCCCCACTGCAAGCAGCTAGCACTACCACACCTCTACAGAGCAGGAAGTCCACAGAGAACTCATGAAACAAACTCTGAAAGCTATCTCTTCTATATTCTGAATGAATAGCCAAGCAGATTAATTTAGACTCCCATCTGATATATTTTGCTGTTATAATTAAAACAGGCCTGGTTTTAAATCCCTGCAGCACCTCCAGCTTGCTTTGTGGTCTTGGGCAAGTTTTTTCACTTCTCTGAGATTCAATTTTTGGAGCTATAAAAAGGAGATAATGATGATGGTGATTATGATGCCCACTCCACAATGTTCTTGGGAGAAGCAAATGAGCAAAAGTATGTAAAAGCTCCTGATAAATAAATGAATAATGATAGTATGATGATGATAATAATAATAATAAACCTTAATGCCTCTCCACACCCTCTGTCCATAATTAATATATTCGACAGGAACATTTATTGGGTTACTCATTTCAAAGTTCCTAACAAAAGGCAGATCACTGGGGTCACAATGGCAATTGTTACTGAATTTCAGTTCTGTCACCAGTCATCTGGTGAAACAAATCAGCTTCAATCTTCCAGCTATATTTTCCAGTTTGCACTTGACAAAACAATCACAGAAATAGACATTTTCTTGTTTTACCAAATGTTATTATTGGCAAATATCAAAATGAATAAAAAGTTACACATTTATCAATCTCATGCTCTTCCCTGACCTTGTCCATCCCATTCCACTCCTCTGAACCTAACTGGTAATAATTTTCGTCATTTTCTTATATATTCAGGGTTTTTTTTCCTTTCCATAAACAAAAGGCAATATACTTTATACAGTGTTCTGAACCTTGCTTTATTCACCTAACAATATACACTGGAGTCCTTTGCACGTTAGAACATATGGAGTATCTGGATTTCTTTGTAAACAGCTGTATGGGACCCCACTGTGCAGCTGTGCCTGGGTTATTTAACCAATACCCTTTTGTCAACACTGGTGTGGTTTCTAATCTCTTGCTATTACAAACAACCCTGGAGTAATCTTGTACCTAAGTATTGTGTGTGTGTGTGTGTGTGTGTAGATAATCAGTAGGATAAATTCTCAGATGTCATTTTCCTGGGCCAAAGGGTAAACATACTTGTAATTTTGGTAGATATTGCCAGCTTAATGTTCATGTGGATCCTTCCACTTTCCCTTTCCAGCAGCAATGTCTACAAGTGTGAAATAAACATTTTTACAGTAATTTAACAGACAATGAGGCTAAATATGAAAGCTAGGAGGCCTGGGGAGTAAGGAGCATTAGCACATTGAATGGCTAAAATTGCATTATTTATTGGAAATGGGAAAGTTCTCTGTTGGTCAGACTGTGAGCTGAAGGCAAGGCCATGAGGTTGACAACCTGAGCTGTCCCAATGCCACTTTCTATAACAACAGCCATATCTCCCATCTGTATGGCACAACACAGCCCACAAAACTTTGTGTGCACATCAGCTGAGCTGATCTTCACACATCACTGTGAAGTGTGTGAAGCAAATAGAATTACCAGCCCCATACACAGAAAGCATGGCTGGGAGTCAGGTCCATTGACCTATTCTTGGTTTTGCCTCTAAATTGTGATGCAATTTTGAGCAAATCACCTCACCTCTCTGGGCCTCAGTTTTCTTATAGGTAAAATGGAGAGAATAAATAGTCTCAATTGCCTCATTGGTTTTAGGACTGTCCGTGTCCCATTTGACTTCTCTGGGGAGCTCAAGTTTTTCTCTTTCTAAAACCTACCATACCCCTACCCTTTGGGGAGAAAGTCTGGTTGGATCAAAGCTCACTCCCAGACCCTGAGTTGGAGAGAGTAGTTCTTAGGAGGAGATTAAAAAGGTTAAAATATCTATTTTTTTTTCAATAGAGTGCTTTTTTTGTAAGATTGTCTTGCCATTTTACAATTAGGATTGTGTGTGTGTGTGTGTGTGCATCTTTCTTTTTTAAGATAACCTCATTTTCTTCTCCCACTCTTGTGTGGTATACTAAGACCTAGGGCTTACCCCTTACTCAAAAGACCCCACCTTTGGGAGTCTCTGAGAACCAGGTTTGAGTCCTATCTAGTGGGCAATTGAGGCCAGATTTGCTCTGTCCCTGGGAATAAGAGCTCTGATGATAGAACTCAGATGGCTAAGAACAGAGTGTGCCTTAGGGAAGGGGACAGGACTCAGCAGACTCCAAACTAGGCCTAAAGCTCAGGGTACATAAGGGATCATTATGAATTGCTCTGGGCCCAGCCCAGCTCACCAGATTGGAAGACCAGATGGAGAGTGGGCTAAAACAACCAGACATGCACCAGACATGTGAACATGCCTCTGCAAAGGAGCCTCAGGCAGAGGTGGTCAAGTTTTGGACCTCCCAAGGGCTTAGAAAAATTTATTTTTCCTTGCGACATAGCCAACCATGAAAATCAAATGAGATAAAATGCAATGGCATCTGTAAAGTGGTGTAAATACTACCATGGAACAACAATGAGCTGCACCACATGGCCTGCCAAGTTCATCTCCTCCTTTGACCCCAAACTCCTTCTTCTTTCCCAATTTAAGTACAGAAGTTTATAAATGGCCTAGCATTACTAATACCTGAGAGTGGAGTTAAGGTGAGCCCTATAATAATAGCACTTACTCTCTGAAATGCTGTGGCTTCAGAGCGTGAGAGAACAGGGTGGTATTTCAGCCTGGAATGCCAAGTGTGTATAGCTCATAGTCCAGCTTCTCTGACTTCCATCCAGAGTGTTAGAGTTGTGGGGATTTGGGATTAATGTGAGGCTTTACTGGACAGCCAAATTTCAAGGACTTTCTTCAAAATCTGGGTCTTTCTATGATAGTATCAAATATGTGTGTTATGATGGGGCAAGAAAAAGCTGAGAACTATTGTCTCAGAAAAAGCTCTCTTACTAGAGCCTTTCCTAGTTGGCTTGTCTGAGTTCCAGCAACTGCATCACTGTGTTAGGGTAAGGGAGACACTGCTCCAATGAGAGACCTCACATGCAGTGGGCTTATATAAGAGAGTTTATTTCCCTCTCAGTTCTAGGGCCTAGAGGTTGGCTGTGCAGGTTGGAGCAGCAGCCTTTTCCATGTAGCTCTTTCCATCTCGTTGCTCCATCATACCCAAGGGTGTTGGGTCTCAATGGCTGAGGCTGGGTCACTGCCACAGCCATACCCAGCTTGCAGAAATGTTGCAGAGCAGAAATTTAGGCAAAGTAATTTTCTTTTAAACAACTATTGCAAATTTAGGGGACAACCTGCAGCCAATTATTTCCTACTCCCTTCTCCTTGCTAATCTTGGGGCAGGGCCAAGGCAATTGGTTTAGGAATATCAGGAACCCAGAGTACCAGAGATAGATATGTTATCATAAATGCAAAGCATAGAATTCATGGTGACCAGCTGTTCTCAATGTGCCTATGAAAATGGAATATAAAACACAGACTTAAAATTCAGTACAGACACACGATTGATGTAAGAAGGGATTGTCTTATTGTAGGGGTTAAAACATACAAGCTGGGATTTTAAGACAAATTGTAGAATCATCTTTCAGAACTCTTTCCAAATGCCATTGTTACTGATCATTTCCTCCTGGAAACCAGAAGCTGAACAAGGTGACCTTTGAGCTCCTTCCAGATCTATGATTTTTATTATTCTTGCCATACCCCTCTCCCGACCCCTTACCTCCACACAAAATCAACTAAAAATTATCTATGTAAAAAAGAATGCAACCTGAGAAAAGAAATCAATTCCTGAATCATTCTACTTTCATTTAAAGAAATTTTCTTCTTTTTATTTCTTCCGACAGACTATTTGCATGGAAACTGAATCTCAGTTCATCTGCACGTGCTCTTCTTTGTGTCCTTATTCTTGTCTGCTCTGACATGACAATCAGTTGCTGTGGAGATGACTATATGTGTCAAGAATAGAGAATTTATCATTTCAGGTGTTGAATGACTTGCTGTATCCCTGGCTGATAGTTTCTGTGATAATTTTGACTCTAGCTGCTCTGGTAAGGACATGAGAGATCTTCCGTTGAAAAGAATCCTCATGCTTAATATTTTTAAAACTCCTTTAAGTCTTATTCTCAACTTATAGAAATGGTGCCCATCCAATGTCACTATCATGTTGCAAGTTTTCCAATCCAGAACGTCAACAGAAGACTATCTCCTGGTTTTCAGTCTTGCAGAAAATAAAAGGGCCATATTCATTCATGAACCAGATATCACAGACTCCCCAAGACTATTAGTCTTACCTGATGTCTGGCAGAACCCAAGAAGATAACTGTTATTTCAAGTCTCTGGGTAGAACCCTATCTTTACCCAGCAATCAGCTAAAATTTCATTACTAAAAATTCCTTCCTTTGTCACACATTATAAGGCAAAAACTTCCTTTAAGGCCCTCACACCCAAAACCTGGAAGGGATTCAGGGAGGGGGACACTCGTGGATGGGGTGGGAAAGGGAACATGACGCAAAGGAGGAGAGGGAGAAAGGAGGAGCCGGGGAAACTGAAACCAATGTTACCCTCTTGGAGTTTTCCTTGTAGCAAAAACAATGTATTGTAGAAGGTGACGGTGGCCCACCATAGCCCCTCTGCCCACCTAGAGACCACCTACAGCTTGGTGGATTGCTCCCACACAGGGTGATAGCCAATGACCTCAAGCACCCATTACTCTCTTCCTAAAGGTTTTCTCTGGCCTCAGAAGTATGCTCAACCTATTCATGGGTAGGCCAGAAATGTCTGGGAGTTAAAGCCCCAAGAGCAGCCTTCAACCAATAAGAGATGGAATTTAATGGATCAAAACCCCATCTTCCTCATGTCTCCATGGGACAATGCTGAGGTATGTTCTATATCTCTCTGAGTCCTGATTATCCATAGACAACCATCTCATAACACAACCTCTATTGACTTTTCTTCCTCTTGCCTAGCTCCCCACCCCCTCACCTTTCTTCCTAGAATCACCTCTGAATAAACTACCCATACCAAATGCCTTGCTCAGGGTTTGCATTTGAGGAAACTCAAACCAAGATAGCATGCCTTCTTTCATATTCCACTGTTGTGCCAATCTCCCTAAATCAGTTTCTCACAGGTCCCCACAGAGAAACTTTTTCTGCTTAAGTCACACTTTTTCCTCTACTTGTTCCCTAATGCCCAACTGGTCCCATCTCTACACCATTACTAATAGAATTCTCTCCCTGGAATGGTTTCCTACTCTTTCTCCCTAAGTTCTTCCAGATCCATGAAGCCAGTCCTTGACATTTCTGACAAAGTTCTTGCAAACATTGTAAACTCCTGGTAGATTAATAGTTTCTACTTTTGCTCGTGAATATTCTCTCTACTTGCCTCATTAAATAAAAGTATATGTCAATGATCCTATCAGAAGTTGTAAAAAGGAAATCCATCCTTGAGTTAACCTGATGACCAATGGCCTCTCGCTATACCCCAAATGACAAATGCTAGTAGTGAAAACACTACTAGCTATGCCACAGATATAGCATAACTAAAACCAAGGTGACCAGGGGAGGTGAGATGTGCATGACGGATGAGGCAGTGGTAGGTTCTTGTTCTCTATCTTAATGGAAAATTGTAAATTTTAAACCCTTGCAGAACAAATAGAATCATGACTTATTCTTCACAATTTATGTAATTGATTTGTTGGATTTTTGACAGTTCTATCATGTTTCCAACAAATATCTCTTTCTTCCTTAGTAAGTTGGTCATATGGTGTTGGGAGGGGGTGGTATGGGGAAAGCTGATTATTTTCCTTTCTTTCAGTTCCAAGGCAATTACTGTCTAAATCATTTATTCAGCACTTAGCTGAAGCCACCTTGTGGTTTTTATTTGGGGGTGGTGGGTGTGTGTGCATGGTCCAGGAATTGAATCCGGGTCTCCCGCATGGAAGGCGAGCATTCTATCACTGAATCAACTGTGCACCCGCCACTTTGCATTTTAAATGCCATTTTCTACCTACAAAAGCCCAGTTTCCCCAGTCAGGCTATGAGAGCCTCCCAGGCAGGCATCTTGTCATGTTCTTCTCTCAGGTCCTGACAACTGCCAGTTACTTAGAAATAGAATTTTTTTTTCTTTTTATTGATGAGAATGTCAACGCCTTCCTAAAATACACTATAAAATTATCTGAATTCTTTAAGAGAGGTGTTGGCAGATCAGGATCTAAGTGTTTGCACCATGCAGGGTTGTATTTCTGTGCTGATTTTTTATTTTTCTGCCTTCTTCCTCAGTGTCAGGCCATTAGCCAGCTCTTTCCTCCCATTACACCAGCCTCAAATGCCTTCCCCTCCCATGCCACAAGCCCCTCCCCAGTCCCCAGATTACAATCTGTTGCAGGCTAGGCATCCCATACTCCAGATGTGACTTAGCTTGGAGAGAATACGACCCTAAATGTCTTCCCTTTAGTCAGCAGCTTTGTGATAGACATATCTTGTGCTTGGAGACTGTTTTCCTCCAGGATAGGGTCTGTCAGATGCAAAAGGCCAACACTCTAATGCACACAGGGTTTGGGAGCAGTTCTGGATGGTGTCTGGTCAATGTTAAATGATGCAGAGAAAATAATTTTTTTTTTTTGTATGCTGTATGGCAGGGTCCCATTTCATTATTTTTCCATGTGAGTACCCATTATTGCAGCACCAGAGGAAGGAATTTTTGATACCTGAGAAAAGCACCTGAAGGCCAGCATTGAAATCTCCTGTGCACTGCTGCAACTCACAAATTCACTCCCAGCCCTAGCTTTCCATGATTCTGCAACTAGAAAAAAATAAATTGACTCACTTTCTCAGAACTCAGAAACATCTATTGAGCAACAGAAGCTTTGCCCGTACAGGATCACCTACTTCAGTACTCCAGTCTGTCAGTTAACTTAGCATTGGTCCATGGCCAGATAATTTCATCTGATACTAGCAACCTCAAGAAGACATCCTGGATCCACCACGGGAAACTCACTGTAAACTTGTGCTCTACCAGAGGTGTTAGAGTAGCATTAAAGTTTGCATCCTGATTAAACAGAACAAAACAAAACACAAGCATAATATGCACTTTTAAAAACTTGCTAGTTCTTTCGTTTCTACAAATGAATTATATTGTTATGGACAACCTGTTATTGTGCAAAAAAAAGAGCTTTTTCTAAATTAATATTAACTGATTTTATTTACAATACAACATCTTGGGATATGGGAGCTAGATCATTAATGGACACTGGGATTCTCAGTTTTAATGGAGTCAGTTATCACAATGCTTCATACACACATCCCCTCTTGGTTTACCATAATCAGATCCCCAGAAAAGCTTGCTCAGGCAGAAAGAGAACTGAGAAGGATCTTTGGTTCTACCTTGATGAAAAATCCCAGGAAAGTTCTATTTTCATCGATATTTTAGCTGGTACACATGCCCAATTAGAAACGACCTGAGAAGTTTATGCTGTATGTGGAAAGTTCCTGCAGCCAAGTGATGTCAGCTAAAGAATGCTCTATGTCAGCTGTGTCCAACCTAGGGGAACCATGGAAAACAACAGTGAAACCAGCAATCCCTGGAAAAGCAGTAACCAGCATTTTTGGCCATCCAAAAGGGTATGCAGGCAGAACAGATACTTTGTGAAAACCTACTTAGAGATGCCATGACTACAAGACTAGCTGTATATGAGGAATATGGACAAGTTGAGGACAGTGAGTGCTAATAGGGCTTTACATATATTAATTTAGCCTTGCCACATCCTGGATAGGTTCTAAGATAGGTACTTTTTATTCCCATCTTATAGATGAGTCTCAAAAAGATTATAGCAATCCCCCTAGTAAGAATGAGGACCAAGTTTGAAATTCATGACTTTTCCACTGAACCACAGACACATCTCAAGAAAGATGCCTATTTGTAACTAAAGCTTTTGGCAATACAAATTCTTCTCCCAGGCTGATATTCAAAATATCAAATCACTAATATGGCAGGATGTTGATTAATCAGAATGGAGCCAGCTATATAAAATGGTAATAAACATACTGGTACATATCTGCTGAATGATCTGTCCCATTTCCTTACGTTCATGAATGGGATTGCAAAAAAAAAATGCTTGTAGTTGGTCACTGTTAACAAAATATTTTTATTTCAAATAGTATTTTTATCATAAGGGAAATGTAAGTTCATTCTACTGAATAATAGAATATTTTAAAGAGAAAAATTGCAGGTAACCACTTTACACACACACTCACTCACCATAGGTAAGATCTTGCCTTTTTCACTTATATCACAAACACTTTCCCATGTCATTAAAAATTCTCTGTGACTTTATGCCAATAGCTGTTTAATATTTCATTTTAGGAATGTAGCATAAATGATTTAATTTTCTTTGTTTTGTTGCAAATTCAGCATATTTCCAAATTTTTTTTTTTTAGAAATTTGATTAATAACTTCGTGCCTGAAGGTCTGTTTGCCTTAAAGTTTATCTCCTTAGGAAAATTTCTAAAACAATTTCTGGTTAAGATGATCACAGAGTCAATGCATATTATAATCCTGGATTCTAAACTGGTTATTACTATCTCAACTCACATCCTCAATCTGGGAACTTTTCCTTCATCTCAACAGAGTCACTGTAATCCTCATAGTTATCGTAATCCTGATGATTACTAATTTTATGTGATCTCTCATGAGATCCTCATCGCATCGCCTTGCACCCCTTCTAGCACCCCTCACTGGTTTCCCAGTGGTCTTGGAGTAAAGGTTAGTTCCCTTCATGTGGTTTACCAGGCCCTCCATGTGTTCACCTCATTTTACCCTCCCAGTCTCATCTCCTGCCCTTCTGCCCGTGAGCTCATATTCTAGTAATGTTACACATCTTGCCATTTCCTGATTAGGCGGCAAAGTCTCCAGGACTTGTATCTGCATTTTCCTCTGCCCAGGCCACTTTTTTCTTCACCAACCCTGCAACTTCACCTGGTTAATGCCTACTAAACTCTGCAGTCTCTGCTTTGATGGTTCTTTCTCCATGGAATGTCTGGGAAGACTGGCCACCTGCCCTTCCTAATTGCTCCTGTTGCATTCTATAATCCCAATATATCATAGGTCACATTGCAGTTTAATTAACTGTCTTCTCCACCAGATACCAAGCTCATTGTGAGCTGGATCATGTCATGCTGACTATTATATTCATATGCAAGTCTGGCATATAGTAAACATGAACTAGATGTTTTTTGAAAGAACAGACACAACCTATGATTAAAGCATATTATTTGCTGCTCTGATCTGAATAAACCAGAAAAAGCACCCAAGATTTGACTGGTTGTGTATCTATGAGGAGCTGCCATTTTCTTGAAGCATTTTCCCTGATTAGAAAATGAAAGAAAGTTAAAGCCAAATTTATAAGGATCAGGTTAGTGGAAATCATGGGGAGAGAATACATCCCTCATCACACAAGTTCAAACAATAGATCTAAATGCTAACTTCAAATAGGAAATTCCCACTTGCATTCCCATGGATTAGCAGTGCAAGAATGGACTAATGTTTCCTATCTTTTAATAATCATTCCTCTATTCCTGAGAGCACAGCCACAAAATAGAGCTCAGAATCCCATTATGGCTTGCGAAGGAAAAAGAACAATGTCCAGGTGGTGATATCACAGACCTGCTTTCCAGGTACAAAAGGGAAATGTCTTCACAAATTTATCCAACACTTGTCATTCAGCTTCCTAACTAGTTCCGTCATCTTTCTAAAGGTTGAGCCACCAATGGATGGTGATGGCACTTTCTGGAATCCTGAGAAGAGGTAAGTTCATAGTGAGTCATCCTCTCCAATCTCTCCATCTCTCTTCTCGTGCTTTGAGCTGATGTGTTGGTACAAACAACTCAGGGTTGGACAGCTTCCAAGCTATCAGAAGGCTCTACAGCACAGTGGAAGAAAACAAGATCGGACATGAGACAACCTGGATTCTAGTGCAAGTTTATTAATTAACTTTGCCTCTATTTCTCTCTGGGTCTGTTTCCTCACCTGGAAATTGAGGTGTTTCAGGTCAGCTCTGAGAACCCTTCCAACTCTCACATTGTTTTTACTCTTTATTTTTTCATCTTGTACATAAACCTGTACTGGGCATTGTTGGGAATGGTTGAGTATGAAATATGATTTCAGTCCTTTAGCAAACTTTCTGGGGAGGTTCCCTCATTCTTCCAAATGTGTAAATGGTAAATAAAGGTTTCCTACCATATATTACAGGAGATAAAAGAAAGTCTTCATGGACTTTCAAGATCTGAACTGGTCCTTGAAGTAAATCTTTTAGCAAAGGCTCCTGGCAAGAAATATTCCTATAACCAAAGTATAGTCTTACAATAACATTTTCTTCTACATCAGATTCCTAGATGCTCCCTAATGGTAGTGGGTACTCAAAGCTCATGGGATGGAATGGGATGGGATGGGACCAAATGTTTTCATGTCCAGTCTACAGTTTACCACTACTTTTGCCTGCAACTCCTTATTCAGAGAAGAGTCTATCAGCAGTTCTCACTGTGGTGACAGTACTATTTAACTCAGAGTATGCATGGCATGCTTTTATTTGCAAAATGTGATGTTATTAGTTCATGAAAACAGAATCTTAATCTCTGACCTGTCACATTGGGAGAAAAAGGGAGAGTGAACTAAGGCTTGCCAAGCACTGAGTCAGGATTAGACCTCACAGCTCCTCTGTGACTTGTCCCTCTTTCCACCCTTCTCCCCAACTTGATCTCCTGTTATTCAAATGAGTCATTTGCTTCCTCCCTCATCTGATAAGTTAGCTTCCCAATGAACCATTGGACTTTAAGGGCTAAGAATGTTTCCATCAATGAACTAACCACTGTATTAAAAAATAAAACTTTTAATCGTACATGTAGAGAGCTGAGGAAACACACCACAAGTTTCAGATTACAGAGATTAAACTGCCCGATCCCCCACTGAGCACTGCCTTTGTTACAAAGGAAGGACTGGAATGGTTTAACATGTCCACCTTTCATATACAATTGATGTTTCCCTCTCAGGTTTGTTCAGCTTTAGGTTTCAGAAAGGAAAAGACAAAGAAGAGCATATAGAAATGGAAGAAAGGAAAGGGCAGAAGGGATGTTCTGGAATGGTTTAATCTGGCTCAGACACGGGAGACTGATGTGAAATCAGTGGAAGAATATCTATATGTCATTCCCACTGACCCCCATGTTCGATCTCGAGCTTCAAATCTCCATTACGCATGTGGTTTCCAGGAACAGTGGCACAGTAATCTATAAATCATGTAATGTGGATTTAATTTCTTAATTGTGTTTTTCATATACTATTAAAATGAATTTGGATTTGACCTTATTGAGCACCAGGGAATGATTGCAAGTTCTTAGCAGAAGGGAAAACTTGAACATAGCAATTTATATTTTGTATCAGACAGAATCATGGCAGGAAACAGATGGAACGTTCCAAAGGGGTGTTTGAAGAAAGTTTATTGAAGACACTATGTACAAGGTTATAGGGCAGAGTTTAGGGAAGCCAGCAAGAGATGACATGAGTGCTTAGGACTAGCAAGAGTCAGGAGCTTTACTGCCAATAGGCCTGCCATAGTTACTGCAACCTGGACAGAGCTCTAGTACCAGGAGACCACATGCCTACCTGACAGAAGCTGCAGCCTTTGGTAAACGATTGGCCTTACTGCCAGCCAGCAGGCTGGAGCAGAGGGAGGTGGGGGAATATGCAACCCTGATCTCTCTGTTTTAGTTTCTTAGCTGCTAAAACAAATACCACACCATGGATTAGCTTAACAACAGGAATATATTGGCTCATGGCTTCAGAGGCTAGAGGGCTTGCTTCCTCCTAGAGCTGTATCATCTGGCTGGTTGGCAATCTTTGGGGTTCCCAGTCTTTTCGGCTCAGGAAAAGCAATACACATGGAAATGCATGTGGTGATGTTTATTTTCTTTCTCCTCTGGGTTCTGTTGACTTCCAGATTCTGGCCGCTCCCTGTGGTTTCCCTCTCTAATTGACCTTCACTCTGTTTATAAAGGACTTCAGGAATCCAGATCAAACCTGTAATATCTCAAAAAGAACTTATTTACAATAGGTCCATATCCAAAGGGTCCTCAGCTTGAGACTTGAAGATGCCTTTTGTGGGAGACATTATTCAATCCCCAAAAGCCTCACCCTCCAGTCTCTGGCTATGCCTTCCCTTCACTGACTATCCAGAGCTGTGACAGCAAGGGAGCTCATGGACAGTGTCTGCTTGAGTCAGCTTCTCAGGATCAGAGCGGGATGAGGAAGTGAAGTGCTAGGTCTGGAGGGGCAAATGGAGAAGTGCTAATCTATGTTTGTGCAGCATATTATAATGTGCAGAGGATAAATATATAGATAGATGGATAGATAAACTTTTTATTCTCATTTGATCCTCACAATAACCCTGCATGATTTTAACTTCATGTTTTCCAAATGAGGTAACTTGGGCTCTTTAAGATCAAATGATTGATCTCACTAAAAAAGAAGGGGACTTCGAGATGCCACTTCCTGCCCTTGTCTCTTCTCATACCATCTCCCACCCCCCCTTCTCTCACCAAAGTTGACCCAACTTTCAGGCCTCATTCCAACCTTTATGAGTGAAATTATTCCACTGATACTATTCCTTTGTTCCTGGATAGATGTCTTGGTGGTGTTGAAAATACACAACTTAGTGACTATTCACTTATCATATATTATTGTGTAGGTGTTGGTCCTTGAGCTCCAGAATTTATTTTCCTTAGAACAAGATCAATAAAAGAGTCCCTTGGGATTTCCTCTCAACACCCAGCAGTAGAACAGGCATATTCTACCACACAATAGGTGATCAGTGTATACTTCCCAAACTTAAATAAGCAGCATGGGAAAACAGTCAGGTATATTTTGATATACTTTGTGAGTGTGTAGATGTGTTTGTGAATGAATATGTTTTGTGTCAACCAGGGTCTGATGTAGGAAATAGAACCATTCTAACTGAAAGGGATTTATATAGGGAATCAGGTACTCATGTAATCGTTCAATGGACAGAAGTAAGAGATTCACCTTTGTACTATTGGTTTCAAGGTCAAATTATCATAGCTGTGATCTCAGGTTGGGAAGCTGTTACTGTTAATGATATCAGCATGATTGTCTGACACCCTGGAAGCTGGTGACCAGACACTGGACATGGAGTAAACACTCACCCCTGAGTGACCTTGCTTCCAACTGCTACAGTTGTAGACAGATAGCCTCTGCCTACTTATCTTCTACTCATGCAAATTCAGTTCACCGGTTGAACCTAAATTGCATGTAGAGCCACAGCTCTAAGAAAATATGTGAAGGCAGTTTTTGGTCTCTCCTTCCTTGCAATATCGAGGGGAACATATAAAAAGGTAAGAATGGGTTCTGAAGGCAAACAGACCCCATGCAGCACAGAACCCCTGCATGCAGTCATCATTCAGAAATCAAGGAGGAATAAACATGATTAGATGTTGTGGAGTATCAAGTAATCTCAATGAGGTAAATTCTTTTTTTTAAGGAGATTGAAGATTTTAATTCCAATAGGTGATGTTCAGTCGTGGATGCCTTAGTTTCCTAGGGTTTCCTTAACAAACTACCGTAAACTAAGTGGCTCGAGATAGCAGAAATGTGCTGCATCAGAGTTGTAGTGGCTGGAAGTATGAAATCAAGGTGTTGACAGGGCCAAGCTCTAGGAAAAGATTCTTCATTGCCTCTCCAGCTTCTGGTCATGAACGATGATCGTTGGTGTTCCAATCTCGGCCTCCATCTTCACATGGTTTTCTTCTCCTGTGATTGTCTATTTTCTTCTTCTTGTAGGGACACAAGTCATATTGGATTAAGGCACACCTAATGCAGTGAACACCACTGAATTGTATATTTGTATGTGGTTAAAAAAGGAAATTTAGGTTGTATATGTGTTACCAGAATAAAACTTTTCAAGAAAAAAGAAATCTATAGGACCATGCAACACAAACGTGATCCCTAATGTAAACTATGCACTATGGTTAATATTATAATTATAATAATATTCTTTCATCAATTGTAATAAAGTTATCATACAAATGTAAAATGTTAATAATAGGGAAAACTGTATATGGGAACTCTGTATTTTCTGTATGATTTTTCTGTAAAGCTACAACTTCTCTAATAAAAATTGAATTCAAAAATAAGAGATCACCCTTGAAGGGAAGTAGATGGCACAGAAAGATAATTTCTAACCTGAAAAGGGTGTATGAGAGAAAAGGGAACCAGCCTCCCCTTGGTGCTAGCAGGAATTTGGTGGCCCACAGGTATTGGGTGCATTTAGGTATATGAACCTGAATCTTTTGTGCACCAACCAACTGTTCATTTAAATGCTCCTCCTCAGAGAAAGATCAGAAGAGAAGGAGGAGTTATAACAAAGAAGTTAGGATTTAACAAATGAGTATGACTGCTGAATCATTATATCGATATTTCTTTTTAGTCTCCAGTGTCTTGGAGCAGCTAGAAGGAAAACCCAAAATTGTGGGACTTAACCCATACCAAACTTTGAAATCTGTCCTATGACTGCTTGTTAAAATGTACTTAGATATGTAATTGCTTTTTTTGCGTATGTGCTTTAAAAGCCCCCCTCAAGCCCTGCACCCACCCCCACCAGCTACTATCCTGATCAACAGAGCCCACCCCACCCCATCCCCCAGGGCCTTTGGTACAGCACAAATACCCCAATTTTCTGTAGCTTAAACAGATTAAGCTACAGAAAACAGATTAGCTCAGTTTGAATTCAACTCTTGAACAGGGGTAAACACAAATACAGATTAAGACAACAAGCAAGTCGGAACTGGAGCTCACAACTCTTAGCTCCCAATAAAGTGGCAGCCCCTGGTTTTGTTCCTGATAAAGCTGGATCTGGCTAGTCAACCCTTAGAACACTGGTTCTTAACTGGCAGTAGTTTTGTCTTCCAGCAGGCATTTGGCAATGTCTGGAGACAATTTTGATTATCACGACTGGGGAGGGGATGCTACTGGTGACTAGTGAGTACAGGCCAAAGATGGAAGCTGCTAAACATCTTACAAGGCACAGGACAACAAAAAAATTGCTTGGTTCAAAATGTCAACAGTGCCATGGTTGAGAAATCCCACCTGAAAAGAGGAGGGTTCTTCCCTAATGCTCCTCAAGATGTCAGGGGCTCCAGTTTTCACCAGTGCTTAAACCCCCTACATGATCACAGTTCTCAAACTTGAGTCTCTGAGGGCAATGAAAAGAGGAAAATATAGAACCCCATAGGCCTGGGGTTCTCAGCCTCTTTGTACCAAAAAGAATTCAAGATCAGCAGAGTCCCCAGCTTGTCAGGCTCTCTGACAGTGACCACAGAGGCCCAAGAATATATTTTCCAGGACTTGTGCCAGGTCATAACATATTAGCTGAAGATTTGCCCCACATGGCTTTGATCAGACAAGGCTTGGACTGGACTTCACGGGACCGAGGACAGCTGGCAGCACACATGGGCCACGTCTTCAGCTTACCAAGAAGACATCACTTAAAAATCTGACATGTACTATGCGAAAGGGAGCCTTGGAAGCCCTTCTGGCTTCATGGCAGGGTCAGCAGGACAGTCTGTGAGAACGAAGATAAGAGGAAGGGACTGGAACTCACAAGAGGAATGGGGACGTTGCCAAGTCCTTTCAGCTGCCCCTGATTTTTGGCTGTGCCTCTAATGTGCCTGCTCTGCTCAAATTAAGACAAAGCTACTTTACTTATCTTGGCCCGTTTCTCTGCAGTAGCTCGCTGTCCCTTTGTATGCGTGTGTGCATGTATGGGTTTATTTAACATTTTTTTCTGCACTAATGACCCCAGTCTTTAAAACACTGGGCTAAGTCCAAGGTTCAACTAGACTTCAATCCCAATTAAGGACCAGTTATCATCACATACAGAAAACTGTTTGAGGTCACAGAGAGCACTCTTGCCTCAGCTAGCCATCTGGCACATTCAGACTATTTGTCACAGGAAAACCAATACAGGAGTAGGGCTGATTCAGGACAAATCATCCACACCCAGCCATGCCTCAGCCTTCCAGGAGACAGAAGCCAAAGGCAGTGAATGGTGCCAAAGGACATTCAGCACCAACGGCATATGGCCCACCTGTCTTTTACCCAGAGGATGCTGCAAACCCCAGAAAATACCCAGTAGATGGCATTAGTCACTTCTTATTGGCTGAATCCTCAAGCAATATGATTCCATGATTCCCTTTTCGAAGTGGTGGCCATTTTGTAAACCCCAAATTTTCCCCAGTGACCTCTTTGAGTTTCTATTGAGAGGACTCGGTGGCCACTGAATCACCAGTGAAGGCAGGAGCTGGACAAATGCACTTGCTCAGCTGTTGAGATGGGAGATATCTATATGGCCAGACCCTCTCCTGCCGAATCCACAGGCCACGGGGCCCATCTCCTGGGGAAGGCCTGGGCCACTGGTGCCAGAATTAGTATAGCATTCTTCCCGGACAACAACAGAAAAGTACTTTCATTGTAGACTGGTAGTAGGGTCAGAAAACCCTACACTTTCTCAAACTCAGATTTCCTAAAGCCTGGATGTAAGGGTAGCATCATGCAGCCTACACCCTGGGTCAGGTAGTGTCCTTTCAAATTCCCTAATTGTCCAGGGTTTATGACAATGCAAGAAGCACCGACTCTCCTCTTGAGCCTCCTTTCTATATGCCGCCACCTGAAAGTCAGTATAATAACTCCTTTCTCTGGTTTTGGTTCTCGTTATTCCCCCAAATTGGATTCCTACCACCACCACCTCTTTATTCAATTTCCTCGCTTTCTATCCATCTCTATACTTGCTGTTATTGAAGCGAGTAGTGTTTATAAGGCAAGCCATCTTAAACTGTTTTCTTCTGGAACTTTTTGTTTGCAACTCTAAATGCTGCCACCAGGTGGTGGTGGCACCTTGAGCTCAGCCTTAGCTATTCCAGTTTCCACCAGCAGCTAAGCTTCTGGACCAAGGGCAGGCATTGGGAGGGGAGTGGTCCCCACATAACTTCATTTAACCTTACAACAACTCTATACCACCAGCCCCATTTTATAGATGAGGAAAGAGCAACTCGGAGAGGCTGAATAGCCAGCCCAAGACCTGAAATTGAAGATTTGAACTCAGGTCTGACTTCTTTAAAAGCCCATGCTGCTCCCGGGGATACTTGCTATTAGGATGGAGTTTTCTGAAGAGCCTCTTTACTTCCACTTTTACGAGCCTCACAGTCTGCCCTCTAGTCAAGGGACTATCACCTTCCTGCCTGATTATCTCACCCTCATTTCAAAATATTAGAAAAAGAGAAAACACAAAAGGGCTAATGTATCCTATTGTGCCTCTGTGATAAACGTGGCCCTCAGGCTCTGGAGTCAGGCGGTGTGGACCTGGAGGACCTTTTACAAAGCATTTTCGCCGATGGATTCTTGTTTGATCTCACCACAACCCTGTCAAGTGGGCAGGTTGGGATGGAGAGGACAGAGACAGAGACCTTAAGTAACTTGTGCTAAGCCACAGAGCCAATGGACAGTGGGCCAGAACTTGAACCCGAGACTCCTAATTCCAAATATTTTGCTTTTATTTTATTTTCATTTCCCCAGTGCATGGTTCTGAATTGAGCCATGACAAAGTTTTTATAGAGCAGGGTCAGAGGATTAAAAAATAGGAGCAAGCTGGGGAGTTATTTCAACAGCTAAAATTTCCACTTTAGAGGATTGTCCTTTATTCTGTGATGATGTCCTTCTTGTTTTTTATTTTTTAAATTGTATTAAAATGTTCTTTCTTTTTGAAATGATGCTCATTGTGGGTGATGATCAACATTTATTTAAGAGTCTACAGGGCAAAGTTTTGTAAAAATGATAACCCTATGCTCATGCCCAAAGTTTCTATTAGGAATTTCTCTGGCATTTGGCATCTCAAAGCTTGGGAGCCAGAGGCCTACATTACACTATTCACTGGTGGCACTGCAGAAGGAAACGGCTAGGAGCCCAAGGATGCCAACACCCCTGCCAAGCCTAAGTTCTTGACTGTCCCCCAGTGGTCCTGGCCCTTTCCTGATGGAGTCACACAGCCCCTCTTCTCTTCCATGGCTGTCCGTTGTTTGGTTGCCACTGACCTTAGTCTCATCACCACCTCGTGGGGACTAGGGGGCACCTTTCTGGGCAGACCAGTGATGGATTCCTTCTGGAGCGGCTGCTGCTGTGTCTTGGGAGAGAAGGAGACTCTGCCATATTTGTTAAGCAACATGTTATCTAAAATACTCATATGTGCTAAATGGACTCGGTACCACATCATTTAGAGGAGACATGGTCTGTCAACCACCAGATCTCAGCTTTGTACTGGCAGTCCTGGGCATCAACTTCAAATGTTTACGTTTTTCATACATATTAAAATGCAAGGGGTACACAGGTGGTTCAGTGGTAGAATGCTTACCTTCCATGCGGGAGACCCAGGTTCGATTCCCGGACCATGCACCCCACCCCACCCCGCTCCAAAAAAAGCAAACTTATGCACATGGGCCAAGTACATGCATAGTCTGGGTCCATGGCCCTTTCCAATGAATCACCCACCCCACCCAACTGTTCCCCCACCACTCAGAGAAACCAGGCCATTCCTTAGCACTGTATTTGGTCCCATCCCTTATCTAGGAAGAACTCCCCCCATCTGTCCTCTCACATTTTATTCTGAGGCAGGGAGGATGGAGGAAGCCCCAGCTCAATTCCCACATTATCCAAGGAAACCTGCCATATTTGCCAACACTTAGTTCTCCCTATCCTGGTACTTGCTACCCAAATTATGGCCTTATTTTTTCATGACTATATCTCTACAACACCACCCCCAAATGAATGTCAACATTGCCAGAGACCATCTCCAATAGAGCAGCAAAAGAGGATATTTGTCAAAGGAAAATTATTTTATTTGCTTTTAGAACTCTCCTGCAATTCACCCTAGCTTCTTGTAGTCATTGAAGATGTGCTGGTTTGAAACTGTTATGTACCCCAGAAAATACCATGTTATTTTAATCCATTCATGTGGGTGCAGATCTGTTATGGGTGGGACCTTTGATTCCATGGAGATGTGGCCCACCCAATTCAAGATGAGTCTTAATCCTTTACTGGAATCCTTAAGAGAGCTCACCAAGATAAAAGTTTAGACAGAAATGCCCCAAGAGAAACAAGCAAGAACCCACAGAAGCCAAGAGACATTTTGGAGAGAAGGACCAGCAGATGTCACCATGTGCCTTTCCATGTTACAGAGGAACCCTGGATGCCATCAGCTTTTCTTCAATGAAAGTATCCTCTTTTTGATGCCTAATTTGGACATTTCCATGGCCTTAGAATTGTAACTTGTAACTTAATAAATCCCCTTTGGAAAAGCCAGTCCATTTCCGATATATCACATTCCAGCAGCTTTAGCAAACTGAAACAGTAGACCAATAGACATGTTCGTCTAACTTTGGAATTCCTTGAGAACACAAAGAATCCATTGTCTGTGGTCTGTCACATTAAGAATGAAACGGGGACTGTGAATCTCCCATGGTCCCAAGACCTGAAGATCTCACCTCCTTATGTCCTTTCGTGGAATGACCCTTCTTAGAGGGCTGTCTTTGTGAGAGGTGAAAAGGCCTCTCATGTTACAGAGAACTTCAGAGATAATGACAAAACTCCTCCAGAGCCACAAACCTGAGCACCCAGGCAAGCTCCCCTGCTGCTTCCATGGATCTGTATGGCACCGCTTGTAACCAGCTGGTCTATAGCTGTGCTTGCTGAAGGATCAAAGCCACCAAGCTGTGCATTTGGGGTGTAAAACTGCTGTTACTTCCCCTGTGGTCATGTCTGTAGCATGTGGCCAGTCTCAGCAGCACAGCCACTGGGAAAGCATGCTACCTGCTGCCCACCACTGCTTGAGGAGCTCCTCTGCCTGGCTGAAGCTGCTCCACCAATGTCTTTCTTAGGTTGAGAGAGTCCAGTGAGGATTTTCTTATCTCAGACAGGAGGGAAAATTGAACCACAAGTGCTATGCCCCTCCAGGACTAAGCCTGATTTGGAAAGTCAACAATATCCAAGTTTTCTCTCTTTTCATGGGAACCTCAAAAGGTGAACCCATACTTTCACTGTCTCCCACAGGAAAATGAGGAGCAGCCTGAAAAAACAACTCAGTTCACTTGTAGTAGACCTTCCTCAACTCCACACACACCAGATGGGCTCAGGAAGCCTCTTCTCTTTAATACTCTGTTCCATGTAAGGGGGCCCAGTAGTGCAAAACTGTTACTCCCCTGTAATGTGATGCAGAGAACAATGTCCTCTAAAACATCCCCATGGGAAAGTACATGGACCAATGGCATAACACTAGACATAGTTCAGAAAAATCATAACACTAAGTGTAGCACAAAACAATGTGGCCAAAGACCATTCTCTGATGATCTGCTTTAATCAAGGGATAAATTTAAAGTATCTAATGGATTTATCTGCTGCACATCCTAGGGACAAACTTCCAGTTACATTTTGCTTAGAGCTGTTGAGTCAGCTTACACTCCCTGACAACCATTGGAGATCAAGTATTCTACGTTAGGGTAAAATGTCAAACCAAGTGCCTTAAGAGACAGCACAGATAGGGGTAGGTATGACAACCTCCGATGAGCAGAAAGAAGCTAATGAGAACATGTACCTAGCGTACAGAGAACCTCCCCATCCCACATGCAGGTAAGCTTTATAGTATCCCAAGCGCCTGAATGGATTAAAAATATATTCCTCTCTCTTTCACCATTTCCAAGAATATGTATAAGTATATATTAGATTAGCAGCATTTTTAAGAACAAGAGGACTTCCAAGTCTATTTTTTTCCAAATCTATTTTTAAGTTGTAACATGTTAGCAATTAAAGTTATTCAAAACACCTTAAACTCTGAGAAACCTTGAGACTATGAATGAAGTGGTTTGTTTTTTATTTAAGTTTCAACAAGCAGAACTCAATAAAAATTAATGAATTTCTGAAGGCATCACTATGAAGGTGAAAATGAGGAAATACGATTGTCATTGTATCTATTTTATACAATCATGTCTATTCAAGGTTATGTGTGACGGTTCAGCAGTTGCTGATCGTGTACAGGCTACACAGGCTCACAGAAAAGGGTGTGCAAGTGTCTGTCCCTTTTGGGATGTGCTTTTTCAGTTTGAATCTAAGCCTTCATCTGTCACACCAAGTCTACACCTCCTGTTATTCAGAGATGTTTTTATCACATTCACTGATTCCCATTTTTATGTAGGAAAAGAGGAGATATATGTAGTAACATCACTTCCAAGAGTAAATATTATTTAATTGGTGTCTTAGTTTCCCAGGCTGTTTAAGCAAATAGCATGAAATAGGTCAGGTTAAATGATGGTGGTTTATTTGCTCACAGTTTTAAGGCTAGCAAAAAGTCCAAATCAAGGCATCATCAAGGCCATGCTTTCTCCCTGAAGACTGTGGCATTCTGGGACTGGCTGTTGGTAATCCTTGGCTCCTCTACCACCTGGCAATGCACATGATGGCATCTCCTGGTCTCTCCCTTCTCTCACAGGTTCTGTTTCAGCTTCTTGCTTCCTGTGGCTTTCTCCTGTGTGTCTGAATGTCATAGGAGTAAGACCCACCCTGGTTGAAGCAACCTCATCAAAAGGTCCTGCTAACAATGGGTTCACACCTAAAGGGACGGATTAAATGTAAGATTATATTCTTCTGGGGTACATATAGCTTCAAACCACCACAGGTTTGGTGACCAAAAACTTGCAAAATTACATACTTTGATTAAACAGAAGTTATCGAGATAACATCTGCAAGCCAAGATCATTGTCCTCCCCTTCTAATCTGTGCCAAAGGCTTCCTCAGGAAATTGGCCATAGTTTCTCACTGGCAACTCATTTTGCCCATAGGGGGCAATTGAATCTAAGGGTTCATTATCTGCCAGATTTACTTTGCTTTAAATCTCCCACAGACTAGGAATTCTCAGGCCAAATTGCTTCAGGCAAATGAGGAAGCAATGTCCACTAGAGAAATCTTTCTGGATGTTTAGTAACACCATCATGCCATCTTCCAAAGCACGCTGGGTTTCTTCCTGGCAAAACTGCAAGATACCTTTTATGAATAATCCTCAGTTCACTTTGTGTGAGTATTTTCATTATGTGGGTTGCTTATTAACTGGGGAGAGGATAATTACATGTACTTCACCTTCCATAGGACCTAGTGCTATGCCTTATACAAAATAGGTGTATAATAAATATTGCATTAAATTACAGGGGGGTTTTAAGTCAGCAAGTCCTTCGTTACTGAATGTGAGTTGGTTACAGAGTTCCCTGTGGGGCTGACTCACTGAGAAAATTTCTTGTGATGTTCGAGTTTGAGAAATATAGGAAATATTACCAATGTAGTGTCCTTGATTTAACAGCCTTCCATTTAGCATGTGAGGATATCTGAAGGTGGTCAAAGGACATTCACATCTCTGAAAGAAGTGTAATCATCTGAATTCTTCTTGGCAGTTCTAGAAATATGAATTACTCCCAGAGCATGGAAATTGCTGGCACTAGCAGAACCTGGATACTGTTGTTATATTTTGGCTTTGGGGTTAGTCTAGAGATACCAAGAAAGCATCAAGCACATAAACCTTGGTTATTATGTACCTATAAGGTGTTATACTGGGGCAAAAGCACAGGGAACTGAGACCTCCAAATCTCCCTATGTTAGTCCCTGTGGTTGAAGTGAAGATAGACTACCCAGAACCTCCCCACACTTAAAAGGAAGGCCTGGCAGCCCAGCTGCATGGATGTTGTCAGCAGATGGCTTCCAGCTATCAGCTTTTTCAGGGTCTGTCCCAGCAGCAGGGAGCTGCCTCCCCTGATCTCACACCTTCCTGGGGCAGCCTGCATCTGGTGACTCAGCTGGCAAGAATATAAAGGCAGTTACTTTGTTCCAGTTTGGGACCAACTGACCAGTACCACTGGTTCTAAAGCTCTACACTAAATTGCCTGAGGCTTTGTGAGGCCTGCATTGCAATTCAGTTTTTCCCACTGTCCAAACTTGCATCTGCCCCCTTCTTTTTACAGTGATAATCCCTAGCAAATCTCTAGGGATCTAAATTCTCAGCACCTAAACTCTCTCAGCATCTGCTTCTACAGAACCCAACTGTTGGGGATTAAATCATATCCCTCACAAAAGACAAGTTCAAGTCCTAAAACACATTCTTGTGGGTGTGAGCCCATTTGTAAATAAGACATTTAAAGATTTTATTATTAGTTAAGAGTAGACTCATTTGTGAACGGCATCCTCGAAAATACCAATGACAAAGCCAAGTAGAATCAGAGTGACCCTTAATCCCTATAGTTGAAGTCCTTTCAAGCAAAAGGAATTTGGGCACAGAAGTTCAAAGAAACCAGAATTCAGAGAAAGCCAAAGAGGGAAACCATATGATGAGGCAGAGATGTTAGCCAAAAAATCCTAAGGATTGCAACAAGCCAACACCAGAACTCCACGGGCTCCAGGAGAAAGCATGGCCTTCCAAGACCTTGATTTTGAACATCTGGCCTCCAAAGCTATGAGGCAACAAATATTTATTTATGCCAACTCATGGTATTTGTCAGAGCAGACTTGGCAAGCTATCACACCAACCTACAATAGTTGTACACACTCTGGCCAGCAGCCTATAGGAAACCTGGAATGCCACCTACACTTGCCAGAATTCCTAGAGGCAGGAGAGTTTCACTGCCTAGATGGAAAAAGAGTACAGACTTCATCACACAATGGAAGCCTAATTGCCCCTGTACATAGTCCCATTTTTGCACTGTCCCCAATATCCTTCGGGGGGACACTGAGGTAGGAAAAAATACCTACAAACATTGAATTTTCCAAATCGCATTTTATTATTTAGAATAACTGCCTTGAGGATAGGAAAGAAGATTGGACTCACACCAGCTCTTTAAATAAAGATGACCAACTTTCAGGAACTCAACCTAAGATACCCCCAAAAGCCTAAAGTCATCCACTCTGGTAGTTCACTCTAGTGTATTCAGCAGGAAAGCAAATGTGGACATTCTAGCAAATTTCACAAAAGCTATTTGAAAGGAATGTTGATTAAGTTTACTTGAAGGGGGACAGTATTTGGGCAGCAAAATACTTAAGGCTTATAAAAGAGTAAAAATGATGGTACGGGGGATGAAATATTAAGGATCGCTTCATTAGTTGGTATTTTCATCTTCTTTCTCTAAATACTGACATGAGTGCTGAGTTGTTATAGACACACTGAATTGTTTCTCAGCCCTGGATTTCATCTGGCTGAGAGCAGAGCTCTTCCTGCTCTGTATCATTTCAGGAGCCTATGGCTGAATTTATCTGTGTTTATTTAGTGTTTACTTCATTTTGCCTTGCATCATAATTAGTTGGTTATAAAATCATTTCCTCTATTAGAATATAATAAGATACACTGACTTACTTTTACACCCAACCAAGGAGTCCATCTCCAGCCCAAAATCTAAAGTGTGATCATTGAGGCCCGACCATGGACAATTACAAGGCTTTGCCTGGCTGGCCTCATGATAGAGAAATGCTCTGCTCCTCACTCTGCACTGGGTACATAGCCAGAGTGTTACAGTTTTCTGGAGAGAGTTGCACTCCAGGACTCAGCCACCTGCCTCCTATATTCCAGCCTCCCTGCCCCCAATGCCACCCTGTATTAGTTAGGGTTCTCTAGAGAAACAGAATCAACAGGGAACACTCACAAATATAAAATTTACGAAAGTGTCTCACATGACCACGGGAACACAGAGTCTAAAATCCACAGGGCAGGCTGTGAAGCCGACGATTCCAATGGAGGGTCTGGATGAACTCCACAGGAGAGGCTCACCAACCGAAGCAGGAATAGAGCCTGTCTCTTCTGAATTCTCCTTAAAAGGCTCCCCACGATTAGATTAAGCATCACTTATTGCAGAAGACACTCCCCTTTGGCTGATTACAAATGGAATCAACTGTGGATGCTGCTGACATGATCATGATCTAATTCCATGAATGTCCTCATTGCAACAGACAGGCCAGCACTTGCCCAACCAGACAAATAAGTACCACCACTTGGCCAAGTTGACACATGAACCTGACCATGACACACCCCATCCCTTCTACCCCACCTCACCCCCAGGTCATCATGGCCACACGTATATTTGCATTCCTAGCCCAGGCCACCTCCATTCAAAGGCCCCATTCCCAGCCTCCTTAGGAGGTGATGCAATGGACTTGGCTAAGACATTTTTCTTCACCCTGACTCTCTACTTGCCCATTCCTAGTCCTTCCTTCTCTCCCTTTTACTAGCCCCCTGGGTCCATAGAAGGCAAGACACCACCAAGCACCCCTAAACCCTGTTCCACACACAGTACTTTGTGCCTATTCAATAATTATTTTTTATAATGAAAGGGAAAGATGACAAAGAGCAAGGAAAAGTGGCAAAATGATGGGGATTTGATTATATGAAAATACATTGCAGCTGTGCTATATGCTAAAGCTTGGAATAAACTATATGAAGCTCTACCAAAATGAGTCACTTGGCTAATAATTACCCAGTTAGCCAAGTTCCTCTAACACCAGCAGTACTGGGCAGAGGATTCAGTTGTTTCAACAGGCCTGACGAAGACCTCATCAAAAGTTCTTTAGAATCACAAGAATCTGCTCAGCTTAACTGCTGAGTTAACGTGGTCCAGACTGTCCTGGGATACCTGACATGGTCTGTGGGCCTGGCAGAGGGAGAAGGGGTGGGAGATATGCTCTTGGTAAATGTCCAAATGATTTTTCAACTCTAAATTCTCCTGGTCAGAAGGCTGAGGGACTTCCAGGCACCCAGAGACTGGAGGTCCTCAGGTCTGATTCTCCTATGAAGTCTCTTTCTTCTGCTTTTCTAGCTGCCAATATCCTCTTTCCCTCTGCTTCCACCACTTTTTTATTATTTTTTTAAATAGTGGGTGCATCTAAATCCCAACTCTCCTTTCCCCATTAATACAAAAAAAATTGTTTATTTAGCAATACATATTTTTTAGAAAAAGATACATTTTATATAGCTTCTTCCAGACTTCATTTAATATAGTTAATTAATATTATATTATATTGTATTATATTATGTTATATTATATTATATTATATTATTATATGTAGTTGTATAGTTAATATTGTCTTAGTTTAGAAAAATACACTTTTTTCATTTAATGATGTAATTAAATCAACTATGACAATAAATACACATTGCCATCTATTTTTTATGCCTGCAGATAATTCTAATCTATGGCTGTAGCATAATTAACTTAATGTTAGACCATTTCCAATTTTTCACTATTTTGATCAGTGACTGCTGAAAACTGTTGATGATAGCCTAGAGGAGAAATAAATCTTCATGGATTGTGGTTTACAAAACATTTTCTCATACATTGTCAAATCTTCTAACAACCAGGTGAGCTAAATATTATTCTCAGAAAAGAAAGGCAAAGAAATGTTTCAACTTGTCCAAGTGGGGTAGAATTGTGTTAGAAAAAAGATTTCCAAATTCTAAATCTAGTTCTCTCCCACTATGCCACAGTTCTACATCATCTGACCCTAAGAAACTTAATTAAACCAAAAGGTCAATATGAATGCAAACTTACTCTGATTAAAAATTGTTGTCTTGCATATTAGTAATTTTAGTGCATCGTGGAGATGTTCTATCACCTTTACTGCTTTTTTTGGCTATTGTCAAATTTTTCTGAGTTTTATATCTTTTTGCCATTTTATGTATAATTAGTTCTAACCAATTATTCCTGGTCTGCCTTATTTATAATAGCAAAAAGTCAGAACAAAGAAAATGTTCAACCACTTGGTAGAGGTGTCACTAACACCAAATATTAAGTGCTGTATAGCAATGTGCTAATAACAAAAAATTTGCTTCTTAATAGAACAAAAACATCCATTCCATTCCTTTTATCAACTTCAGCTATGCACCAAGGCAATTTTTTTTTACCCTAAGCAAGATTTAATACACTTCTTTTCTACTCTCTTATCCCTATCCTATTGCATGTGTGTTGTACAAATACACCACACACAAACACACACACATTTCTGAGGCTCAGTCCTCAAATGATAAACGTAATTAAAAATGAAAAAAAGATAGAGGAAGCTAGGGTAAAAGAAACAAGCTAGCTAGATGGACGTGCCTCCAAATCTCAAGAGGACTGGCTAATGTTAGTGTAGCTTGGAGACAGCCTAGTCATTTAATGAAACACAGAGAAGAGAGAGATGCCTGTGCTATTCAAAAAAGCCACAACTCGTGAATGCAAATGTGCCCTATTTGAGAAAACCAAATTAAAGGAACTGCTGGGAATTCTCTGCATAGTTAAGCAGAACCATTTTCCCCCTTTAAGGCCATGTTTACCCTTCAGAAGTCACATACCCGTAAGCACAGAAACCTAAAGATGCATCATTTTTAGGAAGGCTGTGTTGCATTAGCCGAGTCCTGTCCTTCAAAGGAAGACACGCAAAATCCATCATTGCCCTGGACAGCTTTTGCTGAGCTGTTGCTGCAAAGAAGAGCAGGCTCTGGGATGCACATCCAACGCAGCTGCGAGGTGAATGGGTATCTGGTGTGGTGAGCACTTTGAGCCCCCACTCTAGTCCACAACCACTGTCCAGTATGCAGACATTTCAAAGAAATAGTAGACCAGGGAAGTGCTGTCCAAAGCTGAAGAGATGTAACAGGCAAAGAAACAGTTATATGGAGAGCTCTAGTTCCTAAAATGTGTTATGGGTCAGTTTCCATCATTTATTCAAGATTTATCTTTTTTGCTTAAATTGCCCAAGGAACTTTCTTCCAGTCGCCTTATCTCCATCTTCAACTAGACCATTTTGATTTCAGGTCATGAAAACTCATAAGAAAAAAAAAAAAAAAACAGAGAACAGCCAGGGGCTTGTCTGCCTCTCTCTGGTTCTTTGTCTGTCTGGGCTGCTCTCTGTCTCTCCATCTCTGGGCCTGTGTCTCTCCCCACGTGGATTTCTCACCTTGCTCTCTCTAATTCTCTTTTGTGGTAGGAGATGTGTTCTCACAGCTCCTGATGGCTGTGTCCTCAGTGCAAGCAATCAGGAGAGATTGCCACTGTCTCTGATCCTCAATTCTAGAGTCTTAGAAGATAGAAAATTTGTGAGCAGAAAGAACACACCCCTGCCTTAATAGAATTATAATTTAGTAGAGAGAAGGCACTACGAATAA
The DNA here is from genome assembly GCF_023851605.1 of Tamandua tetradactyla. Taxonomy (NCBI): domain Eukaryota; kingdom Metazoa; phylum Chordata; class Mammalia; order Pilosa; family Myrmecophagidae; genus Tamandua; species Tamandua tetradactyla. The sequence continues at coordinate 176,714,426 of NC_135327.1, read as the reverse complement.
ATAGAATCATAAATATATAATTATGAAGTGAGAGAAGTAGGATGGAAGAGTACAGACTGCTATGACAGAGAATAATGGGGGTATGTGGAGACTGGGGAGCCAGGAATTGCTATCCTGAGAAGGCGGCAGGCAAGGTGAATCATAAAGAAGGAGCTAGGAACTAGCTATTCCAAGGGAAATGGGAAAAGAGCCTTGCAGGCCAGGGACACCACCACACCAGCGGGGCCAGAGCTGGTGGGCAAGGCTGAGGGGGACTGGGATGAAGTGGAAAAGGTCCCAGGAGTTAGACCGTGCTGGGCCTTGAAGGATATATTAAGGGTTTGGGATATTATTGCAAGGGCAACGAGAAGCCATTAAAGAGGTTTAAGCAATTGCTTTATGTATGTATACATGTATGTGTATTAGTCAGGGTTCTCTAGAGAAACAAAATCAACAGGAGAGATCTGTAAATGTGAAATTTATAAAGGTGTCTCATGCAACCATGGAAATGCAAGAGTCCAAAATCTGCAGGGCAGACTGTGAAAGCTGATGGTTCTGATGAAAGGTCTGGACAAACGCCACAGGAGAGGCTGGCTGGCCGAAGAAGCAGTGAAAAAGTCTCTCTTCTCCCTTAGCAATCTTCAACTGATTGGATTATCTCCTCGGTGGGAGATGTGCCTTAGTTTATCATAGATGTAAGCAGCCGCAGATGAAATCAACTTACTGATGATTTAATACACCCGCCTTCTGGTTTATTACAAAATATCCCTTGCAGCAACGGTCAGGCCAGTGCTTGCCTAACCAGACAACTGGGCATAATCACTTAGCCAAGTTGACACCAGAACCTAACCTTCACAGTATGTATGTATGTATTATATTTTAAAAGACCACTGTGACTATGGCAAGAACCAACAACTAGAAAACAAGAATGAAAGCAGAGAGACCAGTTAGGCGCCTGTTTCAAGAGTCAAGGAGAAACTAAGCTGTCAGTAGCAGTGGAAAGAAGTGAGGCACTTAAGACAAATTTCGGAGATAGAAATGACAAGTGCTGAGGATGGATTTTACGTGGTATAGGGCGGGTAGGAAGGTCAAGGATGGAACAGAGGATGCTTCCCAGCTTTCTCATCTGAGAAAACTGGGTGGATGCAAACACCAGTACTGAGATGGGAAGCCCAGGCAAAGAAGTAGACTGGGTGGGAGGGGGCGTTGCCCTGTTTTGGACACATTAGGGTTGAGACACACCAAGGAAGAGTTAGAAAGTAGGTGTATATGTGAATCTGGTGCTCAGGTGAGTAGTCTGGCCAAGAATTATAAATGTGATAGCCGTCAGAATAAAGAGACAATGTGGGAGGTCACTAAGGAGAACTGAGCCTAGCCAGCTCCAATAGCAAGAGCTTAGGCAGAGGGAGAATCAGCCAGGAAGTCTGGGAGGACTGTGTCTCTCAGTCTGGACAAGTGGGCTGCCATAGAGCCAGGGAACAGAGTCCAACTGGAGCAAGAGCTGCTAAGTGGTCAGGTAAGGAGAGCCCTAGTCACTCACCTGTGGCGGTGCGGAGCTGGTCAGCTCTCCAGAAGGTGTCCACTATGCTTAGCTAACCACTTCACTCTCCCTATTTCCTTTCCAGTCCCTTTATATTTTACAACCATTCCAAGTAACCTTTAACCAAAATTGTCATCCATCCATCCACCCACCCATCCACCCATCCAAGACTCATACTTTCCATCAGGAGCAAGGTGCACAAGGAGAAGTCCTCAGTCCAATTTCCTGTCATTTTTCCTTTTCTTTCCCTACTTACTTTTGTTTTCTGGCTCTGGAGGAATTTTTCAAGATTTGCTTCACTTACATATAACGCTATCCACAAAAGCATTGTGGATTTGGTCTTGGTAAAGCACTTCAGACCCCAATTTAACTATGTTGAGTTAGTAGTAGTAATAATCACAATAATAATAACATTATGACTGGAACAACATTCCTCTTAGTGACGAGCAGGAATGTTTCTAACTTCTGTGTTTTCACACAGTCTTGATTTGAGTGCCTCTAACTTATTTAAGCCCATTTTCTCTCAGTTAACTCAGTTTCTTTCTACATTTGCATTTTCTTTCAGCCTGTCAGCATGAAAAACTCTTATGTAGTGATGCCTTAAAGGTCAGTGTAATACCTTCACAAAGACTGATGAGCCTATTTTCTAAAAAGACAAATTTGTTGTGCTACACTTGTTGGTGAGCCTAATTCATGCCTTGCAGCTGATACCCCCATCCTAGCTTATCCGGCTGACTTTCTCCCTGAACTTCTGCCACCACTGGAACCATAAGCTCTCCCTTTCTCTGGCAGGTCCCTTCTCCAGCTACCAGCTGGGCATGCCTTTTTTTTTTCTTTGTATGCTGTATAGTGGGGGTCACATTTCATTCTTTTCCATGTGAGTATCATCCCCTTATTGCAGCACCATTTGTTGAATTTTTATTTGGTTTTTCATTTGTTTGTTTGCTTGCTTGTTTGGGAAGTACATGGGCTGGGAATTGAACCCAGTCTCCCACATGTCAAGTGAGAATTCTGTCACTGAATTACCCTTACACTCCCCTGGGCACGACTTTTTAAATATCATTTGTCCATCCAGCTTGGGAGTGATGGTAGATTTTAACACGCTTTCTTTTACAGATTTACCTAGGAAGTGTCACATACTCCTTAATGACCTTTCTGTGACACAGATTATAAACTAAGATGTTACCAGCCTTGCACAAATCAGTCTTCCATTGTGTCAGAATTTACCTACAACCACTTTCTTCTCCCTTTTCCTAGACTGTTCAATAGCAACTTGCAAACAGTTCTTTCATTTTGCGCCAGCCACAGCCCCTCTGCCATTTTACTGTCTGCCCTGATGTTCCCCATTCCTGCACACCCAGTCCAGCTCAGACTTCCACAGGCTGAAGCCATCCTTGATCTGTGTTTAGGGCAGCACGTCACATAGCACTCAGTGTTTGTACATTCTTTTTTCTCCTTAAACTTTGAACCAACTCCATTAGCCAGTTGCCTCACATCCATTGTGGAAGTAGGCAGGAGCATAAATCCTTAGTAAATAGATAGACTCCATCAGCTTGTGTTTGCTGCGGCAGGTGATGAATTAGGGGATTAAACTTCCAGTGAGTGAGAGTTGTTAACACTGGAACGACTACCAAACAGAGGTTGAGGAGTGTCTTTCCCTAGGGGCTTTCAAAACAGTCACCTAGTTTTTTTGTTTGTTTTTGCCTGGGCAGACACCCGGAATAGAACCCGGGTCTCCTGCATGGCAGGCGAGAAATCTTCCACTGCACCACCATTGTCGTCCGGGTCTTTCAAAATAAAATGAACTTGACTTAGGTGATTTAGGGGAACAGATTAGCTGACTCTTCAAAATTCTTCACAGTCCTGTGTTTCTACTGTTCATCTCTCACCTACTCTGCCCTCTGATTTCAGGAGCATCCGTGAAGTTTTGCTGTGATTGACAGCACCCATCCCCCGCCTCCCCACCCCAATTTTATTGATGGGGTGAAGTGGACTTCTTGTAAATCCATCAAAAAAGATTTCCAAAACATACTCGGGAGCACATGTTAAATCTAGGAATCCGATGTCTCTTTTTTCCTATGGCTGAATAGCAATTAGGTATATATTTCCATAGCTGGCCATGTCTTGGATTTGTTGATCCCCCCACCCCCACCCCCCCGGTGAATCTTTCCAAGTTCTAACTGAATGGGTACTTCTCCAAGGTAGCAAACGCCTCTAGAGAAAAATTGTCATCTAAGAAATTAACTATAGACCCAAAGGCATATTCTAGGGAAATCTTCTGAATTTAAAAGCCAAAGAGGATTGACTCGCTTTCATTGGGTGAAATCAATCATTGGGTGGATCAACATGGTACACGGTATTCGAGCAACTCACCTGCTCTAGGATGTTACTAAATTCCCACCATGTGCTGGGAGCTGTGGGAGGGAGGCTCCAAAAGACACCGTACCCTCTACGGCAGAAAAGGGAAATACTGCAAGGGGGTGGGAAAGCCTGGGCTCTGGAATCAGACAGACCTGGGCTGCTAGCTATCCGCAGCCTCACCACTTCTCATGGTGTGGGTACTTTGGACATGTTGAAGAAACCCTGGTTTCTCCGCCTGTGAAATGGGGACAAGTATAAGCTCTTCTCCTTTCTACAGAAGTTCTGACAATGCGCGGTGCAACCGCACGTGCCGCAAATAGAAAACGCCGAGGAAGAGCTGTGTGTGTTATAACCTGCGGCTGTGTCTCCGGGGCTCTGCGATTTCCCCAAATTCCCATTGCATCTCCAAAGAGAACAAAGCGTTAAAGGACATGGATTTGAAAGGAAGCGGTGTGCAACGGGCAGCTGCTCAAAGGTCCACCGTGAGGTGACTTCACATGGCTCTGAGTTTGATCTGCCCACCCAGAGAGGAGGAGTGCTGCTGGGACAGCCAGCATCAGCCCTTCCCTGCATTAAACTGGGCCCTCTCCATTAACTGTGGCTATGTATTTAGTGGATGCATTTTGAAGTGGGCAGAGGGTAGAAGGACACTGACATTAACTGAATGCATTACCCGAGCAGAGCAAACTTCAGTAAATTTACTTAATCCTCAGGCTAAGGATGCTATTATTATTCTCTTTTTATAGTTGAAGAAATCACAGCTGAAGGTTTTAAAACAAACTGTGTAAGGGTCACAGCACATAATAAAAAGCAGTCAGGATTTGAAGCCAGATCCATTTCATTCTAAAATATCCACTTTTCCCATGACCTACAGGGTTTCCCCATCTTCAGTGTTTTATATTGAAATTAAAGTCCTGGTAACCCTTATAGACAAACATTACACATTTTTGAGCTAATGGTTAATAAAAACAACAAGAACAACAAAAATGATCCAGTCACTGCTCAGAAAACTGCACACACCCTACCACTTTCAATCTCTGAATTTATTTATTTCCCAGGCATGTTCAAAATGGACAATGACCATGACATCTGACCTACAAGCCAGTTACAGTTTTGTCGCAATTGTAGGAGGAACTCCCTTTTAGAGCATGCTGTAGTCCGGGAATCTCCCATGCACAGATTTAGAGAAGTTTAATATTTCGCGGAGGCAGCCACAACCCTCGACTGAGCGATTTTGCATTCGCAGCGCTTATGGTTCACCATTCACTGCAGCTCTGAGCGTCAGTTCCTGAAATACATGGGAATCGACGTAAATCTATCTGTGTGAATTTTTTCAAAATGTAGAATCACAGTAACTGAACTTAATTCCTTCCCTTCTAAAAAACAGCACCCAAATGTGCTCCTTTTGTTCTTTGAGTTAATGAATTCTCCTCAGTGCTGGGTGAAGGAACAAAAGAGAAAAAAAATACCTTTGATTTTAAAAAAAAGGGGTCATTTATTCATTACCCATTTAGTCCTGAAAGTCTGCAAAGAGTAGATACTATTATTGATGCTTGCTTGCTTGCTTTCAAGTGAGAGATTTCTTAGCTTGCATCTAGGTTTGTTTTGTTTTCATTTCTGGTTTGACCTTCCCAAATGACATCTGGGTCTACCAGGAGACTGGAGTGGGGCTGAAGATCTCAAAGAGAAGGTGTAATTGCAGAATGAGGGAAGTTAATGGGTTCCAGAAATTTTTTTCTTTTATTACTTCTTCTGCCATTTATAAGTAGGACTAAGAGGACTGACCTTACTCGCAGAACTCTTGAGAGAGTAAAGGCTTTTGCAAAAAATAAAGCAAAGCATCAACTCTCCATACTCCAGGCAGAGTTCAGGATATGGAAGAGAAACAGCCCACCTCAAGCTTTCTGTCTGTCACACAGGCCTCACAATATGTCTTCTGAAGGTTTTGTTTCTGGGCTGGTCCATCCTGGATTGTCCTTGGTCAAATGCTCATCTCTGAATCCCCATTATTGTAGAAAGTGGTTTTAGAGCCTTCCACACACAGTATTCTAGCACATTATGGCACAACCACAGTTGCCACTTGTGGTTCTCTGGCTAAGGAGCGTGTTTGTATCCTCCAGGTCCCCATATTGCTATCTGGCATATTATTGACTCTGTATCAATGACAGAAATAAAAATGATGCTGACACCAGCCAGTAAAGCAATGAGAGGGGGGAAACCTCTGAATCCTCTTGATGCATTAGCAAACCCCAAGTTGAGGATAATCTTTGAAAACTTAGGTTGGAAAACACATTACAGCTATGTATATAGCTATTAAGAATCTTAGCCAGATGGAAGGCAGAAAAGCACAGCAGCAAAGCACCTCTTCCACTCTTTCAGCTTCTTGGAACAGTGATGCTCACAACCAGTTGAAGTAGATATTGCGCAAGTAACCATTGCCAGGGACTTCAGGTACCTGCAATTAGTGGCCGAGGGGAGTTGGCCCAGATTCATAGATTTTCCTATAATGAGATCCTTACTTTGTACACTTATCCAATTCTGCATGAAGAGTTTCTTTGTAATCCCTTCATGACTTTCTACAAGTTTATTCAATGTAGTAAGCAAAGAGCTTAGAGACATAAAACTTGGACTTTTGTAGATGGTGTCCAAGAACTCTGAAAATTCTGAAGCTCTTGATTTTAACCTGGTTCCTGACATGTCAAGTTTTTCGCAAGTTGTGATTTTGTGACTTGCTTCTCTTTTCTCTAAGTTGGAGAGGCAAGTACTAGTGTATACTAAGGAACTATTGGAAGGGTAAAAATTGTAAGAGATTAAAAGTATGCTGCAGACATAAACTATACATGCAATTTATTAAGGGTTCTTTATTCTGAGAAACCCAAGACACATTCAAATATATTCACTTGTCTAATATTTATTAAGCATATATGTGGGGGGACAGGACCAGATCTAGGTGTTGGTGATGCAGTAGCAAACAGATTAAAGCCCCTGTCCTTAAAGATCTTACAAAGAAGAAAGCAAATAAACACTAAAGTAATGTATAATATAATATAATCATTTCAGGCATTGATAAGTGAGCTAAAAAAAATAATAAAAAAGGGTAAAGGGCTGGATAATGATGGAGGTGTGGATATTTTAGGTCAGATTTGCCAGAAACAGTCTCACCAACAAGCTGGCATTTGAATAGGAACCTAAATGAAGTGAGGAAGTGAGCAATGTAGATATTTGAAGAAGTACTCCAAGCAAAGGGAACAGCAAAATGCAAAGTCTCACCATCCCTCACCTCAATAGCACAATCAGCAAAGGAACAAATATTTGCCTCCTCAAGAGGATGAGAAACTGAGGTCCAAAGAGAAGAGGAAACCTGGCCACATCCACAATATTTTATGGTCTGGACAGGAGTGGACAGAAGACTAGGAGGCCTCGTTGCAGTCCCTGCCCATCCATTCAAGTAGCTGACAAACTGAGAACATGTGAGGAGCTAAACTGCTGCAGCCTGCAGTGGATTTTCTGAGACCGCCTATTTCTCTGAATGTGAAGATCCTTATACTTTTTTAGTAAAATGGGATCAATTGTGTTTGCCTCTGAAAATGGTAGCAAAAAACTTTGAAAGTTGTTTTATGTCTACAAAGCAACACTATTCGCCATCTTATGCTATGCCTGTGAGAGGGCAGCAGCAAAACAATGCCAAGGCCTTTATACACAAAGTGCTCATTTCCCTCTCACTAAATATTATTTTTTTACAAAGACTTTAGCTAAATTACAAGCTGCTTTACAGCCTGAATATACCCTGATGTCATGTGTGCCTTTTCTTAGCCATAAAATGTTTTGAGGTTTCTTGTGTGGGAATAGGTATAAAATTACAGTCCATTATTACTATTATACATTTTCTTTCATTACTCTTTGTTATATTTCTTAGGTCTAACCAAAATAAGTCTTCCTCTGCTGACTGTTTACAACCTTCAGATGTGAGTAGATGGTCCCTAAGATACCCCAGATCATCATTTAGCCGAGCTCTACCTATTCAGCTCTTTTAATCTTTCATCATAAATCAAGTTGTCCTCCTCCATCATTCTCGTTCCTTTCCCCCTCACACTCGCCCCATTTGTCTGTACCTGGCTGGTAATTAGGTGCTCAGGGCTGAGCACAGCCTTCCAGGTGGGGTCTCAGCAGAGTCGTCTGTTACTCCAAGTGTTACTTAGCAGATCCATTTCCATTTCCTCCTGGGCCCCACATTTCACTCCAAACAGAGCCAAGCTGAAGAGAACACAACAGAGAACAACACAAATATTACCCAGACCCAGAAAACTGGTCCTAGGAGGAAAGATCACAAAGCTGGGCTGTGTTCTATTTACAGCCCAGAAGCAGTTCCAGAAAGAGATGATATAAAGAGGGCAGGGACTAATTTTTTTCCCTCCATCTTCAATGACAAAGAGAAAACAGGGTTTAAGCTGCAGCAAAGACATTCTGTCTTAAATGTTATTAAAACCTGCACTTTCTGGGATTTTTCTTTCCTTCTGGAAGTCACTAGAAGCTTCTTTTCAGTGAAGTGCTTGACACAAGGTAGAGCATCCATTCCACAGGCATGTTGTGGTCACAACTCAGCATCTCCCTCTTTCTTGCCCACATGCCCTCATCTCTCCACATACTCCTTCTCTCTCCCAAGTCACATAGAAGGACCCTCTCCCAGCTTACCCACCTGCAGTGGCTGGGATTAATTAATTTACTTATTAACAAGTTTATAGAAGGAGAGAAATAGTTACTTAAACACTCCGAGCCTCAGTTTCTCCATACATAAGACAGAAGCATCCCATTGGGCTTCTGTGAGATAAGCAAAGCCTCTAGCACATAACAGGCATTCATATAACATTTCTTCTTTTTCCCTTGAGGGGAAACCCATTGGGTGGATGGCTCTGGTAGACTCACAATCTCTCACGCTTTCAAAATGTGTTTAATTGTCTATACTAATGGAAAGTTAGCAATTGGAGGAAAAAATGCAAAGAATACAGTTAGTCTAATCCATTAGCAATACAATGCGGAAGTTCATAACCTACCTTTGATCTGCAATTTGGAGGAAAAGGTTTCCCAATACTTGAGGGATCATTTCTCCCCCTTGATGTGATGTTGGAATTTAACTCCCATTAACCATAACAGGCATAATAACTTGGCAGCCTGGGGAAGCATCCCCTCTAGTGCTTAATGAACACCAAATAAAACATTTCCTTTTATCTTCAACATCTACCAGAGTAATTTGAATAATGATATTCATATTCACGATGCATAAGAGCCTTCCATCAGCTTAGCACTGTCACAAAGCCTCTTACAGAATGCCAATAAAGTATGCAGAGATGTTTTTGATGTTGTGGCATGGAAGATGCTACTGCAGATGAATCATGGAATCCCAGGTCAATGACACTGATTTGAAGTAAAGGACATTCTATAGTTCTATCTTCCTACTAGAACCAGTGGAATTTGGTGGCCTTGAAATGATAACCTACAAATAGAACATACATCACCTTTAATTGAGCAGTGCAATTATAAGGTCATTCCTTTCAAACCTAAGGTTCTACTGTTTGTCCAGCTGGGACTAAAAGGGGCAAGGTTAGGAATTTAAAAAGCAGTTGGGGTAGGGAGAAGGGGTTTGGAGAGAATTCAGGCCATACTATACTCTCAAATTATACATGGGAAAATCTCTGCAATGAAATCATCCCTCTCCCCATTATGTCTGCTAGCTCCTTGAGGCAAAGGACTATGTCCTATGTGTTTTTGCATTCCTACCACTTAGCACAGGACTTGGTACATGATGGGCTAAGGTTTTGGAGCACTTACTATACGCCATGTCCTGTGTTAAACATTTTAACGTTATATTATCTTATTCATTCTTTGCAACAAGTCTATGGGGTAGGTAGGAACTGTTATTATTTCCTTTTTTACAGAGTAAGAATCTGAGGTTTAGAAGATTAAAAAACTTGCCTAAGTTCATCCAATAAATGTCAGAGCTGAGACTTGAAGCCCGGTCTGCTTGGCACTATAGCCTGGGATCTGAACTGCACATTATAGTTCTCAATAAAATGTGTTGAACAGCACTGGAGTCAGGGGTGGGTCAGCATGTGCAAGGGCTGTGTGACTTTTATACATGAATCTGTGGGTACAAGCAATACAAATACAGGATAAGGTTGAGGAGGGACAGATAGTTCCACAGCAGAGATCAGCAAACTTTTTCTGTCAAGAACCAGGTAGTAAATATGTTAGGCTTTGTTACATCTACTCAACTCTGCCATTGTAGCCCGAAAGTAGCATTAGACAATATGTAAACAAATGAGCATGGCGGAAGTTAAATTAAACTTTTATTTACAAAAACAGGCAGTGAATAGATTTGTCCCAACCCCCTCACTGTAGTTTGTCAACTCCTGCTCTGGTATCTTGCCCACAAACTCAATAGTTAGGTTAAGTTGGAGAACAGACAGAGAAGATGATGGTTCAGAACTGGCTGCTGTATCAGTCAGGGTCCAGAAGAAAACAGATGACACACTCAAAGTGTCCATTAAAGAAAGTCGTACAAAGGGAATTTCCTCAGAAATGTGCGCCTCATTAGGAGAACCAATGAAGGACAGTAAAGACCCAGAGATTAGTAACAGTGGAAAGCATTTACCATCCCTAGTCCTGAAGGCAAAAGGGAGGGAACATTGTTATCGGAACCTGGACTGAGCCGTCTTCATGGGAGAGGAGCTGTACCAGGAACTGTGCCCCTAGGTGGGAAGACACAACCACTGCCAGAATCACAGCCCATGTGAATGGGAGTAGGGGCCATGAAGACCCCAACCTCTCTTGTCCTGCCCTCTGATCTCCTCCTGGTGCTTCCTATTTGATAAGCCAACTGGATGCCAGCAAGCGAGGGAGCTGTGATGTGTTGCCATAGAGATCAGACTCCCCAGGGCTCAAAACAGGACAGAGAAGTATGGAAAGTGAATCTTGAAAGGATAATGAAAACAACTGGTGCTGTTTTCTAGGGCAAAGCTAAGAATTGCTATTATATTGAGCCATCAACTACTTTTAATGAACCAAACAATGTTTTTTTCTTCTAAATCCCACCTTCACAATGTTTTGTTGTTGTTATTCTTGTTTGGGGGGGGGGTGTAAAAAACTAAAGAGGGCTATTTTCTTTACAAACTATCACTCCTACTAGTTTGTCTTTCGGAGAATAACTTAGCATTCCCTCTCCAGTTTTCTGGGAGAAGGCTCTTCATGCACAATTTCCCAAATGCCCTCTGTCCAGTCTGCTGAGTGCAAATTAAAACTATGTACACTAAGTAAAAACTGAACAGTGAATACTGAATCAAAGGATACTGAGCGAGAAAGTTAATGACACATCTAAAAAAGATGCTAAAATGTTGTCATCTCTGGGTGATGGCATGATGGGTGATTTTTTTTGTTTTTCTTTGATACTTTTCTATACTTTTCTTTTATTCTATGGTAAACAGGAAAAATGGCCCAGAAATGGGAGATAAATTCTAACAACATACTTTATTGTCCAGGTAAACGTCAAAGTTTGCAGCTTCAGGTACTCCCAAGGATGTGTTACTGCTAGCCCACATGGAGTCATTCACTCATTCACTCATTCATTTAGCAAGTATTTATTAAGCAATCATTTCACTACGCACTGTGTTTCCAGTGCTGCAACAGATAGTGCTTGCCTGACTGTATTAAGCCAACAGAACAAGAAATAGATGAATGACACAGAGTCCTTGCCATTGAGGTCTCTCCAATTCAGATAAATTCAGTACCCAAAAGGGTAAGTGCAATGAGAGAGGTAAGCAAAGGAAGCAGTAAGAACACAAGGAAGGGCCCTAAGCCCATATGGGATTCATGGAAAGTTTCCTGGGGATACAATGTTTTAACCTGGCCTAGAGATATATCTAAGTTATCCAGGAGAATAAGGATGGAAAGGGCGATCCAAGTAGAGAGACCAGCACAAGCAACTGCCTAGAGGCCCAAGAAGTTCCAAAATACTACAATGTAAAGCTGATGCAAGAAGTGGGTATAGGTGACTCTAGACCTGCACTATCCAAGTGGACTTTCTACAGTGATGGAAATATTCTCTAAATCTGCACTCTCCCGTATAGTAGCCACTAGCCACCTGTGGCTAATGAGTATTCAAAACATGGCTAAAGTGATTAAATATGGCTGGTGGCTACCAAATTGGACAGTGCAGTTTGAGGAGGAAAAATGTGGGGAATGGGTTCATAGCAAGAGGGTCACAGATGGGATACCATGCTTCTATTCAGACTTTGGGTTTTATTCTGTTGACAACGGGAAGTCGCTGCAGTGTCTTAGTCTGGGAAGCCACATGGTCAAATATGTGTTTCTGGCTAAGTATGGTCTGATGGAGAGTAAAGGAAGTGCAGAGTTCTGTAGAAGGTCTTAAAAGGGAGCCCCAAATGAGGATAAGGTCAGAGAGAACTTCCTAGAGGAAGAGGTGGCACCTAAGCAGCATTTTAAAAATGGAGTGGGCATTTAGCAGGGGGCCCTGAGAGAGAACATTGGAGCCTGAGATATGAACAGAGACAAACACCAAGTCTGGCCTGCTCAGGGGGCTCAGCATAACCCGAAGTTCAGGTATAGGTAGTGGAGGGTATAAAACGAAGCTCAGGAGAAAGATCAGCACCACAGCACTAAAGACCCCAGAAAGAAGTTTGGAATTTTTTTTTTTTCCTATAAAGGAACGGTTGATCTGTTAAGACTTTTAACCTTGGTAACTATCAACTCCTCTGAGCGTCTCTTTCCTCTTTCATGAACTGTATATAGTCACGTCCACCGCATGGACCCGTGTGAGGATCTCCCACGTTTCCTGCTGCAGAGGAGGTGCTCAATAGATGTTAGTCCGTGGAGTTCCCCTGGCTGCCTCGTCACACCTGGTACCTTAGGGGAAGCTGCAGCTTCCCTTTTCTCAGCTGTCACCCCACAGGCCCAATGCTGTGCAAACCAGAACGTCCACTTTTCAAACTCACCACCCTCCTCTCTAACACTGGCCACACTATTTCCTGAAATGATGGGTGCTCACGGCACGAGAGAGGAAGTCAGTTCTGACTTTATAACAACAACAAAATAATCATCTTTATCAGCAAAGGCTTTGTTTAAATATGTGCCCAAACTTTTATTCTCAACAAAAATCCAGTCTACGACATTGGTGTCTGATGGGAAAAAGAGGTTGGCATTAATTCTGAGTTGTTTCGGTTTTGCATGACATGCCTCTTCCCCACCCCTTCTCCCAAGAACAAGCTAAAGTATATGGGGAAGATTTGTCAAAGTATCTCCAGGATAATTATTTTCCAGGAGATGAGGGGCCGACTCGCCGCTTACAGAGGGCATGATGCAACTTGAAGCAATCACAGCAGCGCAAGTAAAGCAGGTTGCAAAAGCTGTAGTCAAAAAAAAACCTGTGACCACATCGTTGGAAACGAACATTTTCTGCTTAGGAATAAGCTTACTAACATAAGCTGTTTTCTGGCTTCCCTTGTGTCAGAGAGGTGGGAAGAAACAAAATCATCTCTGCCTTTGAGTTCCTCTGACTACCCTCTTTTACCCATAAAGTCATTTGTTTCTTGTAAGCCAATCGACATGGTTATTAAAAAGTAAGGGGATCTGAAAAATCCTGGATGAAATCTTGGTCCCAGAAAAGCAGCTGCCTCGTGTCTTGACCTTTGTGAACTTGTGTTGGGGACACTGGGCCAGGGCCTGAAAAAACCCCATGATCCAGCCTTCTCACCATCTTCTTTGAACTTGTTGAAATACCATCAGTGCAAAATGGAAGAGAAACGACTTGCCCCTAAAGGCTTTGGCGCTATGGACTATAGCTCTGCAAGAAAAATAAGCACCGGGAGAATGAACTCCCAGAAAATAATTACTGCGGGAAAGTACACGGACTTCAAGTTGAACTCTGAGGCCCAGGTCCAGTCTCAACCACTAACTGCCTGGAAACACCTTATTTAACCTCTCTGAGCTTCGTTTTCCTTATCTGTTTCTGTAAAATGAGAATAATATAATATACCTGTCTCTTAGGGCTGTAACAAAGTAATATATGAGATACCATAATGTAAAACACCTGGCAAAGTGCCTGGCACAGAATTGCTGTTCAATGCACAAGTATCTTAAAGAACACTGAAATATAATAATTTGTTCATCTGGCCAATAAATATTGAGCGTTACTTTGTGCCGGGCCCTGTTGTAGGTACTGGGAATATACACAAACTTCCTGGCTTCGAGCCATTTACAATGGAGATAATAAAAGTGCTGAATGCCCTGGAGATTAAATGAGATAACATGAGCAGAGTACCTGACCCAGAGAAGGTGCTTTCCTTTTCTCAATCAAAATATATTAAACTCTTGCCATGGGTCAGCATTGTGATGGATAATCCCATACTTCCTCTCATTGTGTTGGCCACACGACTAGATTAAGGTTAATGAAATTGCATAGACTTACAGAACCGCCATAACTTTTTTTACCTAGCAATCAGTAAACTGACACCTCCATTCAGAACACAAGTACCAGGAGGAGACAAAATAGGCCTTCAAATTCCCAAAACACCTGCCAGAAAGATTATGCACTAAAGCTATAGACTTGAATTATGAAGTGCCCTCCATTCCCGACTCATTTTTAAACCCAGTCTTACCTGCTCAGTCAGTTGGACTTCTCAGGCTACAGAGGATTGGAAGGGACAGTGGCCAAAGGCTGACATGCTAATTCATGTGAAAGGAGCAAAAGGTATAAAAGACGATGAAAATTAAAACTGTAAAAACAAAGAGAAGAACTCAGCAAAGGAAAACAAGAATCAACTCATTCACTCCTTTTGTTCATTTGTTCAATCACTCACTCAGCCAACAAATATTTATGGAGTGACGAGCAGGGTACACAGAAGTGATAAAGACATTACACAGGGTTTAGGGTGGTGCTGAGGGAAATAGTCAAGGAAACAACTTCCCTACAGCATGTTAAGGGCTAGGATGGGGGCGAGTACAGGACGCTAGATGGCACTGGAGGAGCACTGATCAGTCCTTAGCCACCAGAGTTTTCCTGGAGGAAATATGGAGCCATTTAGGATCAGGACACTCAGGGCACAGTTTGTTCAGGGGCTTAGGAAGCCTCAGCAGACTGCAGTGATGGATGTTCAAAGCCACGATGTTGAGCACACAAGATGAGTCTATTATATTTGATAAAGCTGGGAATTATTTAAGATTTCCCATCAACATTATTTCAGTAAAACAAATTTCAGCTCTACATTTGACGAGTTACTGGAAAAATTCGCTTGGTTGGAACCGTTGATTTCCTGGTGATATTGAAGCTATGAGGAATTACCATTCTGATGTCATTTTCAGGCAATGAACAAGGTATATACACTTTCCAGGTCCCTAACAAAACTGCGATGTTTTTCTGCCAATTTAGCACATTTAACTTGCCTGCTTGGCCTCATATGCATTTAGATTTGTGAGCCTTAGAAAATGTATTTAACCTTTTTGACCCTTGGATATCCCCTGAGAAGAATAACACCTATCTATTTCTCAGGACGGATGCCACTAAGTGTAGAAGCTCCTTCTAAACTGAAGCAGCCAGAAACTGTGATGTGCTCCATTCATCACCTAGAACAGCAGATTAAAGCATATGTTTTTAGGACATGGGTAACTGAGATCTTCACATGCACGTAATACCTGAGTTGGGTAAAGAAAAAAAAAAGAAGAAGAAGGGGAAAGAACCAGAGTAAGAAAAGTAAATGAGCTCATGGTTTTCTTCTTCCTTAAAATATTATCAAATATACAAGAGTGTTGGGAGTACAGCAAAGAACTTTGAAACATGTCGTACTTGATGAAGAAAACTTCCTTCTCTGACATCATTCATTTTCTAAAAGTAGGATAGCAGTATGTTTTTCTCATACCTAGATTTGCTTTCTTGATCAATAGTACAATTTAGCAATATTAATTCTGTAACAATGAAAGGGGAAGATCATAAGGCACATGGATGAACAAGACAGGGTTCCCCCCATTCAGGAGATCATCCACAGCCTCAGGCATCAAGTTTTGTATCTTTAGGTGATTATTCTCACTTGGCAATTTCTTGCATGCTAGGTACCATATTGTATACAAGAATCCCTTCAAAAAGGAGCTAGTTTTCTAAAGGTCCTTCCTTTCTTCCTTCCTTCCTTCCTTCCTTCCTTCCTTGCTTCCTTCCTCCCTTCCTTCCTTCCTTCCCTCCTTCCCTCCTTCCTTCCTCTCTCCCTCCCTCCCTCCCTCCCTTTCTCCTTCTCTCCTTCCTCATTCCCTTCCTCTCTCCCTCCCTCCCTCCCTCCCTTTCTCCCTCTCTCTTTCCTCATTCCCTTCCTCTATCCTTTCCTCTCTCCCTTCCTTCTCTGTCTTCAGCCATTACTTATTGAGCATCTACTGAGATCTAGATACCGTCCAGAAGTTGAGGATACTGTGGCTAGTTAGACACAGTCCTTCCCCTTGTGGCACTAACATTCTAGTCTGGAATATGGCCTTTCTAGCCAAAACTATTAACTATAGTAATTTGAAAATAGAAATCTGTCTTTGAAAAACACCCTTGAAGAAGTTAAATTATATAAGTCTATCATTACACTGGAGCATTGCTTGAACCTGACCGATGAAATGAGCAACATGAATATTTTGACTTAATAAATTATTACCTTAAGTATATTTATAGTGTGCATTTCTTGTGCACAGCTCTAAGCATCTCAAGATTTATGTAGTACAGAGGTGAGAAAATTACGTTCATATGATAGATATGGAAAACAAGTCTTAAATACTCAAGTGACAGATCTCTGTAGGATTGGCAACTTGAGGAGATTTACCAGGTAATGTCCCACAGGTGTCATATTACTTATTTTTTTTGTCAACAACATTGTTAAGTGGATTTTATAAATGATTCAAAGTATGTCTAAGTGGCTGAAACTGGAGGCAAAAATGGCTTTTAAAACAATGTTGACAGCTTTTCATGCTAACAACACTGGGACAAAGCTAATGAACATTCTCAAAGCAATAGAATCTTCCAGAAAGGTAAAAGGATTGTGCCAAGGTTTTAAACATGTCAAGCTTAGCTTCTGTCTAGGAAGTTGCCATTCATTCAGAAATGATAGAACTTTGAACTGAGGAGAAACAAAGTCTCAATAAATTAAAACATACTGAAATCATACAATATACCTTTAGTGACCATCAATGGCATGAAGCTAGAAATCAATACAAGAGAGAGAACTGGAAAAATTACTAATATGTAGAAATAAGACACTCAAACAAGAAATAGGTCAAAGATGAAATCACCAGTAAATTATGAAATATCTTGAGGCAAATGAAAATGAAAACCCAACATATCAAAACTTATGTGATGCAGCCAAGGCAGTGCTGTGGGGGAAATCTATAGCTCTAAAAGCTTACATTAAGAAAAAAGAAAGACTAAAAGGGGGAAAAGTGAATGAGACAAAATAAAGAGTCAATGGCAGAGAGATTCCAAACAGAGTCTAGAGGTTATCCTGGAGGTTATTCTTATGCATTAAATAGATATCACCTTTTTAGTTAAGGTGTAATGGAGAGGCTGGAGGGAACAGCCTGAAAATGTAGAGCTGTGTTCCAGTAGCCATGTTTCTTGAAGATGATTGTATAATGATATAGCTTTCACAACATGACTGTGTGGTTGTGAAAACCTTGTGTCTGATGCTCCTTTTATCTACATTATGGTCAGATGAGTAAAACATATGAATTAAAAATAAATAAATAATAGGGAGAACAAATATTAAAACAAATTGAGTAGATTGAAATACTAGTGATCAATGAAAGGGAGTGGTAAGGGATACAGGAAAAAAAAAAAGAAAGACGATAGATCTCAAAACCACATTCCTAACCTCACAACTGGAGAAATAAGAGTATTTATTTCTCTTATAAATATTTCTCTTATTAAAAAAACCCAAAGCAAGCATAATCTAATAAAGATTAGAGTCGAGATCAATGAAATAGAGACTAAAAAAAAATCGTGAGAATCAATGAATCCAAAAATTTGTTCTTTGAAAAAAATCAATAAAATTAATAAACCTTTAGCTAGACTGACAAAGGGGAAAAAATAAAAAGAACGACAAATCGCTAGAAACACACAGACTACCTGCACTGCCTCAAGAAAAAATAGAAGATCTTAACAGACCAATAACAAGTAAAGAGATTGAGTCAGTCATCAAAAATCTGCCAACACAAGGACACAAACAGACATTTGTACATTGATGTTTATAGCAGCATTATTTACAATTGCAAAGAGATGGAAACAGCCAAAATGTCCATCAACAGATGAGTGGCTAAACAAAGTGTGGTATACACATACGATGGATTATGCAGCTGTTAAACAAAATAAAGTTATGAAGTGTGTAACAACATGGATGGACCTTAAGGCCATTATGCTGAGTGAGATTAGCCAAAAACAAAAGGACAAATACTGTATGGTTTCACTGATATGAATTGACATTAGTGAATAAACTTGGACTATTTCAGTGGTAACAGAGACCATCAAAGGAGATAGAAATAGGGTAAGATATTGGGCAATTGGAGCTGAAGGGATACAGATTGTGCAAGAGGACTGAATATAAAAACTCAGAAATGGACAGCACAATACTACCTAACTATAATACAATTATGTTAAAACACTGAATGAAGCTGAATGTGAGAATGATAGAGGAAGGAGGACTGGGGGGCACAAATGAAATCAGAAAGAAAGACAGACAGTAAAGATTGAGATGGTATAATCTAAGCATGCCTAGACCGTATAATGATAGTGACTAAATGTACAAATTTCGAAAATGTTTTTGCATGAGAAAGAACAAAGGAATGTCATTATGCAGGGTACTAAAAATAGATGGTAATTAATATTTTAAAATTTCAACTTATGTGTGAGACTGAAGCAAAAAATACTTATTTGGTACAAAATTTATATTTTGACTAGTGCATTTCCTAATATAACTTATGCAGATAGCTTGGTTGAACACCATAAGTACATGGAACCTTGGGTAGGACATGAGATTTTGTTGGTTTGTCCAGAGTGATGCCCCAATAAATCCCAGAGTGATTTGATCAGTAAGTGGAAAGGTATTTTCAAAGTCCCCTTTGGGGAATGGTGAGAACGGGGGGAAAATTCAACCTCTCCAAGTTGAATTCTTGATATTCTCACAAGAAGTGTGGACAACCAAAGCTATAGGCTGAGCCCCCAGTCTTGGGGTTTGTTCATATGAAACTTAACCCAACAAAGGATAGGTCAAGCCTACTTAAAATTAGGCCTAAGAGTCACCCCAAGAGAACCTCTTTTGTTGCTCAGATGTGGCCTCTCTCTCCAGCCAACACAACAAGCAAACTCACCACCCTCCCCCTGTCTACATGGGACATGACTCCCAGGGGTGGGGACCTTCCTGGCAACGTGGGACAGAAATCCTAGAATGAGCTGAGACTTAGCATCAAGGGATTGAGAAAACCCTAGAATGAGCTGAGAATTAACATCAAGGGATTGAGAGAACCTTCTGGACCAAAATGGGGAAGGGTGAAATGCGACTAAGTGTCAATGGCTGAGAGATTCCAGACATAGTCGAGAGGTTATCCTGGAGGTTATTCTTACGCATTAAGTAGATATCACCTTGTTGTTCAAGGTGTAATGGAGAGGCTGGAGGGAATTTCTTGAAAATGTAGAGCTGTGTTCCAGTAGCCATGTTTCTTGATGATGATTGTATAATGATATAGCTTCCACAATGTGACTGTGTGATTGTGAAAACCTTGTGTCTGATGTTCCTTTTATCAACCTTGTCAACAGACAAGTAGAACATATGGAATAAAGATGAATAATAGGGGGAACAAATGTTAAAGTAAATTTAGCTTGAAATGCTAGTGATCAATGAAAGGGAGGGGTAAGGGATATAGTATGTAATTTTTTTTCTCTGTTTACATTTTATTTCTTTTTCTGTTGTCTTTTTATTTCTTTTTCTGAATTGATGTAAATGTTCTAAGAAATGATCATGATGATGAATATGCAACTATGTAATGATATAGTGAATTACTGATTATATATGTAGAACAGAATGATCATATGTTAAGAATGTTTGTGTTTCTTTCTTGTCATATTTTTTAAATTTAAAAATAAATAAAATAAATAAATAAACATTCCTTTACAGAAAAACAAAAAAAAACAAAAATCTGCCAACAGAGAAAAACTCAGGACCAGATAGTTTCACTGGTGAATTTTAGTAAATCTTTCAAGAAGTAGTAACACAAGCCCTGCACAAACTCTTCCACAAATTGAAGAGAAGGGAACACTCTATGTATTCTCTGAAGCCAACATCATCCTAATACCACTGCCAGGTAAAGATACCACAAGCAAAGCAATTACAGAACAATAGCCCTTATGAATATAGATGCAAAAATTCTCATCCAAATGCTAGTAAATTGAATCCAAGAACATATTAAAATTATTGTACACCATGGTCAGGTGGAATTTACCCCAATTATGCAAGCGTGGTTCAACATAAGAAAGTCGATTAATGTAATACATTGTATTAATGGAAAAAGGATTTAAAAAAAAACCCACTTGATCATCTGAGGTTATGTATAAAAGGCATTTGACAAAATCCTTTTGTCAAATAAAAAAACAAACAAACAAACAAGAAAACACTTCAAAAAGTAGAAATAGAAGGAAATTTCCTCAACATGATAAAGATCATATATGAAAAACCCACAGATGAGATACTTAGTGGTGAAAGATTGAAAGTTTTCCCTCAAAGATGAGGAGCAAGACAAGTATGCTCAATGTCACCACCATTATTTTCAACGTTGTACTGGAAGTTCTAATGGAGAAATTAGACAAAAGAAAAAAAATAAAAGGCATCTAAATTGGAAAGATGACATATCTGCAGATGGCATAATCCTACACATTGAAAATCCTGAACTATCCACAACAAAGCTACTGGAGCTAATAAAGCAATTCAGCAAAGTGGTGCAGTACAAATCAACCAGTCAAAATCAGTAGTGTTTCTATATACTAGTGATGAACAATCTGATGAGGAAATTTTTAAAAATTCCACTTACTATACCAACTAAAATAATCAACTATCTAGGAAAAGATGTAAATGACTTGCCTACAAAAAACTGCAAAACATTTCTAAGAGAAATCAGAGAAGAACTGAATATGTGAAAGAACATTCTGTGTTCATGGAGTGGAAAACTAAATATTGTTAAGATGTCAATTCAGCCCAAAGCAATTTATAAATCAGCACAATCCCAATCAAAATTTGAACAGCCTACATTAAAGAAGTGGGAAAGCTAGACATCAAATTCATGCGAAAGGGTAAGGGTACCCAAATAGCCAAACCATCTTGAAAAAGTAGATGATGGAGGAGGCAAATTTCCAGATTTAAAAACTTACTATGAAGCTACAGTAATCTAAACTGCCTGCTACTGCAGAAGAGCAGATACATGACCTCTTATATCCATGTGATCAATGAAATCAAATTGACAGGTTAGAAATAAATCCTCACATCTATAGTCAATTGATTTTCGACACTAAATTTCTCTCCCACTAAATGGGGAGAAAGTAATCTCTTCAACAAACAGTGCTAGGAAAACTGGATATCCACATGCAAAAGAATGAAGGTCACCTCTACAACACACCATCTACACAAATTAACTCAAAATGGATCTATGATCTAAATATAAGAATCAAAACTATAAAACTGCTGGAGGAAAATGTATGGAAGCATCTTTAGGACCTTGTGTTAGATGGTTTATTAGACTTTTCAACAAAAGCACAAGCCACAATAGAAATAAATAAATGGGACTTAAAATTTGAAACTTTTGGGCATCAAAGGACTGCATCATGAAAGTAAGAAGATGACCTACAGGATGGAAGAATATATTTGGAAAACACATATCTGATAAAAAGTTAATATCCAGAATACATAAAAATCCTATGACTCAACCTCAAAAAGACAAACAATCCAATTATCAAGTGGGCAGAAAACTTGAACAGACATTTCTCAAAGAAAGATATACAACGGCCAATAAACACGTGACTAGTTGGTCAATACCATTAGCCAGTAGGGAAATGCAAATCAAAAGCACAATGACATACCATTTCAGGCACTAGATTAGCTAATATATTAAAGAAATAGAAAATAAAAATTGTTGGAGTAGATATAGAGAAACAGGATCACTTGTACATTTTTGTTGGGAATGTAAAATGATATAACCACTATGGGAAATAGTATGATGGTTCCTCAGAAAGTTAATTATGAAATTACCATGTGATCCAGCAATCCCATTTCTTGGGATATACCCCAAAGAATTGAATGTAGGGATTCAAACAGCTATTTGTACACCAATGTTCATGGTGGCATTATTTACAGTTGCCAATAGATGAAAGCAACCCAAGTGTCCAATAAGAAAAGAATGGATAAAGAAAATGTGATATATACATACAATGGAATATTATTCAGTGTAAAAAGGAATAAAGTCACATATACTCAGGAGTTGTAAATGTTATTTCTAAATTCTCAGATACTGAGCTATTTGTGAATAAGCTGGGCAAAAATTCGGGTATTTTTATATGATGCCTGAGATTCAGAGTTAGAGCTCTGAAGCTATGAAAGTCAGCACTACCCCATACAGCAACTGTTAAAACAGTCAAAAAAGTGATCAGACTTGAACTACAGATATGAATGAAGCTGATCTAGATAGGACTAAGATAAATCAGAATACAAGGTAAAGGATAATATGGTCCATATTTTAAAACTCCAACTTCATGTGAGACCAAAGGGAGGGATGTTTATTTGGTACAAAATTTATATTTTGGATAGCTCATTATCTAATTTAACGTATATGGTGAGTTTATCTGACAAGACAAATATATGGAATCTTGAATAAGGCATGAGATCGTGTTGGTTTATACAGATTAGTATGGTGCCCCAATCACACTAGTGATCCCAGAGTAATTTGGGCAGAGAATAAAAAAATATTGAACTTCCTCATCTGGTGAATTCCTGATATTCTTTCAAGCAGTGGCAAAAACCAATTCAATAGGAAAAGCCCTCTATCTTGGGGTTCACCCCTATGAAACTTATCCCTGCAAAGGAGAAGCTAAGCCTACTTAGAATTATGCCTAAGGGTCACCTCCAGAGAACCTCTTTTGATGCTCAGATGTGGCCTCTCTCTCCAAGCCAACTTGGTAGGTGAACTCACTGCCCTCCCCGACACATGGGACATGACTCCCAGGGGTGTAAATCTCCCTGGCAACATGGGATAGGAATAGGGGGGTGAGCTTGGACCTGGCATCATGGTATTGAGAAAATCTTCTTGACCAAAAGGGGGAAGAGAGAAATGAGACAGAATAAAGTGTCAGTGACTGAGAGATTTCAAACAGAATTGAGAGGTTATCCTGGAGGTTATTCTTATGCATTATATAGATAGATATCCCTTTTTGGTTTATGGTGTATTAGAGTGGCTAGAGGAAAGTACCTGAAACTGTTGAATTGCATTCCAGTAGCCTTGATTCTTGAAGACGGTTGTATAACTATGTAGCTTTTACAATGTGACTGTGTGAGCATGAAAACCTTGTGTGTGATGCTACTTTTATGCAGGGTATAGATAGATGAGTAAAAACATAAGGATAAATAAATAATGGGGGGATATGGGGTAAATAAAATTGGGTAGACTGAAATGCAAATGGTCAATTGAGGGAGGGGTAAAGGGTATGGAATGTATGAGATTTTAATTTTTTCCTTTTGTTTATTTTTCTGGAGTGATGCAAATGTTCTAAAAATGATCACTGTGATGAATATACAACTATGTGATGTTATTGTAAGCCACAGATTGTATACTGTGGATGGACTGTATATATGTGAAGATTTCTCAATAAAAATATTTTTTAAAAAGGAATGATGTTCTGAAACATGCAACAACTTGGATGAACCTTGAAGACACCAAGTTGAGTAAAATAAACCAGACATAAAAGGACAAAAATTGTATCATTTCAGAGATATGTTAAAAATAGAATAAGGAAATTCATAGAGTCAGAAACTACAATACAGGTTACCAGAGACCGGGATGGGGATAGAGAAAGGGGAGTTGAAGCTTAATTGATACAAAATTTCTGTTTGGATTCGTGGAAAAGTTTTGGTAATGGATGGTAGGGATGTTAGCACAATATTGTAAGTTTAATTAATACCACTGACATATTTCTGAATGTGGTTAAAAGGGGGAAATTTTATGTTGTATATATGTTTTTAGAATAAAATTTTAAAAACAACAACCACCACAGGACTGTACATCACAGGGAACTCTAAAGTAAACTATGGTCAATAGTTAATAATATGATTATAATACTATTGTTTCATCAATTGTAATAAAATTACACTAATGCAAAGTGTTTATAATGGAGGAATCTGTGGGAGTAAGTGGGATTATTTGGGAGCACTGTATTTTCTGCATGGCTTTTCTGTAAACCTACAACTTCTCTAATAAAAAAAAGTTTAGAATTGATTTCATAAAAACTAGTCAGAAAATAATAATAATAATAATAAACTAGTCAGAGTAGGGTGCACGGGTGATTCAGTGGTAGAATGCTCACCTTCCATGCCAGAGACTGGTTCAATTCCCAGACCATGCACCCAAAAAAATTTTTAAAAGAGAGACAGGTTAAAAAAAAACTAATCAGAGTAGCTATGTGGAAGACTGTTTAGCAGTGTCTACTTAAATAGAACATAAGCAAACAATATGACGCAGCAATTCCACTCTTGCTATACATAATGAAAATGTGCACTTATGTTCCCCAAAAGATATGTGCAAGAATTTTCATAGTTTGCACTACTCATGATACCTAAAATGTCCATCATCAGGAGAATAAGTATTCATATAAGGAAATGCTGTATTATCAATGAGAATAAGGTAACTACATATACACTCTACAACATGGATGAACTGACCAACATATCGCTGAATTAAAGGAGAAACAAAAGAAAATATACCACGTGATTCCATTTATATAAAGTCAAAACAAAACTAATTTCTCATGTCAGAAATTCAGGGGATTAGTAATTGGAAGAGGAACAAGGAGCTTCTGGAATGCTGGTAATGTTTGGTTTCCTGACCTGAATGTTAAGAAATGTCATTGTTTGCAAAACTTCAACGAGTGGTACATTTTTGGTTTGTGTGCTCCTCTTTATATATGTTATACTTTAATGAAGTGTTTACATTTTTTAAAAAACTAGTCTGGCTAAAAAAATTACATATTTATAAAGTGTGAATTATTTGACTAAGGCAAGCCCATTCATTTATTTTACATTCATCAAACAAAAAGTATATATACATAGTATATGCCAGTCACTGTGCAGGATGCTGTGGATTTAGAGATAAATTAATTTTTCATGGTTTTGAACAAAGGGGACCCACTTTAGAGGGAAAGACAGACATGAACGCAGATAACTACAATGCAACATGGTTAATGGATTAGTGGAATGTGGACAGAGTGCTGGAGATATAAAGAAGGAAGTGATGAAAGCTCAAGTGAAAAGCTGCACAGGGAAAAGTGAGTTTTGAGCATGGCACCCTTGCCAGTACATTATGGGGGGTCTACCTATTCCACTGCCTTCCATTGCCACAGAAGGACGGGTAAGAGTTGGCCAAAGAGAAAATGGTATTCCAAGTAGCAGAATAGCATATGCACGGACATGAATTTGGAAAATCATTGTAACTCAGAATACAGTGAGTGTCGTTGTATCCAGGTGGCACTGGGAGAAATGGCAGGAGATGAAACCAAGAGGTAAACTGAGGTTTGACTGTGATATGTTTATACGCCTTCTACAGAGTGTGGATTTTATATAACAAGGAGCCAAATGTATCAAATAGCTAATTTACAAATATGCTCCCCTCACACATGCAATTGATGCTCTTGTTAGTCCCCTCCCACAATGAATCTGGGTTGGCCCTACACAATCAACAGAATATGGCGCAAGTGACACTATGTGATTTCTGAGGCCATTGCAGCTTCTAACTTGATCTCTTGGAACACTTGTTCCAGGGCAAGCCAGTTGCCATATAAGCAGCCCATCATGCTGTGACGAAGCAGAACACATGAGAAATCATGTACAGAGAACTGTTTCAGCCATCTTGGACAACAATCCAGTTAAGCCCTCTGATGACTCCATTCCCAGCTGACCTCTGGCTTCAACTGCATGAAAAACCCTAAGGAAGAACACAGCTATGTGTTGAGCCTGGGAGATGCAGTTTTGTTTGGTTTTGTTTTACTTTTAAATCACTACATTTGGAGTGGCTTGTTATACAGCCATAGATTATTGGAACAAACATCTTGGAATAGCAGCATTGTTGACATAAAGAGTTTGGATTTGTTTTTGGAAACACATTCTGAAAGCAGCATGGAGGATGGGTTAAGAGGGCAAATGCTGGAGGTACCAAGATATATTAGGGGAGCTTTACAGGAATGTAGGCAAATGTTAATGGCAATGGAATGAGGACGCTGGACTCCACAGATACTTCTGAGGCAAAATTGATAGATGTAGAGATCAAATAAATGCGTGGTAGGGAAAAGCAGAAGGCTGTGAGGCTCTTTCAGATTTTTACCTTAAGAGGCTAGGTAGTTAATGACGTCCTTTAAAAAAATAAAGGTCTATATCGGAGGGTAGATAATATAATGTATATGTGCTAATGCTGAAATGTTTGCAAGGATATGTTAGTGAAGATGTCAGCTAAGCAGTTAAAAACTTTGATTTAAGACACAAGGGATATTGGGGCTGTACATATACATCCACGTGGAATTACAATTATATACAGTAATGGTTGAAGTTGAGTGGGTAAGATGAGCAATAGAAAGTGTTCAGAGCAGTAAGAGGGGGAGACTGATGATGGGTGCATCAGGGTGCAGAGGAGGAAAAGCCAGGAAAGGAAACTGAAAAGGGGCAGAGGAGAAGAAAAAGAAATAGGAGACTTCTATCATATAAGTAGAAGGACAAGAGAATCTCAAGAAGTATGCAGCTTTCACTGTCAAGGGCCAGTGCAAGATCAAGTAGGATAACACTGCTGTACCTGGTTTTGACAATTAAGAGGCCATTAGTGATCTAAATGAGACCACTTTCAATAATCTGGCTTTGATTAGAATAATTTAAGAAGCCGATTGGGTGTTTAAAAGGCAGAGACTATGAAAATGGATCTTGGTTTAAAGATATTTGGTGTGAAGTGAAAGAGGAAGAATGCCAAGGGAGTTTGAGCATGTTTGCAGGCTAGGAAAAGGAGGAGCCTAAGGACAGGGCTGCTGGCGCGAGGTCCCTGAGCCTATGGAAGGGAAGAGAGAGAAGGGTCTCCAGAGCCTACTGTCTTCTAGGCCCCTGCTCTTCATAGTGTAGTCCACAGGCCGGTAGCATCAGTGACATCTGGAAGTTGATTAGAAATGCAGAATCTCAGGCCACACCCTAGGCCTATTGATTTTGCATCTGCATTTTTACAAGATCTCCCAGGTGATTAATAAGCACATTAAGTTAATATGTACTGCAACAGGCCCAGACTAAACAGAAAGAAAGGAAGATAGAGAACAAATCCTAGTCTTACAGACTCGGGCCATTTCTTTGTTCAATTACGTAGGGATGCTTTGCTTTTTATCTGAGATTTAATGAGATGTTTAGATATTTGAGTGCTTTAGGGGCATACGGAAAACGGTAAGAAATTATTTCTAATGCTATTCAAAGAAAAATGTGCTCTGTTCAGCTTTCCTTTGGCAGGATTACTGAGAGGTGGAGATATTGATTTACCATAGTTTCTATTGATAGTGCCCTAATCCCAGACCTTTAAGGAGCTCCTTCCCTTTACTTTAAAGCATCTCAGCCTTAAATGCACAGTCAAATCACTTGGGGAGATTTTGAAACTACCAATGTCCAGGTTGCACCTTAGCCCAATTAAATTAGAATCTCTAGGGGTGCGATTCAAGGATCAGTTATTTTTCAAACTCCCCCAGGGAATTCCATTGTACAGTCAAGATTGAGAACCATTGCTTTACTCTTTCACTCATTCTCAGTCCTGGCTGCGTAACAGAATCACTCAAGCAACTTTAAAAAATTGCACCAGTCCCATTTCAGACCAAATGAAGCAAAATAACTAGGAAGGAGGTTCAAACAATGACATCTATTTTTATTTATTTATTTTTTTGTATGCTGTGTGGTGGGGTCACATTTCATTCTTTTTCCATGTGAGTATCCCCTTATTGCAGCACCATTTGTTGAATTTCTTTTGGTAGGGGGGCAGGCCAGGAATCGAACCCAGGTCTCCCACATGGCAGATAAGAATTCTACCACTGAACTACCCTTTGCACACTAGGCCAGTTTTAATCTGTTGTGGACCCCAGAAAAGCCATGTCCTTTAATCCTCATTCAATATTGCTGGGTAGGAGCTTTTTGATTGTTTCCATGGAGATGTGTCTCCACCCATTCAAGGTGGGGTTGCTTACTGGAGCCCTTTAAGAGGGAACCAATTTGGAAAAAGCTTGAGAGCCGGGAGAGCCCATACAGCCAGAGACCTTTAAAGATGAAGAAGGAAAACGCCCCTAGGGGAGCTTCATGAAACAAGAGGTTGGGAGAAGAATCTAGCAGACTTCGCCATTTGCCCTCCCAGCTAAGAGGCCCTGAGAGTCACTGGCCTTCTTGAACTAAGGTATCTTTCCCTGGGTGCCTTAGATTGGACATTTCTGTAGCCTTGCTTTGATTTGGACATTTTCACAACCTTATAACATGCAAACTTGCAACTTAATAAACCCCCCTTTTAAAAGCCGTCTGTTTCTGGTATATCGCATTTCGGCCGCCTGCAAACTAGAGCACACCCCCATTTTATTTCATTTTTAAAAAACAATGCATCTAGACTTGGACTCCAGTGGGGTTTCTAGATATTTAAATGAATGATCTCAAATGTCAGTTCTTCAAGACTTCTCTAAGTTCCATTATACCTCTAAAAAGTCTATGATCAGGCATTGTTGCTCAGTTAAAAAATCTTTTATTCTAATTGATATGTCTTTTAGTCTCCAGTGTCTTAGAGTAGCTAGTAGTAAAAACCTAAAATTGTGGGATTGTAACCCATGTCAAACTCTAAAATATGTTCTACAACTAATTGTAGTGCTGTGCTTTGAAATTTATTGCTTTTTTGTGTATATTTTATTTTTCACAAGAAAAAACAGGAAGGAAAAAAGTCAATTACGATGAAAAAAATATGTAAGCCTTCTGGCCTCCTATATTCTGGAGCAGCTAGAAGGAAAAAAATCTGAAAAGATCGTATAGTAGCCCATGTTAAACTCTGGAATCTGCCCTGTAATTACTTTTGAAGAGTGCTTTGAAAACTATTGCTTTTTTATTTCTTTGCTTAGTAAATATGTTGTATTATACAATTAAAAAGTTAAAAAAGATCTTTTATTCTGATTCACAAAAAAATATTCTAAGTTCAATATAGCTAAAATTCCCTGTGATCTTCACTTAATTGTCCCAAAGCCGAACAAAAGAAAAACCAAGACGTAAAGACCATTAGCCTCTGGAAATTTTACCAGCTACCCATCTCCAAATACATGAAGGCATTGTGAAAGCCCTTTATTTATAACTTTTGTCTTCCAGTTTGGACTTCTTTCCACTATAGCATGATGGTACCCAACTGGCCAGTGTTCTTTGATTAGGAATTCAGCCTGCACTACAATGCATGAGTACCAAGCCACTATCATCACCCTACTTAGAAGCCTGTTACCCTCCCTGATCCCCCTTTAAAGACATTCCAAATCTAAAATTCTGATTTTAATGAGAATGCAAAAACATTATAAAATATATAGATTAATTTAGCAATTAAAGGGTCATTTGGTTCATTTCATTACTCTAATACCCATCTTCCTTTTTAATACATTTCAAAAGACAAAAGAGAAAAAGGACTTTTATTTTTAACCTTGACATGAAGTCAAAATAATTTTTAAAAATTAATTTTATTTTTGAAGTTATTCTTTTGGCTACCTATTTTAATTTGAAGTCATTTGAACTTGATTATATATATGATGGGATTAATATCTAATTGTAGGAATGTAATATTGTACTTACATTTACCTAGCATTCGTTAACAGTTCAGCATTGGAATGTTCCCCTAAAGTTCCTTCCTCAGCCTTTTCTTCCTGTTGCATTCTTTTTTTAAAATTTATTTTATTTTATTTTTTGAAATACCAAAAAGCACCAAACAAACACAACATTCCCATTTTGATCATTCTGTTCCACATATATAATCAGCAATTCACAACATCATCATATAGTTGCATATTCATCATCATGATCATTTCTTGGAACATTTGCATCTATTCAGACAAAGAAATAAAATGAAAACAGAAAAAAATTTAGACATACCATACTCCTCACCCATCCCTCTCATCGATCACGAGCACTTCAAACTAAATTTATTTCAACATTTGTTCCCCCTATTATTTATCTTTATTCCATATGTTCTACTTGTCTGCTGACAAGGTAGATAAAAGGAGCATCAGACACAAGGTTTTCACAATCACATAGTGTATTAGTTAGGGTTCTCTAGAGAAACAGAATCATCAGGAACACTTGCAAATATAAAATTTATGAAAGTGTCTCACGTGACCGTAGGAACACAGAGTCCAAAATCCACAGGGCAGGCTCCGAAGCCGATGACTCCAATGGATGGCCTGGACGAACTCCACAGGAGAGGCTCACCAGCCAAAGCAGGAATGCAACCTGTCTCCTCTGAGTCCTCCTTAAAAGGCTTCCCATGATTGGATTTAGCATCACTAATTGCAGAAGACACTCGCCTTTGGCTGATTACAAATGGAATCAGCTGTGGATGTAGCTGACGTGATCATGACCTAATCCTATGAAATGTCCTCATTGCAACAGACAGGCCAGTGCTTGCCCAATCAGATGAACAGGTACCACAACTTGGCCAAGTTGACACCTGTCCCTAACCATGACACATAGTCAGATTGTGAAAGCTATATCATTATACAATCATTTTCGGGAATATGGCTACTGAACACAGCTCTACATTTTCAGGCAGTTCCCTCCAGCCTCTCCATTACATACTGAATAACAAGGTTGATGCGTTAGGAATAACCTCCAGGATAACCTCTCAACTCTGCCTGGAATCTCTCAGCCATTGACATTTTGTCTCATTTCACTCTTCCCCCTTTTGGTTGAGAAGGTTTTCTCAATCCCTTGATGCTGAGTCTCAACTCATTCTAGGGTTTTTCTCAATCCCTTGATGCTGAGTCTCAGCTTATTCCAGGATCTCTGTCCCACTTTGCCAGGAAGGTCCACACCCCTGGGAGTCATGTCCCACGTAGACAGGGGGAGGGTGGTGAGTTTGTTTGTTGTGTTGGCTGGAGAGAGAGGCCACATCTGAACAACAAAAGAGGTTCTCTTGGGGGTGACCCTTAGGCCCAATTCTAAGCAGGCCTGACCTATCCTTTGTGGGGCCAAGTGTCATATGAACAAACCCCAAGACTGGGGCTCCGCCTATAGCTTTGGTTGTCGACACTGTTTGTGAGAATATCAAGAATTCAAGTTGGGGAAGTTGAATTTCCCCCCGTTCTCACCATTCCCCAAAGGGGACTTTGCAAATACTTTTTTATTCACTGTTCAAATCACTCTGGGATTTATTGGGGCATCACTCTGGAAAAACCAACAAAATCTCATGCCCTACTCAAGGTTCCATGTACTTATGGTGTTCAATTAAGCTGTCTACATAAGTTATATTAGGAGATTCACTAGTCAAAATATAAATTTTGTGCCAAATAAACATTTTTTGCTTTAGTCTCACACATAGGTTGAAATTTTAAAATATTAATTACCATCTATTTTCAGCACCCTGCAGTAATGACATTTCTTTGTTCTTCCTCATGCAAAAACATTTTTTAAATTTGTACATTTAGTCACTATCATTATACACTCTAGGTATTCCTAGATTATACCATCTCAGTCTTTATCATCTATCTTTTCTTCTGATTTCATTTCTGCCCCAGCCCTCCTCCCTCTATCATTCTCACATTCAGCTTCATTCAGTGCTTTAACATAATTGTATTATAGTTAGGTAGTATTGAGCGGTCCATTTCTGAGTTTTTACATTCAGTCCTGTGACATTTATTTTTAAAGCCCTTCAGTTGATTAACACCTGCAGCTAGAGTTAGGCTTATTGTAGAGTAACTCTTTAATTTGCAATCTTAACATCTGATCTTAATCTTAATCCCAGTAGGATGTTTTCTTGGGGTAAATACATCGGTCAGCACAGATTAAGTACCCTAGTGCAGTTGGTAGTTAACATATCTTGGTGTAACAAACTAACATCCAGGTGAATACATCAGTCTCTTGTGAAGTTGGTTATTGCTAAGTTACCCTGGCTCTAACTCCTACTCAGGGAAAGTATAGGAAAAGATTTCTAAAAAAATGCAAAATTGAGGACAAAGCCTGGACTATTTGATGATCACACAAAGGGAGATAGTCAATGAAATTCTGCTTCTTTTATTCCTATTATGATACATCCACAGTAAAAAATATCAAAATGAGCAATCAGATTTTTAATTTAAATTTAAGTGAAAAGGACGCAATTTCTTTCTTTTTCCAATTGAACACTCATAGCATTTACAATCTGAGCCATTCAATGAAACTCTTGTTCACTTAATCAACAAACGGTTATTCAAGATTTGCTATGTACATAGTACAGTGCTGCACTTTTCTTTATTTGTGAAATGTGTGCATGTCTCATCCATCTAGCAAGATTGTTTTTTAGGGGAAGCAACGTGTTAACCTTTCCTTTCTGTTTCCCAGTGCCTAGTTTAAAATGTTAGCACTACTATTTAATATTTTACCACCTCATACATTTACGTTGTGATTGAATCTAACAGCAATAGCAAAATACACTGTGCAAAGCTAAGTAGGATATTGAAAGGCCACATTGTTTTTGTTATTTTCCATGAGCCACGAACAGTCCACAGTCTTTTTCAAAATCCACAACATACTTCAATTTTTTATTCCTAATTTGTGGCCTAGAGACCAAATCAGAATAATCTGGCGTGCTGGTTAAGAATGCATAATACTGGGTCCTACCTTCAGTTCACTGAATCAGAATCCTTGGGTATGGAGTCTAAGAACCTGTATTTTTAACAAGAACCTCAGTGATTCTGATACATTCTAAAATTTGAGAACCACTGCTTTAAAAAGATGAGTAGGAACAAGAACATGGACTGAGTGCCTACTACCCGTAAACGTCAACATTTCATAAGCAGTCACTTGTGCAAGATACAGTGCTGGAAAAATGCAACAATGAATTAAAGAAAGTCCTTATCCAAGGTTTCTAAAACTGCCAATTAGTGTACTAGGTGCTTGACCAATAATCATGACATAAGGTAATAACTTGCCATGTTAGGCTTTAGATAGATTATTGTCTTTGTGTGTGTGTGTGTGTTGGGGTGGGGGTGGGGGTGGGGTGTGCATGGCCCGGAAATCGAACCCGGATCTCCTGCATCGAAGGTGAGCATTCTACCACTAAACCACCCGTGCACCCAGATTATTGTCTTTTAACCCTCAAAAAAACCTGGTAAGTTAGGCATTACTGTTCCCATCTTCACCTATGATGAGACTGAGGCTCAGAGAAGTTGCCTAAGGTAGCAAAGCAGATTGACTGGCCACCCAAGATTCAAACTCAGAACTTCCTCTGTCCTCTGTTCTCTTCGAGAGGTAAATTCAGAGGAATTTCTACTTTCACTCAATCCAGGGGAATTGTTTCAGAAGTTAGAACACCGACGAACAATCAAAGGACTGTAGCTCCAGGGCCGCCAGTTGTCAGTTTGTTTGGACACTGATGGACGAATCCATATCTGAGCCCTTGAGGGTCTTGAGACAGCATCGACAGTATTGGAACTTCACTTCCCAGCAAGCCCCGCGGCCAGCGCCGACGCGAGGCATGACGGGCACCTCTCCTCTTTCTCTTCTCTCCGAGAGACGCGGGGCAGAGATGTCATACGTCACAGCCTGACGTAGCGGCGCGCGGCATCCTGGGATGTGTAGTCTGGCCTGGACTTGGACGTCCCCTCGGATGAATGGGGCCGGGGTTGACAGCGAACTACAGCTCCTTGGCTGCCAGGGTTGGTCTTGGCAGCGGGGGAAGGAGAAACCGCGGTCGCCCCTGGGTAGAGCAGCTCTCGGGATCCGCTGCGATGGTCTGTTCCGCGGCGGAGGGCGTAGCCGGGCTTCCTGGGGTAGCGGTATAAGCGGGCGCTTCCTCTGCGCGTTCGCTCTCTTTCTCCTGCACCGGCCATGCGCCCAACCTTCGCGGTGGGCCTGGTTTTCGCAGGCTGTTGCAGTAATGTGATCTTCCTAGAGCTCCTGGTCCGGTGAGTGACCCTCTCGGGCCGTACTCAGGCTCCCGGGGCTGGACTGAGGAAGCCAGAGAAGAGGCGCCCACCCCAAGGGGCGCGGGGATCCAGTAGGGCGGCCTGAATTCCGGGTCCTGGTCTGAGCAGCCTGGGACCTGGCCGAGTGTGGTACTCCTGCTCACTCCTGCGCTGTCTCGCCTAACACAGTTTCACCGCATCGCTCTGAGCGTTCACTCAAGGTGTTGGCCGTCGTCACCTCTTTTTCTCACACTGAGGGATTGAAGCTTTGAGAGTTTTCACGTCACTGCCCCAGAGTGAGCAGGGAACTTAACTTCCAACTTCAGCTGTCTTTTCGATTCCTGTTAATGCCACATATTTGTCTCGAAGTTTTTAAAATTTTTTTACTTAGGAAACTGTCATTTTGTATACGCTGCAAAGAAAGTTTCATTTGTATTAAAGTGTTCTGCAAAGCATTTGGTTTTGGGGGGCCTTAGAGATGATTATGAGTATGGAGTTGAGCAGATTCTTATTTTTGCAGAAAGTCGGGCCAGGTGATCCCAGAGAGCATTTCCAGTTTTAAGATATTATAGTCATTAGTTTGGGAAGCATGCATTTTGAGGTGTTGATTGTATAAATTGAGAATGACTATGTCACTTTCTCAAAAGGAAATTAGGTTGGCTTTATTGAGGGAGCGTCCAAATATGAATATGGATGTGTAAAGTGCAAAAGATAAAACTGCTGCAGAAAAGGCCCAGGACTGAAACCTCAAAATTATAAATTTTAGTCTTTGGACTAGGTCACTCACTGGCTGTGTGACTTTTTCAAGTTAGTTAGCCTTTCTGGGTCTCTGTTTCCATACTGTAAAATTATAAATATGGTGCTATCTGGTTCAATGTTTTTGAATCAATACATTATTTACATTGATCATCAGAGCAGTCTATGCGGAAGATAGGGCAAGAATTATAATCCCTATTTTACTGAAAGTGAAACAGAGGCCCAAAGAAATTAAATGGCC
Source organism: Tamandua tetradactyla (assembly GCF_023851605.1). Classification (NCBI taxonomy): domain Eukaryota; kingdom Metazoa; phylum Chordata; class Mammalia; order Pilosa; family Myrmecophagidae; genus Tamandua; species Tamandua tetradactyla. The sequence continues at coordinate 176,679,110 of NC_135327.1, read as the reverse complement.
TTTCAAGACCATACTTTTAAGTGGCAGAGCTAAAATTAGTATCCAAATAGTCTAAACTCCTAGTCCAATACGTTTTTCAACCTTCCTGTTATTTTTTTTAACTTGAACAGCCCCTAGATTTTGATCACTCAATTTTTCATGTGATGTCTCTGGAAATGTATTTTATATTCATAATACCATTGAATGAATCATTTTGAAGTAACCGGTTTACTTAAGGTAAATTCTGCCCAGTTTATTTTTTGTTATTATAGCATGTGACATTCTGCTTTGCAGAAAGTGTTGATAAAGATCTGTCATTTGTCATTTTTGGCTGTAGGTGGTGTAGGATATGAAAATGAAATAAAAATGTATCTGGCTGTAAGTCTAGTGCCCCTCATAAGAAAGTAACCTTGGATATTGGTTTAAAAATATAAAAAAACGATATTATCAGGCATGCTATGAAAATAAAGATCAGAGAATTATAATGTAATAGTCGTATTGAATATGCCATTAATTTAAATTAAATCTTGCCAAAAACTGTGTGATGTCAGAATATGCTAGCACCTAAAGCCCCTCTTTACTAGTTATGAGCCCTTCAGTAAATTACAGACTCCCTGAGTTTGTTCTCCCAAGAGGAAAAGGGGGTTGGGAAGGGTTGTGATGGCTTTACCAGCCTCACAGTAAGTTTGAAGGATTGGTTGAGATACATTGGTAAAGCCTGAAGCATTGTCGTAGTCTGCATTTCTTCCTTTCTAATTACTTTTATTACAACAAGTATATCTTTTATTAGATGTTCCTGAAAAGTTGTGGATAAATCTAACTTTACAAAATGTTTATGTGCATTTAGGAACTTCTCTTTAGAGAATAATTTGTAAATAAATCATCATTCCTTATTTATCTTTTTTGTAAATCTGTATTTTTGCGTAGAGCATTGGATTTTTATAAAGTAGGGAGGGGGCATGTTTATTATGATGATGAGTGGTACAATGGATTGAATAACAGCTTTTTCCTGATTTGCATAGGGAAATCATGACTTCTCATGTTATAGATCAATAAAATAAATGGCTGGATCAGATGGTCTGTAAAGTTCTTTCTAGATAAGGCCATCTTGGAATTTGTGAATTTATCTTAGGACATCAAGGTGGAAAGCTCATAAATTTTTATAGAACAGGAACTGTTCTTTTTATATGGCTTCCTTAGAAATATTAGGTGCCCTAATAAAATGGTAAGTAGAACACTAAATATAAATGGAAATGCTAAAGTGACTTGCAGGAAGAAGAGAACATTTTAAAATCATTTTCCTCAAATTGGAAGCAAATTTATTTTTCTTTTTAATTTTCATACCTAAAGTTGAAATGTATAATAAAATATGAAGCACAGTGCATTGTACAGAGCAGATGCTTGACACCATTTGTTTGCCTTGGGACCCTGGGAGTTTTACATTTACTGTCTTTAGCTCGGAAATGGGCATAACAATACCTATCCCCATAAATAAAGATAAAATTAAAAAGTGCTATGATGCCTTAAAAGAAAATCCTATTGTGAATGCACTTGTAAAATTGGAAGTTTTTTTTTTTGTATTCAGTTGTATAATAAGTTATACATATTTGCTTATCATAGCATCCGCACATTCATTCACTTGGTTGAGTGAATACCAGATACTGTCCAGAGGGTGGGAATACAAAGACAAATAGGACATGGTCCATCCTCTGAAGAAGTTCACAGTCTGGTCCTGGGAGACAGACAAGCCATTGCAGCATCTTTGGTGCTCTGGTGGAAGTGTGTGCTGTGGGGAGCTGGCCAGACAATGCACTAAACAGTTTAGGAGAGGGCTGGTAAGCGGAGCCAACAGGGAGATGTTCAAGGATGTTTTTTAGCTGAACCATCCTTCCTGTGGCCCTGATTTCATATGTCTCACTTTCCGTGTTTGGCTCCCCCATCTCCTTGAGAGCAGAATCAGGTTTCAGTTGCCTTGGAAACTCCCTTGACAGTTAGCACCTAACTACACATAATATGTTCTCCATGATTGTTCTTCAATTGAATTGAAAACTTTTGGTAAAGAGAGAGTGAAAGGGAAAGCAAGGAAGCTTAATGAGCTTCTTTTTGACTAATTTGTGTGCTTGGCATTTGACCTGTTTTCTCGTTGAATCCTCACTACAACATTAAAATATATTAATTCCATTTTATAGATGAGTAAACTGGTCAGTATGCTTTAAAAGAATTAAAGGGTTACTGTACTTAAGATTGAAGGCTTTTCAATCTGCAAGGTCCTAAATATTTGTCATCCTGAAATTCTGTTCTTTGCCTTTTTTCCCTATGTGACAGGCTCTGTGTTATTTATTTTTCAGGGATTGGCTCATTTTACTCTACAGTAAACCAGTGAGATAGGCATTGTTTCCATTTCCTGGGCTGCTCAAACAAATACCAAGGCAGTGGTTCAACTTAAACAATGGGGAATTTATTTGCTTGAGGTTTTGAGGCTAAAAGAAAGTACAAATTAAGGCATCATCAGGTGATGCTTTCTTTCCAACAACTGTGGCGCTCTGGGGCTGGCTGCCGCTGATCCTGGGTTCTTAGCTTTCACATGGCAAGGCACATGGTGGCGAGTCCTGGTCTCTTCCTTTTCATCTGGGTTCAGCTTCTTACCTCCCTTGGCTCTCTTTCTCTGTCTGAATTTCATTCAGCTTATAAAGGACTCCAGCAATAGGATTAAGACCCATCCTGATAGAGTAAGTGAAGTAATCTCATCAAAAGATCCTATTTACAATTGTTTCATACCCGCAGGAATGGATTAAATTTAAGAACATGTTTTTCTGAGTTACAGACAACTTCAAAGCACCATAGACCCTAACGCTATTTCCATTTTAAAGATGAGAAAGTTAGACTTAGGGTAACTTCCACTGTCACATTGTAAGAGCTGGCTCCTACATAGCAGTCTGTACTTTCAACCACTGTGAGGCACATTGGTTCTAAAAACCCCATGTCAACACATAAGAATTACCTGTGCATCTTACACTCAGACAGATACGTGTGTGCACACACCCACGCATGCACCCTACCTGAGCCTTTCTCCTACTTAGACTAATGGTTCTCAACTCTGGCTGCCCTTTCCAGATCCTAGGTCCCTACTCCAGACCAATTAAATTTGAATTGCAGGGGAGAGGTTTCTCAAGCATGTGAGTTTTTGAAAAAATAGGTGATCCTGATGCCTAGCCAGAGTTTAAAAGCACTGCTTTTGGAGCTATCTAGAGTAAAAGCTCCCTTGCCACTCACTCATAGTTAGGCTAATGGTTTTTATTAGCTCTTTGAATGAGGTACATGTCTTACATGGTCATTTTTGGATTCCTGCAACTTTGAGCCCTGTCCCTTGAACATAATAAGAGCTCAAAGAGAAATTGTTGAATTGAATATAAAGCAGGAGTTTTCAAGGAAATCTTCAAAGGCAGTGGAGCTTAAAGAGTTCTAACAATTCTGCTTTAGATGACAAGCGTAGCTCTGTACGATGGCTTATGTCTGGGATTGTCTATGTTTATGCCTCATTGGTGTATTTGAGAATCTGTATATCTGACATTCCTATTTAATAACCATACCACCAATAGAGAATGGAGCTGTTTTTAATAAAAAGCATTATATTAATATGTAATAATATAGTTAAACCCCTTTAATCTCTAACTTCAATGAAATGTCTTTGGTCATGATGAAAATACAGAATATGAAGGCTGATAAATATTGGAAATATTGAAATTTGGCAGCTTTAGCAAGGCAGACAACAAATTTCTCACTTTGTACTTCTTCCAGTTACTCAGCAGACCCCTGTGAAGGACAAGTTCAAGAAAACCATAAGCATTTTAAGTAACTAATTTTCAGAGTGCCTCAAGAGGGATGTCAGAAGGAATTTTTCTACCTTGTAAATTTGTTCCTAGCAGTCACTGTGGAAGATTCCCCAACTCTTGAGATTGATGGAGAGGCTTGATTTAATTCTAGGAACATTTGTTGAGTGCCTTCTATATTCAAAACCCTGTGTTGTGTTGTGGAGAATCTTGTTTACATTATCATACTTTTTTGATGTGTTTTTCTTAATTGCCTCTTTCCTGATATATTTTATATCACTTTATGTAGGATATGTATATCTATACTAGGATCCTGACTAAAAGTCATCTTGGTCAAGTGAGGATCCCAGTTGAGAACATATGACCAGTTTCCTACAGTATACTGGGGAAATCGTATCACAGTTCTAGGATTGAGTACATCAGAGGGATTCTCACACATGGCTTCATAATCTCAGAGAGGAGTAAAATATCAAAGCATGACATTCAGGGTTTTTCTCAGTGAAGTATAGTGCTAAATGTCTGTGATACATGGAATATGAAAACTTAGATAAAGAAAAACAGTGGGTAATAGAAACTTATCTTCCCTCTTATTCTGTAACTTTGAATATAACACACTGATCAGTGCCCTTTATCTGTTTTTGTGCCTTTTTCCCCTCTTATTGTTATCTCCTTATATAGGAAACACCCAGGATGTGGGAATATTGTGACATTTGCACAATTTTTATTTATTGCTGTGGAAGGCTTCCTCTTTGAAACTGATTTGGGAAGGAAGCGGCCAGCTATCCCAATAAGGTATGGCATATTGAACTCTCTTTTAACTTGTGTTTGTTTGTTTTTTTAAAGTTAAAAGCTTTTCTGATAACTATATAAAAGGAATGTGAAACATCCTCTTATAAGATTTCTATCAAAGATATCAATTTTCTCAATTTAATATGTTGCAAATATTAAATATGTTGAACCTATTTTTTAGTATGCAATTCCTGCTACAACACTCAAAATAACTATGATGGAGACAATTATATATATATATATATATATATGTATGTATTATAGAGTCTATCAAAAGGCCATGGCCAGATATTTTAAACTGTTATGTATGCTATCCTCTGTGTTGGTAAAGTTATCAGATATGCTAAGAGTAGTATCATTGTTCCTTTTTAAAGATGAATAGCAAGCTAAAGCAGAATTGTTGATTTCAGACTTCTGTCTGTTAGTCCAAATTTGCATAGCTCTACTCATGGGACCAAATAGGAGACAAGGCAGTTCTTACAATAAACAAGGTATTGAAAATCTGCATTTTAGCTGTGAGAGACGTGATAAAAATGTAATTCATCCAATTTTGAGTATTTAGTAGGATGCTGTCACTTAATGCCTTTGAGGAAGACGTTCTGTGTGAATGTACTAAACTGAAGGCTCATTGCTGTTGCTATTCTTTTACAGGATTCGTGTGTTGCCTGCTGTTCTAGTTTGCTAGGTGCCAGAATGCAATATACCAGAGACAACCGCTTTTGAAAAGGGGAATTTAATAAGTTGCAAGTTAACAGTTTTTAGGCCATGGAAACATCCCAATTAAAGCAAGTTTATAGAAATGTCCAATCTAAAGCATCCAGGGAAAGATACCTTGATTCAGGAAGGCTGATGGAGTTCAGGGTTTCTCTCTCAAGTGAAAAGGCACATGGCAAACATAGTCAGGGCTTCTCTCTCGGCTGGAAGGGCACATAGCGAACACAATGTTCTGTTCTGTGGGAGGCATTTTCCTTCTTCATCTCCAAAATTTGCTGGCCAGTGGACTCCCTGCTTTGTGGTTCACTGGCATTCTGTTGTCCTTCTCTGCTCTCTCTGAATTCCCGTTTTCCAAAATGTCTCATCTTTTATAGGCTTCCAGTAAAGTAATCAAGACTCACGTAGAATGGGTGGGTCTTGATTGGTCTCCACCTAATCTGTTTTAAGAACCACTCTTGATTGAGTCACATCCCCAGGGCAGTGATCTAATTAAAGTTTCAAACATACAGTACTGAATAGAGATTAGAAGAAACAGCTGCCTTTACAAAATGGGATTAGGATTAAAACATGGCTTTTCTAGGGTACATACATCCTTTCAAACTGGCACACCTGCCATGGAATATCTGGCTGAATTTTGTTATTAATACTGTACTTTTAAATTTCCCAATGTGATGCTAAATGTTATGAATACATTTTTGTTGCTTTTCATTTCAATATCTGCAAAAAACTTTGTGCTTCCAAAGACTAGCATTTATATCACAGGAGGAGCCACAGCACTTTTTAACTCCTCTGACCTTGTCTGTCCTCCTTCCCACTTTCTCTTCATATCCCTGCTGCCACTGACATAGTTCAGGAACATATTTGCTCTTGCCATAACTTTTTTGCAAGTGTCGTAGCTGATTGATCTCCCTGCCTCCTGCCTCTTCATCCTTCCATTTCAACTTCCTATGGTTTTATCATTTTACCTCCCTCTCACAGCCCTCAGGGGTTACCATTATGTTCAGAATGAAGTCCAAACTCCTGAACCTCTTCTTTGATCTGTCCCATGTGTGTCCTATTTGTGGTGGATAGTTTATTTTCTGTGTGTAAAGCCTGTGACGAAATCTTACTTATGTCATTCATTCACATAAGTGATTTTTAAGCAGTGCTATGTTGCAATGTAGAGTATATTGGTATCACTTACCCTGAAAGGCCCTGATGAACTTGTTTATCTCCAAATGGTATCTTTTCACAACAGGATAAGAAAATTTGGCAAAAAAATATTGTGAAGTTGCCATGAATGGTATATTATTTAGAAGCTGTGAAGAAGTTACTGCTAGGAACTTTGAGTATATGTAAGACTGTGTCCTGTACTTATTGTAAAGTTCTTAAACTTTCCAGACTGAATTTAGCTCTGGCTTGATTCCTAATAGGATATATGGCTTAATACCTAGTCAACAACAAAGAATAGGTTTTTGTCAGGAAAGCTAACCTGTCATATTCTTCAGATGTGCAAAGGTAGGAAGAAGTTAGAAATCTGTACTAAAAATCAGCATTTGCTGAGGAGTATAGAACTATTTGCATATAAGAAAAAGAATTCCATGATTAAAATGGTAAGACAACATTAGATGTGACTTTTCAGAATCCTTAATTTGTTAACTGATTACCGTCACAACTCCTAGGGACTTTTGTTTGTTAAAGCTGCCAGAATGTAATATACCAGAAATAGAACGGCTTTTAAAAGGGGAGTTTATTAAGTTGCAGTTTACAGTTGTAAGGCTATAAAAATGTCTAAACTAAGGCATGCATGGAAAGCTACATTGATTCAAGAAAGGCCAATGAGTCTGAAACACCCATGTCAGCTGGGGAGGCACATGGTGGTAACTGCTAGCTTTCGCTCCTAACTAGCTTTGTAGTATGACTTCCCTAGGGGCATTTTCTTTCTGCATCTCCAAAGGTCTCTTGCTGTGTGGGCTCTGAAGCTCTTTCCAAAATGGTTCCCTCTTAAAGGACTCCAGTAAGCAAGCCTACTTTGAATAGGTAGAGACAAATCTCCATGGAAATCACCTAACCAAAAGGTCCCACTCACAATTAGGTGAGTCACATCTCCATGGAAACAACTTAATCAAAAGGATCCCATCCAGCAATATTGAGTGAGGATTAAAGAACATGGCTTTTCTGGGATACGCAACAGTTTCAAACCAGCACAAGACTATTCTTGGAAACTTGGCTTCCCCCAATTTTTTTACCCTTTTTTTGTAAAACATCTCTGGAAAATTAGTGGTTCAGGAAATATGCTTTGAGAAACATTATTCCAGGTATTCTAAAATCTGTACAACTCAAGTACTTAATACAGATCATCAGATAGCTTCAGGCCCAGCCTGTATCTTTGTCTCCTTCCCACTCCCCACCCCAGCCTCATATTCCTGAATTGTTCCTTGATGTACAATTGTACTGTAAAGAAACCTCATTGTGAACAGTCATGAGTGACATTTCTTTCCTGAAACAGTAAAAGAAATAGTTGTACTTCTGATTTAAATAATCATGCCCCCTTTTTGCCTTGGAGTTAAAGAGCTGAGAAGAATATTCGTGACTTACCACAAGTAAATACATGGGAACTGGTAGCAAATTAAACTTCCAATTTTATTGTTTGTTTATCTTACCTTTGCCCTGCATTCTTTAGTCATTTATCTCAAATTTTTTTTTCTCTTTTTGAATTGTTAGGTTGAATCCTATGAAATTGCTGATTATTTTACCTTTTGACTTACTAAAAAATGACAAGTTTTGTGGCTTAACTTAATGTGTATAAAAGACATCTTAAGCATTTTCTTAAAATGGAGACGTATAAATGTAAAATTATTTCATTCATTTATTTGTTCATTTGTTATATTGTTATATTTGTTATAATATATGTTCATATATTATTCCTTTATCTTTCTAAGTTATTAAGGTTACTGGATTTTTTTTTTTTTTTTAGTTTTTTTTTTAAATTATTTTAAGACTTATAAACTCTCAAAAAACAGAGACCTCAATTTTAAACACAAAGCTCTACAAGTCAAATGATGTACTTATTAATTTGGAGTCCATTGATTGATGGCATGGACTCCATTGATTCGTGGCGTGGACTTTTAACAGTTGCCAAGCCAATCTTTTCTTTAAAAATAGTGAAAATTAATAGTATAAACCAGTGTATGTAGTAAATATTTGAGAGAATTAACCATTTTTAAGTTTGTCAGAGGTATATGAAAATTACATACAAATAACTGATCCAATAGTAAAAATTATTCATTCACTTAATAATGTGTATCATCTAATATAAGCAAAACCTGGCCTTAAGTTGCTATGCATAAAGTAATACTGTTTCATGAAACATATTATATGATGCAAACTTTTTCCATGTTAGCCTGGTTTATGAAGTATTTTTATATGTTCTTAGTATCTAACTTCACATGATAGTAGTGATACAGTTTTTCACTACTGAGGGAATAAGCAAAATTCATTTTTTTAATTGAAGCTGTATTCGATTTCTATGCTTGATTTTCATAAAATGGTTGATTCTGTGTGATGTGAATTATCTTTGCATTTCAGGAACTATGCCATAATGGTGACCATGTTCTTCACTGTCAGTGTAATGAACAACTATGCCCTGAATCTCAACATTGCCATGCCCCTTCATATGATCTTTAGATCTGTAAGTGCCTCTGGGTCATGTGAATGTGTTCCTCTGAAATGTATACCTAAGTAGGTAGAATGAACACTTGGCAAAAGCAGCGAAGTCTTTTACTAAGAGAGGTGTAGGGTATAAGAATAGTTTCAATGAATGACTGACCAGAGAATGGCTTTCATCTTATAAGTAAGGCAACAAGAGAGAAATGTGAATGTAGAGGTTTTGCTTTTATTCCTTTTATTTTGGGTCTTATGGGTGATTAATTAAGAGGAAAATTAAAATGCCCCTGGGAAGTAGGTTTTACCTTTAATTTCCTTCCTCTAGTTGATTTTATAATCAAACTTGCTGTTAATGTCACTTCTGATCCCTATCACTTTTTTTTTGTTTCTTTTATTAAATTAAGCTTACTTCAATACATGAAGCAGGTACATCTCTTTTCTGATTTTTTTAAGCAGTGACTTGACATAATTAAATAAAAGAAAATTATTGATGAAAATTATTGACAATTCCTCCCAAACTGTGATGTGAGAGCTATGTGGAGAATGCATATAAATAAGAGCAAAGTGTTCCCTGAAGAACAGAAAGGACTTCAAGGAGAATACAGTTAGGATTGCAGAAGAATGCAAAATAGGTGATATTTGGAGTTATAACATTCTGTGTGGTCTGGGATTTTTGTGAGATTGTCGATACTGATCCTAAAGGGGCTCTCCAGGGCTGATCATAATCACTAAGTTCATCTTCAGAATATTAAACGTATAGTAGACTTGCAGTAAATAACTTGGTGATTGATTGGCATCTTTTCAGAGAAGAGATATATCCTTGCATGATTTCTTTCACTGCAACTGGTGGGAAGTAAATAACTGAAAAATTTTGACAAAAAATAAGTCTGTGATATAAATTATTCCTTCGATCATGCTTACTCTCACTGTCATCTTTTAAAGGTTTTATTATTATATATGATAGTTTTTTTATGGTCTAAACATTTTGCCATCATACGAAAACTGAACCTTGTTAACTATTCATCCTAACCTCTTTCCAGCCGCTTTTCCCTTATGTGTGTTTTTATTTATCTTAAATTACATTACTTTTTTCCCCAGTGCAAACTTTGTTACTGTTTTCTCCTTTTTACAGGGTTCTCTAATTGCCAATATGATTCTAGGAATTATCATTTTGAAGAAGAGGTAAATAATGCACTTCTGTATTTTATATGTAGGTATAATACCCTGAGCCACCATCCTTAAGCTAGTCATCTGGATTCCTTTTTTCATAGTGTTGATGTTTGCTCTTGGCCATTTGCCTTTTTCTTAGTTCTCTCTTGACCAGTGAGTCACATTCCTGAGGAATCTGACTAGGCAAGAGGCACCACCTCTGACTGTGGAGCAGTGTTTTTCCTTGTAGAACTGACTAGCTCTTATCATCACTGAATCCTTAATACCATGCTAACCTATAAGCCAATTTTTCTAGAACTGCACTATCCAATATGGATACCAGCCATGTGTGACTACCTTCACCTACATGAAAATTATTTAAAAGGAAGTCAAATGAAATATTTACTTTATCAGTCTCACTAGCATGTTTTAAAAGGCTCAGTAGCCACATGTGGCTAGTAGCTGCCACATTGGAGAGCCCAGATATAGGCACCAGTTCTGTTGGATGATGCTGTCATAGAATGTGTTTTATCAGTACAATGCAATGAACTAAGAAATAATCATACATGTTAAAAAGGAAATTCCTATTAAAGGCCTAAGTGGCCAAGAAAATTGAATGAAAGATTTCAGGACTGTTCTTTGTGACTCTTTCACTAGTGGATATCTTATAAATAGGAATGAAAAATATAAGTACCAGGATTTTTTTTCAAAGTATATGTCTCCCACTGTCGTTCTGCCCAAGAAGGAGGTACACTAGGGGAGAGACAGCACATACAGTCTGGAAACTTTCTCAGGGAATGTCCACCCTTAACTATTAAGACCAAAGCTGTACAAGTCGATGCCTACTTTTCAGTGTGTTATCTATCCAGCCCCCATACTGGATCTGTGTACCAGCTTGGAAAGTAGTCTGTTAATGTAATCTGGGAGCCCAGAGTTTTTAAGTAATAAAGGTTGTCATAAAAAGGACAATTGGCCTGTCCTATTAGACCCCTTACACAGACTCTTTATCTCCTGAGACTTATGTATCAATATTAGCGTGTGATTTCTTTCTTCTGGGTTATATGCATTTAAGCATACATGTATAGTGATCAGGCTTGTTAGGTTTGAAGTGACCATTGTGCCTCTTGGGAGCAGTGCAATTACCAAATTACCACCTTGGGACTGACCTGTGGTCCTTCTAACCTTTGATTTGACCCTATAACAGGGATATAAAAGAACATGTTATAGGACTTGCATGCTCCTAATATTGCTCCAAAATGTCAGGGTTCTTGTTTCTTAGGAACTTGTTTGGGTATCTCATCGTGTATCTGTCTAAACCTTTGTTTCTCTCGTTTCAGTGTGTATCATCTTTAGGGTAGGAATTTCTGTAAGTTAAACATCTAGTTTAGTAAATTGGTAACTTAGTCTCTCTTTTTATTAATCTTGTGTAGAAGCCCCTGAAGCTCATACTGTGCTCCTCATTCCAGGATTAAAAGTCCAAATCTAGGTTTACCTTAACTATGCCGGGTTTACCTTAACTGTGCCCTACATTACTTTTTAGGCTTTAGTTTTAACTTCTTCTTCTCTGTCTTTCCAGACTGAAAAGTTACATTAATCTTCAGATCTGCCTCTAATTGTGTAATTTACTCACCCTACCCCGCTTCTCTAAATTGGTTTTGACTCTGTTAGTTCCCTATCTACTTCTTAGTCAGTTCTTTTGCTCTTTTATGAGGTATTATTGCCAGAACTATGCCAAGATTTTGAGTAGAAAACCTCAGATACTTCATCCTATAGATTTAATTTCTTTTAATTTTTGCCTGAGGACTTTTACTTTATCACCAAAGTCCTGAGAGGGATGCTAACAATACTATTTTAGTTAATGTGAAATGCAGTAATGTTATTACTGCTTAATAATTCCGTAAATTGAATATTCCTCCCTTTATCTAACTATACCAACATTTAAAAGCATTTAAGTCACTCAGAGACTTTTAAAATAATTCCCTCCCCTGAAAACGGATGGTTGATTTATTTTCTGAGTATTGGCTCCTGCTACTTTTATCTGATATTCTGGTCTTCCTTTTGTGTGGTGTGCATCTTAGGGCCCAGCTTGGGCCTCCTAAAGGTAGGAAAAACAATAGATCCAGTTAAGAATTGAGTTAGGCTTTGATTTGGATTCTTGGAGCAGAAGGGAATGTCATGTTTCTGGTCTTGTTTTTGAAACAAACTATTGGAAACAAATTATTTTTGAACAATACCAGGATAGGTGTTGTTTAGAAATAAATCAGCTTTTGATTTTTCACATATATACTTACAAAGAATCTGCAGAGATTTCCTAAGACATATTTTAGTGATTTGTACTTTCATACAACATCTGACTATCATATCATTTTCAGATTCGTATCTGTGCTTTCCTAAGGTGTTTTCTTTCTTATTTTTGCAGATACAGTATATTCAAATATACCTCCATTGCCCTGGTGTCTGTAGGGATATTTATTTGCACTTTCATGTCAGCAAGGCATGTGGTAAGAATCAGTTCACAAATAATTTTTACTCAGTGCTTGCCATGGGGGCCTAGGTATCAGGCACCTATTAATAAAATAAGTTTAAATGTTTGAGTAATGCAAGGATTCAAATCTCTTTCTGAAAGAGAAGAATGGAGGGAAGGGGGTAGTACAAATATTTCCCTTATGTTTAAACATCTTACCTATAGTTCTGGTGTTTATAACTGATATTTTTTCTTATTTCCTAGACTTCCCAATCCAGCTTGAGTGAAAATGATGGATTCCAAGCATTTACATGGTGGTTACTAGGTAAGTACTGTAATTACAACAAAGCTAATTGCCTCTGTAGTTACATTTGCTGGGTTTTCTCCCAAGAGGCCTGTCTCTTGGCGAGAAGATTTGGCTAAACAAATTATGCCAGAAAAGGGAGGAGCAACTGGGATAATATATCTCTGAATTTTAGTATTCAAGAAATGGAAGAAAGAAGCTGTTCACTCTCATAGCAGTCTCTTCTACAACATGAATCCATGTTTTTCTTGGTTGCCACTGATATAGTGTTTTATAGTTTGCTAATGCAGTTGGAAATGCAATATACTAGAACTAGGTTGGCTTTTATAACAGTTTTTTAAGTTACAAGTTCACAGTTCTAAAGCCATAACAAACTAAGGCATCCAGATAAAGATATCTTGACTCAAGAAAGGTTAATGGCCTCTGGAACACCTCTGTCAGCTGGGAAGGCGCATGGCTGGAGTCTGCTGGTCCTTTGACTTCTGGTTTCAAACAGCTTTCCCCAGTACATTTTCTTTCTGCATCTCCATATATCTCTGTGTCAGCTCTAAGCTTTTTCCAAAATGCTTCCTTCCTAAAGAACTCCAGTAAGTGGATTAAGACCCACCTTGAATAGGTAGAGACGTATCTTCATGGAAACCACTCAATCGAAAGGTCCCACCCTAAACAATAGGTGTGCCCCCAGAAGACTGGATAAGGAAAAAGAACATGGCTTTTCTGGAGTTTACAGCAGCCTCAAACCAGCACATATAGAAAGAAAAGTGCACATCTACTTGACCATCCCATTCTTTGGGATTAGTGTTTAGAGTATCATCTATTTCTTCATAATCTGTCTGATGAGTAGACACTTCTGCAAAAGAAAGGCGCGTTAGAACAATTGACTCTTTAAATTTGCAGAAGACCCATTTCTAAATCTTAGAGATATTTTCTTCAAAAGTTAGGTATTCCTAAGGCAGTGTTCCCAAACCTGACTGATCGTCAGAATCTCCTGGGGATTTTTTTTTTTAATGCAAGTATCTCTTTGTGGAATTAATTAGATAACTTCTGTAGAGTTTTGTTTTCATGTTATATGACATGAGAAGTGAAACTTTCCAGGTGCTGTTAGTGATAACAATAACAGATTGAGACTGACCAAGTGGAAGAGAAATAGGAATGAGAGAACTATGTTCTTCTGGATTTTGACTTTGAAATGTTATCTCTGTAGATTGCTATTCTCAACATAGAAAGAGCTCTTATAAGTTGTTAGAAAAACATTTTATCCAATAAGAAAAAGTTACAAAGGAAGTGAACATACAGTTCATGGGGAAAACAATTAATGCCCAGTAATTTTATAATCAGCTCCATGAGTCTAGTAATCAAAGAGTGCAGCTTAAAACAAAAGTGCAGTGTTTTTATTTTTAGCTTATCATATTGTCAAGATAATAAATAATAATTCTCATTGTTGCTGAGGGTGCAGTAAGACAACCAGTCTCATATAAACTGTTAGAGGTTCAAATTGAGACAGGCTTTCTGGGGAAAAATAATTGTATATTGAGTTTTTAAAATGTTCAAAACCTTTGACTCCAAATTCCACTTATGAGAGTTTATCCTAAGGAAATAATCATTTAAAAAAAAATTTATACGTGAGGATATACATTGATTTTAAGAATGAAATCATTAGAAATAATCTAATCATTCTTATATTTTAAGACATGTAAGTATGGTACATCCACATGATAGAATATTTTGCTGCCATTAAAACATACTTTTGAAAAAAATTTTACAGACTTGAAGGAAAAGTCCAGGAAAATTATGGTGAAAAAAACAAGATATAAGATTATATATTCAATCTGACCCTGTCTTAATGCAAAAAATGTATACATAAATGTATTTAGACGTGTAAATAGCTGTAAAAGATGGGATGGTAGTATTGGGGCTGCTTCTAATTTACTTTTAAAATTTTTCTATATGTTCTTCAATTAGTTTGTAATATTTCTATAATTTTTAAAGAATCAATAAATGTTCTTTAAGAAAACTTCTGGAAATTGAGAAATGCAGGCATCTTATAACCCAGTGTTTGCTTTTTAGGTATTGGGGCTCTGACTTTTGCTCTTCTGATATCAGCAAGGATGGGTATATTTCAAGAGACTCTATACAAACAATTTGGAAAGCACTCCAAGGAGGCTTTATTTTATAATGTAAGCAATGTTTTGAACTGGAGAAGGTGAAAATTGCTAAATGCCTTATGTTATGTCAAACAAAAATTCTTCTTATGTAGTTGAAGGATCAGTTTATCTTGATCCTTTGGGACTGAAGTTCTCTGAATGGGAAGCTAATGTGTAGCCTGAGCCACAAGATGATCAGTTCCTACCCAGGGTGATCATGATCAACCAATGTGAATAAAACCTGTGTCATAACCAGGGGCAGCTGAAGGGACAAGGAACTCACCTCCAATGTTCCTGTAGATTACATCATGTTAAAACCTATAGAAAAACCCGGAAGTGTAAAATAAGTTCCAAAAGCAAGATGCCAAGGGCAATAAATGCAGGGAGACATTTGAGAGAATTTGGGGAGGATAGGAATGAGGGGAATAAATCACCCAGAGGGCTTTATTCATTTGATAGAGAATTGAATTAGCTAAGTACATATTTGAACCTCTTTTGTTTTAAATGGATGATCTAGAGCCACCTTCTGTAACTTTCCTTTCCCCTTTCTCTCTTTCTCCTTGCTGTAATGACCAAAGCACAGCCCCTCAAGGTCACTGTGAGGTAGTTGCCACATGCTGTTACCGCAGGGATTGCTTTGATGCCAACCCTTTGTACTGCAGTTACAAACATTTTAATTGTAGACATTTAATTGGAACTAGATTATACTGGTGGGAATTTAAAAAAGAAAGGAGCATTCTCTTTGGTTCACGTCTCTCTTTTAGAACATCGCCTCACACATAGTAACTGCTCAGTAAACTGCTCAGTAGCTGTGATTTATTGTTACTGTGGTGGTGGTGGTGGGTTGCTGCTAAGTGCATAAAGGTTTGTTGACCATATTGTTTCCTCTTCCTCTTCAACCTCTTTTCATTCTTGTCTTCGTATCTTTTTCCCCGACTTCTTATTTGTTCTCAAATCTCTCTTCCCTCTAGTTTCGTAAATTCCTTGAAATCTGCCTTTGAGGTCTTCGTAATTTTTTAATCCATCATAGTAGAATTAAGCATATCCTTTTGGGCAGAATAACTATGTATTTAAATTTTCCCCTTCTTTCTTGTTGAAGAACAAATGCTATCTCTGATTTTTGTTTTATCTGTGTATAATGGTCACTCCATAGGGGCAAGAACTAATTTGGGACCTGATATCATGCTGTACATTGCCAAGTGGTCAGTACTAGGTACATTTAACATAATCAGTCTGACTTGCTTCTCTTACTTTATATTACTTGTCAACATGTAAAACTTTCAAACATTGTAAAGCTACTCTAATTATTCTGTAATGTTTTTGCATTTAAATTTATGTAAAATATTCTTCCCCTAGCATGCCCTTCCACTTCCTGGTTTCATCTTCTTGGCTTCTGATATTTATGAACATGCTGTGCTATTCAATAAGTCTGGTGAGTTTATACAGTAAAAATACCTGACACTTTCTGAGGCAGTCTCAGTTTTGCTCTTGACTTGACCATTGTTTTTTTCATAATCTCATCCAAATCATTCTGTATGTTTTGAAACTGTCCCCCATTCTACCTTCCAAGAATGTAATGTAATCAGTAGTTGCAGCAGCAAAAGCTTTTAGAAGCATTTCTCAGTTATTTGCAAATGAACCGAGAGAATGTCTTCAGCTTTTCTATTTTGCTTTGGAAATTGTGTGTTTGCATTTGAATATGCATGTTTGATGTTTTGAGAACACACACAAAGTAGTAATAATACACTATAGAGATTAGAATCATGCAAAGTTGGGCAGCAGTCCAGCCCTCTCTGCTCCCTTACCGGTGTGAATGGCAGAGCTGCTCTTGTATCCAGTCCAAGCTGACAGGGCTTTTTTTCTGAGTCACAGGTTAGATAGGCAGCAAGAATAAGTAAAATTAGTTGCAAATGTCTACAGTTTAAATTAGCTTCCAGTTGTTAAAGTGATCAATAAATTAGCTATAGATTGTCAATTAAGTTGAAAGGGTAATAGATATAGAGTATTATAGTGACAAATGAACACAGAGGAACAATTAAATAAGTTTTAAGTCAAGGCTTTATATTGCACATACCTAAAATGGTAAGCGTATTCTGTAGAATTGCCGTAGGTACTAAGTAAAAATGCATTGACTGTTTTAAGGAGAGTTGTGAGGTTGGACCTGCTGTTTGAATTTGCAATACTGGTTAAAAAAACATTTGTGATCAAGGTTGTATGTAAGAAAGCCTGTAAAGCTGCCAGTTACCCAGAGAATCATCTCTGATATTTGACAGTTTTTTAAGGTCTCTGAGATTCCCCTCACAGCAAAGAGCTGTTGAAATAAAAATATCAAAGTCTTTGGAATTGAATTAATTACTAGAAAGTTTTGTCTGAAAGTCTCAATGCTGGGTTTTTATGATAAAACATGTTTTAAAATCTACTTTCAGCTTCTTTAGAATCATCCTTAAATTATACATTTTTTTCTCTTGCTTGAGGTTATGTATCTCAGATGAATCAGTTATCCCTTAGATTTTTCCATAAGAACTAAATATCCATCTAATTATTTCAAGTCATACTGATTGTCTTTTTCCTCAGCAGTTTGATACAGTGGTTTACTGAAGTTATTAAACGTCATCACATCTGTTAGTTGCCTTTTTCTTTTCAATATTTGCTGAGTTTATCGAAGACAACAGAATACCAGATTATTGGGATTGCCTGCTAGTCCAGGACACACAGTGGTAACGAACAGTCCTTTTTTAGGCTTATGACTATTTACTGTTTTGCAAAGTAAAGTTAGTGTTCATTTACTAACAAGATCTCAACATTATTTTATCAGAATTTCTTATATTATGCTTTCTAATTCAAACTCTGACAGAAATTTAAAAATACAAAACAAACAAACACACACCTGACATGTTGAGGTTTGCTACATTCTTAATCTCTTTGCCCTTGAATATTTATTGCCTCCCAAATGTTATTTACTATGCAAGAATTATTATATAAAATTAACACAGAATATATTTTAAATGAAAAAAGTTACAGTTCCATTACCCTAGACATCAGTTACTTTCATTTTTACCTGTTTCCTTTGGCATTGTCTACTCGCATATGTTCTTAAATAGCTGTAATCCTTGTGGAAATGTGAATTTGTATATGCTTTTTCACTTTCACATGACTATATGGTCTTTATGATTTTTCTTTTTACCGAATGTAGAATACTTTATCTAGTTAAAATACCTTTGCTTACCTCATTATTGCCCCATCACTGGACATTTAGATTGATTCGTTGTTTTTCCTTCTTATTAATAGTGCTACAATGAATGCAGAACTTTTTGCTTCTTTTAAATTATCGAGGGTTAATTCTTAAGAATAGGTATGAATACTTTTATGGCCCTTAATAAGTACTGTGAAATTGATTTTTAAAAGAGTGACACTCATTTATACTACCATCCACTAAATGACCACCAGTTCTACTACCATCTTGCCAAAATTAGGATATTATATAGAAATTTTTAATTGCTTATTTAATACATATAAAATGTGCACTCTTGTTTAATTAGAAATTCTTTGATTAGTAGTAAGATTAAACTTATTTCCAAATGGTATTTGGTTATCAGTTATCTTTCCTCCTGTATTGATTGTAAATTTAAGGAAATATTTTTAACTTCTCTGTTACAGTCCTTCTTTATAAAGTGGAATCCTATTCAGATGAATTTGAAAGAGTTTATTTAAAAGTTAAAATAAACTTTTGATTTTAAAAAACCAATTTAATGCCTTTTGAGGCTTGTGTACCCTGGAATCAAGGCAAGTAAAATGATAAATGGTCCAAATCTACTTGTGATGCATGTAAGGGAAAAAACATTGCTGTCCTTGTTATGTTCAATTTGTTTTATCTTGTGTAAAAAGATGAAAAGTCTAGCTTTCAGAAAGTAATATGACTACATTCTCTCTTTTATTATTAGAGAAATTTTGGGTTTACAGAACAATCATGCATAAAATACAGGATTCCCATATTATTAACACCTTACATTGCTATGGTACATTTGTAACGATTGATGAAAGCACATTTTTATAATTATACTATTAACTATAGGGCATGGTTTAACTTTGGCTTCACTGTGCTGTGTACACTATGTAGTGTATTTTCATGAAATTTAAAAAAAAATTATTCTACTACATGTATATATTGTCTTTCAATCCTTGCAGAATTATATCGAGTTCCAGTTGTTGGTGTGACTGTGCCCATCATGTGGTTCTACCTCTTCATGAATGTTGTCACTCAGTATCCTTTGGACTCCTCTACCATATTGTCTCTTCTATGTTATTTTGGCATAGGAAATGTTATGCTTTTCTTCTAACAGTGCAGTGACATGAATTTTGCTTTTGCCGTTGATATATTCTGCAGTAAGTAGGAGACAGAGACACATTCAGTGAACTCCTTTGTGAAAAGTAAAAGAGATGTTATGGTGCAGTGGGTCACAGTGAGGGGAGTAAATCACAAGGTAACATTAAAGGATATACTCTGGCTGGAAATTTAGGAGATCACTGAATTAAAAAGTGGTATATGATACTACTGTTATTTCTACCTGGAGTTTTCCTTGGACATTTCAGTTTATCACAACCTGTCACAAAATTCTGGGAAAAAAAATTCAAGTTAATCAAAACTTAGTTTTGTAATGACTATTTTGAACTCCCTTAAGTTACAAACTTTTTGTCTTTGAAATAATGAAATGGATTGAGATTACTCTCTTTCCTTTGAAGTCACCTCCTGGAGCTACTGTGCAGAGTTCCCATTTTGGAGGGGATGTTAGAAGTTCTGGGGGTAAGAGCAAATAAAAGTAGAATGTGATCATCTTTATGGAGATTTTTACCACTCTTGTTATTTTGGAGATGACTTCTTTTGTAAACTATGGGAAGAATCCAGAATAGGAATAATGGGAAGTTTTTAGGCAGTTTGCAGCTGGGATCCCTACCTAGGATGGCAGGACAGGAGGTCCTGCTGGATGTTCAACCAAGGAGGAGCTTCAGAGCAGTCCTAGCAGAACTTATGTTTTCTGGTTCTTAGAATATAAAAAATTAAGCAAAGAACTGTGCCAGACAGTTCTCCCCACTGATCTCTTGAGTAAAATCTACATAAAACTACCTTAACTCCACCTCTCCAGATATGTATGCATCCGAGGTGTGTTCATCCTCACGACAGAATGTACCTCCCTCACAGTCACACTTGTTGTGACTCTACGCAAGTTTGTGAGCCTCATCTTTTCCATCTTGTACTTCCAAAACCCTTTCACTCTGTGGCATTGGCTGGGTACCTTGTTTGTTTTCATTGGGACCCTGATGTATACAGAGGTGTGGAACAACTTAGGGGCCACAAAAAGTCAACCTGAACAAGAAGACAAGAAGGACTGAGGTCTGCTTGGAATAGATAGACGAGTGTCATAATGAAGGAGGGGCTTGGCAAAGGTCTGGCTGCCAATTCATGTATGTTAATGCTGAATTACCCCCCAGTATTGAACCAACTTGCACAGACTCCTCAGGAGGAGGAGACTTCTCAAATTCCTCATGGCTATTCAGACGAACATTTGTAGACTCTGAATAGAAATTTCTCAACTCTGAAATAGAAAAAAAGTTCTATATTATTGAACAGCCTATTCATTTGTTATTTTTCTTTTGTTTACCAAAATGTGCGGTACTATACTTGTTTATTGAATTCTGAGTCCCCAGAGGGTATTAGTTTTATATCTGTCTTCTTGGACAAAGATTACCCTTTTTATTGCTGTTCTGATGCTTCTCTGCCATAACAGTCATTTTCATCCTGTGGCTCATCCCTTTTTCTTCCTGTCATCCCTCCACTCGCAGCAGCACTTTTCAATCAGTCAGTTAGTCCGGGCAGCATTATCAGGGACAACTGCATGGCCCAGTGAACTGAGACTCCAGTAAGTAACATTGGAGCTGGGCTTCCAGCATGTTGGAAAAGGAGCAGCTGTCCCTGTGAGCCAAGCTCTGGTGACACTGGAGCAGGACCAGTGGGAACCCCTTTTCCCACATTTTGCTGTATCTTTTTTCCTTTTTCTTTGCAAAAGTAAGATGCTTTCATGTCTGTTGCTTTCTGTACTTAGAGCAAATCTGTAGTACATCTTTATGGCATGATGTTAATAAGAAAGAAAGGTTGTATGTGAATTTGAAAAAGAGGCTTTTCCCCTCAGTCTTTCACATGAAGACCATTAGCCTAGACCTGAGATGGCAATGCCAGGATGGCCCAGGGAAGGCAGGCCCTGGTCAGCACCCAGAACCACAGCTCACTCTCCAGACACAGGCGGGTACTCACAGATCTGCTTCCAAGTGGGTCAGTTAAGACTTTGAAAGGCTTCTTAACAGGAAAATGCAGCTCTGCCTGGCAGCTCTGATAGAGTTCCAACCAGTCAGGTGAATGAAGATATATATGGATATTTGGTAAGGGTTATATGTGTTTTATTATATGGAAAAATATGCCTGCCTTTTACTGATCATTTCAAGGATTTGTTACAGAAAGCAGAGCACTGTCAGTATAGCATGTATAGTGTGTGCCTGCTGTCATGCTGTTTGTGTGTGATGATTTGGGAGGAGAGAAGAGCATAGAAGTCAGTGTTCTTTTATTTCCTCTTTCTTGACTTACCCCTGAGCTTCATTAACCTCACACAAATATACATGCTCTTCTGTAGGCGGTTCAACTTAATATCCACTTTTCTTTGTTACAGAAAAAGGCCCTTCATTTTCTACTGGATGTAAACTGTGTTCTCCAGCTGAGGTGTGGCTCATCAGGTCCCCTTGGCGCCCTCCATGTGTGCATAGGCATCTCCCAGGGGTCTGAGCAGCAGCGGTGCAGATACGTGACCCACTGGGTTACTTGGTGCCGGTCTCTTAAGCTGCCTCAGTTTTTTGTTATATAAAATAAGGATATTCTTCCTCCACCTCAGTTACAGGGGTTTTAGACTGATTTGTTTTTCTGGACGTTGATAAGTTCCTAGTGCCAGTGATGGTCTATTCTAAAATATATTGAATTGGCTATGAACTCATTCGTGGCATCAAAAGGTATTTTCTTCAAAATACGTAGAGTTCCTCAGTAATGGTGCTGTAAACACCAAGTGTTATTAAATAGTCTATTAAAAACAGAAAACAACAAAAGCCACTTTTCTTGTTCACTTAATAGAAGTACCTGGCCTTAGGGCGAATTTACTGCATATTTGGAGTCTCTGGGTAACCCCTTAATAAGATACAGCCTACACAACATCTTGTCACTCTTTTTATGTTGATGTAAATATTATAGATTTTTAGTCATTAAAACTTCAACTGAGATACACAGCCATCATTTAATTGAGTAATTAGGTTTTAGATCTGCTTCCAGAGCCTATCTTTCAGAGCCTCTTGTTCTGAATACCTCTGCTGGTCCTATTAATAGAAGGATATGTGTGGAAAGGTGATATATTAGAGCGCTCACAACAAAACAAGCACATATAGGACAGAATGCTTGAGATGCCCTATAGATAGATTTTCTCTTTATTAGTTGAATATAAGGAGATATGTCTAAAAAACATGAATATATGAATTAATAAGTTTTTTTTGTTTTTTTTATGTAGGCAGGCACTGGGAATCGAACCCAGGTCGCCAGAATGACAGGCGAGAACTCTGCCAGTGAGCCACCATGGCTCGCCTTAATACGTTTTTTAAGCCATCCTTTTTTTTAAAAAATAAAAACATGAATTCACCTTGACTAATTGATTTTTCAATCCAGGTTGAAATTTTTTCCAACCTTTGTTGGAAATTATTTTTTAGAGGAACAGCCTGGGTGAGAAATGTCTCTTAAATTCCTCTCTTCTTTCTCTGGGTCAAGACTGTTATTTTGTGCTCTAGAGATAGAGGATTTAGTTTGTTTACAAAGGAATTTGGTGTTTAAGATTTCTAAACCTCTCCTCTGGAGCAAAAATCAAATAGCAAATGACACCAACCAGAAAATGTAATAAGTTGACTCATTACATGAGGAAATAGATAAGGTAAAGGAGAAATCAGTGGATTTTTGAAGTACATTAATTTTTGTCTATGTATCCTTAACTAAAAGTCTGTGGTCACATTTTAAGTACTCATTTTTTCCTTTTGTTAGTAATTTATTTTTATCCTGTATTTTCTTTTACATCCAACTAAAACAAGCCTCATACACATATGAACTTGTTAAATTTATGTCAAGTGCAAAGTATTTAGACTCAGTCTGAATAGTTTTTTTTTTCCTTTCCATAATGAAAAACTGCAGTACTTTAATTTGGTCACTGCTACAACTGAAGAAATCCTATGAAAGCTGAGCTGCACCACCCACAACAAACTTGTTGTTCTGGGACGATTACTTGGTATTTTTTAGGATTCTAATAAATATCATAAGGTAATTTCCTCAGCACTTTTCTTCTTTTTTGCCCAATTTTCTTTCACTTCCTACCCACATCCCCAGTTTCTTCACTACAGTCTTCATTCATTTGTATTGTTTTTTACTGAGCAGATCATATAATCCCACATCTATTTATGCCTCTATTCTTTGGAGCTAGATTTTTTGGGGGGGGTTGTAGATTTTAGAGTAGTAGCTGTGTGTAGTGTTTATTTGGTTATGCATTCTTATAAGCAGTGACATCAGTGGTATGCATCTATAATGGGGAGGATGTATGCAGAATATGTGAATATGTGCATAGCTGAGAATGAATGCAAAAGGTTAATATAGAAACGTTTGTATATTTTGTTAAAGTTCAAAGTTTGGGGTGAGAATTTTCACATTTCCTCTCTTTGTTTGGAAAACAGTAGTTCTCTTGTTTTTATTTTTACTTTTTTTTACCCTACCTCTAGCTGGTTTCATCCAACAGTGCCAGATGCCTATGAAGAAAGGCGGTTGAAAACAGTGGGTTGGTATAATCATTCTAAACCATTGAATTAGCTCTAGGCTGGTGGGCGTATTAATCGGTAGACCAACTGGTATATTAGAGAATGTTGCTAAGTCCTGAGCTGATGAACAGATACACATTGAGAAGAACCACATTGCAGAGATTTGAAATCAATATGCTACATTTGTTGTAGTTTTTCTCTTTGGCTTGAAATAAATAGAATTAGAAGTAAATCTGTTCTTATTAGATAACAAAAGCATTTTGGTCTCAATAGCTTTATCCTGAAAAAAAAAAGTGATTGGTTCTTATCTAATGGCAGTTCATTCTCAGTTTGAAAGAACTATAAAATACAGAGCCAATCCATTCATTATTATTTTTATTGATTGGTGTGACATTTGAAAATGAATTATAAGCAATATTTGTGAGTCAAAGAACTAATCATAAGCATTGGAATATGTTCAATATGTACTGAGCCAGGGTTAGAGACTGGCCTCTTGGCTTTGTAGTATGTTTTTCTTCCCAGCAGTTTCCTCACAGAGGACATTCTAGGAAAGGAAAAGACCAGGGATCACATCTCAGTCATTTCTGTATTGCCAACCCCTGGCATAGTGTTTTGACTGTGTTAAGGGAATGAATGAATGCTTTCCAAAACTTCTTATACCCTCAAGTTTCTGGAAACTTTCTAATGGTTCCTGATACCTGTTCCCACTCTTCATTAGCTGGTTAGCAAGAACGTGAATAAGAGGAAACGTTCCTGAGTTTTAAGCAAGGAAAGGAATAGAGGACTAATGGGGACAACACATCATGGATTGCTGTCCGCATGCAACCTACACTCAGGTTTTGCTCTCTTGATTGCCCAGTGGTAGGAGGGAAGAACATTACATATTTAGCACAGTGTATCATTTGATGCCTAGGAAGGAAGTACAGAGATGCATGTTGCAGGAGCATTAAAGATGAAAAGTTATTGAAGTAGGCTGCCTAGCTGGTATTTACCAGACCACCTTTACATTTCTCTGACTGATGGAGTTGGTTTATATTTATATTGGCTGATGCATGGAGTTTATTATCTGCTTGTCTATACCCAGTAGCATATTGAGACACCTCCCTGAGCTTTCCCTCTTAAATTATCTTCCTACCAAATTTTTGGTCAAGCAAGGCAAGTGCAATGGAACCAAAGATAGGTGGAAAAAGAAAGCTTGGTGAACATTAAGGAGAAATAAAACCCACACTTTCATAGAAAAAACTCTCATGATTTCTTTGGCACATTGTACTATGTTTTGAGGTGTAAAGAAGACTCCTGTGAAGCACAAAGAGAAGCAGTGATTGATTATTCCCAAGTCCAATAAAAATGTCTTTGTGTATCACTTGTTATTGCAAGTCATTTCTTGTTAGCTGCCTTCATTCCAGAGGATGGGCGTAAGGAGGGGAAGAAGGAGAAGGAGAATTTTAAAAGAAGGATTTCCTAACTATGTGGAATATGGAGTGTGGAGGTACAGTAGGGATTTGATTTATCTAGCCTCTGAGCTCTTCATTCAGTATTTAGTTTTAAAAACAAAGATTGGGGAAGGAGGGAGCTGAACATGTACGGTATGTAGAACATACATCTGAAAAACATCAGTGGGTATTCAGATTTAGAGCTGCATTAATATTAAATATCAGTTTCCAGCCTTATGAGTTAATTTGAGCAAAGAGTTAAGAAGGAAAGAGATTTTGTGAATAAAATGTTTTGCCAAACAAACTGAATGAATCTTTTTACCATTATTTCTTATAAAGTGTTTTTACCTGCTGAAACAACTCATCAGACATCTGGATTTTATCTTGAATTGTGCAATCATTGTTTCTTAATAAAAGTGATACATTTCTTGCAGGTGTCTCCAATCACCATTACCTTTGAGTGCTTGTATGCAGTTTCATAAGCTCTCCAGTTTTTATCCTGCATAGTGGTGGGGTGCATTTTACTACAAACAATTGTAAAGCAACCTGTGGTCTTCCTAATGCGTAGGAGCCAGATCAGTTATAAACTACGTCTAAGCCTAAAGGTCTGTCTCTGCTTCAGAAATTTAAAGAAGAGGTTTTATACGTCCATGACGATGAGTTTCTCCAGGAAATTTCTCAAAAACTCTTTGCCTTAATAGAAATAAGTTGACTTCTGTAATGCTGCAATGTCCAGCCCTCCTTTATGTTGCTTTTAAGTAAAAAGGTGAAAGCAGTTTACTACACCCAGTCTATTTTTATTAATGTTATGCAATAGCCACCAGGTAGAGAGCACTAAGAGAAAAAAAACAAATGAGAGGTTTTGCTCTTAGTATAGCATAATTTAAATTCATCTCTTTTAAGATTGCAACACAGCTTTATCCAAACGACAGGGCTTAATGTTCTTAAGCAGTCCTCAGCCTGTAATTGCAAGCAGGTGTGGTCTCTGCTGCTTCTGAAACCCCATCAGTCTCAAGTCATATTGTTGTAGGCATAGGATGTGTGGAACTCTAAATGTTTGAAACTGCAAGCCCCAAAAATGTAAAGGACTCTGGAAGATTGAATTTGGTTTAATTCAACTCTAACAAATTATATAATCTCATCAGTGGAGGAGTCTTTTTCGCTGCATCTTCTGATTCTTATGCCAGCAGCAAGAAACCATTACAGATAACTGCAGTGGTATCACTGTCTGAGACATCCCTCATCAATAAGGACTGCAGGCACAAAGGTGAATGAATGTCAGAAAAGATCTGATTTCTTTGTCCCCTGCCTGACATTCAGCATTCAAGTAACAATCAGAAATGAATGATCAATGAATTAAGAATGCCCTGATGTTGCAAATTCTCTTTAAAAGAAAAAAGAAGCCAGATTCCATGTGGCTATACAAATATTTATTAATCATTAAAATTTTTCAGGTGATGATCTTTGCTAATTCACTATTTTAAAAATTGCACCATTAAAATTAAGTTTTTTGAATGATCTGCTTGTTTCTGAATCTGCACATCAAGGATTTAGCATATGACTCCATTTATTACATGTGGCTCAGTGATGTACAAATGTGTCTAAAGCTAAGTGGGCTTATGATTATAATTATTGGAATTTATTTCCTATAATAGCTTTGAATGAAGTATACTACATGAATGCATCCTTTCATAAAGTCCATAGTGGTGTTGATTTACCAGAATCTCGGGCATTATTAAAACAGTGGGTTTCCATTCCAGCAATTACATGAAGTGACAATAGTAGCAGTAGTAAACACACCTGTGTGTGAGGCACTTTGCTCTACCTAATTTATTTAATCCTCATGGCAAATTATTGTAATAAAATTATATTCATTTTTCAGATAAGAAAACTGAAGCAAAGAGGGGTTAACTAATTCACCTCAATTACTTCTAAATGGTGGTTCAGGCAGGGTTTGAATCCAAGAAGATTGATTCCAGAATCTCTGCTCTCAACCACTGCAATATGCTCCCACTGAAATCTCAGTAAGAGATTGTACAATCTTCCTCTGTCCTATATCTTCCTGTTTGGTGCAGATTTCTAAATGTCAACAGTAAGTGTTGAGTCTGTTTTTTAGCCATGTCAACACAGGTCTTGGAATCCATATCCAATTCTTTGCCTTTCTTCTGTAAGAGCTTATGATCTGTTCTGCAGAACAAGCAAAAAGAAAATAAAATCCAGAAAGTTTATAAGTTCAGGTTCTTAAATGTTCATATCAGAAGAGTACACTTTATTCCTTGAATGTGAAGCACGATTTTTATCCTATACCACAATATCAAATATGTGCTATAGGGAATTAGGTAATTAAATCGCAAAGTCTTTATCAATGATTTGCTTAAGTAGCTGTAATTAATGGAATGTTTATTGTATGTGTTAACCATTTTTTTAGTTTCTTCTAGTTCTGTCCCAAAAGGAAAGTATATAAATTATATTATCTCATCTACCTGCATAAATGCTATTCCTGAATTATACTTGGATGTTAAACTCTCAGCCATTATACAAAGGATCATTACAAGAGCTTTCATTTTCGGTGATTCCCTATCTTTGGCACAAATGGAGTTTAATACATTAACCATTATCTACTGGATTACCTAATGTCCCTTTCAAACAGGAATTAATATTATGTTATTGTTTAAACTTCAGTTCTAGAAAACATTTATTTTTGCATATTTAATTTTCTCAGAAAATGAAAACTGTAACTGAGTGCCATACTTTTATAAATTCTATTAGGATTATGTTTACCTGCATGTAATAGAAATCCAAACTACAGTGACTTAACCTAATAGTTTATTTTCAAAGGAGTTAGACAGTTTGGAGCTGGTTCAGCAACTCAAGGAAGCCATCAAGGAAAACAGAAGTGGCTGCAAAACGGCACATCTGCAAAAGTCCACGTTGTCCACAATTGCCAGAGGAGCAATTACATGGCTCCTGGCTTCCAAAGTTTGTAAGTAGCTGTCGTAGGGGGGTCCATCTCAGAATGCTGCTGGTGAAGATTCTGGGAAATGTAGATTCTACATTCATAAATCCTGTGGTACAGGGGAGAGCTTAAATGGAGAAATAGTACTGACTTTCCAACAGGCAATTCAGCAGAGTGCACTCCTTTGACCAGCAACAATATCCAACCAGACAATTACAGTAACAACTGCATGCTTCTCCCTAACCTGATGTCACTATCCTTCGCACAAATGAGCATACCCTTATTCTGTCCCCAAAAGTATAAACCCAAAGCCCCTTAAGTCACCATATCCATCTCTAGTTCTGTCACAATTGCCCTTTGATATCCTATAGCCTAAAGACCAAATCAACACATCTAACATAAAATGGGGGTAGGAGGGTAGAGATTTTGTGGCTAATGCAATTAATATGTTAATGTTAATATACTAATATATGCATAATAATGGAAGGAATAAAATAGGCATAGTTGTCAATAGTCTTTGTTCATGAGGCCATACTTGGTATTTATAACTTTCGTTTACTGCTCCCTATTCCATGTACCCTTCACCCTCAGCTCCTTAGCTAGTAAAAGGTTTTTTACACAATACAATGACCCAGACAGGATCAGAGTCTGATCCTGTTCCTACGTGCATTGGTGGTGGTAGTTACCTCAACTTTTATCTGTGGACATCTATCTAAGTGCTAAGAGTAAAACATACTAGTGGTGTAGCAGGAATCCTACTGCCCCTTGATGATAGACATCAGTTCCCAGAAGATCTAGTAACTCTCCTATTGCCTATTATGTCAGTGGAATAACACCAGGAAGACCCAACGTCAGTCTTAACATCCTTTTCAACTGCTCCTTTGTTGCATCTCTTGGTGAAAGTATTTCTCCCTTGGGAATTAAAACTTCTAGTCCAGCAGCCCCGAAAATTGTTGAACCAAAAAATAAAAGTTTTGTTGGTGAATCATCAGAAGTAAAGAGAAACCACTTCATTTCCCCCTCCTACTTCCTGGATGAGTGTTTTCTATCTGTAGGTAAAAGGTACCTTATATCGGTTGCTGGTTCAACCAGATACTGCATCTCACAGGACAGCACTACAAATCTAAAAAGAGCTGGTCAAATTAGTGCCATATCTGAATATTCACTTGACCATTCCACCATTCTATTAGACCAACTGCTTCTGTGTCGGGATACTTGTCAAAACAGTATATACCATAGACATGGGTCCAATGCTTTGCTTCTTTTTCTGTAAAAGGAGTTTACTGGTCAGAAGCAATGTTGTGTAGTATAAAATATAGTGAGAAGGCATTTAGTAAGTCCATCAGTGGCATTGACAAGCAGAAAAGGCAAATCCATATGCAAAGTAACTGTCTTGCTATGTGAACAAGCCACTCTTCTCTCTCCAATGGAAGGGATGAAATGTAACCAACCTGCCACTAGATGGTAGGTGGTGGTGCCTTACTGGGGATTCCATGTTGGTGTCTGTTACTGGCAAGATAGGCACTCCGCAGTAGAGAGAACCAGATCTACTGGGGCAAGAAGAGACCATGTCATGAAAACGATGCATAAACCATGCCATCATGGTCATCCACCATGGGCCCACCCAGCAAGCTCTGGAAAAAAAGCAACAACAGATTTACCAAATAGTTTCTTTTTCACAGGTAATAAAAGTCTAGAAGTAAGTCATTTTGTCAATCTGAGTAATGAGAACCTCCTATGTAGTGGATGCTCTTTGAAGACCATACATATGAGGTCAAATGTCCTCACATTCTATGCCCATTCTGAGAGGTCTGTTCACATATCATAGCCCTAAGCCTTTGCTACCAATCTTCTAACTTTGTTCCTTCCAAGTCACTGATAACCAGCCAAATAATTAGCCACTTCCTACAAATCCGTGTAGATTCATTCCTCTGAACCAGATGAACTTCTCTGCTCACTGGGAGGATTTCTGGTCCCCATTATCCTTCAGAGCACCCCTGATGCGGTTACAGTTGTACACTTCCAGATGGTTCTAGCATATTGCGAGGATAATCTGTAAACCAGGCTCCAATTTTTTTCTTCCTTAGTAAACTTTTCATAGGTAGCGCCCATGGGGCACTGGTGTGGGTTAAGGGAGAGGGAAAAAATGCCAAGGGAGTCTGAGCTATCTGTTCAATTTTCTTGCTGCTTTCAGGACGTACTCAAGCCTGATCTTAAATATACTGCTTCCGCTTGATGGAGCATTGCTGCACAGGCCTAAACTTAAGGATTGGTGGATCAGTTAATACCTGGTTCATGGTGGACAGCTCAGTTTTCGTGGGTCATTTGGTATCACCTGGTGAGCTATTTATACTCTACCAAGGTTTATAAGAAGCCAAGAGCTGTTTCTCAAATGAAGACTGGAAGCCAATGGAGAGGAGCAAAGCTTGGAGGCCAAATATTTGATGGAAATGGACGTCAATAGCTAATGGCAGGGGTCAAGGGAGAGAGAAATAGTCTGAGCAAGGACTAAAGTCAATAATTATGAGGAAAGTGACCAAGAGTTTGAGAGATGATTACTGCAAGGAGGGCAAGAGGACACTATACTCAGATGGTATGAGCAAGAATTTTTACAAAAGGAGTATGGAATATCAGAAAATGTTTGTCTGATTAAATGATGGAGGGAGACCTTTGTCCCTAGGTTTCTCCCTTTCCTCTCACTAGGCAACTTCTCCATTTGCCTCAGTTTCCACAGACACCATGCATGCATGAATACATACATACATCTTCATGTAAGCTCTCCCATGCTAAAGTGGTAACTTGTAATAGTTTGGGTGTGACCTCTGACTGGTGGTATTTGTATTTGTTATCCAGCATATGTTTATGAAGTTGCATTTTTAATAGGGGACACACAAAGGAAATCATTGTTCAGGGGTTTGTCTCTAGGCTCATTCTCTGGCTTCAAATCCTGGATCCACCTCATGCTACTTCTGTGAACTTGAATAAGTTATTTAGCCTCTTTGTACCTCTGCATGTGTAAATGGGGGTAGTACTACTACCTACATTTTAGGGTTGTTTTAAGATGAATGAAATCATACATGTAAAGCACTTAGAACAGTGCCTAGGACATCATACTCAGTAATTGTTAGCTGCTATTATCATTATTAGTGTTACTATTTTTAAGGAATAGGAGCTTCTAAGACTCGGGAAGTAAGCTTACGATTGTGAAATTACAAATGGGGAGCTCATGATGTAGCAGAATAATATTGTGGCATACGATATTAGCCAGTGCTCCCTGATACCTTATCTCTCCCATACCCACTTCCGCTTCTTCAGTCTTCCTCCTGACTCATTCAAGTAGCACCACAAGGCATTTTATAAGCACTACCTCCAGAGTTACTCAAGTTAAAGTTGTTAACAAGAATGCTACAAAATACCAACTTTCCTGCCTCTACAACTCCATTTGAAGGAGTCAAGATGGGGGTCCCAGAATGGTGGGCGGCCCTTGAAGGATTTCTTCCACTCCATTCCAACCCCCACACACTCCCTCTCTTTCCAACACTGACTGCCTTGAGAACCATCAGGACTAATCCTATACCATGCTCTCTCCAATGTGACTGTATATCATCCAAATGGGATGTTAGAAATAATTAACAGGTGCTAATCGATCTTACAATAAGCCTACATTGAGCTTCAATCAGGCACCAGCCTGTGTCAACTTCCTTACATCTTTTTTTCTAGCTGCCACAAAGCTAGGTCGCAGGTGTTTGTTACCAGCTTAGAACAATTTAATTGTGACACAGCGAGATTTAGTTTGGCTCTTAATCTGCCTGCCTATGACATCTTCCTAAACCATGGCTTAAACACATGCAAATGAAAGACACCCATTTGCAGTTTTTCTGGTGTGAATCCTGAAAGTTACGTTTTTTTGTGTTTTTCTTTTTCTTTTGAAGGTTTCCCAGCCCCCCACCTCCATTTTTTCTCTGGTAGGCTTATTGTAAATGTATTAAATCTAGGAAAAGATGTCATCAAAAAGAGGAAAACAGGTGGGGAAGAAAGATGAAAACACTGACAGTTCACTTCTGCTTTGCAGCTGTGAGAACCACATATTTGAATTGTGTTACCTCCCTCACCAACCTAATTAATTCTCTTTTTAAAAAAGCCACATCTTCTTCCTTCAATCAGTGTCAACAGTCAATTATAATCTTTCATCACCCGAAGTGTAATAACACAAACGTTATCAAGGAAGAAAACAGTTGGACTGACAAGATTAGCAATTCACTCCTTTCTTGATTTTGTAATCACATAGTATGCAGTAGTTTACAATAATATACATCCAAGTTTGCCAGTAAATTACTCTATAAAGGCTGTGTGTAAATTTCCCATCATGTCATGTCTAACTTTGGCACAGAAACTCATGTCTTCTTGTAGGAGTCACGGGATGAATTAAGACCAGCACTTTAGAGAGCTCTTTCCTCATGCATTAACCACTGTAGAGGAACATTAATTATGTGAAGAGATGCATACTTGGTGAAATATGTAACCATGAATGGCATTTAGGGCCAACAGAAAAAACGAGACAGCTGACAGTGACAGAAGGTGTTTCACCAGTGCTAAGATTAACACTTTGCTGTCATGTACTGGAAGACAGAATGTTTCTTGCCTTATGGGGTCAAGTCTTTGTTGAAATGAGTTGGGACTGTTTCCTAAAGTCTTTGGGGATCCCAACTTTGTTATAAACGCAGAAAATCACACTTCCCCCAGAGGGTGTGAGTGTAAAAGGTATGGATTTTCGTCCACAAACTGGAGTGCGAAAGGAATGTCACATATATTTTAAGAAATTCAACAAATCTGATTCCCAGCCCTCATCTGCCAGGCTGGGCCGGGAGGGGGTGGGGCATACAAGCTCCTCTTTACCAAAGCTCCCTCACCTCCTAGGAGTTATACAAAATCATGGAGGCTATGTGATGTTTACTAAGTGAATAAGGGGTTGTGAATTCCTGTCCATTCATAATTACTGGGGTCCATGGAACCTAGTGACCCTGGGGCTCCAATTCCTGCTGGCTTCAGTAACACTGCTCTGCCATCCCCTCTGGTTTACCACTTTAAGCATTTCCCTGGGTCCAAACCCTGGCTTACCTCAGGCAGTGGAGCACAAAGGCCCTGGCTACTTTCTTGAATGGAGGGATTAAAGAATTGGAAGAAAGAGGGAGATTACTGCTCAAATAAATGCTGTAAAGTTGTAGATCTTGTTTTTGGTTTAGAGCCTCTTCTCTACCTGGTGTTATTTTCCTAGCTTCCAGGAGGGTTCACCGCCAGCACCCTTACCAAGGGGGTACGCGGCTTCCGCCCCATGTAATCCGTGGGGCCCTTTGCCTTACCATTTGCTGCTGCATCAAGCCCATTCCTTCAGTCTAGACTCTGAAGGGAGTTTCTCCTCCTGGGTGGCCTCAGTAACTTCTGCCAGTCCTATTTGACAGTGATCACAGCTCTTCTGACTCCCTCTATTGAGAAACCTGGAACACATCTCCTACTTTCCCAGAGTCGTCTTCATCATTTCTATTAGGACCCCTCCAGGCCCTCCTACCGGGAGCACTGTGATCCCATAACGATATCCCAGGAAGGCATGAAGATTAGGCCCCTACATAAACCACTGCTGCAGTCACCCAGTGTTAGCACAGGGTCAGATCTTGGCAACCAACTGGAAATGCAGCAAAAGCAGAGTATTTCTTAATGAGAACATATACTCTAGTCATTCATAACCAACCAAAATATAACCAAAGTGGATAATTTATGTAAGACCTTGCCAAGCTCAGCATGCTCAGTGCCTTCCACTAGACAAACTCCCACCAAGACTGAATTAACATATATCTATTACAAATCAAACAAAAAATGCACATGCATTGCTTTAGATGCTACGTACTGAGTTCATTTCACACAGTGAAAGCATAGATCTCATGCACAGACTACCACATGATAGTCTGCAGCTCTCAAATGTGCTGGTGGAAGGTGTGTTATGTGCCACTTGCATTTCCAGTAGCCAGAACGTCCTTGGTGGATGTGACTGGTGGGGGCACCTAACCCCCTATGTAGGACGCACTATTTGCAAGCAGGAATATAGGATGGCAGGTGAAGAGCAATGCCAGAGTAGAACATGTATTCAACGGCAAGTTACTGATAATGAGCTATAAGGAATTAAGAATTCTTGCTTTTTTTTTAAGGGCATTGTTTTAATTAATTAATTGTTGAATACCACAATTTCCAAGCATTGTGCTAAACTATGGAAATAGAAAGCTGAAACAACTCAGATACAGATTTCAAAGAGCTTGTAGTCTGATGCAGTAACTATGCTTATTGGTGATTTCTACCAGAATACCACTTATTGGTATTCTGAAAAATACAGTATTTCTTTACAGTTTTTCTATGCCAAATTAGGATCATACTAAATGTACAGTTCTATACCGTTTTATTCCTTAACACTATTTTGTACGCATTTCTTATATCTTTGAAAATAGACGTTTTAATGACTTCATGACATTCTATCAAATGGATGCTCCATAATTGTTTAAATAAATTCATTAATGTTGAACAAATCAAATTTGTTTCCAGACTTACTTTATTATAAATATTGACCCTCATGAACATCCTTCTATATAAATCTATCTGCATTTATCTGATTTCTTCCTTAAAATACACTCCTAGAAAGAATGGGCCCTTATTTGGCAATTGTTTGTGAATATTTTAAGATTCTTAAAACATAGGCCATAGTGATTTTCTATTTGGTTTAATGAAAAGTTTTAGTAATGGATGGCACTGACGGTAGCACAATTTGTAAAGTAATTAACAGCATGAGTTATATAGTTTAATGTGTAATAGGGAAAATTTAAGGCTGTATATGTGTTATTAGAATAAAAAATATGACTTTACAACACAAACAGTGAAACATTGTAAATTATGGACTATAATTAACAATACAATTATAAAAGTGTTCCTTCTGGAAGATGGCGGCTTAGTAAGACGCGCGGATCTTAGTTTCTTCTCCAGGACACCTACTAGGGGAGTAGAAACGATACAGAAAGCGCCCAAAGCCACAACAGAGATAAAAAAGACAGCGTACCCCATCCTGGAACGGCTGGCTGGCTGAGAGAAGCAGCTCGGGTGAGATCGCCGAGGCGCGCGGGCCTTACCGGGCGGGGTGGCAAGCGGCCGGAGTTACTCCCTTCCCCCTTCCCGGGCCGGCTGGGAGAATTGGAGAGGCGGTCCCCTGAAACAAAGACAGCTGGCGCCCACACCACGCGCAGCCCCCGGACCAACTGAGAGAATTGGATCGGAAACCCCCAGGCCGTGGAGAACGGTGACGGGTGGGGGAGGCCCCTTCCAAACCCGTGACTCCCGGGGAACGTGCACTCTCTCGGGCGGGCTGCTGCCGCTGGCGCCCTCCCGCCACGCTTGTTGCCCAGGGCCGACTAGGAAATTCGGACGGGCTCTTTCCCGGGCTGCGGCGACCAGCAACCCTCCCTGCGTTTGGACCGAGGGCCGGCTCAAGCCGCTTCGGCTAGCGAACCCCCAGGACGGCGAGAGTTTTCCAAAGTTTAAGGTCCCACAGCACCTTTTACTGGTGGGACCCGCAGACAAACGTGTGCCACGAGCGCCACCTACTGGGCAGGATAAGAAAAACAGAACCCAGAGATTTCACAGAAAAATATTACAACCTTGCTGGGTCCAACACCAAGAGAAATCTGAATAAATGCCCAGACACCAGCAGCAGAAGATAACTGTCCACGCTCAAAAGATTGAGAATATGGCTCAGTCAAAGGAACAAACCAATAGCTCAAATGAGACACAAGAGCTGAGACAACTAATCCTGAATATACGAACAGAAATGGAAAACCTCTTCAAAAATGAAATCGATAAATTGAGGGAGGACATGAAGAGGACATGGGCTGAACATAAAGAAGAAATAGAAAAACTGAAAAAACAAATCGCAGAACTTATGGAAGTGAAGGATAAAGTAGCAAACATAGAAAAAATAATGGATAGTTACAATGATAGATTTAAAGAGACAGAAGATAGAATTAGTGATTTGGAGGATGGAACATCTGAATTCCAAAAAGAAACAGAAACTATAGGGAAAAGAATGGAGAAATTTGAACAGGGTATCAGGGAACTCAAGGACAATATGAACCGCACAAATATACGTGTTGTGGGTGTCCCAGAAGGAGAAGAGAAGGGAAAAGGAGGAGAAAAACTAATGGAAGAAATTTTCACTGAAAATTTCCCAACTCTTATGAAAGACCTAAAATTACAGATCCAAGAAGTGCAGCGCACCCCAAAGAGATTAGACCCAAATAGGCGTTCTCCAAGACACTTACTAGTTAGAATGTCAGAGGTCAAAGAGAAAGAGAAGATCTTGAAAGCAGCAAGAGAAAAACAATCCATTACATACAAGGGAAACCCAATAAGACTTTGTGTAGATTTCTCAGCAGAAACCATGGAAGCTAGAAGACAGTGGGATGATATATTTAAAATACCAAAAGAGAAAAACTGCCAACCAAGACTCCTATATCCAGCAAAATTATCCTTCAAAAATGAGGGAGAAATTAAAACATTCTCAGACAAAAAGTCACTGAAAGAATTTGTGACCAAGAGACCAGCTCTGCAAGAAATACTAAAGGGAGCACTAGAGTCAGATACAAAAAGACAGAAGAGAGAGATATGGAAAAGAATGTAGAAAGAAGGAAAATCAGATATGATATATATAATACAAAAGGCAAAACGTTAGAGGAAAATATTATCCAAACAGTAATAACACTAAATGTCAATGGACTGAATTCCCCAATCAAAAGACATAGATTGGCAGAATGGATTAAAAAACAGGATCCTTCGATATGCTGTCTACAGGAAACACATCTTAGACCCAAAGATAAATATAGGTTGAAAGTGAAAGGTTGGGAAAAGATATTTCATGCAAATAACAACCAGAAAAGAGCAGGAGTGGCTATACTAATATCCAACAAATTAGACTTCAAATGTAAAACAGTTAAAAGAGACAAAGAAGGACACTATATACTAATAAAAGGAACAATTAAACAAGAAGACATAACAATCATAAATATTTACGCACCGAATCAGAATGCCCCAAAATACGTGAGGAATATACTGCAAACACTGAAAAGGGAAATAGACTCATATACCATAATAGTTGGAGACTTCAACTCACCACTCTCATCAAGGGACAGAACATCTAGACAGAGGATCAACAAAGAAATAGAGAATCTGAATATTACTATAAATGAACTAGACTTAATAGACATTTATAGGACATTACATCCCACAACAGCAGGATACACCTTTTTCTCAAGTGCTCATGGATCATTCTCAAAGATAGACCATATGCTGGGTCACAAAGCAAGTCTCAACAAATTTAAAAAGATTGAAATCTTACACAACACTTTCTTGGACCATAAAGGAATGATGTTGGAAATCAATAATAGGCAGAGTGCCAGAAAATTCACAAATACGTGGAGGCTCAACAACACACTCCTAAACAACGACTGGGTCAAAGAAGAAATTGCAAGAGAAATTAGCAAATACCTCGAGGCGAATGAAAATGAAAACACAACATATCAAAACTTATGGGACGCAGCAAAGGCAGTGCTAAGAGGGAAATTTATTGCTCTAAATGCCTATATCAGAAAAGAAGAAAAGGCAAAAATTCAGGAATTAACTATCCATTTGGAAGAACTGGAGAAAGAACAGCAAGCTAACCCCAAAGCAAGCAAAAGGAAAGAAATAACAAAGATTAGAGCACAAATAAATGAAATTGAAAACATGAAAACAATAGAGAAAATCAATAAGGCCAGAAGTTGGTTCTATGAGAAAATCAATAAGATTGATGGGCCCTTAGCAAGATTGACAAAAAGAAGAAGAGAGAGGATGCAAATAAATAAGATCAGAAATGGAAGAGGAGACATAACTACTGACGTCACAGAAATAAAGGAGGTAATAACAGGATACTATGAACAACTTTACGCTAATAAATACAACAATTTAGAGGAAATGGACGGGTTCCTGGAAAGACATGAACAACCAACTTTGACTCAAGAAGACATAGATGACCTCAACAAACCAATCACAAGTAAAGAAATTGAATTAGTCATTCAAAAGCTTCCTAAAAAGAAAAGTCCAGGACCAGATGGCTTCACATGTGAATTCTACCAAACGTTCCAGAAAGAATTAGTACCAATTCTCTTCAAACTCTTCAAAAAAATCGAAGTGGAGGGAAAACTACCTAATTCATTCTATGAAGCCAACATCACCCTCATACCAAAACCAGGCAAAGATATTACAAAAAAAGAAAACTACAGACCAATCTCTCTAATGAATACAGATGCAAAAATCCTCAATAAAATTCTAGCAAATCGTATCCAACAGCACATTAAAAGAATTATACATCATGACCAAGTAGGATTCATCCCAGGTATGCAAGGATGGTTCAACATAAGAAAATCAATTAATGTAATACACCATATCAACAAATCAAAGCAGAAAAATCACATGATCATCTCAATTGATGCAGAGAAGGCATTCGACAAGATTCAACATCCTTTCCTGTTGAAAACACTTCAAAAGATAGGAATACAAGGGAACTTCCTTAAAATGATAGAGGGAATATATGAAAAACCCACAGCTAATATCATCCTCAATGGGGAAAAATTGAAAACTTTCCCCCTAAGATCAGGAACAAGACAAGGATGTCCACTATCACCACTATTATTCAACATTGTGTTGGAGGTTCTAGCCAGAGCAATTAGACAAGAAAAAGAAATACAAGGCATCAAAATTGGAAAGGAAGAAGTAAAACTATCACTGTTTGCAGACGATATGATACTATACGTCGAAAACCCGGAAAAATCCACAACAAAACTACTAGAGCTAATAAATGAGTACAGCAAAGTAGCAGGTTACAAGATCAACATTCAAAAATGTGTAGCATTTCTATACACTAGTAATGAACAAGCTGAGGGGGAAATCAAGAAACGAATCCCATTTACAATTGCAACTAAAAGAATAAAATACCTAGGAATAAATTTAACTAAAGAGACAAAAAACCTATATAAAGAAAACTACAAAAAACTGCTAAAAGAAATCACAGAAGACCTAAATAGATGGAAGGGCATACCGTGTTCATGGATTGGAAGACTAAATATAGTTAAGATGTCAATCCTACCTAAATTGATTTACAGATTCAATGCAATACCAATCAAAATCCCAACAACTTATTTTTCAGAAATAGAAAAACCAATAAGCAAATTTATCTGGAAGGGCAGGGTGCCCCGAATTGCTAAAAACATCTTGAGGAAAAAAAACGAAGCTGGAGGTCTCGCGCTGCCTGACTTTAAGGCATATTATGAAGCCACAGTGGTCAAAACAGCATGGTATTGGCATAAAGATAGATATATCGACCAATGGAATCGAATAGAGTGCTCAGATATAGACCCTCTCATCTGTGGACATTTGATCTTTGATAAGGCAGTCAAGCCAACTCACCTGGGACAGAGCAGTCTCTTCAATAAATGGTGCCTAGAGAACTGGATATCCATATGCAAAAGAATGAAAGAAGACCCATCTCTCACACCCTATACAAAAGTTAACTCAAAATGGATCAAAGATCTAAACATTAGGTCTAAGACCATAAAACAGTTAGAGGAAAATGTTGGGAGATATCTTATGGATCTTACAACTGGAGGCGGTTTTATGGACCTTAAACCTAAAGCAAGAGCACTGAAGAAGGAAATAAATAAATGGGAACTCCTCAAAATTAAACACTTTTGTGCATCAGAGAACTTCATCAAGAAAGTAGAAAGACAGCCTTCACAATGGGAGACAATATTTGGAAATGATATATCAGATAAAGGTCTAGTATCCAGAATTTATAAAGAGATTGTTCATCTCAACAACAAAAAGACAGCCAACCCAATTACAAAATGGGAAAAAGACTTGAACAGACACCTCTCAGAAGAGGAAATACGGATGGCCAAGAGGCACATGAGGAGATGCTCAATGTCCCTGGCCATGAGAGAAATGCAAATCAAAACCACAATGAGATATCATCTCACACCCACCAGAATGGCCATTATCAACAAAACAGAAAATGACAAGTGCTGGAGAGGATGCGGAGAAAGAGGCACACTTATCCACTGTTGGTGGGAATGTCAAAGGGTGCAACCACTGTGGAAGGCAGTTTGGCGGTTCCTCAAAAAGCTGAATATAGAATTGCCATACGACCCAGCAATACCATTGCTAGGTATCTACTCAAAGGACTTAAGGGCAAAGACACAAACGGACATTTGCACACCAATGTTTATAGCAGCATTATTTACAATTGCAAAGAGATGGAAACAGCCAAAATCTCCATCAACAGAAGAGTGGCTAAACAAACTGTGGTATATACATACGATGGAATATTATGCAGCTTTAAGACAAGATAAACTTATGAACCATGTAATAACATGGATGGACCTAGAGAATATTATGCTGAGTGAATCCAGCCAAAAACTAAAGGACAAATACTGTATGGTCCCACTGATGTGAACGGACATTCGAGAATAAACTTGAAATATGTCATTGGTAACAGAGTTCAGCAGGAGTTAGAAACAGGGTAAGACAATGGGTAATTGAAGCTGAAGGGATACAGACTGTGCAACAGGACTAGATACAAAAACTCAAAAATGGACAGCACAATAATACCTAATTGTAAAGTAATCATGTTAAAACACTGAATGAAGCTGCATCTGAGCTATAGGTTTTTGTTTTGTTTTGTTTTGTTTTGTTTTGATTTTACTATTATTACTTTTATTTTTTTCTCTATATTAACATTCTATATCTTTTTCGGTTATGTTGCTAGTTCTTCTAAACCAATGCAAATGTACTAAGAAATGATGATCATGCATCTATGTGATGATGTTAAGAATTAATGATTGCATGTGTAGAATGGTATGATCTCTAAATGTTGGGTTAATTTCTTTT
Source organism: Tamandua tetradactyla (assembly GCF_023851605.1). Classification (NCBI taxonomy): domain Eukaryota; kingdom Metazoa; phylum Chordata; class Mammalia; order Pilosa; family Myrmecophagidae; genus Tamandua; species Tamandua tetradactyla. The sequence continues at coordinate 176,637,818 of NC_135327.1, read as the reverse complement.
TTTCCGTTAATTAAAAAAAAAAAAAAAAGAGAAGGGATAATTGGAGATGAAGGGATACAGACTGTACAACGGGACTGGATATAAAAACTCAGAAATGGACAGCACAATACTACCCAATTGTAATGTAATTATGTTAAAACACTGAATGAAGCTGCATGTGAGGTATAGGTTTTTTGTTTTTGTTTTTTTTGTTTTTTTTTCTTTCTATTATCGTTTTAATTCTTATTCTGTTGTCTTTTTATTTCTTTTTCTAAATCGATGCAAATGTACTAAGAAATGATGAATATGCAACTATGTGATGTTATTAAGAATTACTGATTGTACATGTAGATTGGAATGATTTCTAATTGTTTTGTTAATTCTTTTTTTAATTAATAAAAAAAAAAATCTGAAAAAAAAAAAAAAGTGTTCCTTCATGAACTGTAGCAAATGTAGCATGTTAATGTAAGGTGTTAATATTAGGGTAGTATATGGGAACTGGAACTCTATATTTTATGCATGATTTCTCCGTAAACCTAACCACTGTGCTCAGTTAGTTAAGGCTATGGAGGAATACTAGAAGTTAGCATAACTCCAAATGGTACCCAAACAGAAAAATAAAACATAATTATTTTACTTCTACCATTAAAAAACATAAAGCAATAACTCAATTTCCAATGGGTTTTCTGTTTATTTTTCCAAAAAGTTATATAGGAAATACCAAAGATGTTAGGAATGGGAAAATTTAAGAGGAAGAAAGATTCTATAAAAGTAAATTTGTATATAATGTGATGAAGTGAGCTAACATGGATGGTTCCCTGTTCCATAAATAGAGCGAGGTTGGGAAAAAGTATAACAAGTAAGAAAGAAAGGAATAGAGTGCAGAAGAAAGGGAGAAGGAGAGAGGGTAGGACAGAGGAAAGGAAAAAAGTTAAGCTAGAAATTGGAAGAACATATTTGTAACACATAATTAATAAAGGACTACTATATAGCATTTATAAAGAACTCCTAAAATCAAGGAAAAGACAAACTACCCAACAGGAGAATAGGCAAAAAAGACGTGAACTGTATTTCAAGGATTAAAAAACACCCCTGGCCACTAAACATGAAAGGATGCTCCATCTCATTAATAATTAGGGAAAGGCATCCTAAAACCAGAGTGATACATCACGTTACATGCATCAATTGGCCAAAATTGAAAAGTCTGAATATTTCATGTGTTGGTGATGATTGCATCAATGGAATACTTTTATACAATACTGTGAATTACAAATTGGTACCACCAACTTGGAAAATAATTTGTTGTTTTATTTTAAAGCTAAAAAATGTCCAATAAATTCCACTACTGACTATAACTGTAGAGAAACTCCTGCACATATGCCCCGGTCGACATACACAAGATTGTCCACAACAGTACTAACTGCTTGGCAAAAACTAGAAACAACCAAAGTGGCCATTGACAAGGAAATATGAAAAATGAAAAATAATAAAATAACTACATCATCCACAAAGATGAATCCCCAAAACCATAATGTTGAGGTGAAAAACAAGTCTCAGAAGACAAACAGAATGATAACATTTTTATAAAGCTAAAAGAATTAGCGACATCAAAGACTACTCTTCAAAAGACACAAGGTTGGGGTGCAAGGATAGTTAAGTGCTACAATTGTCGCCTGCCATGCAGGAGACCTGGATTTGATTTCTGCCCGCCACATCTCAAAACAAATTAAATTTAAAAAATCAACAAATGGTGCTCCAATAACAGGATAGTCCCATGGAAAAAGAATGAAATGTGACCCCCACGATACAGCACATACACACACACAAAAAAGATAAGGGAATGAATGGTAAACTGAAAATTCAGAAGTGTAGCTATCTCTGCCCTCCTGGGACCTACATTTTAGTAAGGATGAACATGCAATAAATAAGATAAATTATTAAAATAAATGTTAGATGATAAAAAGTGCTCTGGAGAAAAATGAAGCAGGGAAAGGGTATGAGGAGTGTTTGGGTGGGATGGGGTGGTGGTTTAGATTTGGAGATTTTTAAATGGGATCATCAGGGGAAACCTAAAATAGAGACGTGAGTAAATCTGAAAAGGTGAGGGAGTGAGCTGTGTTCTGCAAAATAAAAAATATATATTTATTTTGCAGAATTCATAGTTAGATCAAGAAATTTGCTACAGTTTACAAGCACTACAGTTTCAGGGCAAATAGATTGGATCTTTGTACCCAAATTCTATGATGCAATAAACATAAAATTTAAATATTCCACAGCGGCATGAACATTTTTGACTTTACAATTGGTAGGAATCACTGTTTCTTCAAGGACTTAGAGAATTAGAGGCATGCATTAGGATAATAGACTTTTCAAGAGAACCTTATAAACCAGGGTGAAAATTAGATTTGGGGATTTAGTTTCTGGGATTCTAATTTAACATGCTGTGAGATTCACCTTATCAAATTGTAAACTAATCTCTCATGCCAACAACTGCCTGGGTTAATAAAAAACCTGGAGCTTTTCTCATGCTAATAAATAAAAGAAAATATAAAACTGCAGACCTTTCTCCCTTCTTAAATGCAAGTAAGTAGTATGTGACCTTAGTTGAGCTGCTCTGATTTGATCAAAGCATTATAATTAATGGGTCAAATTCAGCTCATTTTTTAGAGTTCTTGTTCAGCAAAATTTGCCTCATATGCTATTTTAAAACAATGATGACATAGATTCTCTCTCAGGCTAGGTTGATGATTTTTACTGAGGAGCTACTCCTCATGTGTTGATTTCATAATCTTTATAAAACAATGTTCTAGTCTATCAACAGAGTTTGGGATTAAGTTTTTTTAATTAATTAAGTCTTTCAATGAAGAGTTTTCACACATGACCGCTTTTCAAAAAATGTTTGAAAACAATTAAATACAATGCTCATGGGTGTGGAGATTCAAGAGACATATATACAGGTATGCAGTATCTCACCGACATTGTAACGACAAGCCTTTGTTTACCGGGTTTGCCAATTTCTGGGGACCCTCATGCCTCTTCTCCCTCCAGAGACTCTAGTCCAGTTCCATCTGGCTGCAGAATTCTGCTAAGAGTTGTTGCTATTCACTGGCTGCCAACCAAAGCCTGGTTTTCACTCCCCTGCCCTACCCCCGCCCCCACACTGCTCTTTTATTTTTTGGTTTGTCTTTTTTACTTAGGAAATAAATATTATGTACATAAAAATATAATAAATATAAACATATATGTGTGTGAGTGTCATATATAGATATATTTATTGTTTTAGTGGATTTTTCTGGTCCTGCTTCTGTGTTGTTTTTTTTTCTATTTACATACTTATCCTATTTTGCAACTTACTGGTTTTTGTAAAAAAAAAGGGAAACCACTTTGAGTAGTATAACTGAAACTTCATTTAGAACATAAACATAGTTTCAAGCAATTTCTTCACAGTTAATCCAAAGAATGACATATCTAACTTCCATGTAAAGTTGGATTTTTAATCTTGCCTGATAATGTGGTAGGCTCTCATAATTTTTGCTGTTCAACCATTTTTCTCGATCTTGCTATCTGATTCCATACATTTCAGAATGTTCAATGGATTTGTAATAAACTTCCTAGAAGGTAAATGTCGTGCTCATTGCTTGCCTGGATTCTTGGCTTGTATTATTTTTTTAATTAGAGAAGTAAGTTTATAGAGGAATCATGTAAAAATTACAGCATTTCTATATACTCTCTATGACATGCTGACATTGCATTGATGTGATACATTTGTGGCAACTGATGAAAGAATATTAAAATTGTACTATTAACTATAGTCCTTAGTTTACATTACGTGTATTTTTCCCCAGTATACTGCCCTACTGTTAACACCTTGTATTAGTGTGGTACATTTGCTAAAGTTCATGAAAGAACATTTTTATACTTGACTATCATCTATAGTGCATTGTTGCAATACGGTTCACTCTGTTATATGTAATTCAGTGCTGTTAATTACACTCACAATAATGTGCTACCATGACAACCGTCCACATCCTAAACTTTACAATCAACCTAAATAGAAATTCTGTACAAATTAAGCATTAGCTCCCCATTCTCTACCCCTGAACCAGCCCCTGGTAACGTATATTCTAGATTCCAACTCTATGAATTTGCTTATTCAAATTATTTCATATCAGTGAGATAATACAATATTGTCCTTTTGTGTCTGGCTTATTTCACTCAACATTCAAAGTTCATCTTCAAGGTTCATCTGTGTTGTTCCATGTATTGGAACTTCATTCCCTTTTACAGCTTAATAATATTCCACTGTATGTATATATCACATTTTGTTTATCTACTCATTGGTTAATGGACACTTGGGTTGCTTCCATCTTTTGGCAATTGTGAATAATGTTGCTCTGAACATTGGTGTGTGAATATCTGTTTGAGTCCCTGCTTTCAAATCTTTTGAGTACATACCTGGTAGAGGGATTGCCAAGTCATATGGTAGTTCTATACTTCTCTTTCTGAAGATCCACCAAATTGTCTTCCACAGTAGTGGAAGTTATTGCACCATTTTACATTCCCACCAGCAATGAATGACAACTTCTATTTTTCTACATCCTTTCCAACTTATAATTTTCTGTTTTTTTGTTTTTTGTTTTTTGTTTTTTTTTTTGCATGGGTAGGCACTGGGAATTAAACCCAGGTCTCCTGCATTGACAGGCGAGAACTCTGCCACTGCGCCACCATCACCTGCCCTCTGCTTTTTTTTTTAATAGTAGCTATTCTAGTGGGCATGACATGGTATCTCATTGTCTTTTTGCTCCGAATTGCCTTAAAAGCTAGTGATATTGAACTTCCAGGAAGATAGTAGACTAGGATAGACTAAGTACACCTTCACTCCAAGGAATAGTGAGAGAAGTGACAGAAAAACAACCAGGACAGTGGTTCTAGGGTGAAAATTATCTGAGAGGGTCTGCTATACTACATAGAGAGTTCCTTCATGAAAAAGTTGAGGAATTGAGATGCAAAGAACTGGGTCAGTGGACTCCATCAGGACTCCACCAGAGATAAGAGGCTGGCCCATGAAAGTGCCTGCTACTTCAGCTAGCTTGGGATATCAGTGCCCTCAGCTTTTCAGCTCAGAGCTCCCTTGGGGAACCTGGAAGCCAGTAAATGAGATTTCCCTGCTTGTAGAGACCATCCAACTACTGCACTAAGCCAAGCAAAGGCCTGAGCCCTCAGAAGTGCACAGAGAGCAAGACAGGGACTACAGGGACTAGGAAACAAGCCAAGCTGCACCCCTTGACCGCCCCAAGTCCATATGCTCAAGTGTACCACCTTCCCTGACCATGACCCCTTCACCCCATGCACCCAGCCCCGCCCCGCATGCCCAAGAACCTGTACCCCGCTCCCACCCACTGCACCTTGCCTACCCCACACCGGACCCCAGTGCACACCCACAACCCCCATGTGCCCCATGCACATGTGCATCTGCGCCCCTGCATCCCATGCACAAGCACACCCCCCTCTGTACTCTCCCCACACCCCCCTCACACACTCATATGCACCCACACCCTGCACGTGCAGGCACCTGCATACTGGCCCCCACTGCCCCATGCACATGTACACCCCTACCCCACCCCATCCACCCCCCCTGCTCTACCACCCACATGCCCCATGCATGCACACACCAGTGGCTGCACCCCTACCTCCATGGCCCACCACTCCACCCTGCACCAAGCTCCCCACCCCCATGAACACCCACACTCTGGCCCCTGGCCCCAGTGCCCCTGCCCCCTTATCCCCGTACCCTGTGCACCCACACAACTGCCACAATCAACCTTCTAACATGCAAATACTAAAGGGAGTTCTGTCAGCTGAAAAAAAGTCAGGAGGGGGAGGTCTGGAGGAAGGCACAGAATTGAAGAATACCAGTAAGGGTAACTTAAAAGCTAAAAAAGAGAGAGAAAAGAATATATAGATCTGCCTCTTTGTCCCCTGTGCTGTCCTCCTGACCCCCACACTTAGTCCCTGGACCTCATGCTGCATACCCCATGCTCCTGGGCACCAGTATAGTGCCCCCACCCCACACCTAGCCCTGTGCTGCACTCCACCACTATGCCACTGTGTCCCACCCTATGTCCCACACCCTGCTCATCACCTGTCCTGTACATACAAAACCTTAGACAACTGAGGGAAATCAACTTTCAAAGAACCCTATCAAGATAATTAAGTTCCTCAAAGTCAACAAAAAAATCAGAAAGCATATGAAGATACAGACAGATACAGCCCAGCCTACTGACCAAATTAAAACAATGGAGGAGATATGGACTTTGGAAAAACTAATCAAAGATGTTCATACAATCCTACTAAATAAATTCAGTGGGTTAGCTAATGGCATAAAGGAGACTAAAAAAGATGCTAGAAGAGCATAAAGAAGAATTTTAAATAATAAGTAGAAAAATATCACAGAGACAAAAGATACTGTAGACCAAATAAAAAATATACGGGAGACAAACAACAGCAGATTTAAGAGGCAAAAGAATAAGTGAACTAGAGGACAGGACAATAAAATTCAAATACACAAAAAAACAAATGGCAAAAAAAGATGGAAAAATTTGAATTGGATCTCAGGGAAATGATGTACAAAACAAAGCACACAAATATAAGAATTATCAGTGTCCCAGAAGGAGAAGAGAAGAGAGTAACGGGCTAAGAAGATTAGTTGAGGAGATAATGGGGAAAAACTTCTCAGCCCTTAAAAAAGACATAAATATGCAAATCAAAGAAGCCCAGTGAACCCCAAATAGAATAAATCCAAATAGGCTTATTCCAAGACACAAACTAATCAATCTGTCAAATGTTGACAAGGAGCAGAAAATCCTAAAAGTGGCAAGAGAAAGCAGCTCACTACATACAAGGGAAATCACATAAGACTGAAATGGCTAATCAACAGGCACATGGACGTGAGAAGGTGGTGGCATGATATATTTAAGATCCTGAAAGAGAAAGACTTTCAGCCAAGAATCCTGTACCCAGCCAAACTGACCTTCAAAACTGGGGAGAAATTAAAAATTTTCAAAGACACACAAAGGCTGAGAGGATTTGTCAACAAGAGACCAGTCCTACAAGAAATACTAAAGGGAGTTCTGTCAGTTGAAAAAAAGTCAGGAGGGGGAGGTCTGGGGGAAGGCACAGAATTGAAGAATACCAGTAAGGGTAACTTAAAAGCTAAAAAGAGAAAGACAGAAAAGAATATATAGATTTGACAAATCAAAAAACAAATGATAAGATGGTAGATCAAGAATGCCTTTACAATAATAACTTTGTTAATGGATTAAACTCACCAATTGAAAGATACAGACTGAATGAAATCTGGTACCTGTGGGGACCACAACCTGCCAGACCATGAAAGAAATGCTACTGTCAAACTGCTAGTGTCATTTCTTGCTCTGTGCTATCAAGGAGAAGAAGCAACCGGACAGCAGACAAACCTATGATTATAGGAGCATCAGGATCTCATTTGGAACAGATCATGGGTGCTGTATGGTGGACCTTCAGAAAACAAAAGTTCTCAGACAGGTTTCCTGGGAATTTGTTTGTCCAAAACTCAAAAGGGCAACAGAAGGCAGTCAGATCTTTTGGTGAAGTTGAATCAACTCTTAGAAAAATGTCTAAGAAATTCTAAGTGTTTAGACACTGAATCTGTCTGTGTTGTTGCTGGTGAAAGGTTTGGCAAATAAACAATGATCTACATTGATTAAATCATGATGGGAATATTAATGATGCTGCCAGCATTGCTGCAACTGTGGCCCTATGTCACTTTCAAAGACCTGATGTGTCAGTTCAAGGAGAGGAAGTAATGTTGTAAACACCTGGAGAGCATGATCCTGTACCATTGAGTATTCACCATATGCCCATTTGTGTCAGTTTTGCCTTCTTCCAGCAAGGAACATATGTATTGTTGGATTCCAATGAATGAGAAGAATGTGCAATGGATGGGTTGCTGGGGATTGCTATGAATAAGCATTGAGAGATTTGTACCATCCAATTTAGTGGTGGAATAATGTTACTAAAAGATCAAGTTTAGAGATGCAGTAAAATAGTTGGTGTGAAAGCACAAATTACAGAGCTTATCCAGAAAGCATTGGAGGATGACCAGAAAGTTAGGAAACAAGGTGGAAAGTTTGGATTTGCAGAGTCTATAGCAGATAAAAGGATCACAGCATTTAAAACAGAAAAAGCCCCTAGTGATACCTCTGGAATAGAGGAGAAAGCAGAAGAAATCATTGCTGAAGCTAAATTTCCTTCAGAATTTGTTTCTAAACCTGCGTTATGGACCTCTGAAACTGCCCAAATTGGAGAGGGAATAGAAAACTTCTGGGGTGGTCTTGAAGATTCTGAGAAGGAAGATGAGGATGAAGGTGGCAATGATGAAGCTATCAATAGTATAAGAGTGGACACTGGAGTAAAAGTGTCCAATAATGGAAGCCAATATATCCCTATAGTACTCTGAGACAGTGAAGAGGAAGAAATGATCATTTTTGAACCAGACAAGAATCCAAAGAAAATAAGAACACAGACCATCAGTGGAAAACAAGAAGAAGCACCAACTAAAAAGCCAGTAAAAAAAAAAAGAAAGAAAGAAAAAGGAAAAGAGCCATTAATTAACACTAATAGAGTTATATATACTATTAAAAAGATATTTATTCAGTGCTAAAGAAAGATACAGATTGGCAGAACAGATTAAGAAATATGATCCGTTTATATGCTGCTTACAAGAGACTCATCTTAGACACAAGATACAAATAGGTTGAAAATGAAAGGATGCAAAAAGATGTTCCAGGCAAGCTGTAACCAAAAGAAAGCAGGAATCACTATATTAATATTAGACAAAATAGACTTTAAATGTAAAGACACGATAAGAGACAAATAAGGACACTACATATTAACAAAAGGGACAATTCACCAAGAAGAAATAACAATCATAAATGTTTATGCTCCCAATCAAGGAGTTTCAAAGTACATGAGGCAAATATTGAGAAAACTGAAGGGAGCAATAGATGTTTCAACAAAAATAGTAGCAGACTTCAATACACCACTCTCCATAGATAGAACAACCAGACAGAGGATCAACAAGGAAATAGAGAACTTGAACAGTTTGACAAATGAATTAGACCTAACTGATATATATATATATAGATCATTGCATCCCAAAACACTAGGATACATTCTCCTTTAGTGCTCATGGAACATTCTACAGGATAGAGCATACACTAGGGCAAAAACATTTTTTTTTAATTTATAAATTTTAAAAGATTGAAATTATTCAGAGCACTTTCTCTGATTATAATGGAATGAAGCTGGAAATCAATAACTACTGAAGAACCAGAACTTTATAAATAAATGGAGATTAAATAATACACTTTTTAACAACCAGTGGGTCAAAGAAGAAATTGCTAGAGAAATCAGTTGGTATCTGGAGATGAATGAAAATGAGAATATAATATATCAGTACTTACAGGATGCAGAAAAGGCAGTGCTGGGAGGGAAATTTATTGCACTAAATGCCTATAAGAAAAAGAAGAGCAAAACTTGAGGACTTAACAGCTCAGCTGGAAGAACTAGAGAAAGAAGAGCAAACTCACCCCAAAGTAAATAGAAGAAGAGAAATAACAAAGATTAAAGCAGAATTAAATGAATTGGAGAACAAAAGAACAATAGAAAGAATAAATAAAGCCAAAAGTTAGTTCTTGGAGAAAATCAATAAAATTGATGGGCCCCTAACTAGGCTAACAAAGAAAAAAAGAAAGAGGATGCAAATAAACAAAATCAGAAATGAGAGTGGGGTCATTACCATGGACCCTGAAGAAATAAAAACAATCATAAAAGGATATTATGAACAACTATGTACACCAACAAACTATATAACTTAGAGGAAATGGACAAATTCCTAGAAACACACAAACAAGCTACACTGACTCAAGAAGAAATAGATTTCAACAAACCAATCACAAGTGAAGAAATTCAATTAATCATTAAAACTCTTCCTATAAAGAAAAACCCAGGGCCATATGGCTTCACAGGGAAATTGTATCAAATATTCCAAAAGAACTAATATCAATCCTGCTCAAATGCTTCTAAAAAATTTGAGGAAAGAGGAACACTGCCTTGCTCATTTATGAAGCTGACATCACTCTAATAACAGAAATGGGTAAAGATACTATAAGAAAGGAAAACAACAGGCCAATCTCCCTAATGAATATGGATACAAAAATTCTCAACAAAATACTATCACATTGAATCCAATGACATATTAAAAGAATTATCCACTACAACCAAGTGGGGCTTATTCCAGGAATGCAAGGATGGTTCAACACAAGAAAATCAATTAATGTAATATGGCACATTAACAAATCAAAAGGGAAAATCATATGATCATCTTGGTTGATGCTGAAAAATCATCTGACAAAATTGAGAATCCTTTTCTGATTAAAAAAACACTTCAAAAGTATAAATAGAAGGAAAATTTCTCAATATAATAAAGGGCATATATGAAAAACCCATAGTCAGCACTGTTCTCAACAGTGAGAGACTGAAAGCCTTCCCCCTAAGATCAGGAACAAGACAAAGGATATCTTCAGTCACCAGCATGATTCAACATTGTACTAGAAGTTCCAGCTAGAGCAATCAGGCAGGAAAAAGAAATAAAAGACATCCAAGTTGGAAAGGATGAAGTAAAACTTTCATTATTTGCTGATTACATAATATACTTGGAAAACCTTGAGGAATCTATCACAAAGCTTCTTGAGATAATAAATCCAGCAAAGTGGTGAGATATAAGATTTCCTTGCAAAAATCAGCAATGTCTCTATACACAAGGAATGACCTAACTGAGGAGACAATTAAGGAAAAAGTTCTATTCAAAATAGTAACTAAAATAATCAAGTATTTAGGAATAAACTTAACTAGGGATGTTAAGGAGCTGTACACAGGAAACTACATAACATTGCTAAAAGAAATCAAAGAAGATATAAATAGGTGGAAAGACATCCTCTGCTCATGGATAAGAAGGTTAAATGTAGCTAAGATGTCAATTCTACCCAAATTGACTTACTGATTCAACACAATATCAATAAAAATTCCAACAACCTACTTTAAGATTTGAAAAAACTAGGTAGCAAATTCATTTGGAAAGGAAAGAAATCTAGAATAGCTAAAATATTCTAAAAAAAAAGAATGAAGTGGGAGGATTAACAGTTCCTTATTTTAAAGCAAGTAAAAAATATATTATAAAGCCACACTGGTCAAAAGAGCATGGTATTGGTACAAAGATAGAATAATTGACCAATGGAATTGAATTGAGAGTGTGGAAATAGACCACCAAATCTATGGTTAACTGATCTTCAACAAAGCCCCCAAATCCAGTGAACTGCAACAAAACAGTCTTTTCAATAAATGGGCATGGGAGAATTAGATATCAATAGACAAAATGATGAGAGTCTTTTGTCTTTTATTCTTTGCAAAATTTATATTCTATACAAACATTAACACAAAGTAGATCAAAGGCCTAAATATAAGAGCTACTGCCATAAAACTCCTAGAAGAAAATATAGGAAAATGTCTTCATGACCTAGTAATGGGACGTAGTTTATTAAACTTTACACTCAGCAATGAAAGAAAAAATAGATAAATAGGAACTCTTGAAAATCAAATGCTTCTGTGCCTCAAAAGACTTTGTTAAAAAGGTGAAGAGGTGGCCAACTCAATGGGAAAAAGTATTTGGAAATCACATATCAGATAAAAGTTTGATATCCTGTATACATAAAGAGATCATACAACTCAACAACAAAAGAACAAACAATCCAACTCTAAAATGGGCTAAAGATATGAATAAACATTTTTCCAAAGAGCAAAGACAGGTGGCTAAAAAGCACATGAAGAGAGGCTCATTCTCATTAACTATAAGGGAAATGCTGATTAAGATTACAATGAGATATGACATCACACCTATAAGAATGACTACTATTAAACAGGAGACTGCAAGTGTTGGAGAGAATGTGGAGAAATTGGGACACTTATACTGCTCGTGGGAATGTATAAATGGTATAGCCACTATGGAAGACAGTTTGGTGGTTCCTTAGAAAACTAAATATTGAGTTACCCTATGGCCCAGCAACACCAGTATATACCCAGTATATATTTCAGTATATACCCAGAAGAACTAAAAGCAATGAAACAGACAGACATTTGAACACTAATGTTCATAGCAGCATTATTCACAATTGCCAAAAGACAGAAACGACCCAAGTACCCATCAACAGAGGAGTGGATAAACAAAATGTGGTATGTACATATGATGGAATATTATGCAGCAGTAAGATGAAATGACGTCCTGAAGCACATGACAAGATGGATGAACCTTGAGGACATAATGCTCAGTGAAATAAGCCAGACACAAAAGGATAGATACTGTATGATTTCGCTTTTATGACCATGGTAAAGGTAAACGCAAGGGCTTGTGATACAGAATATAGGGGCTCTAGAGATACACAGAAGCTTTTGATGGGTGAATGGATAGCTAATGGGGTTGCCATTATTGCCATATTGAAGGTGAACATGATTGAAAGGGGTCGTATAGACCTGTATATCCCACTGATTAACACTACAAATATGAGTTCTTGCATGAGCTACAAGGTATGAATCTTGTACAAAGACTAAATAATACCAGGGTACAGGAGGAAAACTACGATTATACACTATGGTCTATGTTTAACAGGAAGACATCAACAGTACCACAGCAATACCAGGGGTAAACAGCTGGGGGGGAAGGAGAAGAGTTAAGGGGAGGTTTGGATGCTCTATTGGTGAGGGTGTGTTTATCAGTTATTTTTCTCTTGGGAGCAATGAAAATTGAATGTTGATGATTATACAATTAAGTGAGGATAGTGTGAGAAATGGGTTATTGACTTTGGACACTGTAAATGATGCCCAATGGATGGAGGTGGTTGAAGGGTACACTGACTGAGAAGTGCAATGACAAACTCTCTATGTACATATGATCAAATATTGTGCAGCTACAGAAAGGAATGAAGTAATGAGTCATGCAGCATTGTGAATGACTCTAGGGGACACTATGTGAGCAAATATTGTATGGTCTCTTAGAAAATAATTATAAAATATTGGGGCCTAGATTGTAAGCTCTTACAGCAGTCACATTTATTCTGGCGTTGTAATTATTTCTAGATTTTGAGATCTGTGCTATATATGTATAACCTGGTATTTCCTTGCAATTCTGGGTACCTATGTGAAAACTAAGACTCAGAGTAGGAGTTCTACAGTTCTGAAAGTCAGTATTGCCACATCCAACTGTTAAAGAAACTGAAAGACATCAGACTTCTATTAGAAATAAGCAAGAAGTTGATCAGCTTGGGACTAAGATAAATCAGAATACAGGAGTAGGGAGGACATTGTCTGCATTTTAGAACTATGCCTACCCAATGAGACCAAAGGAAGAGAGTTTTATTTTGTCCCAGTTTTGTAGCACATAATCTAACTCAACCTGTCTGAATCAATAATTTCAACAACCCAAACCTATGGAGCCCAGAATGGGAAGGAGGGCTTGTAATTCTTTATAGCTTAATGTAATTAATGCCTGGATATATCCCAGAGTGTGTTGAGCAGATAATTTTAAAGTATTGGCAAAATCCCTTTAGATAATTGGAAGGAAAATATGGAACTACTAAGCTTTACCATGGGGGAAACCCCTGACATTGTCTCAGACATTAGGGACTCCCAAGTCAATAGGCCAAGTCCTTGATCTTGAGGCTTGCTCTTATGAAGCTTATTTATGTAGCAGAGAAGTTAAGCCTACCTATAGTTAAGCCTAAGAATTACTTCCAGGGGACCTGTTTTGTTGCTCAGATTTCTCCTCTCTCTCTCTCTTTCTGTAAGTCCAACTCTGCAAGTAAAATCATTACCCTCTCCCCTAGTGGGTCATGACATCCGGGGGTGAAAGTCTCACGGACAACATGGGATATGATCCCCACATATGATGAACCTGGCCCTGGCACCATGGGATCAACAATGCCTGCCTGATCAAATGGAGGAAAAGAATTGTCACAAAATAAATACCCGTGGCTGAGAGAGTTTAAATAGAGTCGAGAGGTTATTCTGGAGGCTACTCTCACACAATGTTTTAGCGAGATATTGCTATTTACCATGGTTTGCCAAACTCCAACCAAAAGCATTCCTGCCAGCCCTAAAGTACACCTAGGGCTCTATCTGAGATTCTACAAAAGTTCTATACACTATGATTACCTTCCAGAAACCTACAACCTCCAGATAGATTCCTAGGCCACTTAAGTCCTGAAACTCAGAGGGGCCAGACTCTCCAGGATATCAACTAGCTCAATCCCCCTAACCCATATTATCAACAGCCCTTTCTAACATGAAAAGTTAGAATGGACATATTCCAAATACCCCTAAAGAATGGGAGAAAGATCAAAGGAGAAGGAGGAGTTCTAACAGAGAAGATAGGATTTAACAAATGAGTATGACTGCTGAATCATTGTATCGATATTTCTTTTAGGCTCTAGTGTAGTGGAGAAGCTAGAAGGAAAAACTTAAAATTGTGAAACTAACACATACCCAACTCTGAAATCTGTTCTACAATTACTTGTTACAATATACTTTGAAATTTATTGTTCTTTTATATAGGTTATATTTCACAATTAAAAAAAAACTTTTAACTAGGCTGTTCACCTTTTTTGTGCTTTTTAGCTATTTGTATACCCTCTTTGGAGAAATGTCTTTTGCCCATTTACAAATTTATAAATTGTTTGTCTTTTCATTTTAAGTCGTAGGATTTCTTTATATATTCTGGTTATTAAACCCTTATTAGATGTGTCATCTTCAAACATTTTCTGCCATTAAGTAGGTTGTCTTTTCACTTTCATGCTAAAGTCCTTTGATGCTCAATAGTTTTTCACTCTGAAGAAGTATCACTGTTTTTTCTTTTGTTACTTGTACTTTGGGTGTAAAGTTTAAGAAAACATTGCCTAACACAAAGATTCTAAAGATGCTTTCCTAAATTTTCATGAAGGAATTTCATATTCCTGATTTGTATATTTTGGGCTTTGACCCTGTTTGAATTCATTTTTGTATAGGATGTGAGGTAGGGGTCCTAAAACTGTTTAGACCACTGTAGATTTGTAATATGCTTTAAAGTCAGGAAGTGAGAGTTTTCCAACTTTGTTCTTTTTCAAGATGTTTTTGGCTATTTGGGCCCCTTACCCTTCCAAATAAATTTGATTATTGGCTTTCCCACTTCTGCAAAGTAGGCTGTTGGAATTTTGATTGGGATTGCTTTGAATCTGTAAATCATTTTAGGTAGAATTGACATCTTAATAGTATTTAGTCTTCCAATCCATGAACACAGGATATCCTTCCATATATTTAGGTCTTCTTTGATTTCTTTTAGAATTTTTTGTGGTGGTTGTAATTTTCCATGTATTAGTCTTTTGCATCCTTGATTAAATTTATTCTAGATGTTTGATTCTTTTAGTTGCTATCGTAAATGGAATTTTTTCATGATTTCTTCCTCATATTGCTCACTACTACTGTATAGAAGCCCTATCGATTTTTGTGTCTTGATCTTGTACCCCAGTGCTTTGTTAAATTCATTTATTGGGGATAATAACTTTGTTGTAGATTTTTTAGGACTTTCTATATATAGGATCATGTTATCTGTAAGCAGTGAAAATTTTACTTTTTCCTTTCTTATTTGGATGCTTTTTTTTTCATTTTCTTGCATAACTGTCCTGGCTAGAACTTCCAGTACAATGTTGAATAGCCATTGTGAGAGGAGACATTCTTCCCTTGTTCCAGGTCTTAGAGGAAAAGTTTTCAGTCATTCACCATTGAATATGATGTTAGCTATGGGTTTTTCACATATGCTCTTTATCATATTGAGGAAGTTTCCTTTTATT
This sequence comes from Tamandua tetradactyla, assembly GCF_023851605.1. Lineage (NCBI taxonomy): Eukaryota > Metazoa > Chordata > Mammalia > Pilosa > Myrmecophagidae > Tamandua > Tamandua tetradactyla. Next base: position 176,621,868 of record NC_135327.1, on the reverse strand, counting down.
CCTATCTTTTCTACATGTTTTTATCAAGAATTGATGCTGGATTTTATCAAATGCCTTCTCTGCATCAATTGAGATGATCATGTTGTTTTCACTTTCACTTTGTTAATGTGGCTTATTACAGTAACTGATACAATTTATCTTTTTAAGTCTCCAGGTTCTCAACTTTGTCTTTTACACTGAACAAGGGTAACAAGGAAACTTTTCACAGGTTTTTCTTTTTGAATTTTTATTTATAATCTAGTTTTATTGTTTTGATATTCTTGTTCTTAACAATTTTTAAAATCCTTCTTGTATTTAAATTGTTTTCTCCCTTTGTATGCCTAGAAATAATGAAAAGACTGACTCCACAAGACCCACACATTGGGGGGATACTAAAAATTGTTATTTACACCAGAATACTTTTGAGAGTGAAAGGAGGCACAGCTACTAATTTTGCTGGGAAAACATACATAAATTGGGACAGCCCCAAGTAAACGGTGGTGCTCACTCATTCAACCCTCAGGGGACTTTTAGGCCTTCTGTCCCCCACCACTTTCACTCACGGGGAAATATGGTAGCATTTCTGATCTTCCCTAATAGAGCCTTCATATCTTCCAAACCTAAAATGCCAAAAATACTCATAAAAATAAAAATAGCTAATGATAATTGAACATTTATCATTTGACAAGAGCTTTGTATGGACGATCCTTGTGGGAATGGGTTACAAACTTCCCCTGGGGGTTGTGTAGATTTTTGGGGGATTGAAATAGTATAGTTTCTCCACAGTCTGTCCTTCCCATGCTGTCACTCAAGCAAAAGGGGTCTCTGATACCCCTCCTGGTGAATTTGGGGTCAGCTGTGCCAACAACTTGCCACCAGGCAGGAAAGGTCAGAGGGAGGGTCAACTGGGAATGATTTCTCAACAGTTCTGCCTGACCTGGTATGCCAAAAAGAAAAAATACATGACCAAGGAGAAGTGGCACTGAGAGAAACTTGGCAGGCTGTTTGTCTACTTGTTTTCTCCCTTCCTCTAACATGCCTAGTTTTATGTTTATTTGTGGTTTGACCTTTCTCCCTCCTTGTCAATAACAGTTTCATCCTTGGCACCTTCTCCTCATTACAAGGGACCTGGAGAAGGTGGTTAACACAAGGGTTAGTCCTAGTCAGGCTCCTTTCAAAATGACAGAGCCGTCCCTCTGCTGATTGCCATCTCTTTGTCAGAACCCTAAAGGCACAGCCCTGGCCCTCTTTAGTTGCCAGAACCTTACAGGGCTCCATTCTCCCTCCACAAACAGGCCTTGGCTGTCCTTAAGAACAACTGATATCATGCAATAAATATTACTACCATATTTTATTGGACCTGAGATGTTATAAATTGTAACGTGCATTATTATTTGATATTCCACCAAGAAAGAAAAGCAATGCTGTCAATTCAACTATGGCATGCCATCAATTTTTAAATGTTCCCTGATTTTAGAGATACTAAAATGTGAAAAATGTGTCCCTTAGAATTAATAAGATACTTTTTTTTCTTCAGTTTTTCATCAGTTGATTATTAATTCCCTTCCAAGATCCAGCCACAGGGGCTTGGGCACTGGAGACTGGAGACCTGTTTGCTATTGTTCATTCATCCATTACAACCCCCTCCACACCCGGGTCTATGAAATGACATCTTCTTCAGTCCCTTTGTAACTGAAGCCTAACAGCTGAAGAAGCAGAGGGTTGAGAGCTGCCTAATGTCAGAATCCTCGCAAAAGGCTGAACCAGGATTTAAACTCAGGAATCCAGAAGCACACTCACCTGGTAAATCACTATATTCTATCACCTTCCTACATATTTAGGCCGGGCCTCTCAAATAATTGCTTTATTATCTTTTTTGAGTCAGGATTTTGTGTTATATAGTCTATATTGAAAGATTACAAATGTAGACGATATACATGGCTTAGTCGGCAAGCCTTCATTTGCATTGTCAAGCCAACAAACTTTATTTGATGCTTGTACTGCATTCACCATATGGCCCACCTATTCATACAGCACCTCCTGTAGAGAAACTGGGGTGAAATGTCTCTGAAGTCTCACTAATTCTTTGCTACTTCTGGCAACTGGTCTGATTTTCTTTTATGGATACCATGCATTTGGGAAGCTGATCATGCTTCCTTCTTTGCTGTGGTTGCTAGGAAGCTTAATTTTGTGACCTACCTCTACTAATTAGGGCTTACATTTGGCTTATTAAGCATTATCTTTTTTTTCTCTCTTGGTCCCAATATCCTTGCCATTAATATTCTCTGATTAATTTGAATGTATTACTGTAAGTGGCCTAAAACACTTTTTGAATGAGGTGGTATAAAAATACATATATATATATACCATATATCTCTTTATGAACTTATGAAAACTTGGAGCTTACTAGAGACTGAAGTTCAGACATCCAGGTTAATATGGTAGAATATTAGCAGCAACATATCCTAACTTCCCATTCAATGAACTCTGAAAATTACCCCCAACATAAAGCCCAAACAAAAAATAATAAAAGCAATTGGCATTAGGAATAAAATCTAAAGCTAAATACATATGCCCCAAATTTGGTATTTCCACTGAGTACAATACTAGGGATAGCAGAAAGAAAATATATGCTAAGAATAGCAGGATAAATGTAAAAACAATGTTCAGTCACCTCTCACTCTCCTATTGGACTACAAAAAATAAAGCAGGCTGCACCATTACTATAGAATTATTTTCTGAAAAGTTCCCCTTCCTTCATTGAATCACCTCCTTCCCTTCTGGCTTTCAGATTAAGAACTTGAAAATTAGAAAGTAATCATAAAAGAATTGGTAGTAAACATTAAAATCACTGAAAAGTTCATAGAGAAAAAAATAACATAAATATTGAATTTAAAACCAAAATTCCTGAAAAAGAAGATTTATCTGGCAAAAAGTTGTGGGGGATGAGAGTCTAAAAACCGAGTCTATAATTGCTAATTAAATTTATAATCATGGAAAGGGGGAAAGTATGGAGAAATAAAACTATTTAAAATTCTATGACTTAAAGCAAGGTAGGAAAAAAATGTACCTTTCAAATCGCTATCAGTGAAAAAAGCAAAATATATAGTAAAAGTCATAAACCAATAAATGAAACAGTTAAAAAGCAGTCTCAAACTCACCAGAAAATATACAACAAAATTATAGAAATAGGACTGAACCTAACCGTCTAAAAAAAAAAACTCTCAGACTAGTTCAAATAAAAAATACTATGTTTCTTACAACAGTGAGACTAAAAATAAATTTTGTTAAAAAATTAATTAAAAGGATAGGCTAAAAAGTATCAGGTAAAAATACAAAAAAGCAGATATCAAAGGTAAGTTCAAGGCAAAAATGATTCAATAGAACAATGAAACAAAAGGATCCTTTTATTTTGAAACAAGGTGAAATCCATAATTATGGCATAATAGTACCAAACTCATAAAAATAATATGGAAATTTATAAAGCAAAAAACTATTTTACATGGAAGAAGAAAGACTCAAAAACACAACTATAATAAGATACAAAAAAGGGTGATGCGATGGTGGCTCAGTGGCAGAATTCTCGCCTGCCATGCCAGAGATGTAGGTTCAATTCCCAGTACCTGCCCATGCCAAAAAATAAATAAATAAAAAAAAATAAAAAAGGACATATCTAGGTAGTTTACATTTAATTAGTAAAATTGAAGTAGTAGGTGTATCAAAATTGTATACCATAGGCTTTCCTTTTAATTTCAAAAAAGATTTTAAAAAATTAAGCACACATCAAAGCATATAGAACTTAAAAATTTACAAAATAGAAATAAGACAAACCATGTTACAATTTCTGCATTTAAATCCACCAAATCCAGAACATAAAAAGGAAAAGAAAATACTCTCAAAATAATTTTTGGGCCAAAAAACTGAACAAAACTGTGATGATAAATTCTTGGAAAGTAAAGAAGAAAAGACAAGAGAAAGAGAAGAGGAATAGAAACCTAATCATAGTAGGAAGTTTTTTTAAACATATCAGTATGCATAAGTAAAGAAAAACAAAACAAAGCAAACTAAAGATGAAATAAATGGCTTGAATAATTCAATCAATATGATTGAATTAATATACAACTCAAATTTGTAAACACTTTCTTTTCAATACATTTATGGTAAAACTTTTAGTAAACCAGGAATAAAAGGGAACTGTTGTTTTTTCCCAAGAAAGTTTATCTACCAAAAATCTATAGTGACTCTCATCCTTAATAAAATAACAAAGCATTAAATAATCAGGACTAAGATAAGGATGCCCACTATCATGGCTTCTATTCAACAGTGAATTGTATGTTTCTGTCCTGTGCATTAAAAAAAAGAAATGAAAAGAAAAAATTAATAGGAATGGAGGGATAGGAAAAATGTGTCATATTTGATGATACTATTATCTGCATTAAACTCCTAAAAGAATCTATAAATACATTGTTAGACTTAGTAATACGTGACATATAGAGAAAGAACTGTATTCTATATACCAGTGACAGGAAATGTAATCTTAAAGAATATTGCATACAATAACCAAAGTAAAAGAAATAAGTTTCAAGAGATATGTATGTTCTTTATGGAGAAAATTATACAACTTTATTAAAATATTAAAGAAAACCTATTAAATGGGGTAAATTAGCATATTTATAGATAGAAGATCCAATATCATAAAGAAGACAAGCTACTTCAAATTTATGAATTAAATGTAAATAACTTTTTAAAATCACATTTGATTTGATTAATTAATTAATCTAATAAGACATTTATAAAATTGTCTAAAAGTACTTGGAAAAGTGAAATTCAAAGATAAGCCAAGATAATTTTGAAGAAAATATGACTGGCATAGCTTGTCCTTCCATGTACCAAGTCTTATTATAATGGCATAGTAAATAGAGCAGTACCATAGGGCAGAGAGCCCAAAAATAGACACAGGCATTTAGGAACCAATATATGAGGGAGAGGGTCTTAGAGATCAGAGGGAAAACTATTTGACCTGGAAAATAAATTTGATCCTACCTCAAACTATGTACAAAAATCCTTTCCAGACAGGGTATAAACCTAAATTTGGGAAAGTAAAACCTTTTTTAAAATTTAAAAGAATATACAGAAGACTATATATCCTAGGAGATAGGGAATGAATTCATAAGACATAAGAAATATAAATCATACAGAAAAAGACTCCAAATTAGGCTATAAAAAAATGAAAAAAAAATCATTCCTTAAAAGAGATCATTTACAAAATGAAAAAGAAGCCATAGACTGGGGAAAGACATTTTCAATACATATCATTAACAGAGAATTAGTAAACAGAATATATAAATAAATCCTACAAATAAATAAGAAAAGGATAATAGCTCAATTCAAAAATAGGCCAAGCGGGGCAGGCAAAACTGGCTCAGTGGCAGAGTTCTCACTTGCCATGCCAGAGACCCATTCACCCAGTGCCTGCCCATATAAAAAAAATTTTTTTTTAAAAAGGCCAAACATGTAAATAGGCAATTCACAGAAGAGGAAACACAAATGGCCAATTAACTTATTTAAAAAAACAATAGTAGATGCTTGATAATTGAGGAAATGAAAATTAAAAATCAAAATGAGATAACATTTAACATCCACTGGATTAGCAATAAAAACCCTGTCAATGTCAGTGCCATTTGTTGGTGAGGATATGGAAAAATAAGAATCCTTATACATGTGGGTGAGAACATATGAGGACAACCAGTTTAGCAATTCTTGGTAGAGTTAAACCAGCAATTCCACCCCACCTTAGACAAGATTGTTTTCAGCTGCATTGCTTCGACAACAACAATAACAACAACAAGTGGCTTTGCTACATTTACTGCAAGAATGAAGACCATTCTCATTCTAGAAAATGCTGAAGGACATGCCGTTGTGTAGGGCACCAGAGGAACCCTACAGAGGGAGTACAATCACATAAATGTAGAACTCAGTGTTTTAATTTGCTCAAATTGCCAAAATGCAATAAGCCAGAAATGGACCAGCTTTTAACACTGAGGATTTATTAGCTTACAAGTTTACAGTACTGAGGCCGCGAAAATGTCCAGATCAAGGCATCATCAGACAATACCTGGACTCCTCTGGCAAGGCACACTGTGTCTGCTGGTCTCTCCTCTTCCAGGTTCAGTTGCTTCCAGTTTCTGGTGTCCATGGTTTCCTCTCTGTTTCTGTGGTTTTCTCTCTCAGCTTCTGTGTGTATCCTGCTCTCTCAGCTTCTGTTCTATTTCTCTCTGTCTTCCAACCTCTTATAAAGGACTCAGTAAGAGGACTAAGACCCACCTGAGGCATGTCTCAATTGAAGTAACCTAATCAAAAGTTCCCACCCACAATAGGTTTACACACCCAGAAATCCATGGGCTTTAAGAACATTATCTTCTGGAGTACACACAGCTTAGAACCAGCACACTCAGTAACCTAGGAAAGAAAAAGAAGAGACTTCAGGTTGACAATAGTAGCAAAATAAAAAGGAGCTGGCTACAGTTCATACTACCTGTGAAGGGCAGGAAGCGATAAAGGGTGTTTCACTACAAGATGAGGTCTGTACACGCACACTTTCCCATCAACATTATCGTTCAGAGAGTGGGTCTCTTCTCTTGTTGAAACCTGAAATTTCTTGGGTGAATAATATTTCTGCAGGGTTCAGCATGAGGCCAGGTATTGCTTGTCCAGAAAGGTAAGTTAGTAATTGAAGAAAATGACATTGAACTTGTATCAAATTCAGCTACTTTGACTCAGCAAACCACAATTAAATACAAGGATATCAGGAAAATTTTGGATGGTATCTATGTCTCTGAAAAAGGAATAGTCCAGCAGGCTGATGAATAAGATCTAAGAGTTGTCCACCTATGGAAGCAACAAGATGCCAGATGATTCCTAACACCTATTTGTGATATTTTAAAGACACAATAAAACTCATCTGTTGAAAACAAAAGAAGTAAATTTAATATTTGCCAACGGAAAAACTGATAAATTGTGCCATGCTTTTACAATGGAATAGTATACACCTATGAAACTCTAAACACTGCAGAGAGGATCATGGGAAGATGGTGGAGTAGGAAGCTCCAGGAATCAGTCCCTCACCAGAACAACTATTAAATAGGCAGGAACTATCTAAATCAACTATTTCAAAACTCCAGAGTCCAGGAGAGCACTGTATAGCATCCAGGGAGAAGTGGGTGGGAAGAAGAGGCCGGTGAATTACAGTAAAGACAGTGAATTGCTCTCTCCTTATAGTGCTTAGCAGCACTCACCTCGCACTCTCACGCAGGCCAGCGTGGGCCGGCCCCTGGTGTAGCCCGGCCCCCGGTGTAGCCCAGCCCCTGGCATAGCCTGCTGTGGCCAGAAAGGGACATAGAAATATACTTCCTCAAGACCCAGGGTGGGCACAGGCCAATAGCTGATCACGACTTTTGATTAGCTACTTTGAATCACTTGGTGCCTGACTCTGAGGACAGCCGTTGATCTAACTCACCCCAGACAAAGGCAGCAGAGGAGACCTAAAAGGGTTCAATTTCTTGGAGCTGTGGAGGGCAGTTGAAGGGCTGCATTTCCTAGGCAGGACAAGAAAGTGCAGTTTTAGGGAGCCATGGAAGAAGCTCCTCATGCCCGTCCTGATCCCTCCTTCATTCTTTCCCCAGGAAAGTTTTGGGCCCCCCTGCTTTGTCAATCTCTGCCCTTGTTCTGGCTAGGAAAAACTCCTGACTTGCGAAACTCAACTGCAGCATGAATTTGCCCTCTAGGCAAAAGCTGCTTGTAACAACTGATAAGAAACAATTGAGGAGCACCACCTGGGGCAAAGGTTTACCTGCTGTAAGTTTGGCAGTTAATCACACAAAAGAGAAGGTCTATCTCCTGGAAGTAAAGGGAGCATTAGAACTCCTGTAAACAAGGGCATTCCTCAGGCCACTAGCAAGCACAAGCCCAGGACAAGATACAGGCCCAGAAAAGAGAGAGAACACCCTGCACTCTGCATTAGCCTTGGGCTGACCTTCTTGATAGGAGAGCTGACACTCAAGAACATCTTTCTCATATCATCAGCTGGTTACAAGCTCAAGAAATAGACATCCCAGGAAATAAATCTCAGAGTTAACATTTTAAAATATTAAAATGTGCAGTGGGCAACAAAAGGATAAAGATACCACAAGAATATAAAACTACAGGCCAATATCCCTTATGTATATAGATGCAAAAATGCTCAACAAACTACTAGCAAACGAAATTCAACAGCCCATTAAAAGAATTATAACCATGTTCCAGTGGAATTTATCCCAGGTATGCAGGAGAGGTTCAACATAAGAAAATCAATTAATGTAATATGCCACATTAACAGAATGAAGGAAACAAACCACATGATCATGTAGATTGACACAGAAAAGGCATTTGACAAAAGCCAGCACTGCTTTTTGATAAAAGCACTTAGAAAAATAGTAGTAGAAGGAAACATCCTCTACATGATAAAGGGAATATATTAAAAACCCACAGCTAACATCATACTCAATGATGAAAGACTGAAAACTTTCCCTCTAAGATCAGGAACAAGACAAGGACACCCAATGTCACCATGTTATTCAACATTGTACTGGAAGTTCTAGCCAGAGCAATTGGGCAAGAAAAAGAAATAAAAGGCATCCAAATTGGAAAGAGTAATACTTTTCCTATTTGCGGATGACATGATCCTATATAGAGAAAATCCTGAAAAAGCCACGAGAAAGCCACTAGAGTTAATAAATTCAGAAAAACTGGCAGGGTACAAGATCACATGCAAAAATCAGTAGTGTTTCTATATGAACAACTGGAGGAAGAAATCAGGGGAAAAGTAGTCCATTTACAATAGCAACTACAAGAATCAAATAGCTTGGAATAAATCTAAGCAAGGATGTAAAGGACTTCTATGCCAAAACCCACAAAACTTTGATAAAAGTAAAGAAGGCCTAAATAAATGGAAAGACTTCTATGTTTATAGATTGGAAGAATACATATTAAGATGTTAATTCTACCCCAATTTATAGGTTCAATGCAATCCCAATAAAAATTCCAACAGCCTATTTTGCAGAAGTAGAAAAGCCAGACATCAATTGTATACAAAAGGGTAAGGGGTCCCAAATAATCAAAGCCATCTTGAAAAGGAAGAAGAAAGTTGGTGGACTCACACTTCCTGATCTTAAAATGTATTACAAAGCCTCAGTAATCAAAACAGCATGATTTTGGTATAAGGACAGATTTATAGACCAATGGAATAGAAGTAAGAGCTCAGATATCTACCCCCATATTTACAGTCAACTGATTTTTGGCAAGGGGGCAATGATCACTCAACTGGGAAAGAACAGCCTCTTCAACAAACAGGGCTAGCAGAACTTAAAATCCTTATGTAAAAGAATGAAGGTAGACTCCTATCTCATATCATATACAAAAATCAACTCAAAATGAAACAAATACCTAAATATAAGAGCCAAAACTATAAAACTCCTAGAAGAAAATGTAAGGAAGCATCTTTAGGACCTTGTGTTAGGCAATGGTTTCTTAGATTTTACACCCAAAGCACAAGCAACAAAAGAAAAAAATAGGTAAATGGGACTTCACCAGAATCAAATCTTTTTTTTGGACATTAACATGAAAGTAACATGATAATCTATATAATGAGAGAAAATATTTGGAAACTACATAGTGTAGGTTTTGGAAACTACAAAACCATGTAAGGGTTTAATATACAGAATATATTAAGAAATTTTTCAATTCAACAACAGAAAGACCAACAACCTAATTTAAAATTATCCTAAGAAGACATACAATGACCAAAAAGCATATGAAAAGATGTTCATCATCATTTAGCCAGTAGGGAAATGCAAATCAAAATCAGAATGAAATAGCATTTCACACTCACTAGAAAGGTTACTATCCAAAAAATGGGAAATTACAAGTGTTGGAGAGGATTAGAGAGAGAGGAACACTCATTAATTGCTGGCGGGAAAGTAAAATGGTACAGCCACCATGGAAGACAGTTTAGCAGTTCCTCAAAAAGTTAAGTATACAACTACCATATGACCAGACATCTCACTTCTACATAAATACCCAAAAGCATTGAAAGCAGGGAGTCGAACAGATATCTACATACTGATGTTCCTAGTGGCATTATTCACAATTGCCAAAAGATGGAAGCAACTTAAGTGTCTATCAACTGATGAATAAATAAACAACATGGTATATACATGTAATGGACTATTAGTTAGTTGTAAAAAGTTCTGACATATGCAACAACATAGACGAACCTTGAAGACATCATGTTCAGTGGAATAAGCCAGACACAAAAGGGCAAATACTGTATGAGCTCACTGATAAGAAATAATTAGAATAAGCAAACTCAGAGAGTCAGAATCTAGAATAGGTTCCCAGGAAGTGGGATGGAGGTAGATATAGAGTGTTAAGACTTAAAATGTATAGAGTTTCTAGTTGGAAGGTGGAAACCTTTTGGTAATAGATGGTGGTGATGATAGCACAATATTGTGTAGCAAGTTAATAGCACTGAATTACATATTTGAATGTGGTAAAAAGGGGAAATTTAAGATTGTAGACATGTTACTAGAGGTTTTTTAAAAAAATCCAAGGAACTGTACAACACAAGTGAGCCCTACATTACACAATGAACTATAGTTGATAGTAGAACTATAAAAATGTACTGTCATCAATTGTAACAAATGTTCCAAACCAATGCACAGTGTTAATAATAGAGTGGTATATGGGACTCCTGTGTTTTATGCATGATTATTGTGTAAACCCACAACTTCTCATAAAAAAAATCTAAACTCTACAACAGCACAGTTTACATGTATTAACATCATAAACACAATGATGAGAAGAAGGTAATTACTAATACATATAGCAGAACACGGCGTTTAAAAATCAAGAACAAAAGCATATATTATTCAGGGATAGATACATATGTATAAACAGTACAAAGAATTACAGTGGATTCTTGTTATTCATGTTCCATTTATGTTCCATAAAGCCCCTACAAACACTAAATTAGTCTGTTCTACCTTGGCTGGGAATTTTTTTGTCACTCTGTGCATGCACATGTCCACAAATGACTGAGAGAGTACCCTAAGCATATTTAGCAACTAGGTGAATTTATGAATATCCAATCCATAAATAATGTACATGGGAATAATGATAGCCAAGTTGAGAATAATGGTTTCTTCCAGGTGGGAAATCAGGAAGGGTACAAAATGGGCTTCAATGGCTTCAGCTGTTAACTTGAACCAGCTCTTGGTGCCCAGTTTTTCTGTTGCTGCGGACTTAAATCATCACCATGTGAAATTCATCTACAACCTATTACATCTGCAGTCAGCAAAGGTGGGTGCCTTCTGCAGTAAGTGGCATTTAATTTAATTAGCGGGAGGCTTAAAAGAGAGAGGTCAGAAGAGAGCTGAGAACTAGTTCAGACTCACATTTGGAGACGCAGAAAAGAATCAATCACCCCAGGGAAAGTTGTTTGAACCCAGAAGGTGGGAGGGAAGGCCAGCAGATGTTGCTGTGTGCCTTTCCAAGTGACAGAGAAAGCCAGCTGCCTTTCCTCTGAAGATAGTAAATTTGTAACTAAATAAATCATCTTTATTTCTGGTGTATTGCATTCCAGCAACATTAGCAGACTAAAACAAATGGTACAGGTAAAATTTATTTATTCAAGGGGTTTAGTAGGATATACAGGACTTGTTATTTTTAGTTTATGAGATATAAGTATTGTACATTTTTTAAATTTACACCTAAGTATTTCATTTCCTAAATGATTGTAACTTAATTTCTGTTTCCATGTTCATTTCTAGCTTGTAGAAAAAGAACTGCTTTTTGTATATTGAACTTGAAGCCTGAGATCTTGCTGAACACATTTATTTTAGAAGGGTTCTTCCCCCTGGCTTCCTTAGGATTTTTTATGCAAATCATGATTTTATCTGCAAATAGGGACAGTTTTATTTCTTCCTTTCCAACCTGCATGCCTTTACTTACTTTTCTTACGTTATCATGCTGGCTAGGATTTCTAGTACTCTATAGACTAGGAGTGGTGAGAATGGTCATCCTTGTCTTGCTCATGATCTTAGGGGGTAAGTGTTCAGTCTTTAATAAGTATGATGTTAACTGTAGGAGTTTTGTAGATTTTTTTTTTAAATCAAATTGAGGAAGTTCCTTCTATGCCTAATTTTATATTGTGAATGGGTGTTAGAATTTGTCAAATCCTTTTTCTGTATCACTGATATAATCATCTGAATTTTTTTACCAGATTATGGTGGATTACACTGGTCAACTTTTGAATACTAAATTAACCTTGCATCCTTGAGAAAAACCTCATTTGCTTTGGTGTATAATTCTTTTTATGTATAGCTGAATTTTATTTGCATCTAAATTCATAAGGGATAATGGTGTGTAGTTTTCTTTTCTTGAACTGTCTTTTTCTGATTTTGATATCAGGGTTAACACCTGCCTCATAAAAATGTTGGGAGAGTTCCACCATCTCCTATTTTCTGTTTGGGGATTTAGCTGTTCTTAGAGGCAGAAATAGGGAAAAGTGCACCTATTCCATGGTGTCTGTTACTAGAAGTATAATTTTTAATTTTCTACTGTGTTTTAAAAGATTCAATGAACTATTTAAAAAGTTATATGAAGCTTGTGAAATAAACTATTCTTGAAGATTCTTGGAACACAGTGATTGTCTTCCCTTTCCCTGTTCAGCTTTGTCCTCTCCTCATGTTCCCCCTACTCCCCTTCCAACAGCCCCAAGGAAAATACTTTAACCAGATCCTGTTTGAGAATGAGCTACGTGGAAGAGAAGAGCTGATTATAATTCATATCACACCCAAATTTGAGTTATGGTGAGGGGGGTTGGTTATGAAAGGATTTGATATATATTTTTAAATTTCAAACAAAAATGATTTATTTTAATTAAACAATTTCTTTACATTGCTCAAAACATTAATCAAGTCATTATCTTATAAACTTATTTTCTTTACAAAGGAAAATATCCAATCTTTGTTTTAAAAAAGGCAAACCAGTAAACCACATTCAAAATTAGATATAATATACAGCCTATGCAGCCACATGAGAAATAGTTTCTGCTATGTTATTACACAGGTAGTTGCATCCTTCGGCTAAAGCCTGGAGTCTTGTATTTATTTTATGCATGTTGAGTTTTGTTCCATCACTTGGAGATTATATCCCCTTGAGTCAGCTGTGTTCACTGGTCAGAATAAATTCCAGCATCTGACACCAATTCCATTAATCACAGACTAGCCTGAATAAGATAATATAAAGACAAAAATATCTGAACGGTGAACACTGTTCATGTATGTATGCTATTCAGTAATATAGAAAAGGTCTGAGATATTCTTCTGAGTTAAAGATATATGAAACTCTCTATCAAAAAGGATAAAATTCTCCCACATGATACACTTTATCCCCAGGCAAAAGGTGTATGAACCAAGTAGTACAATGATATTCTTAATATTTCCACCCTGAAAGTGTTTAGGTTTCTCCAAGAATTTTCATATGAAGCTGTCTTTGTTATTTCTTTACTTATATAAATGATAGGCCACTTAGAATGAAGGACATTGGTATTTCATGATTTGTATTATATAAATACAGCACAAAATTAGTTTCTAGAATTAAATTCTTAATTCAATGAATTAAAAATAACTTTCTCCATGAATAAATGTTACATTCCAAAACAAAGCCTAACAGCTTATAAGCTACTACATAATATGCAGCTAGTTGCTAGTTGTTGTTTTTCCTTTGAGGAAAATGGCTTTATATAGTTATATATACATGCCTTTAGATTTTCATTAAGGACACCTGAAGGGACAAATTGGACTGAAACCTTTTGACACTCTACTTACTTCTAATTGGATGATGTATAGGGTTATAATAGTTTGTTCACATATTTACAACTATTGCATCTCTTTTTTCCAATTAGGACTTGATAGATACAATAAGACAAAATTGGCTTCAATGATCAGGCTATTTCAAGCCTTGAAATTCAAATCGCTATTCAAAAATTTTATTAATAAACAATATTGTTATTAAAAAGCAATTTTAAATCTGAAACTTTGAAATAATAACATGTAGAGATGGGGTAACCTAGATTATTCCTGTGTAGTATTTTTCATATCTTTAAGCATCACAAGTTCAACAGAAATGTAACCCAGTCACAGCACCATTTGCACCTTTCTGTAGAATGAAACAACTTGCATGATTTTAATCCTATATTAACAGCCTCCTTTTTTAACTTCATGAATGGAAATATTTAGGCATTTCACACACTTTGTAAAACCACATCTACAAACTTCCAAATTTACAAACATTGTTATCAGATGTAGACTTGTCTTTGTGAAACCCCTTAAATGTTGTATTCGTTACTAACATATATTTGATTCTTAGCTAGAACATGGAGCTGGAGGCACTCTTATTTCACACTGGAAAATCAACTACATATTATGGTACAGTATGTGCAAATGTATATGCTGATGAACTGCAAATTTTTAATCACGATCTACTTTTGTTAAGTAATTTGTTGGTGGAATTACTGAAGGAGTTACAACATCCTTGTGATCAACCATGAATCTCTTCAGAATTAATTCTAATAAAGGCAGTTTTGCTTGCATAGATCTAAATAACACAGTGGTGGCAAGGTGGGTAAAGGCAAAGTTTTACTTTTAGTTTCCCAAATGTTGTCTCACATGACTTAGGAGGGCTTGGGGATACCCAAGAATCATTTTCCACGGAATTTCTGCCATAAGAAAATTTGCACCATCATTAGGAATGGATCTCTTATTATCTGTACATGATTGGAGAATTGGTTTCTCAGATACAATCTTTATGTCTCCTGCAAAAGGGGAAGCTGTGGTATGATGAAGAGCTTTGCCATTTGGTGAGGGAGAGGTATGTCTGTTATATGTTACAGACAAATTAATCAAATGCGGTTTTATGCTATCTTTTTCCAAGGTCTTCAGCACATCTTACTGGGGTACATATTTTCTTGATTGCAGTTTGGCTTTTCAGTTTTCTTACTAGTTCAGCTTGCACTTGAGTCACCAGAAATTAGACATTTCTGTCTTCAGTTCTCTGTATGCCTGTTGTATATTATCACTTGAAATGCTTAGTATCTGGAGATCTCTGATCTTCAGATTCTCTTTCTAAGACATATCCATTTGTTTAGATTTTGGTTGCCCTATTTTGAGATCATTGCATTCTTTCCTCATTAGTTCCAGCTTTTGTTTCAAACCATGGATTTTCAAGTCACTGCGCAACTTTTCTACCTCCCGGTTAGATGAAGGGGGCTTTAAATTCCTCATCATTCTTCAAATTATCTCTATCATGTAGACTTCTCAATATGCCCGAAAGCTTATTTACTCATTCTCATCCCACAGAACTTGTTTCTTCATCTACTTGAGTTCCTATAAGCTTTTCTTCCAAAAATCTTATACTTTTTTTTTTTAAAAGAAAGGGCTCTTTTTCTGAATCCTTAAGTCGTTTTTTGATGTCTTCATAATGCATCAACGACAAGGGCAAAATGTGAAACAAAAGACTCATCTTCAGGATATACTGAGCCTGGAGTCACTTTATCTCTCCTATGGGCTTTTTCATGATTCAGAATGTAGACATCATCTTCTACCAGTTTATCTATGACAGCTTGCATGCAGTAGTCACTCAGCAAATAACCAAAAATTGTACTGAATACACAGGTTAGACACTAGGGAAAATGACAAATACCACCTGTTAGCCCTTGAGGATGTGCAAGAGGTTGGTGTCCACCACTTGGAGGCCCCAGGCAGTGGCATCCTATCCACATGTTCATCCTGGAGCCAGGTAGCCAGATTACATAGGGTCACCTCAGGGCCACTGGGTTTTGATTTGGGGTTTTCACATTTTAAAAAGGAATGTCATGAAACAGTTTTAAAAATCAAAATATTTAATAATTATAAGGAAGCTTTTGTTCCCATGAGCAGTCCTGTACAGAAGACTCAGAGAAGAGGCTCTTTACTAACCCATAGTAATGCATTTCAATGTTTTCACAGCCAGAATAGCTTTATTGGCACCTGCCAGTGGAATTTCAGCCTTGCCTATAACTTCAATATTTTTTTCAGCCATAATCAGGGAATAAAACCAATCAGATGGTGAAAATTGTTTAAAAACATTTCTAATGGCAAAGAGTACATATCAGAGTCAGAAAAGAGCAAAATAAAAGAATTACTGTTTTCTTTATTTCTTCATACTGCTTAAGCATGTTGAGATTCATGAACACTTAAATTAAAACCCAGTTGAGAATATTGCCATTGGCATTTTTAAATGTAATCTTAAAGTATGTAAAAGCAATTAATTCCTTTTGAAAGATGCACTTCATATCATGTTGGTCAAAAGTAAAATATGACACTACAACCTTTTAATATTTAGAAGAACAGAATATTTCAATCCTTAGAATATATACAAATATTATAAGGGGACACATTTTAACTTTATGAGCACAATCCCAGTTGGATGTATCCAAACATCACCAAGCACATAGCATATTGAGCAATGCAGGGACCTTGGGAGAATTTGCCATCTGATATTTCAGAGCAGGATGCAGCTGGAAAAATCATTTATAGCTATAGAAAAAACTGAAATGACATTTTTTCAAAAGCTAAGAAAAACTCACATTAGAAAAAAGATAGACGCTATTTAGAGATTCACAAAAGAAACTGAGAGAATATTCTTTTGTAAGTAGTAGGCTGAGTAAGGAAAAAACTGGGATCCATCACCAGCTAAGATGAAGGGATTAGACGTGATCAGAGCAAGTTTCCCAAGTTAAGATGAGATGTCGAGTAAATTACTTGCGGCCCTGAGGAATTGGTGGGAGGATGGGTTTGGTGTTGGAACCTGGGCGAATGATAACTGAGATTGAGTGCTTTCTGTTTTGGAGAGGCGCTTTTTCATGTGAAAACGATTGTTGCTGTAAGTCTGAAAAACATTATTTAAAAAAGATACCAGACATATAGTTAACACTTTGGTACACTAAACAAAGAAAATAAGCATTGCATAATGTAAGTGCCAGAATATTATTTAGAATTCATTCATAACAAACTACAAGGAATAAATGACAAACAAACAAGGAAAATGGGGACAAGGTTCAGAATACATCATTTGCGTGGTTGGACAAGCCTTGGGTTGTTTAGACTTGCTTAACGACCAGAAGGTTGCTATAGGAAACGATGTCTACGCTACCCTTTCACCCTACTTGTACCCACTATAATGACAGCCCTGGTCATACTCTTTCATTATCATACACATGTGGCCCCAAACACACACACGCTTTTAAGTCTTTCTGATCTAACGCTTTCCAGATTTTTTTGTGCAACATTGGTCTGTTCGCCCAACATGAAGTCATTAGGAGCTAGGAATCTTCTGGGACTGTGGAAAGCTGGAGAAGTTTGGAAGATAGAGACTGAGGGTAGAGTCATGGTGGCCAAAAAGGAAGCAGAATTCTTGATAGGGAGAAGGCAGTGTAGCAAGGGTTGAGAAAGTGAGGCAGAATGTTCTATGGGGAGTGAGATAAAAGGAGTGAACTACAACATAACCAGGAAGATTTGAGTCCATCGGGCAAACCAAAGCAACCAAAAATGTTAAAGGTAAAATGGGCCTTCTTAAGGTATATTCACGGCAATAATCAGCCACTGCTTGAGAAGATGATATCATGCTAACAGAGAACAGACACACATACACAAAGCTTCTCCTTGTTTGCTTCTTTCTTTTCCACCAAGGAAATATTTTTGACTGGAAAGGGTAACTCAAACACTTTAAAAGAATAAAGGCCTTGAAGAAGGGAGAAGGCAATAGAAGAGTATATCTCCTTTTTCAATCAGTTCAAGTTTCCAAACCCAGACAAATTATATCCCAGGCTCCAAAGTAATTTGCAGAAGTATCTTAAGAGTGTCTGGACTTTGAGAATTCATTAACAGTTAAGAAAATACTGAAGGCCATTTAAAAATGGGAATGGAGATAAACAAAGCAGTATGTCTGACTTTGAAACTTAGAAAATCTGACTTTGCTCAAGTGATGGTTTATACATTTAGAAAATACTGTGATGATTGATGAGGTGGAAAGGGGTTTGCAAAGAAAAATATTTTCAAATTAACTCAATTTTCCTTTTAATATGGCAGGTGTCAACAAACTACCGTTGAAGGGCCAAAGCTGGCACACAGCCTGTTTTTGTAAATAAAGTTTTATTGTAACCCAGCCATGGCCATTTATTTACTATTGCCTATGGCTGCTTTGATGCTACAAAGGCAGGGTTGAGTAATTGCAACAGAGCCCATATGGCCCACAAACCACAACCATCAGCATTCTGCCAAATGCCCACTGAAGCAAATGGGACAGCAATGTGAAACCTTCCATGCTTCCTTTACTGAATGGAGCCCGTATCCCAAAGGCCTGCCTCCAGCCCTCTGCAGGTGGTTGGTGGCAAGATCAGCAGAGCAGTACCTTCTAGTCTGCTCTTTCTCAAACAGCTCAGTGCCCTTGGGCACATTCCTTGACCTCTCTGAACCTCAATTTCTCATTTATAACAATGGGAGATTCAATAACTCTCCCTACCTCAAAGGAAACAGTAATAGTCAGAAAACAGTGGAAAATTGTGTGTGTGTGTGTGTGTGTGTGTGTGTGTGTGTCATATAAAAAATAACTCCTACCTTTTAAGGCATCATCCCCCTCACTATCACTTTTTCCTGATCCTGGGCGTGGAGAAATGCTGCCTTCTGGAGGCTGAAATGACAAGTCTTTTGACCACAGTTGAGATGAAATTAATCCAGGATATTTGCTGGTGTCATCCCTGCCACTGAAAAGTGAAAAATAAACGTTCTTTTTAAGGTGCAAAACTGTTAATGGCCAAACAATCTTCCCCTATGACTTCAATAGGTTACCTTTATCAAAGTTATGTCAGTAGTTTGAGAAAATGTCTTTGTTGAGCTAAAGTTTTAAATGGTATCTGTACTAAGTGCTTATATAGCAGTTAACATCTTAAAAACATAAGTACTATACAGATTAGCATAAATATCTCATCCATTAAGCAAAACATATATGAGTACATATTAAGAATACTATATACTAAGCTAGGTGCTGAAGTATAACATAAAATGAATAAGAAGCAATCCCTATAATCCCAAAGACTTCAAAATCAAATGCAATTTATATACTGCAGTTACTGCCATTTCAAGGACAGAGCAAATGAAAGCATGTTAGGGAGCGTGACCTGGACCATACATTGTGCGTATCAAATGCTGGTTTGAGGAATTTTGATTTCACTCCCTTTTGAGGATAAGGTAGGAATTATGATCTATGCACCTGGAATCCCTGTTTCTGTGCCAATGCACTTTTGACCCCCAGGCTCCTCTGCTTTGGGATTCACATGTTTCCTGGCTTCCTTCTAGGGGAGGCAGCTCGACTTGGGGAGCCCTTGCAGCAGAGCACTGTGAAGTAGCTGACACTTGATTTCAGTCCTTGGGTTTCACAGTTCTAGACTGATGAGTCTATGGTTATGCCTCGCCCAAACCAAATTTGTTTCCATTAAAGATCCTGAAAGGGATCACATGAAAACGGCTGATACTTAACCCGTTACTTTTTTTTTCCAATAGAGCATTGCATTTAATATGTTTAGCAAATATTTGTTTTAGCAAATTTAAATGTGACAGCTAATACACACAATTAGTAGGTATTACTATTACTGTTTTTTCTTTTTGCATGGGCAGGGACCGGGAATTGAACCCAGGAATCCGGCATGGGCAGGCGAGAACTCTGCCACTGAGCCACTGTGGCCCACCCGACTGTTTTTCCCTTAGAAAGAAATTTAAATGCAATCATAATTTCAGGGAATTCAAACTCTACTTGCCAAAATTTTTCTGCAATGCATATCTAAACTGACCGCATTAGACTTTTTTTTTATGCTTAGCTTTTTTTTTTTAGATTTTATTGAGATATATTCGCATACCATATATTCCACCCAAAATATATAATCAATGTCTCACAGTATCATCACCTAGTTGTACAATCATCATACTCAATTTTAGAAAATTTTCATTGCTCCAAAAAGAAAAATATCACATAGACTCCCAAAAAGAAAACCCAAAACACCCCATATTCCTTATCCACCCCTCCCCATTACTGACCTCTAGTATTGATGTGGTACACCTGATGAAAGAATATTAAGGTATTATGGTTCACTACAGCCCATAGCTTGCAATAGCTAATTTTCCCCCATATACTATTCTATTATCAACTCTATGTTCAAGTGTCATACATGTGTAGTAGTTCATGTAAAACTTGATTGGTGATATACAATCCCTTTCAACCAAATTCACCTACAATTACTATTGTATACTGTTACTTATAATCCCAATGACGAGCTACCCTCACCTCTATCCAGTTCCACACATTAAAGTTTAAACTTGTTAAAAATTCTGTACATATTAGGTAATTGCTCCCTCTTCTGTAGCTTCTGCCTATTTCTAGACAGTTTAAGACTATATTCTATAGTTTAAGACTCTGTGTCTACATATTATAGTTTGTTCATATTAGTGAAATCATAAACCTGTCCCTTTGTGTCTGATTTATTTCACTCAGCATTTTGTCCTCAAGGTTCATTCATGTTGTCACATGCTTCAGGACCTCATTCCTCTTTACTGCTGCATAATATTTCATTGTATGTAATGCCACAATGTGTGGCTTTATAATATGTATTATTAAATATGTATTAAATTGTACAAAAAATTGTGGCTTTATAATAGGCTTTGAAGTCAGGAAGTGTTAATCCTCCCACCTTCACTCTTCTTTTTTAGGATATTTATTTTTTTGGCTATTCAAGATCTCTTTCCTTTCCAAATAAATTTGGATTTTTTTTTCCAAATAAATTTGATAACTAACTTTTTCAAGTCTGCAAATGAGGTTGTTGGGATTTTGATTGATATTGTGTTGAATCTGTAGATCAGTTTGGGCAGAATTGACATTTTAATGACCTTTAGCCATCCTATCCATGAACATGGAATGTCTTTCTATCAACTTAGGCCTTTGATTTCTTTTAGCAGTGTTTTTTAGTTTTTCTGTGTACAGGTCCTTTATATTCTTCGTTAAATTTATTCCCAGATACTTGATTCTTTTAGTTGCTATTGTGAATGGAAATTTTTTCTTAACTGCATTCTCAGTTAGGTCATTCCTTGTGTATAGAAACATTACTTACTTTTGCACATTATATAATATATAATCTTATATCCCATCACTTTCCTGAATTTGTTTATTAGCTCAAGTAGCTTTGCCATAGATTTTGCAGGATTTTCCAAATACTGGATCATTTCATCTGCAAATGATGAGAATTTTTACTTCTTTCTTTTCAATTTGGATGACTTTTATTTCTTTTTCTTGCCTAATTCCTCTACTAGAACTTCTAATACAATGTCTAATAAATACAACAGTGGTGACAATGAACATCCTTGACTTGTTCCCAATCTTAGGGAAAAGGCTTTCAATCTCACACCAATTAAGTATGATGCTGACTGTGGGTTTTTCATGTATGCCCTTTATCGTATTGAGGGAGTTTCCTTTGGTTCCTACCTGTTGAAGTATTTTTATCAAGAAAAGGTGCTGAATTTTGTTGAATGCCTTTTCAGCATCAATCAAGACGATCATGTAATTTTTCCCTTTCGATTTGTTAATGTGTTTTACTACATTGATTGATTTTCTTGTGTTGAAACATTCTTGCACGCCTGGAATAAACCTCACTTGGTCATGGTGTATAATACTTTTAATGTGCTATTGGATTCAATTTGCTAAGTACTTTGCTGAAAAAATTTGCATCTATATTATTAGGGAGATTGGCCTGTAGTTTTCCTTTCTTGTAGTGTCTTTATCAGGTTTTGATATTAGAATGATATTCGCTTCACAGAATGACCTAGATAATGTTTCCTTTTCTTTAACATTTTGGAAGAGTTTGAGCAGGAATGGTGTTAGTTCTTCCTGGAATGTTTGGTAAAAGTTCCCTAAGAAGTCATCTGACCCTGGGCTTTTCTTTGTAGAGAGGTTTTTGATGACTGGTTGAATATCTTTACTCATGATTGGTCTGTTGAGAACTTCTATTTCTTCATGAAATAGGTTGTTCATGTGTTTCTAAGTAATTGTCCATTTCATCTAAGTTGTCTAGTTTATTGGCATATAGGTGTACATGGTATCTCTTATGGTCTTTTTATTTCTTCAGGGTAATGACCTCCCCCCTCATTTCTGATTTTATTTATTTGCATTTTCTCTCTTTTTAAAATCTAGCTAATAGTATGCCAATTTTATTGATCTCAAAGAACCAACTTTTGGATTTATTGATTCTTTAATAAATTCATTTATTTCATTTATTTCATTTTCAAATAAATGAAATAAATTCATTTATTTCTACTTTAATCTTTGTTATTTCTTTTATTTAACTTGCTTTAGGGTTAGTTTGCTTCTCTTTCCCTATTTTCTTCAGTTCTTCACTTAGGTCATTGGTTTTAGCGCTCTTCCTTTTTAATGTAGGCATTTAGAGCTATAAATTTCCCTCAGCACTGCCTTTGCTGCATCCCCTAACTTTTGAGACGTTGTATTCTCATTTTCATTCATCTCCAGATATCTACTGATTTCTCTTACAATTTCTTCTTTGACCCACTAATTGTTTAAGAGTATGATGTTTATCCTCCAAATATCTATAGCTATAAATGTCAAAGCACAGCACCACAAAGTTCCAGTGAAAGTTCCAGTTCTTCAGTAGTTACTGATTTTCAGCTTCATTCCATTATGATTAGAGAAAGTGTTTTGAATAATTTCAATCTTTTTAAAGTTATTAAATCCTGTTTTGTACTCCAGCATATGATCTATCCTGGAGAATATTCCATGGGGACTTGAGAACAATGTATATCCTGCTGTTTTGGGGTACAATGATCTCTATATATCTCTTAGGTCTAATTCATTTATCATATTATTTGGGTTTTCTTTTTCCTTATTATTCCTCTGTCTGCTTGTTCTATCTATTGAAGAGAGGGATGTGTTGTGGTCTCCCACTAATAGAAATGTCTATTACACCCTTCAGTTTTGCCAGTGATTGCCTCATGTTCTTTGGAGCACCTTTATTGGATGCATAAACATTTATGATTGTTATCGGCTCTTGGTGAATTACCCCTTTCATTAAATATAGTGTCCTTCCTTGTCTCGGATGACATCTTGGCATTGAAAGTCTATTTTATCTCTTATTAGCATAGCTACCCCAGCTTTTGTTTTTCTTTTTGGTTATTGCTTGTATGGAATAAATTTCCATCCATTCTCTTTCAACCTATTTGCATTTCTGGGTCTAAAATGAGTCTCTGTAATTAGCATACATGGATCATATTTTTTATCCCTTTTACCAATCTGTGTATTTTTTTAAACTTTTTTTATTGTGTAGTATAACATATATATAAAGCAAAGAAATAAAAAACCAATAGTTTTCAAAGCACTCTTCAACAAGTAGTTCCAGGACAGATCCCAGAGTTTGTCATGGGCTACCATATGAATCTCTCATATTTTTCCTTCTAGCTGCTCCAGAATATAGGAGGCTAGAGGGCTTAAATTTTTTTTTTATCATCACAATCTACTTTTTTCCCTTCTTTTTTAGTGAAAAATAACATATACATACAAAAAAAGCTATAAATGTCAAAGCACAGCACCACAATTAGTTGTAGAGCATACTTCAGAGTTTCACATGGGTTACAATGTCAGGTTTTTACTTCTAGCTGCTCTAAAATATTGGAGACTAAAAGAGATGTCAATTTAATTATTCAGTATTCATACTCATTTGTTAAATCCTATCTTCCCTGTATAACTCCACCATCACCTTTGACCTTTCCTTTGACCTTTCCATCCCTCTCTCTAGGGGTGTTTGGGACTATGGCAGTTCTAAATTTTTCATATTGGAAGGGTCTGTCACTAATATGGGTAGGAAGATGGAACTAGGTGATGTACTGGAGAGGCTAGGTTTCAGGACTGATCTGCACCAGGGACCCATCTGGAAGTTGTAGGTTTCTGGGAAGTTACTCTAGTGCATGGAACCCTTGTGGAATCCTATATACTGCCCTAGGTGTTCTTTAGGATTGGCTAGAATGGTCCTGGTTGGGGGTTGCCAGGTTGTGATAGGTAGCAAGGTTCAGTGGAAGCTTGTATAAGAGCAACCATCAGAGTAGCCTCTTGACTCTATTTGAACTCTCTCTATCACTGGTATTATTAATTACCCTTCTTTTCCCCTTTTTGGTCAGTATGGAATTGTTGATCCCACGGTGCCAGGTCTGGATTCATCCCTGGGAGTCATCTCCACATTGCCAGGGAGACTTTCACTTCTGGATGTCATGTCCCACGTAAGGGGGAGGGCAATGATTTCACTTGCAGAGTTGGGCTTAGAGACTGAGGCCACATCTGAGCAACAAAAGAGGTCCTCCAGAAGTGACTCTCAGGCATGCCTATAGGTAGTCTAAGCTTCTGTGATACCTATATACACTTCACAAGAGTAAGCCTCATGATCGAGGGCATGGCCTATGGATTTGGGTGTCCCTGAAGTCTGACACAGTATCAGGGAATTCCCTGATGATAAGGTTTAATAGTTCCTTATTTTTTTTCCATCCCTCAGGGGACTTTGCCAATACTTTTTTATTATCTGCTTAATATACTCTAGGATGTATCCAGGCATTACAATAATCTATACAGGATTAAAGGACTTCTTTTTATTCTGTGCTCCCTGTGTTTCAGTTGTTCAAATGAGCTATACACATAGGTTTAATTAGATTATGCATTATAGAAAATTTCAGTTCCAGACCAAATAAACCTTTCTTCCATTGGTCTCAAAGAGTATGCTTGGTTCTAAAATAGACACTGTCTTCCTTACCCCTATGTTCTGAATTACTTTAACCCCAACCTGTTTGGCTTCGTTCTTATCTCTAAATATCAGATTATATGTATATAAAACAGCCTCTCAAAATTCATAAATAATAATCACCACTCTGGACTTAGTATGTCTGCTCTAAAACCTTACAATTTAGGCCCTTGTTTTCTTATAAGCATTTTCTAAAGGTGACCGTGCCATTCTTGTTCTTTTGTTTTTGGCTTATTTCATCTTGCCAAATGTCCCATATGTTCATTCACATCATTGCATGCCTCATGACTTTGTTCCTTTTTGTAGCAGCACAACCTTCATTCATAAGTATACACCATCATTAGCCAATCTACTTCACCATCAGTGCATCCTTCAGCCACCTACATTCATTGGGCATGATGTAGAGAGCCCATCAACATTCTCAATTCTAGATAATACTGTTCCCAGGAGAAAGAAAACCAATAAACACACCCTTGCCAAATAGGAAATCTAAACCTCCTTACTCTTGTTCCTCACCCCGTTATTTAACTCTGCTGTTGCTGTGGTAGTGCAGATGGTTTCCTTTTGAACACAGTTCACAGCATGCAATAGTAGTTTTCCCCCTGTATCCTGGACTTAAACACTCTTTGTACAAGAAT
Organism: Tamandua tetradactyla; assembly: GCF_023851605.1. Lineage (NCBI taxonomy): Eukaryota > Metazoa > Chordata > Mammalia > Pilosa > Myrmecophagidae > Tamandua > Tamandua tetradactyla. The sequence continues at coordinate 176,596,281 of NC_135327.1, read as the reverse complement.
TATATCTTTGAAGTAATTCTTGTGAGAACTAATTCATATTTCTAGTGTTAATCAGTGGAACATGTAGATCTATACAACCCCTTTCAATCTTGCTCATCTTCAATATGGAAATTTACTTACAGACCCACTAGAGAACACCTTCATTCCTATTTATTCCCTTACATTGGAGTTCAACCTCATTAGCTAACAGTTTACACATCTCTAGCTATGTATCTCTAAGTCCCCTGTACTCTGTATTATAAGCCTCTGATTATACCTTTATGCTGGTCATAAACTATATGTATCTATCCATACATATCTATCCTTTTGTGTCTGGCTAACTTCACTCATCATTACGTCCTCAAGGCTCATCCATTTTGTCATCTGGTTCAGGATGTCATTTTGTCTTACTGCTGCATAATATTCCAGTGTATGTATATACCACATTTTGTTGATCCATTCGTCTGCTGATGGGCATTTGGTTTGCTTCCATCTTTTGGCGATTGTGAATAATGCTGCTATGAACATCAGTGTGCAAATGTCTGTTTGTTTCACTGCTTTCAGCTCTTCTGGGTATTTACCAAGTATTCCTATTGCTGGGTCATAGGGCAACTAGATATTTAGTTTCCTAAGGAACCAACAAACAGTCTTCCATAGTGGCTGCACCATTATATATTCCCACCAGCAGTGCATAAGTGTCCCAGTTTCTCTACATCCTCTCCAACATTTATAGATTCCTGTTTGTTTAATAACAGCCATTCTTATAGGTATGAAGTGGTATCTCATTGTAGTCTTGATCTGCATTTCCCATATAGCCAATGAAAATGAGCATCTCTTCATGTGCTATTGAGCTATCTATATTTGCTCTTCAGAAAAATGCCTATTCAAATCTTTAGCCCATTTTATAACTGGGTTGTTCCTTCTTTTGTTGTTGAGTTGTAGGATTTCTTATATATATATATATAAGAATATATATATATAAGAATATATATATATACAGGAAATGAAACCTTTTTCTGATATGAGATTTCCAAATATTTTCTCCCATTGAGTTGGCTACCTCTTCACTTTTTTTGACAAAGTCTATTGAAGTGCAGAAGCATTTGATTTTGAGGAGTTTCCATTTATTTATTTTTTCTTCTGTTGCCTGTGCTTTGGGTGTAAAGTTTAGGAAGCTGCCACCTATTACTAGGTCTTAAAGATGTTTCCCTACATTTTCTTTTAGAAATTTTTATGGTGCTAGTTCTTATACTTAGGTGTTTGATCCACTTTGAGTTAATTTTTGTGTACATGTAAGATAGGGGTCCCCATTCATTCTTTTGGTTATTGTTATCCAGTTCTTCCATGCCCAATAATTGAAAAGACTATTTTGTCCCAGTTCAGAGGACTAGGGGGCCTTGTCAAAAATCAGTTGACTGTAGATGTGGTAGTCCATTTCTGCACCCTTGACTCGAGTCTATTGGTCCATGCTTGCTATCTTCATGCCAGTACCAGGCTATTTTAACCATTGTGGCTTTATAATAGGTTTGAAAGTCACAGAGTGTTAATCCTCCCACTTCATTCTTTTTTTAGGATGCTTTTAGCTATTCAGGGTCTCTTTCCCTTCCAATGAATCTGGTAGTTAGCTTTTCCAAATCTTCATAGTAGGTTGTTGGAATGTTGATTTGTACTATGTTGAATTTAGGGAGACTTGACATCTTAACTATATTTAGCCTTCCTACCCATGACCAGGGAATGTCTTTCCACCTATTTAGATCTCCTTTGATTTCTTTTAGCAATGTTATGTAGTTTTCTGTGTACAAGTCCTTTATGTCCCTAGTTAAATTCATTCCTAAGTACCTGATTATTTTAGTTGCTATTTTGAATGAAATTTTTCCTTAAGTGACCCCTCAGCTAGGTCATTGCTTGTGTATAGAAATGTAACTGACTTTTGCACATTAATTTTATATGCCACCACCTTGCTGAATTTGTTACTTAGCTCAAGTAACTTTGCTGTAGATTTCTCAGGATCTTCCAAGTATAGTATCCTATCATCTGCAAATAATGAGAGTTTTACTTCTTCCTTTCCAATTTGGATGCATTTTATTTCTTTGTCCTGCCTGATTGCTCTAACTAGAACTTCTAGCACAATGTTGAACAATAGTGGTGACAGAAAGCATTCTTGTCTTGCTTCTGATCTTAAGGGGAAAGCTTTCAGTCTCTCTCCATTGAGTATGATGCTGGCTATTGGTTTTTCACATATTCCCTTTATCATATTGAGGTAGTTACCTTTGATTCCTATCTTTTGGAGTGTTTTTAGCAGAAAATGATGCTGAATTTTGTCAAATGCTTTTCAGCATCAATCAAGATAATCATGTGATTTTTCCCTTTTGATTTGTTAATGTGCTGTTTTACATGAATTGATTTTCTTGTGTTGAACCATACTTGCACTGCTGGTATAAACCCCACTTGGTTATAGTGTATAACTCTTTAAATGTGTTGTTGGATTCAATTTGCTAATATTTTATTGAGAATTTTTGCATCTAAGTTCATTAGGGAGATCGGCCTGTAGATTTTCTATCTTTTAGCATTTTTACCCAGTTTTGGTATTAAAATTATATTAGCTTCATAAAATGAATTAGGTAGAGTACCTTTTTCCTCAAGTTTTTGGAAAAGTTTGAGTAGGATTGGTGTTAGTTCTTTTTGCAATGTTTGATAAAATTCCCCTGTGAAGCCATCTGGCCCTGGGTTTTTCTTTGTAGGAAGATTTTTGATGACTGATTGAATCTCTTTACTTGTGATTGGTTTGTTGAGATCTTCTATTTCTTCCTGAGTCAGTGCAACTTGTTTGTGTGTCTCCAGGTATTTGTCCATTTCATCTAAGCTGTCTAGTTTGTTGGCATATAGTTGTTCATAGTATCCTCTTGTGATTTATTTCTTCAGGCTCTGTGGTAACGCACCCCTTTTCATTTCTGATTTTTTTACTTGTATCCTCTCTTTTCTTGTCAGTCTTGCTAATGTCCCATCAATTTTATGGATTTTCTCAAAGAACTAATTTTTGATTTTACTGATTCTTTCAACTATTCTTTTGTTCTCCCATTCATTTTTTAATCTTTGTTATTTCTCTTCTACTATTTGCTTTGGGGCTTGTTGATGTTCTTTCTCAACTTCCTCCAGGTGTGCTAAGCCCTCAATTTTTGCTCTTTCTTGTTTTTTAATACAGGCATTTAGGGCAATAAATTTCCCTTTCAGCACAGCCTTTGCTGTATCCCAAAAGTTCTGATAAGTTGTATTCTCGTTTTCATTTATCTCCAGATAGGCACTGATTTCTCTAGCAATTTCTTCTTTGACCCACTCGTTGTTTAAGAGTGTGCTATTTAATCTTCATATATTTGCAAATGTTCTTGTTCTTTGATGGTTTTTGAGATCCAGCTTCATCCTATTGCGATCAGAGAAAGTGCTCTGAATAATTTCAATGTTCCAAAATTTATAAAGACCCATTTTGTGCCCTAGCATATGATCTATCCTGTAGAATGTTCCATGAGCATTAAAGAAGAATGTATATTCTTGTGGTTTGGGGTGCAGTGACCTATATATGTCTGTTAGGTCTAATTCATTTATCAAGTTATTTAACATCTCTATTTCCTTGTTGATCTTCTGTCTGGTTTTCTATCTATAGAGGAGAGTTGTGTATTGAAGTCTCCTACTATTAATGTTGAAACACCTATCGCTCCCTTCAATTTTGCCAATGTCTGTCTCATGCACTTTGGAGCTCCTTGATTGGAAACATAAACATTTATGATTGTTATATCTTCTTGGTGAATTGACCCTTTAATTAGTATATAGTGTCCTTCTTTGTCTCTTATGATGTCTTTACATTTAAAGTCAATTTTGTCTGATATTAGTATAGCTACTCCTGCTTTCCTTTGGTTACAACTTGGGTGGAAAATCTTTCTCCATCCTTTCACTTTCAATCTATTTGTATCCTTGTGTCTAAGATGAGTCTCTTGTAAGCAGCATATAGCTGGATCATGTTTCTTAATCCATTCTGCCAATCTGTATCTTTTAATTGGTAAGTTTAGTCAGTTAACATTCAAAGTTATTACTGAAAAGGCATTTCTTGATTATACCATCTTATCTTTTTAATTTTATTTGTCAGATCGATATATTCTTTTCCCTCTTTCTCTTTGTCTTCTTTAAATTATACTTAGTGGTACTCTTCAATTCTGTGCCCTCCTTCAGACCTCCCTCTCCTGTCTTTTTTTGTCAGCCAGCAGAACCCCTTTTAGTATTTCTGTAGGGCCGGTCTGTTGTTGACAAATTCTATCAGGATTTCTTTGTCTGTGAAAACTTTAATCTCTCCCTCAATTTTGAAGGACAATTTGGCTGGGTACAGGATTCTTGGCTGGAAGTCTTTCTCTTTCAGGATCTTGAATATACTATACCACTTGCCTTCTCACCTCCAGGGTGCTCGTTGAGTAGTCTGAACTCAGTTATTTGGTTTCCCTGTATACAGTAGATGGTTTTTCTCTTGCTGCTTTCATGATTTTCTGCTTCTCTTCAACATTTGACAGACTGATTAGTAGGTGCCTTAGGGAAGGCCTATTTGGATTTATTCTGTTTGCAGTTTGTTGGGCTCCTCTGACTTGTATATTTATGTCTTTTATGAGGGTTGGGAAATTTTCCCCCATTATATCCTCAACTATTCTTCCTAGCCCTTTACTCCTCTCTTCTCCTTCTGGGACACCAATGATTCTTGTATTTGCATGATTTGTTTTGTCTATCATTTCCCTGAGTTCCCACTCAATTTTTTCCATCTTTTTAGCCATTTACTGTTTTGAATCTTCAAAGTCAATTATTCTGTCTTCTATATCACTTATTCTTTCTTCTGTCTCTTCAAATCTTGTATTGTGTGCCTCTAGTATGTTTTTTATTTTGTCAACAGAATCTTTAATCTCTGTGCTATCTGCGATTTTTCTATTTATTCTCTCAAATTCTTCTTGATGCTTTTCTACTGTCTCCTTGATCTCCTTTATGCCACTTATTTTATTAAACAGAGTTGTATGAACATCTTTGATTAGTTGTTTCAACAGCTGTGTCTCCTCAGGTGTTTTAATTTGGTCATTAGGCAGGGCTATATCTGTCTGCATTGTGATATGCTTAGTGATCTGCTTTCTTCATGGCATGTAAATATATTGATTGATTTACTTTAGGAGTTTATTTCTTTCAGTAGTCTAAGGTCTTGTGTTTGCGGGATGGTTGTACAGCAGGGAGCAGAGCACAGGGTGGGTACTTGGTGTGGTGATTTGTTTCAGGGCAGGCAGAGGTGCAGGTTATGGATGTTATGCTGATGCTTGTGAATGTGGGTGCCCAGCAGTGAGGGAGGATGTTGCTGTGCAGATGCACCAGTCTGGGGGGCATAACCCTGGTGTGTGCTGGTCTAAGGCATGGATCCCTTTGTGCGCATGGGTAGAGCTGTGGGCACCAGTCTGGGGGGCAAAACCCTTGTGTGTGCTGGTCTAAGGCATGGAGCCCTTTGTGTGCATGGGTAGAGCTGTGGCAGCAGGTTGGTGTTATGCCTTCATGGATTGGGGGCAGATGTGACCCGGCTGTGCAGGTAAGCACTTTCTCAGAGCAGGGAAGTGAGACTGGGGGTTGTGCGCATGTGTGGTTCTAGGACTGCTGTAAAGTGTAGTTCTTAGAGCGGTGGTTGGGGGCCTGTGTGCATGTGTGGGCTTGGGAATGCCATAAATGAATGCGGATGCGCAGAGCTCAGAGGGGGCGGAGTGAGACTGTGAAACACTATGGGCAGGGGGTTTAGACTAGGTATGGAGGTTAGTGCCCACAGCCTTTATGCACTAGCAACAACCTGGAGGGAACAGGGAGGGGGAGGTAGTGCTTGGGAGGGGTGAAGGAATGGTGGGTTGGGCTGCACTTGGGGTGGGGGATGGGGGGCAGGTACATACACTGGGGGCTTGTGGGGTGGGGGGCTTCTGGAGCATAGGGAATGGGAGCAGGTGACAGGATTCAGGTGCATGGGGTGTGGGGTGAGTTGCCAGCCATGGGCTGTGCTGGTGAAGGTAGCGTGCCCAAGGAATGCAGCCTGGCTTACTTCCTAGTCCTGCGCCCCCTTCCGTGAAGTCCTGCAGGCTCTGCAGCTCCATGCCTCCGCGCCAGGCTCCAGCTTTCTGCTTCTCAGTTCCTCAGCTTCTGCAGTCAGGGCTGCCCCATGTGGTGCAGAAGCCTCTTGCAGGTTAGCCGCACTCTGAATTGCTGCCTCAGTTGCCCACCTGTCCTTTCTCTAACTTATCCATGGAGCAGGGCTAATCTCGAGCTACTCTAGTTAGCCATCTTCCTGGAAGTCCAATCAGTGTATTTTTAGTGGTGAGTTTAATCCTTTAACATTCAGTGTTATTACTGTAAAAGTTGTCCTTACTTCAACCATTTTATCCCTTGTCTTTTATTTGTCATATCTAATATTTTATGTTTTTGTATCCTTTTTTTTTTACCCTTACTGATAGTCATCATTTATATACTTTTATCCAAGCTTCTCTCTCCTGTCTTTTTTTTTCCAACTGACAGAACTCCCTTCAGCATTTCTTTCAGAGCAGGTCTCCCTTTAACAAATTTTCTCAGCATTCATTTATCTGTGAAAATTTTAAATCCTCCCTCACTTTTGAAGGGCAGCTTTGCTAGATAAAGAATTCTTGCTGGCAATTTTTCTCTCTCAGAATCTTAAATATGTCATACCACTGTCTTCTCACCTTCATGGTGCCCACTGAGTGCTTAATCTTATGTAGTTTCCTTTGTGTAAGGTGAATTGTTTTTCTCTTGCTGCTTTTAGGGCTCTTTCCTTCTTTTCACAATTTGACAGTCCAATTAATATGTGTCTTGGAGTGACTCTATTTGGATTTATTCTATTTAGAGTTCATTGGGCTTCTTTGATTTGCATATTTGTTCCTTTTATAAGACTGGATTTTCCCCAATTTTCTCCTCGAATAATCTTCCAGCCCTTTACTCTTCTCTTCTCCTTCTGGAACAATAATGATTCTTATATCTGTGTGCTTTGTGCTGTTCATCATTTCCTTAAAATCCAATTCAAATTTTTCCATCTTTTTCACCATTTGTTCTTCTATGCACTTTATTTCAGTTGCTCTGTCCTCTAGTTTGCTTATTCTTTCTTCTGCCTCTTCAAAACTGTGGTGTGTCTCCAGTATATTTTAATTTTACCTACAATATTTTTCATTTCTGTAAGATGTTATTTTTCTATGTATTCTTTCAAATTCTTCTTTATGCTTTTCTAGTGTCTCCTTGATATCTTCTATCTCTTAAGCCATTTCACTGAAGTTATTTAGGAGATTTGTTTGACATCTTTGAATAGCTGTTCCAAATTCTGTGTCTCCTCCTGCTTTTTTTTTTTTTTTTTTTTTTTTTTTTTTTGCATGGGCAGGCACTGGGAATTGAACCTGGGTATCCAGCATAACAGGCAAGAGCTCTGCCTGCTGAACCATCGTGGCCTGCCCTCCTCCTGCTTTTTAATTTGATCATTTGGCTTGGCCATATCTTCTTGCTTTTTCATGTGCTTTGTGAATTTTTGTGGTTTATTGGTATTTGATTATCTTGATAAGGTTATTTTGAAAGTTGATTTCCCTTGCTCATCTAAGATTTTGTAGTTTCTTGGGTTTGTGCCAAAGGTTGCCTTTGGCACTAGTTTTGTCAGTAATTTCTGGCCAAACCAAGGCTGAGGCCTAATGCAGGAGGTGCAACTCTTTTTAGAAGGCTGTTAGAGGCTGGGGAGAACAGCAGTTTTGCTGGGCAGCAATCCAGTCAAGGCCACAGGTTTCTGTGTGCTAGAAGCCACCAGCTCTGGGGATAGGGGGTGAGCACTGTGCACCTCTGTGGAGACCCCACTTGTAGGCACAATGGGTCTGGTGATTCCCAGACTCTTGTGTGGAAAGACTCCATGTTATGGGACTGAGAGGTTCAACTTCCCTAGTCAGTAGCCAGTCCAGGCTTTTTGCCAGCTAGCAGGACCCAGGTTAGTGTGCACCCATTGGCCTCAGGGGTGGGGGAAGGGTGCCTGGCATTGCAATACAGCTCCCTTAACTCTGTCTCTCTGCTCATGTATGCCATGAGTGCCCTGGGCCTCTGTGGAGAAAGAACTGAGGCAGACCCCAGAGGGTCTCCCTCATTAGCTAATTGTCAAATCGGCACTGCTCTGTGTCCCCTCTTCCCCTGAGGATGGTGGGCTTCCCAGTATTCCCCCAAATCCAGGTGCCCAAAACAGCCTGCCTCAAGAATGTGGGGAAGGGATTGGGCACTGTAGCAGTATCTCTGTGTGTGGGTAAAATGAGTCTGCTGGCTCCTGGGTTCCTGCACGGCTACTCCAGGCTGCAGGACTGAGAGAGCTGGCCCTTCCATGTGGCAGCTGAAGTAGGTGTGTACTGCTCCTCGGCGATCTGATCCAGCCAGCATGCAGCAGTGAACCTAGGGGTGGGATGCAATTGAGCACAGTCACCCCAACTTTTCAGTTGTAATTTCTCTAATTTTCATCCAGGTCTTCCTTACATGATGCAGAGATCCTCCTCTGGTCACCTGAAACCTGGAACTCATGTCCTCTTCACTTTCTCCTGATCTTCAGGAGTCTAACCCACTATTTTTTGAAGGAATCCTGCATTTTAACATGGGCCAAAGTTTCAAGTCATGCAACTCTAATGGCAGATTTTCAGAAATAAACCAGAGGGTAGGAGATGTTTATTTAGGGATGTTTCCTCACTAAATATTGAAGTCATGCCACAAGTAGTCCCTGATTCAATCTGCAGCTAAAGGACTCTTTTGATCCTGCCTGATAAAAAGGTAGACATACTCCTCTCCTCTCCCTCCTGCTTTGGAACCCCACAGTTTGCTTTAGCTCTTGCCCCTCTTTTCCATCACTTATTCATATCATTCATAATGTCAGTACTGAGTAGGTACAGGGGATATAACAATTAACGAGAGATCTAGAACCTGCCCTCATGGAGCTTACAGCTTATTTAATCATACAAATATTTTATTATAATTGTGGAAGTGATATGAAGGCAAACACAGGATAGTATGAGAGGATAGCACAGGATGCCAGAAGAAGTGACAGTTAAGTTAACCTGAGCGATGAATTAGCCAGACAAAGCGAGAAGGTAATGAGGACATTGGGGCTAGAGAAGCAGAGAAAAAATGTTCCAAGCAGGGAGCGCATCATGTCTGAAGACCCTCCCTGCAGGCCTGATTTACTTTCTCCAACTTAAAGGTTCTAGGAATACTTCATAGACAAGGTGGGACTTCAGGAATGAGAAAAAGAAATGGGCTGGGAAGACTAAGGGACAAAGACAAGGAGTAGACACTTTGAAAGAGCAGACTGGGGGGTGGTGAAGAGTAGTTCAACTAATAAAAGGGTGAGTTGGGGAAAGTATGGGGGCATCGGGCTCTGGAGTTTTACCATTATCGACCTTGGGGAAAGGATGCCATGGCCAACGTGATATGCCATCCTCCCCTGAGATGGGGCAAAGAGGGGATTTTTCAACACGTTTCTGGGTCTCATAAGCCAGTGAGTCCAGAACCAGATGGTAGTGGTTTAAGCATTTTATAGACTGTCCTTGTCTCACCAGCTGTCTTAATAATAAATGCCCTCAGTCTCTTGGCAAAGGATCATGCTGAGGCCAAGCAAAAAGTCCCCTCACAGGAAGGGAAAGACTTCCAGTCAATAGAGGTTTTCAAAAAGAAGTATAAATTTAGGTGGACCCCTCAGACATGTGAATATGGAGCCTTAATATTTTTAAAGGTCTAATGAGTTTCCTTTAGGATGCAACAGATAATCTAAGTTCTGGTTGAGGGTTTCAGACTGAGGGATACCTTCAGCTTTGCTAGAAGAATAAATGATGTCTTAGCAAATAAGAAGTGATTTTGAGGAAAAAGAGGAATAGCAGAGAGAAAAGAATCCTCTGGTAATAATGAAAACCAGAATGAAATGTCTGAACTAATCATTTTATCATTTGCCACATTTCCTTTTTTTTTTCTTTCAGTTTTTCTCTCATATGTGTCATATTTCTTTGGTTAAGTTCTAAGCCTTAGAGGCAGCGAGGTGTTTTGACACAGACTCTGGAGCCTTTCAGCCTGGGTTCAAATCTCAGCTCTGAGACTAGTTACCTAAATGACCTAGGGAAAGTCTCTCAACCTCACTTGTTATATCATTAAAATCGAGATTCTAAAGTATCTATGCCTCATGGGTTGTTGTTATAAATGAATATGTGTATTCAGATAACATATGGCACACGCTTAGAGCAGGAACTGGCAGAGAGTAAACACTATACAAGATCTGCCATCGTTATAATTCTGCTTCTCTCATATTCTATGCATGTTCATATTTTAACAGTTTTTGGGTTGCTTTATTTTTATTAATCTCTTCTTATTTCTTGACATGAAGTTTGCTAATTTTTCCTCATCATAAAAGTAACATTTAAGGATTATAGATAATTTAGAAATTATCGGAAACTAGAAGGAAAAAGGAAAATCACACGAAGAAAGCCAATATTACATTTTTCTCTATATAGTTTTACATTTTTGTTTTACATAATTGTGCATATTTTTCAGGCCACAATTGTATGCCATTAGCTATTCTTTGAAACCGGATAATTGATGGCCGCTTAACAGTGCATTGTGTATTCCTGATACTTCATTTGACTTTTCCCTTATTTTTGGACATTTAAGTTATCTACACATTTTCCTGCACTGAGTATCTTTGAATATAATAATTTTTCCATATTTTGAGCTATTTCATTAATATAGATTGCCAGAACTGGAATAACTAAATCAGTGAGTAAAAAGAATTTTTAGGATTTTTGTCTAGTTTACCAAATTGCTTGCCAAACAATTATCAGAATTTATATCCCAAACAAACTCTGGTCCCTTCAGCAGTGCTCTTCTCTTGGCATCAATTTTATAAACAATAATAATAATATAAATTTTGCTAATTTGCCAAGCAAATGTAGCATATTGTTTGAAATTACTTTCTAATAATAAGCAAGATTAAATAGTATTTCTTAAACTTATTAATTAGCTCTTCCCCTTATTTTGTGAGCTGTTTGTCTTATTCATTTATCTGTTAAGGATCTTAATGATATTCATATTGATTTGTGTAAACACTTTATATATTGAACATTAATACTTTTGTTCATTTTATGTTGTTTGCTATTTTCCTCTTAAATTTGTTTTGGGCTACAAGAAATTTAAAATGTTTATATAATTAAAATATATTTATCTTTTCTTCTATGATTTTTTCCATGTCTCTAAAAGCATTTCTTTAATGTTTTAATCAGTCTACTATATAGTTAAACTGCATCACAGTATTTAGAAGGACTTTTAATAAAAAGCACCAATCCCAAACCCCAGCTTTCCCTGAAAGTCAACCATTTTTAACCATGTGTGCTTTTAAATCTAGCAATTATCTTTAGTCATGTATAGATAAATTGGCCTTGGCTTTAGACACATATGAAAAACTTGCCTCCAGGTTCTTGCCATTTCATTTAATACCCTCAATCTTCAATTGCTAAACTTTGCCATTAGAGCTTTACTGTTCCAAATTGTCAAATTTGATTAGATTAAGTTTTAAGTTCTTAGTTATATCATTTATGATTTGGCCAAAGGCTGGTTAAAAATGTTGAAAAGTAATACATAATTGTCAGGGAGCTGATAGTTGGCTATGATTACACTTTCTTCTTTGTAGTTACAAGACACTGGAACCTGGTTCTTGATATGAACCTGAACAAAGAAGAATATTTCTAAGATCAAGTTCAAGATGCCCTCTACTTTTTCACACTCCACATTTAACATAGGTTCAGTAGTAAAGTTCTGATGCAACTTGGGTCTATTTGGGATAAAATCAGTCATTTAAATGAGTGGCTACATCTACTAAAATGATGTCATAGTTGTGGCAGTGATAAAAAGAATAGAAGTCAGTGAGGTGTCCCTAGAAGTTCATAGTTCCTCTCTAATTGAAACTGCATTTCTAATAGCTATCTGGGTCTGTCCTTGACCCAAGAGGAAAGATAATGGTTGAAATAGGCATTATGAGGGTAACACGTCTGATGTGGGGACACCAAAAGTGCCTATGTCTTGTATTGGGTTTGAATAGCAAACAGTGGCTGTAGTACTTGGGTCCCAGTTCGTGGCTGGAATTCCAAACGAGCTTTCCTGGAAAGCACCCACGTTGCTAGCATGGACACCTATCTATCACTTTTACCTGAGACTTCTGTCAACCTCAGCTAGGGCTAGAAGATGGCATCAACAATCCCAGATGGATATAGTCCAGGATGGGGCCATCTTCTTATAACCAGGAATTGTTCTGTGAAGTTCTGGCTACTTATTATCAATTGGTAAAGAAGTTTAATTAGTTGCTTGAAAGAGGGAGTCCATTTTACCAACTTGGACTGAGTTCCTGGGTCTGCTTTTTGCTGGACAACAGCTTTTGGAACCCTCTTATAGAATTCCAGGTCCTCTTCGGATGGAACATCCATGCTTCTAGTAAAATTTGTTTCCAAATTTCTTGTTCCCACATAGAGTAATTTAGCATGTCCTATAGAAATATAACTAAGACACAAATTGCCAATATCTAGACATTTCAGTGACTGCAAAACTCTTTCCTCTTTGCTGCAGTAGAAAAGTATCATTTTTAACTCATGCTTGAGCTCTCTCTAGATTTACACCTCGACTGAATCTTCCCCCCTAAATACAGTCTTAGATGCACTTATGGTTTATAAGTAAGGTCTTTTACTCCAAACAACAGAGGCATAACAATTTTCTTCCCTCTTTTAGTAAACAACATAATAGCCCACAGATTTAGTATGGCTAAATCTCCAAAGTGATATAAATATAGTATGTTGAAAGGAACACAGAAAGAAAATGGTAAGAAATATTTCACTGGATTTTAATGTATATGATTTGATCCCTTACTTGTGGAAAAGAATGTGTTCATTTAAGACACATAAAAGAAAAACAGACTATAAAGAAAGTTCTCCCTTTCAACAATTACTTTTCCTTTGTTTCAAAAAAAGTATTAAATGAAAATGCTTTGAAAGTCAGGTGTGGAGGTGTTGAAAGCCACACGTTACTACATGTGAAGATAGGCCTGACCCTTTTGCCGTGGGAACAGATGATGTATAAACCCACTGTGGCCTATTAGGCCTTCTTGTCTAATTTTCATGGTATTCCCACCAGTCTACCTGACTTCACTAAAACCTCAGAGCTCAAACAAATCCTTAGAGGTCCACCATTTCAACATTGTTACAGTAGGCTAATCAACTAATTATAATGCTAAAGTCTCTAGTAACTAGTGAAATGGCAGTCTTAAATGGGACCATTTTAGGGGGGACAGTTATTGTCCATCATCAGGTTTATGAAAAAAAAACCCAATATCTCATAACAATAAAAACCAAAAATAGAGAAAGCATTACTCACATTTACAATTGCCACTCTCATTATGTCAGATCAACCTTGCATAGAAAATATCATATTGGGTGACATTTTTAAATAACTTTTTAAAGTTATATTAATACTTCAGAAATTACAAGATGCCCATTGTTGAAAATATGGGGAGAAAACAAAGAAAATTAAAACTGGCCATAATCCCATCATTAGAAGACAACTAAATTTTTTATGCATTTCTTTTATACCTATTTTTATGAATATTTTTACATCTGTATTATGTTCTGTTTAGATTAGTATCTGACCTTCATCACTTATGATGGGGCTTTGTTTCTACTTAACATTTTACTTTATCTAAAATTTGTTTTTAACATATCAAGTGATGTAAGAAACTTAATTCTGTCCAAAGAGTCAATTTTACCCCTTTATTGAATATTTCATTAATTTCTCTTGGGCTTTTAATAGTTTTTTAGTATATACAAATAAAATACATATTCTAGATAGAAAAGTTAAAATTACAGAAAAAGGATAAAAATGAATATAATTCTTGGTAATTCCACAAGAATACCCATTGTTAATATTTTAGTGTACTTCTATCCAGTCACTCTGCCTGTCTATTAAGCTGCCAGGCTTTTGAACACTCTGGAGAGACTGACATGCCCACAGATCCCTTCTGATGAGTTCTTCATTAGGTTCCATTGATCCCACTGGTCTGGCCACAGATGACCCAATAAAATAAAGTTGTCTGACTCAGAGGCAGTTTATAGCCTCTAGGGCTTGACTAGAGACCTCTCCCCAAGAAGGGCACCTCATTGTAGATAGTGATTGACGCACGAGTCAGATCTTTTCTTGGAACATTTGTATTCAAGACCTACAGAGAGATGGTCCATTGTAGTGGTAGGAGCAGCAGACGCAGAAACAGAAGTACTGGAATGCCTACAGAAGCAGAGCACTAAAACCAAGGGTGTAAGGTCTACTCTGGCCTATTCTGTAGCCTCACATTAAACTTTGATATTACATTGAGAACCTGAATAGCGTTACAGTGAACAGCTCCGGCAAATTGAACATAAACAAGGTATTTATTAGAAGCCTATCAGGTAGCTTATAGAATTAATAAAAAACTAGAGAATTAGGCTTTAAAATCAAGCAGGAACCAAGGTAGGTGATAAGCCAAAAACACAGCCAAGTCATAACACAGGACGAGATGGGTAGGAGGACATCATAATCTGCTCTCCCACAATGGACACTGGGGCCATTCTTTTGGATTCTTACTCTTCTGCTACTGGTGACTTGAATAATCTCTACCTGCCTCTGAGTCTTTTGCCACTCCCTTGAAAATCAAGTCCCAGATTAATCTTCCAATTGTACAAGCTTAGGTCACATGCCTGTGCTCTCCCTAGAGGGACAGGATCTATTCTCTTCAAATTTCATGGTAAGAGGTGAGCCCTTACAGTGGTCAAAACAGCATGGTACTGGCATAAAGACAGATGTACTGACCAATGGAATCAAATAGAGTGTTCAGATATAGACCCTCTCATCTATGGACAATTGATCTTCGATAAGGTGGTCAAACCAACGCACGTGGGTCAGAGCAGCCTCTTCAATAAATGGTGCTTGGAGAACTGGATATCCACATGCAAAAGAATGAAAGAGGATCTATATCTTACACCTTATACAAAAATTAAATCAAAATGGATCAAAGACCTAAACATTAGAGCTAAGACCATAAAACTTTTAGAAGAAAATGTAGGGAAATATCTTATAAAACTTGTAATAGGAGATGATTTCCTAGATATCAGACCCAAAGCACAAGCATTGAAGAAAAAAAATACATAAATGGGGACTCCTCAAAATTATGTACATCAAAGAACTTTGTCAAGAAAGTAAAAAGGCAGCCTATGCAATGGGAGACAATATTTGGAAAGTACCTATCAGGTAAGGGTTTAGTATCCAGAATATATAAAGAGATTCTTCAACTCAACAACAAAAAGACAAACAACCCAATTTTAAAATGAGCAAAAAATATGAACAGACACTTCTCAGAAGAGGAAATACAAATGGCTAAAAGGCACATGAAAAGATATTCGATTTCACTGGCTATTAGGGAAATGCAAATCAAAACCATAATGAGATATCATCTGACACCCACTAGAATGGCCACTATCAAAAAAACAGAAAACAACAAGTGCTGGAGAGGATGTGGAGAAAGAGGTACATTTATCCACTGTTGGTGGGAATGTCAAATGGTACAACTGCTGTGGAAGGCACTTTGGCAGTTCCTCAATAAGCTAAACATAGAATTGCCATATGACCTGGCAATACCATTGCTAGGTATCTACTCAGAGGACATGAGCGCAAGGACACAAACAGACATTTGCACACCAATATAATGCTGTTTATAGCAGTATTATTTACAACTGCCATGAGATGGAAATAGTCCAAATGTCCATCAATGGATGAGTGGGTAAACAACCTGTGGTATATACAAACAATGGAATATTATGCAGCAATAAGGCAGAATAAAGTCATGAAGCATGAAACAACATGGATGGACCTTGAGGACATTATGTCAAGTGAAATTAGAAACAAAAGGACAAATACTTTATGGTCTCACTAATATGAACTAACAGTAATGAATGAACTTGGAGAATTGAAGTTAAGAACACAGGTTATCAGGAGATAGAAATAGGACAGAGATTGGACAATTGATGCTGAGGGAATACAGATTGTGCAACAGGACTGATTTGTAAAAATTCAGGAATGGATAGCACAATACTACCTGATTATAGCACAATAACATAAATATACTGAATGAAGCTGAATGGGAGTATGATAGAGGGAGAAGGGCTGGGGGCACATATGAAACCAGAAGGAAAGCTAGACATTAAAGACTGACTTGGTATAATGTAGGAAAGCCTAGGGTGTACAATGATAATGATTAAATGTACAAATTAAAAAATATTTTTGCTTGAGGGAGAACAAATGAATGTCAGGATTATAGGGCATTGAAAATAGTATATGTGAAGAAGAACAATCAATGTAAGCTAGGGTCTAGTGTCATCAGTAACTGCTTCCACTGAATACAACAAAGGCAATATGCCAAAACTGAATGTCAACAGGCAGGGGGGTTGGGAAAGGGATTTGGTGTGGAAGAAAAGGAAATATTTTCATATACGGTATGGTAGCAAAGGCACGTCTATAAATTAAGCTGGATTGTATGATGTGTGAATAAAACTATTTTAAAAATGAACACAATGGATGTGAGGGTAGTTCAGTGGTAGAATTCCCACCTGCCATGCAGAAGACCCAGGTTCAACTACCGGCCTGCGCACTTCCCCCCCAAAACAAACAAACAAACAAACAAAAACAATAAGCAAACAAATAAAATACAAACAAAAACAAAAAAATTCAACAAATGTTGCTGCAATAAGGGGGTACTCATATGAAAAAAGAATGAAATGTGACCCTGCCATACAGCATACAAAGAAAAAAAAATGAACAGAGAGAAACAAGTGCTAGAGAGACGTGGAGAGAGAGATGTACCTTATCACTGTCGGTAGGGAAATGAGAGGTCTAGCCCCTTGGAGGGCAGTGTGGTGTTTCCATAGGAGGCTAGGGGTGGGGTTGCCATAAGATCCTGAAACCCCATTGCTCAGTATATACCTGGAGGAACTGAGTGTAAGGACACAAATGGACATTTGCACCCTGGTGTTTCTGGTGCCAGTGTTTGTGATCCACAACCTAAGGGTACAATGACTGTAGGAAGGGTGAACTATGGTGTATACATACAATGTACTACTGAGTAGCCACAAGAAGGAATGAAGTTGTGATGCATGCAACTAGATGAATGAACCTTAAAAGCTGTATGTTGAATAAAATGTCAGGAACAAAAAGACAAATATTATCATGCCTCATTCATACAGACTAACTATAATATAAAAATTTGGCGAACTAAAGTCGAGAGCATGGGTTATCAGGTTGGGGCTTATTGTAAAGGGTCCTAGATTGTAAGCTCTTACAGCAGTCACATATATTCATGAGGTGTAACTGTTATTCTAAATTTGGAGATATTGAGCTGTTTGCATATAACATGATCTTTCCCAGAAACTTCAGGTATTTATGTGACACCTGAGACTCAGAGTTAGAGCTCTGAAGCTATGAAAGACAGCACTACCCCATATAGGAACTGTTTAAAAAGTTGAAAAAGTGATCAGACATTGAGTAGAGATATGAATGAAGTTGATCTGGACAGGACTAAGGTATATCAGAAGACTGGGTAAAGGATGATATCATTCATGTTTTAAAACTTCAACTTCTCTGTGAAACTAAAGGGAGAGAGGTTTATTTGGTGCAAAATTTATATTTTGGGTAGTGCATTTCCTAATTTAACTTGTATGGTCAGTTTAGTTAACACCATAAGTACATGGAATCTTGAATAGGGCATGAAATTTTGTTAGTTTGTCCAAGTTAGTGTGATGCCCCAATAAATCTCAGAGTGATTTGGACAGTGAATAAAGAAGTATTTGCAAGTCTCCTTGGGGAAATGGACAGAAAGGGGCCAATATTCAACTTTCCCATTTGGAGCATTTCTGATATTCTAGCAAGCAGTGGGGAGAACCAAATCAATAGGCCAAGCTCTCAACGTTGGGGGTCACCCCTATGAAACTTATTCCTGCAAAAGACAGGCTAAGCCTACTTAAAATTAGGCCATTATTCCTGCAAAAGACAGGCTAAGCCTACTTAAAATTAGGCCAAAGAGTCATCCCCAGAGAACCTCTTTTGTTGCTCAGATGTGGCCTCTCTCTCTAAGCCGACATGGCAAGTGAACTCATTGTCCTCTACATGGAACATGACTCCCAGGGGTGTAAACCTCCCTGGCAATGTGGGACAGAAATCCCAGGATGAGACAGGACTCTGATATCAAGGGATTGAGAAAACCTTCTTGACCAAAAAGGGGAAGAGAGAAATGAGACAAAATAAAGTGTCAGTGGTGGAGAAATTTCAAACAGAGTCAAGAGGTTATCCTGGAAGTTATCCTTACACATTATATAGATATCCCCCTGTTAGTTTATGGTGTATTGGAG
Organism: Tamandua tetradactyla; assembly: GCF_023851605.1. Taxonomy (NCBI): domain Eukaryota; kingdom Metazoa; phylum Chordata; class Mammalia; order Pilosa; family Myrmecophagidae; genus Tamandua; species Tamandua tetradactyla. The sequence goes on along the minus strand of NC_135327.1, from coordinate 176,577,787 downwards.
TGGCTAGGGGGAAGTACCTGAACTGTAGAGCTGTGTTCCAATACCTTGTTTCTTGAAGATGATTGTATAATAATATCGCTTTCACAATGTGACTATGTGATTGTGAAAACCTTGTGTCTGATGCTCCTTTTAACTAGGATATGGACAGATGAGTTAAAAATATGGATAAAAGTAAACAAATAATGGGGGAACAAAGGTTAAAATAAATTGGGTAGTAGAAATACTAGTGGTCAATGAGAGGGAGGGGTAAGGGATATTGTATGTATGAATTTTTTCTTTTTTCTTTTTTATTTCTTTTTCTGGAGTGATGCAAATGTTCAAAAAACAATTCATGGCAATGAATACACAACTATGTGATGATTTTGTGAGCCATTGATTGTATAATATGTATGGAATATTTGTATGTTAAGAATGTCTGTGTGTTTCTATGTTGTTTTAGTAACAAAAATATTTTTTAAAAAAGAGGTGACCCCCGCTTCCCAGTTTGGGGAATCTACTAAAGTCCAGGGATAAGGGCCATGATTTTAGCTAACTAGCAGAAAGTAAGCTATTTCATTCAACAGAATTCCTCAACTCACCTCTTTTCAGAATATGGTCTAGTACGAGTTAGGAAATAATCTTCACAAATCTCAAAACCTTTCTGTAGTTCTTCTAAATCTGTAAAATAGTGTGGACCATTGTTGATGGGTGCTGGTACTGATACTGGACCCCTGAAATTGGAAAAAAAAATCCAAAGGATTTTGAAATGATACCAAAAATGCACACGTGTAATACCTATATTCTAACCAATACATCCCATACAAATGCAAATGCAAACAAAACCTATGTGGAATAATGTAATATATCCCTTATAAACATGCACTTCAGAGCTTGTGTTAGACACTGGCTTTATTACATTCTAATTTGTAGATTATGCAAGCTTGTATTATTGTGACTGTTTCTTATTCATTAAATTATTATTACAGGCAAATTATCTTCCTGGTGATTAGTACATAGTTTATTATTATATATCTATTGTTATGTAAAGCCCAATAATTTATTAACTGCCATAAAAATGGAAACAGATGTTTCCCAATTTTGCTTATAAGTTAATGCTTTGAAACATAGCCAAATAAAATATTTCTAAAAACTCTAACTTTATACTCTCAACTAAATTCTAAAGTAAAATATTCTTTCTTCATCCAATTGTATATTTATAAACTAACCTCTACCCCAGAATGTCTTGAAAGACTCATTCACCATGGTTATGAATAGGCTCTGTGCTATGTTCACCTGGGACTTGCTATAGAGAGTTGCCATGTATAAAGTAGTGCCTTTGCAAATAAAGGGGAGCAAATTCAAAGCAGCTGTCTCTGTGGAGATCATTTAGAGCTAATATCTAAAATTGTTTGGTTTCTCTGTCCATAATGTTTAGGCAAGCTTCTGTGTAGGTCAGTGGTCACCCAGGCCTGGCTTCAGCTCATCTGAGAGACACTGTCTATTTTCTGCCCCAGCCTCCCCACCTTCAGGGGAACTTTGTATTCTCCACACAGCCTTTCTTTTGAATCAGATTATCCAAACATAGCCTACAAATATGGAGAAAAGTAATCAGACTTTTGGTATACAGTAGCAGAGAGACAAAAACTTAATCTCATTTATATTGATTACAGGTTCCCAATAAATAGCTTTAAATTACAGACAGTTAAAAGCTGATATTGGAAAGGACATCTTGGGGCATGCAATGAGGTGAATGAACCTTGGGGACATTATGTGAGGCAAAATACAGCAGAAACAGAAGAAGAAATATTGTATGGTCTCTTTTAGAAAATACTTGTACAAAAACTGAAGCTTAGATTATAAGCTCTTATAACAGTCACATTTAGTCCAGGGCTGTAAATGTTATTTCTAGATTTTAAGATGCTGCTCTATATATGTTTAACCTGGTATTTCCCTGGAACTTTGGGTACCTCTGTGAAACTCAAGACTCAGAGTTGGAGTTCTACAGCTCAGAAAGTTAGCATTGCTACATACAACTCCTGTTATAGAAACCCAAAAAAAGAGATTAGGCTTCAATTAGAGATAAGAACAAAGCCTATTTGGTCAGGACTCGGTAAAAAAAAAAGGTCTGTCTGTATTTCAGAACTTCCCTACTGTATGAGACCAAAGGAAGAGAGGTTTATTTTGTCCAAAACCTAATTTTTCTGTAGCATATAGTCTAACTCAACCTGTATGGATAGCTCATTTAAACAACCCAAACACATGGAGCCCAGAATGGGAATGAGGCCTTGTCATTCTGTATAATGTAATGTAATACCTGGATACACCCCACAATAAGTTGGGCAGACAATTAAAAAGTATTGGCAAAAAGTTCCCTTGGGGGAATCGTGAGAAAGGGGGAAAATTCAACTTCCCCAAGTGGAGAATTCTGGATATTCTCACAAGCAGTGAGGACAACCAAAGCAATAGGCTGAGCCCCCAATCTCGGGGTTTGTTCATGTGAAACTTAACCATGCAAAGGGCAGGCTAAGCCTACTTAAAATTAGGCCTAAGAGTCACCCCCAAGAGAACCGCTTCTGTTGCTCAGATGTGGCCTCACTCTCCAGCCAACACAACAGGCAAATCCAACGTGGGACATGACTACGTGGGACATGACTCCCAGGGTGTGGACCTTCCTGGCAATGTGGGACAGAAATCCTAGAATGAACTGAGACTCAGCATCAAGGGATGAGAAAACCTTCTTGACCAAAAAGGAGAAGAGTTAAATGAGACAAAATAAAGTGTCAATGGCTGAGAGATTCCAAACAGAGTCGAGAGGTTATCCTGGAGGTTATTCTTATGCATTAAATAGATATCACCTTGTTAGTCAAGATGTAATGGAGAGGCTGGAGGGAACTGCCTGAAAATGTAGAGCTGTGTTCCAGTAGCCATGTTTCTTGAAGATGATTGTATAATGATATAGCTTTCATTATACACAATGTGACTGTGTGATTGTGAAAACCTTGTGTCTGATGCTCCTTTTATCTACATTATCAACAGACGAGTAAAACATATGAGATAAAAATAAATAATAGGGGGAACAAATGTTAAAATAAATTTAGATTGAAATGCTAGTGATCAATGAAAGGCCGGGGTAAGGGGTATGGTATGTATGATTTTTTTTCTGTTGTCTTTTTATTTCTTTTTCTGAATGAATGCAAATGTTCTAAGAAATGATCATGATGATGAATATGCAACTATATGATGATATTTTGAATTATTGATTATATATGTAGAATGAAATGACCATAAGTTAAGAATATTTGTGTTATTTTTTTAAAGAAGGATTTTTAAAATTTAAAGACAAAGTACTAGAATGTCAACAGTAGTTATCCTTCCCTTCTTGGATTGGATTTTTATTTTTTCTTCAGCCCTCATCTGGATTTTTAATTTTATTTTTACAGTTTTGTAATCAGAAAAGAATATCTATTTAATATATATATGTCTAAATATTTCCAGCTCAGAAATGACATTTTATATGCTCATTACTAGAAAGCATCTAGCATTAAAGGTTTCTGCCATTCTAAAAAAAAAAAAGGTTTCACAAGCTAAGATTACATTTCAGAAACCTACACTCTCCAGATCTTTCCTAGGCCAGATAAGTCCTGACACCCAGAGGTGCCAGCTTCTCCAGAAACATTAACTAGTCCCATCCTCCATCCCACATTGTCAACACTCCTTTCCAACATGAAAAAGTTAGAATGGGTATAGCCCAAATACCTCCTAAAGACTGGGAGAAGGATTAAAGGAACAGATATGATAGGATATAACAAATAAGTATGACTGCTGAATCATTATATTGATATTTCTTTTAGTCTCCAGTGTCTTGGAGCAGCTTTGAAGAAAAACCTAAAATTGTAGAACTGCAACCCATACTTTGTAACTTTGAAATCTGTTCTATAACTACTTGTAACAATGTTCTTTAAATTCATTGGTTTTTTTTTTTTGTATATGTGTTATATTTCACAGTAAAAAATGTTTTAAAAAAAAAAGAACGGGGGCAGTGTGATGGTGGCACAGTGGCAGACTCGCCTGCTATGCTGGAGACTTGGTTTAATTCCTGGTGCCCACCCATGCAAAAAAAAAAAAAAAAAAGAAAGACCAGTTTGCGTCCCTGAATTACTTCTCTAAGGTTTACTAACAAGCTAAAAAATGCTATAGTTAAGTTCTTGCTGGTGCTCTTGATAACTGTCTGAAAGCAAGAACTTCTCCATTTTATCAATCAAATATTAAAAGGTCATACAAAAAGAAGAATTCAGAATACTCAGGACTATATCATTACTGATAAAATAAATTGCAAACATTTCATAACCACACTTTGATCTGGGTATTCATTTTACATAAAACTTAAACCTAAATTTTTCTCTCTGCATGTAATAACTTACAGTATAATAATAATTATAACCACTAACATCTACAAAGCCATTATTATGTGGTAGGCACTAAGTAAGACATTTTTTGCTGAGAACTAAGAATTCATTGATTAATAAAAATACAGTGGTCCCTGCCTTCATGGAATTTACAATCTAACATGGAAATGAGACATTTAACAAACGGTCCCACAAATAATTTCTATTGTTTCAAGGGCCATGAAGGATAGGTACAGGGTACTCAATAGCATATAATTAACCTTAAGTCATGAACAGCCATGGTGAAGGCTGATACTTATATTCAGACACCACCAGAACTATCACTCTCTGCAATCTTCACAGATTGCAAAAATCATCAATTTCTAGTATCAAAAAATAATAATATAATATATTATTATAATATATTATATAATATATTATATTATATATTATAATGTATAATAATACATTATATTAATATAATAATATAATGATTTATATATTAATAATTATATAAATATTATTAAAATTATATTATTATTATTATTATTATAAAGGCACAATAATAGCATATTGTGCCTTTTAAAAATACATAGAAATGAAAGGGAAATACAATCTCTAAAACTGGTTTTATTCCTGAATCACCGGGTCCACTATACAGAGTTTCTGTTTATGTTGATGATTCAGGACTCATTTGGTACATAGAACTACAAAATCAATCTAAAGATGCCTACGTATAAATAGATCTGATAAATCATTACCTGTGAAATAGGAATATCTGATCAGGGGATGTCTTTCCCACTAAGGCCTTCCGGGCTGTCTCATGCTGTTTCTGCAGGGAAACTTTTTCCTAGGCAAGAAATATAAACAGCAAATGATATTGATGTTCAAAATATGTCAGTTAGCTGAAACAGTTAAAATTATTTCCTTTTTACTAGAGATTTCCAAGTATATGGAAAGAAAAAGGACAAAAAGACAGGCACGAAAAACAATTATTATTTGTTCAGTGGAAAGAAAAGGACAAATTTTGTATTTAATGCCAAAATATTTTCATTGATACTGCAGTTTCATGTATAAAATTAATCTGACATCTAAACAATAATGTGGTAATTTTTATTAATATATCATTTTTGCATTTACATTTTTAATCTTTCTAATGAGATTATAAACTTCTCAAAGAGATAGATTATTATTGTATGTGTTTGTAGTCCTCCCAAAAACTAGCACACATAATAAATAACTAATTGAATGAACATATTTGACAATGTTTAAGTATGATCCTGAAATACAAAAAAGTGGAAGGTCTTCCTCCCATATTTCATCATCATCATTAATACATACTTAATAAACATTTGATAGGGATACAAAGATATGAAAGAAAAAGTCTTTACATTTAAGAAATGTATAATATGATGGTAAAAGACAATAAAATGATAGATAGCAGCAAGCTAGCACATGCTGCTTTATAAATAGTATAACATGTGTTTATACATAAATCATTTGATGAAGTATGACTCATTTAATAACTGCCCAAGAATAGGATTTTCTCATCTTAAGCCACCCTAATATATAAAATTCTTAATTTATGGGAAAGATTAACAGTGCTTATTTGTTTTACATAAAATAATCCATCATTTATAAAGGGATTTATAATAAAATATATTTAAGCAATAATTTTCCTTACTGCATTAAATATACATTAATTTTTGTTTGCAGTAATTTAATCTGAGAGAAGCCTGGTAGTTTGGATTTTTATGGCATTACCAGGCTCCATTATAAATTGACATTGACTTAAAGTCACATAAGAAATACCAACAGACATGCATGCCAAGGAAAGGATTCATGGTATAGCAAAGACAGTGAGCTTGTAACTCCAGGTTAATCACCTGCTTTCATTTCTAGAAATTAACACAGTTTCAAGTGTTTGCATGTCTTCAGGGGGGATTTTTTAAAGAATTAAAGCTGTGATTATAAAAACAGTCTTTTATTACAAAAACTTTTCAAGAGGAGTGGCTCTGAAAGTAAGCTGCCATATATTTTAATACTACTTGAAGGAACCACGTTTTTTCCTAAAAGCTCAAGAAAACTAATGTCACATAAAAATGAGCAAAAGAAAGCATCTAAGTCAATTAAAAATAAAAGTTCTTAAAATATAAAAAACAAAGCTATAATAAAAAAATAAGGAGCAGAATAACATCTTTACAGGCAATGAAAGTTTGCTTATAAAATAGATAAGATCTAAAACTTATTTCAAAATAAACTGAATACCTTAAGAAATGGCACAAAACATAAATGGACAGCATAAATTACAATTTAAAAACTCATAAATGAGAATAGAAATAAAAGAAAAAAATCACTTCAGAAATGAAAACTGAACTAGAAGGAATACAAGAAAGAATACAAAGACTATTGCCTTAAGGAAAGTGGAAAGTGAATGGAGGAAAAAATTTAAACTCAAAAAATAAAGAAGTAAAGAAGAGTCCAAAGAAAACACAAATATTTGAAGATAGACAAAGAAGATTCAACAATAAATACTAAGAGCCCTTGAGGATAACCAAAACAAGGAAACCATGTAAATGATAAAAACTACATTCAAGTATAAAGGGCATCCATTGATATCAACATGCAAGAACTTGGAAATACTGTTCCATTGAGCCCTTTCTGAGGAATCTAGTAGAAGAACAAGCTTAGACAACAAAACAATCAGAGACACTGACCTTAGAGAGACATGGACTTATAGGCATAATTGAGAACTAAGATAAAATGAGAGTCAAAAGGGAGAAAGTATAGTATGTAATAACTATATGCTCTGACAGTGTAGATTTAATACAACCATAAAAAATACGGGAAAGAACATTTGTTAAAAAAAAAAAAGAGGCTTTTTTTCAACTGTTTCCAATGTTCATAATGGGTGCAGGGTATCATTATTGCAATCCCCAGAATGTTATTGAATCTAGGCATTGAGCAACAACAGACACTAATGTCACAAAAATGAGAACGTTATGTGCCTTTTAATAAAAGAATATACCACAACCTACAGTCTTGCTGAAGGGCCTGACCTTTACAGTTTATATTTACAGTTCTCCAAGAAGCATTTAGGGATATTCAAATTAATGTTCTTTGGGAGTCATGAAAAAATAAATACCACTTAAGATTTGAACAGGGAACAAATAAAACAAAAAGGACTGTATAAGCAAGAAATGAGAAAATTGAATATTTAACATAATTCTTTACATTCATGTTCAATTATTGTTATGTTCATAGAAAGTATTTTATATTGATATACTATTGGAATAACATAAAATACAAGTGAGGTTAGCAGATTTTTTTCAGACTTAAAGAGCAAACAATGATATTCTTGGGCATTTTCTGGCCAAGAAAGATAAGCCAACTGAGTCTTACAGTAAATCCTCAGTGACCTTAGAGATGATGAATAAAAAACAAATGTCATGGTTCAGTGGCAGAATGCTCGCCTTCCACGCAGGAGACCCAGGTTCAGTTTCCAGAACATGCACCCTGTCCCCCAAACCCACCAAAAGAAAAAAAAGTCAATGTATTAGAAGTCAAAATATTGGGATTTCCCCACTCCATTTGCCTATTTTCTACTCAAAGAAAGAAGGTAATAGTAGAAGGACTAGAGATAAAGAGATACACTGTCCTCACCCCACCAATGAAAGGATACCAGAGGGTCTTGCTACTAGATTGTAAATACCATAGAAGCAGGGACCAGGTCTGCCTTGTTTTAGTGCCTAGAACAGGATCTGATCAATGAATAACTGCTCTATACTGAAAAAGCAAATAAAGATCCTAGATTGATGGTAGAAATTCAACAAAGACAGGATGGATAGATTAATAAATTAGGGAATGGGAAGAAGGAAGGAAACAAAGGAGGAAGTCCTTTTGCATATCAGAATGCAAAAGGATGGATGGCTGTAAGAGCAAAGAGCATGCAAGGCTTACTAAATTAGCAAAGGTACAATAAGTTTGCCAACCAAGAAGCTATCATACAAACCAGGAATACTACTCCTTTCATACATGGCCACACTTCCCCTAGCTCATCATTTCACTTTTCTCAGGTTTATGTCCAGTGGGATGGTTAGCTGGGTCTGATAAACCATACAATTCTGGTATATTCCTGTGTTCTAGACTCTTCACTTTCTTCAAATCTTCAGATAGATCATCTAGTTGGACCTTTGTCCAGTTTTTGTTTTAGAGTCATCGTTGGACACCACCTTATGTATTGCCCCTGATTTCTCAAGCTGAAGCCCTCAGAAAATCCGGTCCATTTCCAGAGTGGTTAAGCAACTCACTGAGGCTTGTTTAGCTAATGAGCAAAACAAATGACTCATGCCACTATACTAGGTTAGCTCCTAAATTTCACAAAAAATTGCCAGCATTCCTCAAGTCCTTCAAGTCCCTTTACAATCATCACCACTTTACCCCCACTCCAGAGAGAAGCAATCTCTTGGCTTTAATGGTAATCACTTGTTCTTTTGAGTTTGATAAACTTAACTTGCATTCTCAAATATTATTATTGACATTGCCTATTTTTTTTCATCATATATCAATTAGATCATAGTATATGCATGTCTTTAAATCGGAATTTTTTGATTCAACATTATGTTTATGAAATACATCCATAGAGTGAAGTTTGTTCATTTTCATATGCTTTTGACACACAAACACAGAAGAGGAAAGCAGTTAACTGGGTTTTGCAAGATCACCCAGTAGGTGGCAAGACTCTCACATGAACTCAAATTTAGTGTATTTTCCTTTTGGGCCAAGGAGTCAATAGTTAAACAGAAACATAAACAGGAATAGATCAAAAATATAAAAAAAGATACAAATGCACACACATAAACATATAGTTATCCAACTAGTTCTGATAGATGGTGTATGTGATTACCAAGGAATACCAACTACCATAAGCCACAGAGAACATCAGCCTCATTATTTTGTAATCACACCTAAACAAACACTTAGCTGCTAACTATGCACATGGGAAGTGTGGAATACGAGATCAGAGTGATTGAACTGAAAAGGACTCATGCACATGGTAAGTTTTGAAGTGGGTTTGGGCAGAAGAGAAAGAATACAGTCTTAAATGTGAAAGGCACTTCAGAAAAATAGAACAAAATGGCCTTGGAGATGGGAACTTCTACTTTATCCATTTCTGTAAATAGATTTTTTGATAGTTTCCAAAGTAAAATATGGACATATTAAATCTACAGTTAAGACACTGTCTTAGGTTCATGGTTGCTATAACAAATACCACACAATGGATTGGTTTAAGCAACAGGAATTTATCAGCCCATGGTTTTGAGGCTAGCAGTCAAAAAACTGAGGTATTATCAAGGTGATTCTTTCTCCCTGAAGAGTGCGGCATTCTGAGGCTGGCTGCTGTAGTCCTTGGATCCTTGATTTTTCTGTCAAATGGCAGTGCACATGGCAGTGTCTTCTGCTTCCTCCTTCAGGTTCCACTGACTTCCAGCTACTGACTCCTTCCTTTGGTTTCTTTCTGAGGCTTTCTCTATAAGGCCTTCAGTAATAGGATTAAGACCCATCCTGATCTAGCTGGTCACATCTTAATTAAAAATAAATTCTCAAAATGTCCTATTTGTAATGGGTTCCCACCCACAGGAAGGGATTAATATTAAGAACATGTTTTTCTGAGGTATGCAATTTAACCTACCTCAAAAATTTCTACCTTTTTTTGTTTAGGTAGGGGGATGATTTAGGGAGGGAACCATTTAAGATACAGGTTTTTCTGTGTAAAAAATAAACTGAGAGATACAAGTGCTGGAGAAGATGTGGAGAGGGAGAGAAAGCTATTCACTGATAGGAGGGAAATAGAACCGTACAGTCCCTCTGGAGGGCAGTGTGGTGGTTCTGTAGGAAGCTAGGTATAAGGCTACCATATCATCCTGCAACCCCATTATTTGGCATATATTCGGAAGAACTGAAAGCAGACATTTGCACACTGGTTTTACAGTGGCATTATTCATGATTTGCAATGGCTGAAGGTGGCCTAAGGGTACATCAATGGATGACTGGAAGGGCAAACTGTAACGTACAAATACAACAGAATATTGAATGGCTATACGAAGGAATGAAGTTGTGGGAAATGCAACTAGGTAAATGAAACTTGATGACATTATGATGAGTGAAACAAGCCAGAAATTAAAGGACAAATATTGTAAGGCCTCACTAATATAAACTAACTATAATGAACAAAAACTGAGAATTGAATTCAAGAGTATAAATTATATGGCTTATTGTAAGGTTCTTAGATTGTAAGTTTTTACAGCAGTCACATCTATTCCTGAGTTTTAACTGTTTTTTCTAAATTTGGAGATACTGAGCTCTTTGTGTATAACCTGGTAGTTCCTTGGAAATTTGGGCATCTGTGTGACCACTGAGACTCAGAGTTAGAGCTCTGCAGCTCTGAAAGTCAGCATTACTCTACACAGCAACTGAAAAAGAGATCAGACTTCAATTAGAGATATGGATGAAACAGACTTGGTTAGGACAAAGGTCAATCAGAATACAGGGTAGATGATATTGACTATAGTTTAAAACTTCAACTTCAGTGTGAGACCAAAGGAAGAGATGTTCAATTGGTACAACATTTATGTTTTCTGTAGCACACTATCTAGTTTAACCTGTATGGTCAGTTTATTTAAACAACATAATTACATAGAACCCAGAATAGGGAATGAGAACTTGTTATTCTGTACAGGTTAATATAATATCTCAATATATCCTAGAGTATTTTGAGGAGAAAATAAAAAAGTGTTTACAAAGGTCCCTTGAGGGACTGGGGAAAAATGTAGAAACATTAAACTACCCCATCTTCATATTCTTACAAGCATTAGGGACTCCCAATTTAATAAGTCAAGCCCTTGATCTTGGGGTCTGCCATTATGAAACTTATTCCTGCAAAGGAGAAGCTATTTCCACCTATAAGTATGCCTACGTATCACTCCCCAGAGAACTTCTTTCATTGCTCAGATGTGGCCTCTCTCTCTCAGCCAACTCTACAAATAAACTCACTAACCTCCCCAGTACGTGGGACATGACTCCAAGGGGTATAAGTCTCCCTGTCAATATAAGACATGACTCCTTACATTGGCGCTGGCATCATGCAATTGAGAATAATTTCTTGACCAAAAAGGGGGAAAGAAATGAAATAAAACAAAGTTTCAGTGACTGAGAGATTTCAAATAAGTCAAAAGGTCATTCTGGAGGTTATCCTTATGCATTATATAGATATTCTTTTTAAGTTTCTAGTATATTAGAAAAGCTAGAAGGAAATACCTGAAACTGTTGAACTATAATCCAGTAGAATGAATTCTTCATGGCTGTATAACTATATAGCTTTCATCATGTGACCATGTCATTGTGAAAATCTTGTGACTAACACTCCTTTATCAATTATAGGGGCAGTTGAGTAATAAAATAAAGAGACATAAATAAGTATTAGGGGAGACAAGGGGATGGGATGTTTTGGGTGTTCTTTTTTTCTTGGAGTAATGAAAATGTTCTAAAATTGATTGTGGTGATGAAAGCACAACTAATGATGAGATTGTGAGCCACTGATTGTATACTTTGGATGGATTATTTGGTGTGTGAATATATTTCAATAAAATTGCATTAAAAAGATACAGTTTTTCAGGAAGTTGCAATTACTTTCTCTAATTCACTAAAAAGTTCTCAAAATACATGAAAATTTATGTTGGTTAAGAAAAATAAGGAAAATGACATCCTCTTAGGGTTGCAGTAAGAGATACATGAGAATACACATGAAAGCCATTTTAAAACTATAAATGCTCTATGAAGGCTATTTATGTTCTCTGACATATAAGACTTCTTATGTTAAGTTGTTAAGACTTTTGTTGTGTTGGTCTTAAAAAGGTGTGTTGCTCATTTTGTAGCATTATAATAGCTATGCAGAAGGTTAATAGCCTATGAAATCTCCAAAATTTTGATAAATACTTGAAATTCAAAATAGTTTTGAATTCAAAGACTTGACTAGAAAAATAAGGCACTAAAAATGATCTTAGGTGACTTCAACCCATGCATGTAACAGCAGCAATTTAGTATTACATTTGCAAGAATTTCTGAAAAATGAACCTGGTTCTTGGTGTATTTGATTTGCTACTTTATGAAACTATCCTGTTAAATTATATCTCCATTTAAACTAATTGCAATGAAAAACAAAGGTGTTAAAACCTTAGAATTGCAAGGGGATCAAGCATTACTGCCATTGTGGACCAGTAACTTCCAACTCTCTGACATGGGACACAAAGCATTTTCAAGGACTCTGGAGACCCTGGATTATGGGGACTGAACAATTTCTCAAGGAGGTGAATGTAGGTACAGAGTGATACTTGGGGGTCTTAGTTTGCCAGGGCTGCAGTGACAAATAGCACAGACTGGTTGGCTTAAACAACTGGAATTTATTGTCTCATAATTTTAAAGGTAGAACTACCAGTCAAGGGCTTAAGAAACTTGTATAAGGAGCCAAAATGGTGGCTTACAAGGTGTGGGATTTAGTTCATCCTCCAGAGCAGCTAGTAAATAGCCAGGAACAGTAGAGAACAACTGTTAGGGCCATGTCAGTGACCGGACACACAGCATACCCTAGTCTGGACCAGCTGGACTGGCTGCGAGCCCCCCAGAAGCATGAGTTCCCCAAGCCATGGCAGCTGCGCCCCTCCTGGACAGGCTGCTGCTCAGAGGGGAAAGGAAAGGGACTTTACTAGCAGCAGAAGCTGAACACAACAAAACTCCAATTGTGAAATTAATTAACAAATTCTGACTACTAAAAATAGGCCCCCAGCTCAGCTGAACCTCAAGTAAAGTCAGAGATCACTGGTTTTTGCCCTGGCACAGAGGGGGCAGGGCTGACTGAAAAAGAAAAAAAAAAAACAGAGGTTTTTTTGGATCTGAAAAGGTCTGGGCTCTGCAGGAAAGAAGGGGGCATATAGGAACTGGAGATACACAGGGCAACTTACCAACTTAAGCTCTTCATTGGCAAACCTGAGGAATGGGGTCCTGCTCCAAAAAGGATTTTTCTTTTTCGCTTCTGTGGCTGTGTTTCTACAGATTGATTACTCATTGGCTACAGCTGCAAGGCTTCTCAGGCTCCACTGCCCCAGGCATAGGCAGAAACAAGCTTGTTTGGGAGCTTGTCTGGAGCCTGTGCCTTCTCCATGGGAGGGGGGGTGGGGTCCAACCCAGGTGGATTCCTTTCCTCAAGGAATTCAGACCCCAGGGTTGGGAAATTTGAAGCAATTAAAGCCAGCCTACAACCTCTCCTCTGTCTCCATCATGCCCCCAGCAGGGAGAGTCTGCCAAAGTTAAAGGTACCACATCACTTTATGCTGGCAGGACCCACAGACAGACAAGCATCACATCCTTGGCAGAATAGGAAAAACAGAGTTCAGAGACTTCACAGGAAAGTCTTTCAAACCTGCTGGGTCTCACCCTCAGAGAAAACTGACGCAGGTGACTGTTTCCTCCTGACAGGAGGCGAGTTTGGTCTGGGAAAATCTAACTGTGGTCTATAATACCTAAATAGACCCTCCTAAGGATGGGGGTGGTGGGGAAGCACCATAGAGGCAGGGCAAGAAACAAGAAAACAAGAACTGAAATATTCTGCTCTATTAAACAAAACCTAAGCTAGTGGTCCAGAAAAAGCTGAACTGAAAGTCAAAGAACAGATTGACAACAAAGCCATCCAGTAAGAAAATCCTAGGTAAAAAAAAGTGAAAACAATCTCCAGAATAAACTAATTAAGGTAATTAAATGCCTAGATGCCAGCAAAAAATAACAAATCACACTAGGAAAATTGAAGTAATGGCCCAGTCAAAGGAAAAAATCAACAATTCAAATGAGATACAGGAGTAGAAACGATTAATTCAGAATGTTCAAACAGACATGGAAAACCTCATCAAAAATCAAATCAATGAATTGAGGGAGGATATAAAGAAGGCAAGGAATTAACAAAAAGAAGAAATCGAAAGTCTGAAAAAACAAATCACAGAACTTATGGGAATGAAAGGCACAGTAGAAGAGATTTAAAAAAATGGAAACCTACAATGTCAGATTTCAAGAGACAGAAGATAGGATTAGTGAACTGGAGGACAATATCTGAACTACAACAAGGAAAAGAAAATATAGGGAAAAGAATGGAAAAATATGAGCAGGGACTCAGGCAACTGAATGACAACATGAAGCACACAAATATATGTGTTGTGGGTGTCTCAGAAGGAGAAAGAAGGGAAAAGGAGGAGAAAAACTAAGGGAGGAAATGATCACTGAACATTTCCCAACTCTTATGAAAGACATAAAATTACAGATCCAAGAAGTGCAGCATACTCCACTTAAACCAAACCTAAGCTAGTGGTCCAGAAAAAGCTGAACTGAAAGTCAAAGAACAGATTGACAATGTACTCCAAGACACTTACTAATCAAAATGTCACGTGTCAAAGAGAAAGAGAGAATCTTGAAAGCAGCAAGAGAAAATCAATCCATCACATACAAGGGAAGCCCAATAAGACTATGTGTAGATTTCTCAGCAGAAACCATGGAGGTGAGAAGACAGTGGGATGATAATTTAAATTAAGAAAAGAGAAAAACTGCCAACCAAGAATTCTATATCCAACAAAACTGTCCTTAAAAAATGAGGGGGGACCACGGTGGCTCAGCAGGTAGGAGTGCTTGCCTGCCATGCCCAAGGACCCGGGTTCGATTCCCGGTGCCTGCCCATGTGAAAAAAAATGAGGGGGAAATGAAAACATTTTCAGACAGAAATTCACTAGAGAATTCATGACCAAGAGACCAGCTCTGCAAGAAATACTAAAGGGAGCACTAGAGACTGATGAGAAAAGAAAGGAGAGAGAGGTGTGGAGAAGAGTATAGAAATGAAGACTATCAGTAAAGGTAAAAAGAAGAAAAATTAGATTTGACACATAAAATCCAAAAGGCAAAATAGCAGAAGAAAGTACTGCCCATACAGTAATAACACTAAATGTTAATGGATTAAACTCTCCAATCAAAAGACATAGACTAGCAGAATGGATTAAAAAACAGGACCCATCCATATGCTGTCTACAGGAAATGCATCTCAGACCCAAGGATAAACATAGGTTGAAAGTGAAAGGTTGGGAAAATTATCCATGCAAATAACAATCAGAAAAGGGCAGGAGTAGCTATACTAATATCCAACAAATTAGAATTCAAATGTAAAACGGTTTAAAGAGACAAAGAAGGACATTATGTATTAATAAAAGGAACAATTCAACAAGAAGATATAACAATCTTTATTTATATATATAAACAATATTTCTGCATTGAGCCAGAATGCTCCAAAATACACTTAAAATAGAAATAGACACATCTACCATCAATGGACAGAACATCTAGACAGAGGATCAATAAAGAAACCGAAAAGGTGAATAATACAATAAATGAGCAAGACTTAACAGATATATGTAGAACATTACACCCCACAACAGCAGGATACACCTTTATCTCAAGTGCTCATGGATCATTCTCAAGGATAGACCATATGCTGGGTAACAGAACAAGCCTCAATAAATTTACAAAAATTGAAATCATACAAAACACTTTCTGAGATCAGAAAGGAATGAAGTTGGAAATCAACAATAGGCAGAGTGCCAGAAAATTCACAAATATACAGAGGCTCAACAACACACTCTTAAACAAACAGTGAGTCAAGGAATAAATTACAAGAGAAATCAGTAAATATCTCAAAGCAAATGAAAATGAAAACACAATATATTAAAATTTATGGGATGCAGCAAAGGCAGTGCCAAGAAGGAAATTTATTGCCCTAAATGCCTATATCCACAAAGAAGAAAGAGCAAAAATCAAGTAATTAACTGTCTACTTGGAAGAACCAGAGAAAGAACAGCAAACTAACCCCAAAGCAAGCAAAAGGAAAGAAATAATGAAGATTAGAGCAGAAATAAATGAAATTGAGAACATGAAAACAATTGAGAAAATCAACAAAACCAGAAGTTGGTTCTATGAGAAAATCAATAAGATTGATGAACCCTTAACAAGATTGACAAAAAGAAGAAGAGAAAGAATTCAAATAAATAAAATCAGAAATAGAAGAGGAGACATAACAATTGACCCCACAGAAATAAAGGAAGTAATGAGAGGATACTATGTACAACTTTATGCTAATAAATATGAAAATGTAGATGAAATGGACAACTCTCTAGAAAGGCATGAACAACCAACTTTGACTCGAGAAGAAATAGATGACCTCAATAAACCAATCACAAGTAAAAAAATGGAATCAGCCATTAAGAAGCTCCCCAAAAAGAAAAGTCCAGGACCAGATGGCTCCACATGTGAATTCTACCAAACATTCCAGAAGGAATTAGTACCAATCCTGCTCAAACTCTTCAAAACAATTGAAGAGGAAGGAAAGCTACCTAACTCATTCTACAAAGCTAACATCAATCACATACCAAAGGCAGACAAAGAAAAGAAAACTACAGACCAATCTCTCTAATGAATATAGATGCAAAAATCCTCAACAAAATTCTTGCAAATTGAATCTAGTAGCACATTAAAAAAATTATATACCATGACCAAATAGAATTCATCCCAGGTATGCAAGGATGGTTCAACATAAGAAAATCAATTAATGTAATACACCATATCAACAGAAAAACCACATGATCAACTCGATTGATGCAGAAAAGGCATTTGACATCCTTTCATGTTGAAAACACTTCAAAGGATAGGAATAGAAGAGAACTTCCTCAACATAATATAGGGAATATATGAAAAACCCACAGCTAACATCATTCTCAATGGGGAAAAACTGAAAACTTTCCCCCTAAGATCAGGAACAAGACAATGGTGTCCACTATCACCACTGTTATTCAACATTGTGTTGGAAGTTCTAGCCAGAGCAATTAGACAAGAAAAAGAAATGCAAGGCATCAAAATTCTCACTGTTTGCAGATGATATGATACTATATGTCGAAAACCCTGAAAAATCCACTGCAAAATTATGAGAGCTAATAAATGAGTATAGCAAAGTGGGAGACAATATTTGGAAATGATATATCAGATAAAGGTCCAGTATCCAGAATATATAAAGAGATTGTTCAACTCAACAACAAAAAAGACAACCCAATTACAAAATAGGCAAAAGACATGAGCAGACACTTCT
Source organism: Tamandua tetradactyla (assembly GCF_023851605.1). Lineage (NCBI taxonomy): Eukaryota > Metazoa > Chordata > Mammalia > Pilosa > Myrmecophagidae > Tamandua > Tamandua tetradactyla. Next base: position 176,560,201 of record NC_135327.1, on the reverse strand, counting down.
CAGAAGAGGAAATACAAATGGTCAAAAGGCACATGAAAAGATGCTCAACTTCCCTGACTATTAGGGAAATGCAAATCAAAACCACAATAAGATATCATCTCATACCCACAAGAATTGCCATTATCAATAAAAGAGAAAACGACAAGTGCTGGAGAGGATGTGGAGAAAGAGGCACACTTATCCACTGTTGGTGGGAATGTCAAATATTACAACCACTGTGGAAGACAGTGTGGTGGTTCCTCAGGAAGCTAAGTATAGAATTGCCATATGACCAGCAATACCATTGCTAGGTATCTATTCAGAGGACATAAAGACAAGAACACAAACAGACATTTGCACACCAACGTTTATAGCAGCATTATTTACAATTACCAAGAGATGGAAACAGCCAAAATGTCCATCAACAGAAGAGTGGCTAAGCAAGCTGTGGTATATACATACAATGGAATATTATGCAGCTGTAAGACAGAATAAAGTCATGAAGCATGTAACAACATGGGTGGACCCTAAGGACATTATGCTGAGTGAGATTAGCCAGAAACAAAAGGACAAATACTGTATGGTCTCACTGATATGAACTGACATTAGCGGATGAACTTGGAGAATTTCAGTTGGTAACAGAGACCATCAGGGGATAGAAATAGGGTAGATATTAGGTAATTGGAGCTGAAGGGATACAGATTGTACAACAGGACTGATTGTAAAAATTCAGAAATGGATAGCACAATACTACCTAACTGTAATACAATTATGTTAGAACACTGAATGAAGCTGAATGTGAGAATGTTAGAGGGAGGAGGCTTGGGGGCACAAATGGAATCAGAAGGAAAGATAGACAATAAAGACTGAGATGGTATAATCTAGGAATGCCTAGTTTGTATAATGATAGTGACTAAATGTACAAATTTAAAAATGTTTCTGCATGAAGAAGAACAAAAAAAGTCAATAATGCACGGTGTTGAAAATAGACGGTAATTAATATTTTAAAACTTTAACATATGTGTGAGATAAGCAAAAAATGTTTATTTGGTACAAAATTTATATTTTGACTTGTGCATTTACTAATATAACTTTTGTGGACAGCTTAATTGAACACCATAGTACTTGGAACCTTGCGTAGGGCATGAGATTTTGTAGGTTTGTCCAAAGTGATGCCCAGATAAATCCCAGAGTGATTTGAACAGTGAATAGGGAAGTATTTGCAGAGTCCCCTATGGGGAATGGTAAAAAAGGGGAAAATTCAACTTCCCCAAGTGGAGAATTCTTGATAGTCTCACAAGCAGTGGGGACAGCCAAAGCAATGGGCTGAGCCTCCAATCTTGGAGTTTGTTCATATGAAAATTAATCCCACAAAGGATAGGCTAAATCTACTTAAAATTAGGCCTCAGAGTCACCCCCAAGAGAACCTCTTCTCTTGCTCAGATGTGGCCTCTCTCTCTTGGCCGACACAGCAAGCAAACTCACTGCCCTCCCCCTCTCTATGTGGGACATGATTCCCAGGGGTATGGACCTTCCTGGCAATGTGGGACAGAAATCCTAGAATAAGCTGGAACTCAGCATCAAGGGATTGAGAAAATCTTCTCGACCAAAAGGGGGAAGAGCGAAATGAGACAAAATAAAGTGTCAATGGCTGAGAGATTCCAGAGTTGAGAGGTTGTCCTGAAGGTTATTCTTACATATTAAATAGATTATCACCTGTTTAGTTAAGGTGTAATGGAGAGGCTGGAGGGAACTGCCTGAAAATGTGGAGCTGTGTTCCAGTGGCCATGTTTCTTGAAGATAACTGTATGATGATATGGCTGTCGCAGTGTGATTGTGTGGTTGTGAGAGCCTTGTGCCTGATGCTCCTTTTGTCTACCTATCGGCGGACAAGTAAAACATATGTATTAAAAATAAATAAATATTAGAGGGAACAAATGTTAAAATAAATTTAGTAGAATGAAATGCTGGTGATCAGTGAAGGGGAGGGGTAAGGGGTATGGTATGTGTTCTAGTTTGAGAGCTGCCAGAATGCAATATACCAGAAACAGAACAGCTTTAAAAAGGGGAATTTAATAAGTTGCTAGTTTACAGAAAATGTCCCAGTTACAACAAGTCTATAGAAATGTCTAATCAAAGGCATCAGGGAAAGATACCTTGGTTCAAGAAGGCCAATGAACTTCAGGGTTTCTCTCTCAAGTAAGAAGGTACATGGTGTACACAGAGTCTCTCTCATCTGGAAAGGCACATGGTGAACACAGTCAGGGTTCCTCTCTCATCTGGAAGGGCACATGGTGAACACGGTGTCATCTGCTAGCTTCTTCTCCTGGCTTCCTGTTTTATGAAATTTCTTGGGAGACATTTTCCTTCTTCATCTCCAAAGGTTGCTGGCTCATGAACTCTGCTTCATGGTGCTGCAGCATTCTCTGCTCTCTCCAAATCTCCTTCATTCTCCAAAATGTTTCCTCTTTTATAGGACTTCAGAAACTAATCAAGACTCACCCAAATGGGTAGAGACATGTCTCTACCTAATCCAGCTTAACAACCACTCTTGATTAAATCACATCTCCAGGGAGATTATTTAATTACAGATTCAAACATAGAGTATTGAATCGGGATTATTCTACTTTTACGAAATGGGATTTAGATTAAAACATGGCTTTTCTAGGGGACATGCATCCTTTCAAACCAGCACAGTATGTATGACTTTTTTTCTATTTTTTTTATTACTTTTTCTGAATTGATGCAGATGTTCTAAGATATGATCATGATGATGAATATACTACTATGTGATGATAGTGTGAGTTATTGATTATATAACAAGAACAGAATGATCATATGATAAGAATGTTTGTGTTTGTATGTGGTTATGTATCATAAATAAAAAATAAATTAATTTTAAAAAAAAAGAAAGGGATGGGTAAGGGGTATGGTATGTATGAAAAGAAAAAAAAGACTCACCCCAAGTGAGGTAGGCCACCCATTAACAGAACAACCTCATAAAAAAGTCCTACTTATAATGGGTTACACCCAAATGAATGAATTAGATTTAAAGACATGTTTTCTGGGGTACATACAACTCCAAACTACCACAGATGGTTTGGCATAAGTAATTATCCTCTGTGACACTGGGGCCTACATTCATGACAATGGCAGTGTGGTCTTTGCTGCTATAATTTCTTGGTATCATTTAGGCATATGTTCTTGGTTAGCTGTAGTTTCCAAACCTCCCCAGACATTGTATGAACTTCCGAATATTATTTAATAAATATTTTTCTGTTTATAAAAAAGAAACTTGTATGAGTTCCCTGTAGTTGCCATAAAAAATTACCACAAACTTGGTGACTTAAAACTACAAAAATTGGGCAACGGTGGCTCAGCAGGTAAGAGTACTTGCCTGCCATGCCCAAGGTCCCGGGTTTGATTCCCGGTGCCTGCCCATGTAAAAAAAACTACAAAAATTTATTCTCTCACAGTTATGAAGGCCTGAAGTCTGAAATCAATGTGTTCGAAGGGTTACATTCCCTCAGAAAGCTCTAGAGGAGAATCCTTCCTTGTCTTTTCCAGCTTCTGATAGCTCCAAGTGTTCCCAGGCTTGGAACACATAACTCCAATCTCTGCCTCCATCTCCACATGGCCTTTCCTCTGTGTCTGTGCTTTCCCCTCTGCCTCTTAAAAGGACACTTGACATTGGGTTTAGGGCCCACTTGGAAAATTGCAAATGGTCTCTTTTTTTTTGGCATGGGCAGCCTCTGGGAATCTAACCCTGGTCTCTGGCATGGCAGGTGAGAATTCTGCCACTGAACCACCTTTGCACCACCCAGATGTGGTGACTTCAGTCTAAGGCGCATACATGGCTGCACTCAACCAGGATGAAGAACAGCTGAACACAGCACACTGTGTGCTACCAGATGGCGGCAAACTGCCAGAAGTCCTGTTCTGAGAAACTGGGAAAGAACAGTCAATGCACCGGACTGTGTCCTAGGACTATTCTTTCCCTATAAGAGTTATAAATAAAGATTAAACATTAAGCAAGAAAAATACGTTGTGTTAAGAACAATAAAAAACAAGCATGCATGCACTTTCTGTTATGATTCAGGAATAAAAGCTGAGTGGAATAAGAAGACAGGGTCTTTGACTGCTTCAGTCATTGACCCCCTGTCCCCACTCTTTTACTTTTTAAAAAAAAAAAAAAGTACCACCAATCAAGGTATTTCCAAGCTGTGCTTTCTTCAAAGTCTGTAGCTTCTGGGGGGTGACTTAATCTCTGCTTCCATCATAAAAAAATCTCCCTCTCCTTCTCTGGCTTCCACTTCTGTGTCCAATTTTCTTTGCTTTTATGTACTAGATCCATGTTGGATTAAGGCTCACTCTTATTCATTTTGGCTTACTTGCCCTCCCCACTCCCCACCCCACCCCCCCCACACACACACACAGCCAGGGTATGGTAAAATCTTCAGGTTAATTTCAAGGCAACCCTGTTAATGGGAGAGGATATGGAGAATATCAGAGCCACTGAGTTGGAATGGAAAATAGGGTCTTAGACAAGGAACATCTCCAAGTAACCATGATAGTCTGGAGGCCAGAGGTCCTTCCTCAACTTTACGGCATGGTGTAAACCTCAGTATTCTAGAACTAATCCAAAAAAGGGAGGTGAGCTCTACTCCTGGTGACTGGTATTTGATTTCCCACACATCCTGTAGACGGGAACAATTCCAGTTTTAATTTCTTTTGGATAAATGTGATGTTTCCTGCACTTAAGTAACAAGGCACAAATCCTTATTATTTATAGTTGTTTAGAGTGCCATGACCAGTACAAAGTGGTCCTATCCTTTGCCCTGCAACAAGTGACTGGACTAGCAGTCTAAAATTGCATGAGTGGCATGGTTTGAAAGGTTAAACTGGGCCATTCATATTCTCTTGTCTTTGACAATAAGAATTAAAAAGACAGAGGGAACCAGCAGATGTTGGCCATGTGCCTTTCCATGTGACAAAGGAGCCCCAGATGCTGGCAGCCTGTCTTCAGAGTCCAAGTATCGTCCTGTTGATGTCTTGAGTTGGACATTTTAACACCCTAAAAAGTGTAAAATGTAAGTTAATAAATCTCCATTATAAAAGGCAAAAAAAAAAAAAAAAAAAGACAGAGGGAAGTTGCCTGGAACAAAGCCAAGAGGTCATGGGAAGGGGAACCTGTGAGTGAGTGGAGAAGGCTGGCAGGTAGAGAGAAGAAAATAGAACTTAGGAGAAATAAACGCAGAAATGAGAGGACCAAGGCCTCTGGGAAACAGGAACTTTGCACCTTAATTTCTAATCCTAGGTCCACTTCTGATGAGGTCTGTAAGTAATTCCTGGGCAACTCGTTGTGTTCTTTATAATAGAACTTCCTCTGGTTTAAAAGGGTCTCTGTTTCTTGAGCCTAGAATACCCAGCAACCAGATTTAATTTGAGTAAAATACAGCTGTGCCTGGATATACAACAGCCTGGGGCATTTTGTTTCCAGTGACCAGTCTCATTCTTTCTGGGCCACTGGTTCGACCTTAGGAGATGATGTGATTATTTGCTTAGAACAGGGTAGCCTAAAGGAAATACCACCAAGGAATTGACAACCAAAACAAAAGTTCATGGTTTCTGCCCCAGAACACAACTGTAATTTTTTAGGTTTCTTTATATTTCAAGATCATCATATAAAAATTAATGCAAGTGTGGGGGGTGGAGGCGAGGGTAGTTTAGTGGTAGAATTCTCGCCTGCCATATAGGAGACCTGGGTTCGATTCCCAGCCCATGCATTTCCCAAACAAAGAAACCAACAAAAACAAACACACACAAAAAACAACTCCACAAATGGTGCTTCAATAATGGGATACTCACATGGAAAAAGAATGAAATGTGACCCCACCATACAGCATACCAAAAAAAAAAAAAGTAATGCATATGGTAACTACTACAAATGTATGACATTTGTACAAAAGTTAATAGTGTAGTATATGGAGAAAAATTACCTATTGCATTCTATGGGCTATTTTAATAGTAATACCTTAATATTCTTTCATCAACAGTAACATGGGTACCATAGCAATACTAGGGGTAAATAGTTCAGGGTAGGTGGGGGGGGTTAAGAATTATGTGGTGTTTTGGGTTTTCTTTTTGTGTGTGTGCCTATCTGTTATTTTTCTCTTTGGAGCAATGAAAATTGTCTCAACTGAATGTGATGATAGGTTGTACAACTAAGTGAGGATACTGTTGACACTGTGTACTTTGGATGGAATATATGGTGTGTGAATATATCTTAGTAACATCTGTAGGTTCAAAAAACAAGTAATGCAAATGGAAAATGAACACTATTGAATTCAAGGACAATTCTGCATTTCATACATGCTGATTTCTCTGAATTCTCAAAGAACTGAATTGAGGTTAAGTTATATGACTGGTTGAAATAATGCCATGCTATATAAAACACAGACTCTCTTCAAGTGTACTCCCTTTTCAGCTTCAAAACAAGAACCCTAAAAACTATAACCCAACAACAAAGCAATGTTTCCCTTGAAATACAGTTTTTACAGCACTTATTTTATAGTTGTGCTTTTCTGTTCTTGCTAAACAGAAGAGTTCAGGGTGTCAGGGTTTTCATTGAGAAGAAAGCCTGGGAGAAAGGTACTACACTTTGATCTTGCCTTGAACATCCTAATTTTAGAACTAATGCTTATTCTTAGGAGTATAAGAAGAGACTTAAAAAACATGTCTACAGCTGACACCAGTGAGAGCATAGTTTGGGGAAAATGTGTTAGTCTCAAAGTATTAAATCCCATTTTTTTCTGACATTGTAATGACCAGTTACTGCTTCATCCCCTCTGTCCTCCTCTTACCGCTGGTGTTTTTCTTGCTGAAATTTTGGTGCACGATTTAACAAAGTAGTTTCTGTATGTAGAATCCAGGAAATCAGCCGTATTCAAAGTAGTAAGCTTCCTATGAGGCTCTTCAGATTTCATGTGAGATGTCTTAACATCTGATAGGGAAAAAAAGTTTAAAATAAAAGGCATAAAGTAGGGTGAGGAGACCTTCTGGAGTGATAAAAGTGTTTTAGATCTTCATTTGCCCAAACACAACAAACTGCATCCTTAAAATCTATGCATTATCAATTTGAAAAAAAATTAAATATGAGTCAGAATAAAATAACAATAATATTAATAATAAAGTATAACATAAAAATTCAGCCTACAGCACCTAGTAGATGCATGCTGTGAGTATACCAAGTGCTCAATCAACATAGGTATATGAACGGAATTAAAGGAAGTAAAACCTTAGCAAAGACAGTGGCTTCTATATACCCAATTGAAAAATTACCCTTATAATTACTTCCCATTTGACAAACTTCTTCTGAAAGGTTAAAAAGAAAATAAAACATGTAAAGCTAAGAAGAAACAGAATGGAATGGATGATGAGATAACTGCTTAACAAAATTAATCTATAAATGAATGTCCAGAGACCTAGAATATACAGAATCTAAATTTCTATTACAGATAATCTATAGATGGCCAAGGGTAAATACCTTCAGATACCCAGGAGCATCAACACTTCCAGAAATCTTGCTTAAAATGCTAAGATAAATTATTTCCACTTGTACTTCCAGTGAATATGGCTGACTATGTAGATGAGGAAACACTAGGTCATATATAACACATATTTGTCTTGTTTTTAATGCATAGCAAAATTCAAAGCCAAAGAAAGATACATTTCCAGGTGCTAGAAATGAAGTAGCATCAGAGATACTTTACTAAGGCCAGAGAAGTAGGAATTGATGCTAAAAGGTCCAAGTGTCTCAGAATCAGACACCTGCCTTAGTGACTGAGGTTTGAACACCTGGATTGAAAGGGGAGGCCAGAGTCCCTCTGTGCTGAATAAAGCCTAAATCTCCATACCTAGGACATGTCTTGAGAAAAGGGAGACTCACATAAGCAACGTACATGTAAATTCACACCCAGGGAATTCCAAGTAACAAACTTGAAAAGGAACATTGAAATGGCTATTTTCATAATTTAAAAAGTGATAAAATGAGACAATTGTATGTAGAAGCATTCTTTATTAATCTTTATGACAAGAAAGTCAATAGGCCTGTGCTTAATTGAGCACCTACTACATGCCAGACAGTGCTCTGATGTTTTGGATAAAGCAATAAATAAATACAGCAGTAATGCCCTTGTGGGAATTACATTCTAATGTTAATGACAGACAAATAATACACTAGATAATGTCAGACACAATGAAGTGCAATGAAGGAAAAAAAATCAGAGAAGGAGGCAGAGTGAGAGTCAGGAAAATCCTCTTGAAAGTGGTGACAGTTGAGTAGAGATCTTAAGATCTAAAGAAGAAAGGCTTTCAAATAATTGGGGGGAGGGCATATCTGGAATAGAGAATGGCATGCATAAGAACCCAGAAGGGTGACTTCTGGGAAGATGGCCGAATAGGGTAGCTCAAGATTAGCCCTGTTTCACAGAAAAGTTAGAGAAGGGACAGGAGGGTGACTGAGGCAGTGATTAGGGAGTGCAGCTGACCTGGGAGAGCCTTCTGCACCACATGGGGCAGCCCTGGTTGCAGAGGCCAAGGAAGTGAGAGGCAGAGAGCTGGAGCCTGGCGCACAGGCATGGAGCCCACAGGAGAGCGTGGACAAGAGCCACGGAATACAAAGTAAGCCAGGTCTCATTCCTTAGGCATGCTACCCTCACCATTGCAGCCCCATGAACAGCAACTCACCTGACACCCCACATACTGAACCCCGTCACCTTCTCCCATTCCCCACGTGCCAGGCGCCCCCACCCTATCAGCCCTCAGTGCATGTACCTGCCCCACCCCCCCACCCCAAGTGCAGCCCAATCCACTTTTCCTGCACCCCTCAAGAGCACTACTTCCCCCTCCCTGTTCCCTGCAGGCTGTTGCCAGCACATAAAGGTTGTGGACACTAACCTCCCTACCCAGGCTATACCTGCCCCCCATAGTGTCACACAGCCTCACCACACACACACCCCCATCCCAAGCTCTGCGCATCAGTTTATGTCACCTGTGATTGCACGGGCCTCCAATCACATGATTCAGCTCTGGGAACTGCACAATACAGCAGTCCTAGAAGCGCACATGTGCAGGACCCTTAGCCACACTTCCCAGCTCTGAGAAATGCTGACCTGTGCAGCCAGTCACATTTGCCCCCAATCCATGAAGGCATAATGCCGACCTGCTGCCATAGCTCTACACATGCACACAAAAGGCCCTGCATCTTAGACCAGTGCACACCAGGGTTATGCGCCCCCAGACTGGTGCACCCACACAGCTACACCCTCCAAGGCCACTGGGGGCCCATGTTCACAAGCATCAGTGTAACACACCCAACTTGTGTCTCTACCTGCCCTGAAACAAATCACTGCACTGAGTGCCCCACCCCATGTCCTGCACTCTGCAGTATAACCATCCGCAAATACAAAGTCTTAGAATACTGAAAGTAATCAACTTCAAAGTAACTCAATCAAGATATTTATATGCCATGAATACAGCAGAAGATCGCTAAGCATATCACAATGCAGACAGATATAGCCTTGCCAAATGACCAAATTAAAACACCAGAGGAAACATAGACGCTGGAACAACTAAACAAAGATGTTCATATCATTCTACTCAATAAAATAAGTGGGACAGCAAATGACATAAAGGAGATCAAGAAGACAGTAGAAGAGCATCAAGAGGAATTTGAAAGAATAAATAGAAAAATAGCAGATAACACAGAGATTAAAGACTCTGTTGACCAAATAAAAAACATACTAGAGGCACACAACACAAGATTTGAAGAGACAGAAGAAAGAATAAGTGATATAGAGGACAGGAAAACCAACTTTAAAGACTTAAAACAGCAAATGGCAAAAAAAGATGGAAAATTTTTAATTGGATCTCAGGAAAATGATAGACAAAACAAAGCACACAAATATAAGACTCACTGGTGTCCCAGAAGGAGAAGAGAGGAATAAAGGGCTAGGAAGAGTAGCTGAGGATATAACAGGGGAAAACTTCCCAACCCTCATAAAGGACATAAATATACAAGTCAAAGAGGCCCAACGAACTCCAAACAGAATAAATCCGAATAGGCCTTCCCCAAGGCACAAACTAACCAGGCTGTCAAATTTTGAAGAGAAGGAGAAAATCCTGAAAGCAGCAAGAGAAAAACAATCTACTACATACAAGGGAGACTAAATAAGACTGAATTCAGACTACTCAGCTAGCACCCTGGAGGTGAGAAGGGGGTGGTATGATATATTCAAGATCCTGAAAGAGAAAGATTTCCAGCCAAGAACCCTTTACCCAGCCAAATTGTCCTTCAAAATTGAGGGAGAGATTAAAGTTTTCACAGACAAAGACCTGAAAGAATTTGTCAACAAGAGACCGGCCCAACAAGAAATACTAAAAGGAGTTCTGCTGGCTGAAAAAAAAAGGGCAAGAGAGGGAGGACTGGAGGGGGGCACAGAATTGAAGAGTACCACTAAGGGTAATTTAAAAAGTCAAAGAGAAAGAGGAAAAAGAATATATAGATCTGACAAATAAAAAAAAAAAAAGATAAGATGGCAGAATCAAGAAATGCCTTTTCAGTAATAACTTTGAATGTTAACTAGCTAAACTTACCAATTAAAAGATACAGATTGGCAGAGTGGATTAAGAAACATAATCCAACTACATGATGCTTACAAGAGACTCATTTTAAACACAAGACTACAAATAGATGAAAGTGAAGGATGGAAAGTTTTTCCATGCAGCTTGTAACCAAAGGAAAGCAGGAGCAGCTATACTAATACCAGACAACATAGACTTTAAATGTAAAGACATCATAAAAGACAAAGAAGGACACTATATACTAATTAAAGGGTCAATTCACCAAGAAGATATAACAATCATAAATGTTTGTGTCCTCAATCAAGGAGCTCCAAAACGCATGAGACAGACATTGGCAAAATTGAAGGGAGCGATAGATGTTTCAACAATAATAGTAGGAGACTTCAATACACCACTCTCCTCTATAGATAGAAAACCAGACAGAAGATCAACAAAGAAACAGGGATGTTAAATAACTTGATAAATGAATTAGACCTAACCGACATATATAGGTCACTGCACCCCAAACCACAAGAATATACATTCTTCTTTAATGCTCATGAAACATTCTAGGGCACAAAACAGGTCTTTATAAATTTTAAAAGCATTGAAATTATTCAAAGCACTTTCTCTGATCACAGTGGGATGAAGATGGATCTCAATAACCATCAAAGAACAAGAATATTCACAAATATATGGAGATTAAATAACACAATCTTAAACAACCAGTGGGTCAGAGAAGAAATTGCTAGAGAAATAAATCAGTAGCTATCTGGAGATGAATGAAATGAGAATACAACTTATCAGAACTTGCGGGATGCAGCAAAGGCTGTGCTGAAAGGAAATTTTATTGCACTAAATACCTGTACTAAAAAACAAGAAAGAGCAAAAATCAAGGACATAACAGCACACTTGGAGGAACCTGAGAAAGAAGAGCAAACTAACCCCAAAGCAAACAAAAGAAGAGAAATAACAAAGCTTAAAGCAGAGATAAATGAATGGGAAAACAAAAGAATATTAGAAAGAATAAATAAAACGAAAGTTAGTTCCTTGAGAAAATTCATAAAATTAATGGGGCATTAGCAAGACTGAAAAGAAAAAAGAGAAAGGATGCAAATAATATCAGAAATATATAGGGGTGCATTACCACAGACCCTGAAGAAATAAAAGAAATCACAAGAGGATACTATGAACAACTATATGCCAACAAACAGACAACTTAGATGAAATGGACAAATACCTGGAGACACACAAACAAGCTGCACTGACTCAGGAAGAAACAGAAGACCTCAACAAACCAATCACAAGTAAAGAGATTCAATCAGTCATCAAAAATCTTCCTACAAGAAAAGCCCAGGGTCAGATGGCTTCATAGGGGAATTTTATCATATATTACAAAAAGAACTAACACCAGTCCTGCTCAAACTTTTCCAAAACATTGAGGAAAAAGGTACTCTACCTAACTCATTTTATGAAGTTAATATCATTTTAATACCAAAACCAGGTAAAGATGCAAAAGAAAGGAAAACTACAGGCCAATCTCTCTAATGAACACAGATGCGAAAATTCTCAATAAAATATTAGCAACTCAAATCCAATAACACATTAAGAGTTATACCCCATGACCAAGTGGGGTTTATACCAGGTATGTAAGGATGGTTCAACACAAGAAAATCAATTAATGTAATACGGCACATTAACAAATTGAAAGGGAAAAATCACATGATCATATTGATTGATACTAAAAAAGCATTCAACAAAATTCAACATCCTTTTCTGATAAAAAACACTCCAAAAGATAGGAATCAAAGGTAACTACCTCAATATGATAAAGGGAATATATGGAAAACCAATACCAGCATTGTACTCAATGGAGAGAGACTGAAAGCTTTCCCCTTAAGATCAGGAATAAGACAAGGATGCCCACTGTCACAGCTATTATCCAACATTATGCTGGAAGTTCTAGCTAGAGCAATCAGGCAGGAAAAAGAAATAAAAGGCATCCAAATTGGAAAGGAAGAAGTAAAACTCTCATTATTTGCAGATGATAGGATACTACACTTGGAAGATCCTGAGAAATCTACAGCAAACTTAATCGAACTAAGCAACAAATACAGCAAGGTGGCAGGATATAAAATTAATGTGCAAAAATCAGTAACATTTCTATACATGAGCAAAGACCTACCTGAGGAGACAGTTAAGGAAAAAATTCCATTCAAAATAGCAACTAAAAGAATTAAATACTTAGGAATGAACTTAACTAGGAACGTAAAGGACTTGTATACAAAAAAGTACACAACATTGCTAAAAGAAATCAAAGGAGATCTAAATAGGTCGAAAGACATTCCCTGATCATGGGTAGGAAGGTTAAATATAGTTAAGATGTCAATTCTCCCAAATTGATCTACAGATTCAACACAATACCAGTCAAAGTTCCAACAGCCTACTTTGAAGATTTGGAGAAGTTAACTACCAAATTCACCTGGAAGGGAAAGAGACCCCAAATAGCTAAAAGCATCCTAAAGAACAACGAAGTGCGAGGATTAACACTCTGTGACTTTAAAACCTATTATAAAGCTACAGTGGTCAAAACAGCACGATACTAATCGCTGTGGAAGGCAGTCTGGCGGTTCCTTAGGAAGCTAAGTAATGACCTGTAAATACCATTGCTAGGTATCTACTCAGATGACATGAGGGCAAAAACACAAACGGACATTTGTACACCAACATTTATAGCAGCATTATTTACAATTGCCAAGAGATGGAAACAGCCAAAATGTCCACTAACAGACAAGTGGCTAAAACAAGCTGTGATATATACATACAATGGACAGAATAAAGTTAGGAAGTATGTAACAACATGGATGGCCCTTAAGGACAATGTGCTGCGTGAGATTAACCAGAAACAAAAGGACTAATACTGTACAGTCTCACTGATATGAACTAACATTAGTGAATAAACTTGGAGAATTTCAATGGTAACAGAGACCATCAGGAGATAGAAATAGGGTAAGTTATAGGGTAATTGGAGCTGAAGGGATATAGATTGTACCACAGGACTGACTGTAAAAACTCAGAAATGGATAGCACAATACTATCTAACTGTAATACAATTATGCTAGAACATGGAACGAAGCTGAATGTAAGAATGATAGAGGGAGGAGGGCTGGGGACACAAATGAAATCAGAAAGATAGATGATAAAGACTGAGATGGTATAATCTAGGAATGCTTAGAGTGTATAATGATAGTGACTAAATGAACAAATTTAAAAATGTTTTTGCATGAGGAAGAACAAAGGAATGTCATTATTACAGCGTATTGAAAATAGTTGGTAATTAATATTTAAAAATTGTAACTTATGTGTGAGACTAAAGCAAAAAATGGTTATTTGGTTATTGTTTATAAAATATAAACAAAATTTATATTTTGACTAGTGCATTTCCTAATATAACTTATGTGGACAGCTTAATTGAACACCATAAGTACATGGAACTGTGAGTAGGGCATAAGATTTTGTAAGTTTGTCCAGAGTGATGCCCCAATAAATTCCAGAGAGATTTGAACAGAGAGAAAAAAAGTATTTGCAGAGTCCCCTGGAGGAATGGTGAGAAAGGGAGAAATTTCAACTTCCTCAAGTGGAGAATTCTGGATATTCTCACAAGCAGTGGGGACAACCAAAGCAATAGCCTGAACCCCCAATCTTGGGGTTTGTTCAGTGAAACTTAACCACACAAAGAATAGGTCAAGCCTACTTAAAATTAGGCCTACGAGTCACCCCCAAGAGAACCTCTTTTATTGCTCAGATGTGGCCTCTCTCTCCAGCCAACACAACAAGCAAACTCACCACACCCTCCCCCCTGGCTTCCTGGGATACTGACTCCCAGGGGTGTGGATATTCCTGGCAACATGGGACAGAAATCCTAGAGTGAGCTGGGACTCAGCATCAAGGGACTGAGAAAACCTTCAGTTTTTCTCGACCAAAAGGGGGAAGAGTGAAATGAGACAAAAAAAGTGTCAATGGCTGAGAGATTCTGAACAGAGTCGAGAGGTTATCCTGGAGCTTGTTCTTACACATTAAAAGATATTACCTTGTTAGTCGAGATGTAATGAGAGGCTGGAGAGAACTGCCTGAAAATGTAGAGCTGTGCTCCAGTAGCCATGTGTCATAGTCAGGGACATCTGTCAACTTGGCCAAGTTATGGTACCTATTTGTCTGGTTGGGCAAGTGCTGGCCTGTCTGTTGTGATGAGGACATCTCATAGAATTAGATCATGATCACATCAGCTGCATCCACAACTGATTCCATTTGTAATCAGCCAAAGGGGAGTGTCTTCTACAAAGCGTGATGCTTAATCTCATCACAGGAAGACTTTTAAGGAGGATTCAGAAGAGACAGGTTCCATTCCTGCTTCAGTTGATGAGCCTCTCCTGTGGAGTTTGTCCAGACCCTCTGTTGGGGTCACTGGCTTCACAGCCTGCCCTGCGGATTATGGACTCTGCATTCCTGTGGTCAGGTGAGCCACTTTTATAGATTTTGTGTTTGCGGGTGTTCCCTGTTGGTTCTGTTTCTCTAGAGAACCCTAACTAACACATCTTGGTACCAGGAGTGATTCTTAAGAAACAGAATCTATAAAATGGGTTTTTATGAATGGTTTTCTACTTTGACTGGACTCAGAGACACTAAGAACTCTGATTACCATAATCAGAATGACACTCCCAATCCATGGAGTGAGTTGGCAAAGGAGATAGTCAAAATATCATCATTCGATTCTCCTAATGCTTCTCTTGTACGAAGCCAGACACTGGGGGATAATGTTTTTGACAGTTTTACAAAGTTTTGTAGAAATAAGAGGTATAGAGATGTTGGTTGGTTGTTGTTAGATATACAGGCTACATTAAGGGGTGAAAGGGATGGGCTTAAGCCTTCAAACAAGAAACTTAAGCACCGTCTGAAAGATGTAGATGTTTCTATGAGTATCCTGAAGGAAAATCTTATTTCCTGTAGCCATAGACTTGAGATCTCTGAAAATCAGAGTCAGAATCTTATTGTTAGAATAGCAACTTTACAATGTAAACTTAAATCTCAACCTTGCATGGTGTCTGCCATTAAAGTGAAGGCATTGATTGGAAAGGAGTGGGACCATGAAAAATGGGGTGGTGACATATGGATTGATAATGATGTCGGGGGTGAAGGTGAAACCCTAGATCATGCTGAGTCTTCTCTAGATAACCCTGTAATAGTTTGCCCTGAGGACATAACCACCCCACCTCCAGCCTGCCTTGAGGAGTTGGCAACCCAACTTCCTCCTTAAGGGATTAGCCCTAGAGTGATTAATCCTGTTTCACCAGATGAAACTGCAAACGAAGGCCCTGAAGCAAATGGCTTGGAAGGTATTTCTAATTCTTTTCATGAACCACCCCTGCCACCCCTCATTTCTTCCAGACCTGTAACTAGATTAAAGTCCCAACAGGGCCCTAACGGTGAGGTACAAAATATCACACATGAGGACGTACGTTATACCCAAAAGAACTGTGAGTTTTTCAATTTATATAGACAGAAATCAGGGGAATATGTGTGGCAATGAATTTTAAGGGTGTGGGATAATGGTTGGAGGAATATAAGGCTGGATCAGGCTGAATTTATTGATATGGGCCCACTAAGCAGAGATTCTGCATTCAATGTTATAGCTCGAGTGGTTAGAAATGGTATTAACAGTTTGTTTGGATGGTTGGTTGAAACATGGATCAAAAGTTGGCTGACATTATCTGAGGTTGAAATGCCAGAACTTCCCTGGTATAATGTAGATGAGGGGATCCAGAGGCTTAGAGAGATTGGAATGTTAGAGTGGATTTATCATGTAAAGCCTGCTCTTACACTCCAGGAATGTCCGGAGGATGCACCTTTTACCAGAACAGTGAGAAATAGATTTGTGAGACTAGCACCATCATCCCTAAAGAGCTCTGTGGTTGCACTTCTCTGTAGGTCAGATATTACTGTAGGAACTGCTGTCACTGAGCTGGAATCCTTAAACACAATGGGGATGACAGGATCCCGAGTTGGCAGAAGCCAGGTGGCAGCACTTAATCACCAAAGACAGGGTAGACGTGGCTATTATAATAGACAGCAAACTCAAAGCAGGCATCAAAATTATATGACACAGAGAGATTTGTGGAATTGACTAGTAAATCATGGGGTACCTAGAAATACAATAGAAGGACATTCTACTAAATTCTTGTTCAAGCTGTATAAACAAAAGAGTTCTAGGTCAAGTGAACAGAAGTCTAACCTGAATTACAAAAACACAGAGTCATGGCCCCTTAATCAATTTCCAGACTTGAAACAGTTTACAGACCCAGAGCCCCTTGAATGAAGGGAAGGCAAGGTCCCTTTGAGGGAGAATCCTGTTACACTGCCACAAATTTATACTGTTGATCTTCCTCCAAGCCTTCCCCAAGGAGACCGACGGCCTTTTACCAGGGTAACTGTGCATTGGGGAAAAGGAAATGATCAGATATTTCGGGGATTATTAGACGCTGGTTCAGAAGTGACATTAATTCCAGGGGACCCAACACGTCACTCTGGACCACCAGTCAGAGTGGGGGCTTATGGAAGCCAGGTGATCAATGGAGTTTTAGCTCAGGTCCATGTCACAGTGGGTCCAGTGGGCCCCCAGACCCATCCTGTAGTTATTTCCCAAGTTCTAGAATGTATAATTGAAACAGACATACTGAGCAACTGACAGAAACCCCACATTGGCTCTCTCAGTTGTGCAGTTTGGGCTGTTATGGTGGGAAAGGCCAAGTGGAAGCCATTAGAACTGCCCCTATCAAGCAAAATAGTTAATCAAAAGCAATACCGGATTCCTGGAGGAATTACAGAGATTACTGCCACTCTTAAGGACTTGAAGGATGCAGGGGTGGTGATTTCAACCACATCCCCATTCAACTCTCCTATTTGGCCTGTGCAGAAAACAGATGGGTCTTGGAGGGTGATAGTGGATTATCGTAAGCTCAACCAGGTTGTAACTCCAATTGCAGCTGCTGTTCCAGATGTGGTATCATTGCTTGAGCAAATCAGTGCCTCACCTGGTACCTGGTGTTTAGCTATTGATCTGACAAATGCTTTTTTCTCAATAGCTGTTAGTAAGGACCACCAGAAACAGTTTGCTTTCAGCTGGCAAGGTCAGCAATATACTTTCACTGTCCTACCCCAGGGGTTTATCAGCTCTCCAGCCCTATGTCATAATCTTGTCTGCAAGACCTTGATTGTTTTTCCCTCCCACAAGACATTACACTGGTCCATTATATTGATGATATCATGTTGATTGGACCTAGTGAGCAAGAAGTAGCAACTACTCTAGATTTACTGGTAAGGCATTCGCATGTCAGAGGATGGGAGATAAATCCAACAAAAATACAGGGACCTTCCACCTCAGTGAAATTTCTAGGTGTCCAGTGGTGTGGGGCATGTTGAGATATCCCTTCTAAGGTGAAGGAAAAGTTGCTGCATCTGGCCCCTCCTACAACCAAAAAAGAGGCACAATGCCTAGTTGGTCTCTTTGGATTTTGGTGACAATATATTCCTCATTTGGGTGTGCTACTCTGGCCCATTTATCAAGTGACCAGAAAAGCTGCTAATTTTGAGTGGGGACCTGAACAAGAGGAGGCTCTGTGACAGGTTCAGGCTGCTGTACAAGCTGCCCTGCCACTTGGGCTGTATGATCCAGCAGATCCAGTGGTGCTGGAAGTGTCAGTGGCAAATAGAGATGCTGTTTGGAGCCTTTGGCAGGCCCCTATAAGAGAATCACAATGCAGACCCTTAGGATTTTGGAGCAAAGCCTTATCATCTGCTGCAGATAACTACTCTCCTTTTGAGAAACAACAATGATTCCACTGAACTGGTATTTAAGAGTGCCAACTGGTCATTTTGGGCTACTTATGCCACTGGATCAACAAGTCAAGAAGGGAATTACATTATTGTCTGGGGTAATTGACTCTGACTATCAGGAGGAAGTAAGACATCAACTACATAATGGAGGTAAAGAAGAGTTTTCTTGGAATATAGGAGATCCCCTAGGGCGTATTTTAGTACTAACATGCCCTGTGATTAAAATCAATGGAAAACTGCAACAACCCAATCCAGGCAGGACTGCCAATGGCTCTGAAACTTCAGGAATGAAGGTTTGGGTCACCCCACCAGACAAAGAACTACGGCCAGCTGAAGTGCTTGCTGAGGGTAAAGGGAACATGGAATGGGTAGTGGAAGAAGGTAGTGATAAATATGAACTTCGGCCACATGATCAGTTACAGAAACGAGGACTGTAATGCTGTTTTGTTCATGTTATACTATTTAAGTTGTAAGATATCAAATTTAAGAATGAATGTTGCCCAAGGATTTGCGCCCTATTCAGGAGAGATTTAATGTGTTTTCAGTATTTGCAGGACAGTTGAGTATTGTCAGGTAAAAGAAAAAAATGTGTGTTTTATTGTTTTCATTTGGAAATTAGGTATGGTTTAAGGTGATATATATAGCTGCCAAGTTGACAAGAGGCGGCCTGTCATGGTCAAGGACATGTGTCAACTTGACCAAGTTGTGGTACCTGTTTGTCTGGTTGGGCAAGTGCTGGACTGTCTGTTGCAATGAGGACATTTCATAGAATTAGATCATGATCACATCAGCTACATCCACAACTGATTCCATTTGTAATCAGCCAAAGGGGAGTGTCTTCTACAATGTGTGATGCTTAATCTAATCATGGGAAGCCTTTTAAGGAGGATTCAGAAGAGACAGATTCCATTCCTGCTTTGGCTGGTGAGCCTCTCCTGTGGAGTTTTTCCAGACCCTCCATCAGGGTTGTCAGCTTCACAGCCTGCCCTGCAGATTTTGGACTCTGCATTCCTGCAGTCACATGAGACACTTTTATAGATTTTGTGTTTGTGGGTGTTCCCTATTGTTTCTGTTTCTCTAGAGAATCCTAACTAATATACCATGTTTCTTGAAGATGATTACATAATGATAAAGCTTTCACAATGTGAGTGTGTGATTGTGAAACCTTGTGTCTGATGCTCCTTTTATCTACCTTATCAACAGATGAGTAAAATATATGGAATAAAAATAAATAATAGGGGGAACAAATGTTAAAATAAATTTAGATTGAAATGCTAGTGATCAATGAAAAGGAGGGTTAAGGGGTATGGTATGTACGAGTTTTTTCTGTTGTCTTTTTATTTCCTTTTCTGAATTGATGCAAATGTTCTAGAAATGATAGTGATGATGAATATGCAACTATGTGATGATATTGTAAATTACTGAGTATATATGTAGAACGGAATGATCATATATTAAGAATGTTTGTGTTTGTGTTTGTGTTTGTTGTTATTTTTTTTTTAATTAAAAAATAATTTTAAAAAAACCAGCATGGTACTGGCACAAAGATAGAAGCATTGATCAATGGAATTGAATCAAGAGTGCAGAAATAGACCACCAAATCTAAGGTCAACTGATTTCTGACATGGTCCCCAAATCCTCTGAACTGGGACAAAATAATCTTTTCAATAATTGGCCATGGAAAAACTGGATATCAATAGCCAATAGAATGAAAGAGGACCCCTAACTCACCCCCTACACAAAAATTAGCACAAAGTGGATCAAATACCTAAATATGAGAACTAGCACCATAAAGCTTCTAGGAGAAAATGTAAGGAAACATCTTCAAGACCTAGTAGTAGGAGGTAGCTTCCTAAACATTATACCCAAAGCACAAGTAGCAAAAGAAAAAAATAAATGGGAACTCCTAAAAATCAAATGCTTCTGCACTTCAATAGACTTTGTCAAAAAGGTGAAGAGGCAGCCAACTCAATGGGAAAAAATATTTGGAAATCACATATTGGACAAAGGTTTGATTTCCTGTATATACAAAGAAATCATACAACTCAACAACAAAAGAAAGAACAACCCAATTATAAAATGGGCTTAAAACATGAATAGGCATTTTCTGAAGAGTAAATACAGATGGCTCAGAGCACATGAAGAGATGCTCATTTTCATTGGATTAAGGGCAATGCAGATCAAGACTACAATGGGATACCACCTCACACCTATAAGAAGGACTGTTATTAAACAAACAGGAAACTATAAATGTTGGAGAGGATGTGGAGAAACTGGGACACTTAAAAACTGCTGGTGGGAATGTACAATGGTGCTGCCACTATGGAAGACTGTTGGTTCCTTAGGAAACTAAATATCAAGTTGCCCTATGACCCAACAATACCACTACTTGGTATATATACCCAGAAAAGCTGAAAGCAATGACACAAACAAACATTTGCACACTAATGTTCATAACAGCACTATTCACAATCACCAAAAGATGGAAGCAAACCAAATGCCCATCAATAGATGAGTGGATCAACAAAATGTGATATATACATATGATGGAATATTATGCAGCAGTAAGACAAAATGATGTCCTGAAGCACATGACAAGATGGATGAGACTTGAGGACATAATACTGAAGTTAAATTAGGCAGACACAAAAGGATAGATACGGTATGATTCCACTTTTATGACCAGCATAAAGGTATAATCAGAGGCTTATAATGCAAAATATAGGGGACCTAAAGATACATAGAAGCTAGAGACATGTGAACTGTTAGCTAATGAGGTTGAACTCCAATGTAAGGGAATAGATAGGAGTGAAGGTGGTTCTATAGTGGATCTATAAGTAACATTACCACATTTAAGATGAACACGATTGAAAGTGGTTGTACAGACCTACGTGTCCCACTGATTAACACTAGAAATATGAATCAGTTCTCACAAGAATTACTTCAAAGATATGATTCTTGTACAAAGAGTGTTTAAGTCCAGGGTCCAGGGGAAAACTGCTATTGCATGCTATAAACTGTGTTCAAAAGGAAACCATCAGCACTACCACAGCAATAGTAGAGTTAAATAATGGGGGGAGGGAAAGAGTTAGGAGGAGGTTTAGATTTCCTATTTGGCAAGGGTGTGTTTATTGGTTTTCTTTCTCTTGGGAACAATGAAGTTATCTTTAATTGAGAATGTTGATGGACTGTGGACTTTGGGCCCTCTACATCATGCCTGATAAATGCAGGTGGCTGAAGGATGCCTGAGGGTGAAGTAGATTGGCAAACAATTGTGTATACTTATGAACGAAGGTTGTGCTGCTAAAAAAAGGAACAAAGTTGTGAGACATGCAGTGATGTGAATGAACATATGGGACATTTGGTGAGACAAAATAAACCAGAAACAAAAGAACAAGAATAGTTTGGTCATTTTAGAAAATGCTTATAAGAAAACAGGGGCCTAGACAGTAAACTTTTAGAGCAGACACATCAAGTCCGGAGTGGTGATTATTATTTCTGAATTTTGAGAGGCTGTTTTTTATATAACCTGATATTTAGAGATAAGAATGAAGCCAAACAGGTTGGGGTTAAAGTAATTCAGAATATAAGGGGTAAGGAAGACACTGTCTATATTTTAGAATCACACATACTCTTTGAGACCAATGCAAGAAAGGTTTATTTTTGTCTGGAACTGAAATTTTCTGTAGTACATAATCCAATTTAACCTATCTGTATAGCTCATTTAAACAACTGAAACATAAGGAGCACAGAATAAGATAGAGGTCCTTTAATCCTATATAGATTATTGTAATGCCTGGATATATCCTAGAGTATATTAAGCAGATAATCAAAAAGTATTGGCAAAGTCCCCTGAGGGATAGGAGAATATGGAATATTATTAAACCTTACCATCAGGGAGTCACCTGATACTGTGTCAAACTTTAGGGATATTCAAATCAATAGGCCATGCTCTCAATCATGAGGCTTACTCTTGTGAAGTTATGTAGGTATCACAGAAGCTTAGACTACCTATAGGCATGCCTAAGAGTCACTTCTGGAGGACCTCTTTTGTTGCTCAGACGTGGCCTCAGTCTCTCTAAGCCCAACTCTGCAAGTGAAATAATTGCCTTTCCCCCTACATGGGGGGACTTTCATCCAGGGGTGAAAGTCTCCGTGGCAACATGGGAGATGACTCCCAGGGATGAATGCAGACCTGGCACCATGGGATCAACAATTCCATCCTGGCCAAAAGGGGGAAAAGAAGGGTAATTAATTAATAAATATCAGTGGTAGAGAGAGTTCAAATAGAGTCAAGAGGCTACTCTGGAGGTTGTTCTTATGCAAGCCTCATTAGACCTTGCTACCTATCATAACCTGGCAACTCCCAACCAGGACCATTCTAGCCAATCCTAAAGAACACCTAGGGCAATATAGAAAATTCCACAAGGGTTCCATGCACTAGAGTAACTTTCCAGAAACCTACAACCTCCAGATGAGTCCCTGGTCCAGATCAGTCCTGAAACCTAGCCCAGTCTCTCCAGAACATCAGCTAGTGCCATCTCCCTTCCTCATATTAGTGACAGACCCTTCTAATATGAAAAATTTAGAACTGCAATAGCCCGAAACACCACTAATGAGAGGGATGGAAAGATCAAAGGTGATAGTGAAGTTATACAGAGAAGTTAGGATTTAACAAATTGAATATGAATGCTGAATCATTAAATTGATATCTCTTTTAGTCTCCAATATTTTAGAGCAGCTAGAAGTAAACACCTAAAACTGTGAAATCATAATCCATGTCAAACTCAGAAATATGTTCTACAACTAATTGTGGTGCTTTGAAATTTGTAGCTTTTTTGTATGTATGTTATTTTTCACACAAAAAAGAAGGAAATAAAGTTGATTGTGATGATAGAAAAAGTACTTAAGCCCTCTAGCCTCCTATGTTCCGGAGCAGCTAGAAGGAAAAATATGAGGGGATCATATGGTAGCCCATGACAAACTCTGGGGTCTGTCCTGTAACTACTTGTTGAAGAGAGCTTTGAAAATTGTTGGTTTTTTATTTCTTTGCTTTGTATATATGTATACTATACAATAAAAAAAGTTAAAAATGAAAAAAAAAAAGAACTCAGAAGCATGCTTAACATTACTGAATTACACTTGGGAATCTAGTGTGATACAAGCAAAATAAGTGAGATTGAGGGTGGATCTTGTGCTCATTTTTTAAAAATTACTTGTTCTTGATGGAACTCCAAGGGCAGACCATTATGAAAAATACCAGATGGATTTTAAAATATAAGCAGATATTAAAGGAATGGAAAATATATTCATTGAAATAATTTCCATAGAAAAGATCTTATATATGCACATATACATACATAAGTTTACCCCAAATTTACTATTTCTTTTAAGCTTTCTAAGACAAAAACCATCTGTCTCATGGTATAAATCAATGATACTTAGTGTCTTGATGGTTTCTCAGTAACAAAATATTTTAAGTAAAGACATATTGGGATTACTATTAGACTACTTTGTAATGCCACCTTTGCTGGTTTGAAAATATTATGTACTCCAGAAAAAAACGCATTCTAAGCCTAATCCAATCTTTTACAGGCAGCCGTTTCTCTTGATCCTAACTCAATCTTGTGGAGCAGATCCTGATTCAACATTGTAGGTTAGAAACTTTCAATTCGATTATCTCCATGGAGATGTGCACACTCAGTTGTGGGTGTGCTGTTTTAAGTACACCCATTCCAGGTGGATCTTGATCAGTTTACTGGATTCCTTTAAAGAGGAAACATTTTGGAGAGTCAGAAATGACAGAGCTGACAGAGAGAGCAGAGACACAGATGCTTGAAGATGCTTTGAGCCAAGCAGACGTTGCTGTGTGCCTTCCCATGAGATGTTCAGCAAACCAGAACCTGGAGAGAGCTAAGGAAAGTCAAGAGATGAAAGCCAGCCCCAGAGAAGGAAAGTGAGGAACCCTAAGCAATGGAGCCCAGAAGCATGGAACCAGCAGATGCCAGCCACATGACTTCCCAGCTGATAGAGGTGTTCCTGATCCCAAAATTGGTCTTTCCTGTGTAAAGGTAATCTCTTATTGGTGCCTTAATTTGGACACTTTCCCTTCCTTAGAACTGTAAACTTGTATCTTATTAAATTTCCCTTTTTAAAAGCCATTCCAGTTCTGCTAATATCACATTCTGGCAGCTAGAAAACGAAAACATCACCACTTTAATGACTTGACTCCCATAATAAAAGGTTTCATAAAATTCTTAATATATTTTCTAATGCCTTAATACTTCAATGGACAGAAGGTCTTATACCCTAATTAAAAACAAAAACCAAAAAATTAAGTTATCAATGTTATAATTCCCTGCAACTAAGCTTCATAATGGAATTTTATGAAAAGTATCTAAATTAAAGCCAACCTTGAGGCAACACTGAAAAAAAATTATTACAGTCCACGAAAAGAACCAAATTCTTCAGCATATAGGCTAATTAGATTTATTTAAATACCTACAATGAAACATAAATGAATTTAATGATGCATGGCAGATTTTCAAATTATTTTATGGATTAGTATCATTACTAAACACAGGAAAATATAAATGAAGTTCTTGGAACAATAAGAACTACATCTCAAATGAGTTCTAAATGGCTTAAATGTTTCATTTAGACTTATAGTCCTTCAGATTCCAGTGAGTTAAAATAATGTGTATAAAACATTTCAGAAAAATAAGCTTAGATTCCAAAGTAAACAACAGATGCAATAGAGGCCACAAACCTAAAAAATATATAATTAATATATCTAGTAACATTATAGCATCACACAGACTTAAAAAAGCCTTTACTGCACATAAGAAAGGAGATAAGAAGGATGTTGATGATCTGATATTATGGGCACATAGAAATTTCAATAATTGGTAATAAAATTACCATTTGGGGATTGGATTTAAATATTTTGAGTAAGAAAAATCCCTACTTTAATGGCCAATTCAACACTGATGAGACTATCTGCATAGTAAAGCAATTTAGTTTCTCTCCTGTCCAAATATATAAGACTGATCACTTTCAAATATACCTTTTTAACATTTATCTAAAGCCTTGCAAAAAATATGTAAAGAGTGTCTCTTTGAAAGTTCTTGGAAATGGGGACTTGAAAAAAAAGCCTTTAATTTTCAGACAAAGGTTCTCAGATGCCCAAATGGCTTCAAAATCATTTACACACAGACACCCTCATCCAAATGGGGCTTAAAAAGTAAAACATGGGGGTGGGCCGCGGTGGCTCAGCGGGCAAGAGTGCTTGCCTGCCATGCCGGAGGACCCCGGTTCGATTACCGGCCCCAGCCCATGTAAAAAAAACAAACAAACAAACAAAATATAATAAAATAAGAAAATGTTTAAAGATGTTTCCCTTTCTTCCTCCCTTCCTTCCTTCCATCCTTCCTTCCTTCTCTGTCTTTAAAAAAAAAAAAAAAAGTAAAACATGTTTATTTAGGTAGCAGTGAGGATTTTTAAAAATAAAAAAGTAAGTTATACCTAACATGATTAAATACATACACATATAAACTCCAAATATCTATGAAATTCCTAAAAATGGTCTCAATACTGTAATATGTAACAAAGAAAAGGTCTTGAAACACATTAAAGTACAATAATCTGCCAGAAAATTAAAAATATGTATTTAGTTTTAATCAGATAGTTAAAGAATTTGTAGTGGGAAATGGAGGACAAAATTCATTTCATAAGGAGGTGTTATCATGAAACCAAAGGTGCCAAAAGAAGCTGTTTGTTCTAAGACAGAATTAGATCTTACAAGTCTTTTTTGTCTGTGCTTCTAAGAAAGGAATAATAGCAACTAGAAAAATAATAATTTCCACAATTCTACAATATCTGTAATAATTTTCCATAGGAAAATATGCCTTTATAGTAGAAAGCTACCATATAAGTCCAAGGAAATATAGTAATAGCATTCATGTTATATATGGGAAAATGAATACATTTATTAAACTATTCTAACAATAAAGTGCTATATCCTTGAGTGTCCAATAAAAAAAATCAGTTCTTTAAACAGGAACACATTCTACATCAGGAAAACACAAAGCATGTGAATGTATATTTTCACACACGAGAGATACAAAAACTTTTCTTTCCACATAACCTCCTACTTTGAAATGTCTTCAGAGAAGTTGAAATAACAAGTTTAACATCTGGGCACTGAATCCAGAATGTCTCAATCAAAACTTAATGAGGACTTCCCGGAAGACGGTGGAATGGGATAGGCTGATTTCACCCCTGCTCCAAAGAACATCTAGAGAAGTGAGAGAGAAACAACTGGTACAGCAATTCCAGGGTGCAAATGACCTGAGAGGGTCTTCTACACTACATATGAAGGTCCTGGTGGAAAAACCTTAGGAACTGAGATGCAAAAAATTGGAGAACACCCAGCTAGTGCAAAGAGCATAAAGCACCCCTTCCAAATGGAGGTCGTGCACTCAGGAGTGCACGGACAGGAAGATGGGAACCAGAAAGGAAGCCAAGCTATGTTCCTTAAATATATCACACCCATGCACAACGGCCCTGCCCCACAACCCACACTCCATCATACACCCAAGCCCTGCCCCCCAGCAACATAAACACCCCCACCCCGCCACTCCTGGGACTCCCGCTTCCTCGCATTGAGCCTCCACCCAGTACATGTGCCTCCAAGGACCCGTGCCCCACCCACCACAAGCATGCATGCATCCCTGCCCTAACCCCAGCACACTCCACACAAGCACAAACATGGGCCCTGCCCCCCGCAGGTACACAACCACATTCTGCCCACCCCCGCACCCAAGTCCCCAACACTCATGGGTGCTCATATGCGTATCTGTGTCACAACCCACTGCCCTGTGCATATATGCATCCCTACTCTGGCCCCACATCGCGCAACCCAGCATGCACACAGTTGTGCCTCACCCCCCTGCCCCTGCACACATATTTCAATCCCCTGACCCATGCCATGCACACTCCCACAACCCATCCTCCTGAGCCCCAACTCCTGTACCCACCCCCTGGTTCTGTACTCGTGCGCCCTGACCCCCCGACCAGTGACATGCCTACCCCCAGGACCCACCTTCCTGCACCCTGGCCTCTGCATCCAACCCCTGTGTGCGGGCATCTCATCTCTGTACACCAGAGCATCCATATCCCATGCCCCCTCTGCTTTACCCCAAGCAACCACACACCTGCACTTTGCACCCTCAACCCCAGTGTCCCTGAATCAGGCACTCCTGTGCACATATAAACCCCTCCTTATGCACCATAACCTCTGTGCCCCAAACCCCATGCCTTGACCTCCATGAACCCTGCATTCCACATGTGCATCTGCACCCTACCTGTGCACCTGGTCCCATGCACCCACACCATGCACTTCACCTCGTAGCACTCTGCTCTCCCATAAATCATCACCCCTGTGCCCTGTGCACCTACAAAGTGCCCCTGATCTGCCTCCTGACGTGTTCTGCCTCCATGTCCCCGATGTTGTGCCCTGCCTCTGTGCTTTGAGGCCTGCTTGAGCTTCACCCCACACCCACAGCCCCTGTATCACTGCCCCTCAACCCCATGTCCATACCACACACTCCTGGGCACCAGAGTAGCACCCCTACCCTGCACCAAGCCCTGTTACATGACCTGCCACTGCGCTGCTGTGCCCCACCCATGCCCTATATTCTGCCCCATGCCCATCCTACAAATATAAAACCTTAGATTACTGAGGGATATCAACTTCCAAAGTAGCCCCATCAAGATAATTACATGCCTCAAAGGTGACAGAAAATCACAAAGCATATGAAGATGCAGACAGATATAGCCCAGCCTAATGAACAAATTAAAACACCAGAGGAGACACAGACTTTGGAACAACTAATCAATGATGTTCATACAACTCTATGAAATAAAATCTATGGGTTGGCTAATGACATATAGGAGATCAAAAAGTCATTAGAGGGGCGGGCCGCGGTGGCTCAGCGGGCAAAGTGCTTGCCTGCTATGCCGGAGGACCTCGGTTCGATTCCCGGCCCCAGCCCATGTAACAAAAACGGAGAAACAGAATACAATAAAAACAAGAAAATGTTTAAAGATGTTTCCCTTTCTTCCTTCCTTCCTTCCTTCTATCCTTCCTTCCTTCTCTCTGTCTTTCCTTTAAAAAAAAAAAAAAAAAAAAAAAAGTCATTAGAAGAGCCTAAAGAAGAATTTGAAAGAATAAACAGAAAAATGGCAGATATTACAGAGGTGAAAGATACTGTAGACCAAATAAAATATATACTAGAGACTTACAACAGCAGATTTGAAGAGACAGAAGAAAGAATAAATGAACTAGAAGAAAGGACAATTAATTTTGAACACAGAAAAGAAGAAATGGCAAAAAAGATGGAAAAACTTGAATTGGATCACAGGGAAATGATGGACAACATGAAGCACACAAATATAAGAATCATCAGTGTCCCAGAAGGAAAACACAAGAGTAAAAGGTTAGAGGATTGATTAGTTGAAGAGATAATGGGGGAAAATTTCCCAACCCTTATAAAAGACATAAATAGGGTGGGCCACGGTGGTTCAGCAGGCAGAGTTCTTTCCTGCCGTGCCGGAGACCTGGGTTCAACTCCCAGTGCCTGCCCATGAAGAAAAAAAAAAAAAAGACATAAATCTGCAAATCAAAGAAGCCCAACAAACCCCAAATAGAATAAATCCCAGTAGGCCTACTCTAAGGTACATACTAATCACTCTGTCAAATGTTGAAGAGAAGCAGAAACTCCTGAAAGCAGCAAGAAAAAAGCGATCTACTATACACAAGGGAATGCACATAAGACTGAATTCGGACTACTCAACTGGCATTTTGTAGGCAAGAATACAGTGGTATGATATATTTAAGATCCTGAAAGAGAAAGACTTCCAGCCAAGAATTCTGCACCCAGCCAAACTGTCCTTTGAAAGTGAGGGAGACATTAAAATTTTCACAGACAAAGACTACCCCTACAAGAAATACTAAAGGGGGTTCTATCAGCTGAAAAGAAAAAAAAGACAGGATTGGGGGGTCTGGAGGACTTTCTGGAGGAAAGAAAGCAGGAGTGGCTATACTAATATCAGACAAAATAGGCTTTAAGTGTAAAGAAATAACAATCATAAGAGAAAGAAACCTCCATAGTTAGAAATATCCTAAAAAAGAAGAACAAAGTGGGAAGATTAAAACTTCCTGATTTTAAAGCTTATCAGAAAGCCACAGTGGTTAGTTAAAACAGCATGGTATTGGTGCAAAGACAGAAGGACTGACCAACGGAATTTAATCAAGAGCACTGAAATAGTCCACCAAATCGATAGACAACTAATCTTTATCTCTTCAAAAGAGATAAAGAACGACACTACAAATTAATAAAAGGGACAATTCATCAAGAAGAAATAACAATCATAAATGTTTATGCTCCCAATCAAGGAGCTCCAAAGTACATGAGGCAAACATTGGTAAAACAGAAGGGAGTGATAGACCTTTAAACAATAATAGTGGGAGACTTCAATACTCCGTTCTCTTCTATAGATAGAACAACCAGGCAGAGAATCAACAAGTAAATAGAGAATTTAAACAATTTGATAAATGAGTTAGACCTAATAGACATGTAGAGATTATTATACCCCAAAACAGCAGGATATACATTCTTCTCGTGTGCTCATGAAACATTCTCCAGGACAGATCATACGCTGGGGCACAGAACAGGTCTTTATAAATATTAAAAGACTAAAATTATTCAAAGCATTTTCTTTGATCACAATAGAATGAAGCTGAAAATCAATAACCACCAAGGAACCAGAAGTTTCACAAATATATGGAGATTAAATAGCACACTCTTAACAACAACAAAAAAGGTATTGCTAGAGAAGTCAGTAACTATCTGGAGATTAAAGAAAATGAGAATGTGACATATCAGAACTTATGGGATGTGGCAAAAGCAGTGTGGAGAGGGAAACGCACTGCCCTAAATGCCTTTACTTAAAAAGAAGGAAGAGAAAATCAAGGATGTAACTGCTTACCTGGAAGAACTAGAAAAGGAACAGCAAACTTACCCCAAAGCAAACAGAAGAAGAGAAATAGCAAACATTAAAGCAGAATTAAATGAACTGGAGAACAAAAGAACAATAAAAAGAATCAATAAAACCAGGGCAGGACATGGTGGCTCAGCAGGCAGAGTTCTTGCCTGCCATGCCAGAGACCCAGGCTCAATTCCTGGTGCCTGCCCATGCAAAAAAAAAAAAAAAATCAATAAAATCAAAAGTTGGTTCTTGGAGAAAATCAATAATATTGATGGAGCTCAAGCTAGGCTGACAAAAAAAAGAGAGGGGATGCAAATGAACAAAATCAGAAATGAGACAGGGTTGTTACCACAGATGCTGTAAAAATAAAAAACATCATAAGAGGATACTATGGACAACTATACACCAACAAACTAAACAACTTAGATGAAATGGACAAATTCCTCAAAACACAAGAACAAGTTACACTGACTCAAGAAAACAAAGAAGATCTCAACAAACCAATCACAAGTAAAGAGATTCAATCATCATCAAAAACCTCCCTACAAATAAAAGCACAGGACCAGATGGCTTCTCAGGAGAATTTTATCAACATTCCCAAAAGAACTGACACCAATCCTGCTCAAACTCTTCCAAAAAAAAAATAAGGAAAAAGGAACAATGCCTAACTCATTTTATGAAGGTAACATCACTGTATTACCAAAACTAGGTAAAGATGCTATAAGAAAGGAAAATGAGAACCACTCTCCCTAATGATATAGACACAAAAATTCTCAACAAAACACTAGCAAATCAAATCCAATGGCACATTAAAAGAATTATCCACCACAACTAAGTGGGATTTATACCAGGAATGCAAGGATGGTTCAACACAAGAAAATCAATCAATGTAATATAGCTCATTAATAAATTAGAAGGGAAAAAATCACATGATTTTATTGAGTGATGCTGGAAAGGCATTCAACAAAAATTCAACATCCTTTTGTAATAAAAACACTTCAAAAAGTAGGAATCAATGGTAACTTCCTCAATATGATAAATGGCATATATGAAAAACCCATAGTCAGCATTGTACTCAATGGTGAGAGACTGAAGGTATTCCCCTAAGATTGGAAGCAAGACAAGGATGCCTTGTGTTGCTAATATTATTCAATATTGTACTAGAAGTTCTAGCTAGAGCAGCCAGGCAGCAAAAATAAATAAAAGGCACCCAAATCAGAAAGGAAGAAGTAAAACTTTCATTATTTGCAGATGATATGAACTATACTACACTTGGAAAATCCTGAGAAATCTATGACAAAGCTTCTTGAGCAATAAACAAATTCAGCAAAGTGGCTGGATATAAAATTAATGTGCAAAAATCAGTAATGTTTCTGTACATAAGCAATGTCCTGGGGAGACAATTAAGGAAAACAATTCCATCCAAAATAGCAACTAAAACAATTAAATATTTAGGAATAAACTTAACTAGGGATATGAAGGAGCTGTACACAAAAACTACATAACATTGCTAAAACATATCAAAGAAGATCTAAATGGATAGAAAGACATTCCCTGCTCATGGATAAGAAGGTTAAATGTACTTAAGATATCAATTCTATCCAAATTGATTTACAGATTCAACACAATACCAATCAAAATTCCAACAGCCTACTTTGAAGATGTGAAAAAAGCTAGTTAGCAAATCCGTTTGGAAGAGAAAGAAACCTCCATA
Source organism: Tamandua tetradactyla (assembly GCF_023851605.1). Taxonomy (NCBI): domain Eukaryota; kingdom Metazoa; phylum Chordata; class Mammalia; order Pilosa; family Myrmecophagidae; genus Tamandua; species Tamandua tetradactyla. Next base: position 176,527,944 of record NC_135327.1, on the reverse strand, counting down.
GTTAGAAATATCCTAAAAAAGAAGAACAAAGTGGGAAGATTAAAACTTCCTGATTTTAAAGCTTATCAGAAAGCCACAGTGGTTAGTTAAAACAGCATGGTATTGGTGCAAAGACAGAAGGACTGACCAACGGAATTTAATCAAGAGCACTGAAATAGTCCACCAAATCGATAGACAACTAATCTTTGACAAGGTCCCCAAAAGCACTGAACTGGGACAAAATAGTCTTTTCAAAAAATGGGTATGGGTGAACTGGATCTCAATAGCCAAAAGAGTGAAATAGGACTCTTATCTTACACCCTATACAAAAATTAATTCAAAGTAGATCAAAGACCTAAATATAAGAACCAGTAGCATAAAACACCTTAGAAGAAATATAAGGAAACATCTTCAAGACCTAGTAATAAGAGGCAGCTTCAAAACGTTACACCCAAAGCATAAGCAGTGAAAGAAAAAATAGATAAACGGGAGCTCCTCGAAATTAAATGCTTTTGTGCTTTAAAAGACTTAGTTTAAAAAGGTGAAGAGTCAGCCAATTCAATGAGAGAAAATATTTTGAAATCACATATCAGATAAAGGTTTAATATCCCACATACACAAAAAGATCATACAACACAAAAACAAAAGAACAAACAACCAACTATATGAATAGTATATAAAGACATGAATAGACATTTTTCTGAACAGTAAATACAGATGGCTTAAAAGCACATGAAGAGATGCTCATTTTCAAAAAAGCTATAAGGGAAACACAGATCAAGAATATGAGATACGACCTCACACCTATTAAGAATGGCTGCTATTAAACAAACAGGAAAATACAAATGTTGAAGAGGATGTGGAGAAAGTGGATACTATGCACTGCTGGTGGGAATGTATAATGGTACAGCCACAAGAAAACTAAATATTGAGTTACCCTGTGACCTGGCAATACCACTAAGTATATACCCAGAACAGCTGTAAGTAGTGACACAAACAGACATTTGCACACCAATGTTCACAGTAGCATTATTAACAATTGCCAAAAGATGGAAACAATACAAGTTTCTATCAACAGACAACTGAATAGACAAAATGTGGTATATACATACTATGGAATCATATGCAGCAGCAAGACAAAATGACATCCTAAAGCATATGACAAGATGGATGAAACTTGAGGACAGGATGCTGAGTGAAATAAGCCAGACACAAAAGGATAGATACTGTATGATCTCACTTTTATGGTAAAGGTAAATAAACTCAGAGGCTTATTATACAGAATATAGGGGACATAGAGATACACAGAAGCTAGAGATGGGGGAATGGCTAGCTAATGAGGTTGAACTTAAATGCAAGAGAATGGATAAAAGTAAAGGCAGTTTATTAATGGGTCTATAAGTAATATTGCCATATTGAAGGTGAATGTGATTGAAAGGGGTTGTATAGAGCCATGTATCCCACCAATTAACACTAAAAATAGAAATAAGTTTTTATATGAACCACTTCAAAGGTATGAATCTTGCACAAAGAGTTTATTATATCAGGGTATAGAGGGAAAACTACTATTACATGCAATGGACTATGCTTAACAGTAAGATATCAACAGTACCACAGCAATACCAGGGGTAAATAATGGGGGTAGGGGCAAGAGTTAAGGGGAGGTTTGGACTTTCTGCTTGGTGAAGGTGTGTTTATTGGTTTTTTCTCTCTTGAGAACAATGAACATCATCTAAAATTGAGTGTTGATGGACTGTTGACTTTGGATATTACACATGATGCCCAATGGATGGAGGTGGCTGAAGGATAGACTGACTGAGAAGTAGAATGGCAAACTGTGGTGCATACATATGATCAAATATGCTGCTATAGAAAGGAACGAAGTCATGAGGCATACAGTATTGTGAATAAATCTGTGGGATATTATGTAATGTAAAATAACCAGAAATAAAAGAGCAAATATTATATGGTCTCATTTAGAAAATACTTATAAGAAAATTTGGGCCTAGATCGTAAGCTATTATAGCAGTCATATTTAGTCCAGAGCTGTAATTAATGTAATGCCCAGATACATACCAGCATATGTTGAGCAGGTAATTTAAAAGTATTGGCAAAACGCCATGTGGGATGGGAGAAAATATATAGAACTATTAAACTTTACCACCAGGGAAAACGCTGATACTGTCTCAAAACTTTAGGGACTCCCAAGTCAATAGGCAAAGTCCTTAATCTTGAGGCTTGCTCTTCAACTTATTAAATATAGCAGAGACGCTTAGCCTACCTATAGTTATGCCTGAGAATTACTTCAAGATGAACTCTTTTGTTGCTCAGATGTGGCTTCTCTCTCTCTATGCCCAACTCTACAAGTAAAATCATTACCCTCCCCCCTACATGGGAGACGACATCCAAGGATGAAAGTCTCCTTTGGCAACATGGAATACAACTTCCAGGAATGAGCCTGGCCCTGGTACCATGGGATTGAAAACGCCTTCCTGGCCAAAAGGGGTTTAAGAATTATAAGAAAAAAGGTATCAGTGGCTGAGAGAGTTCAAACAGAGTTGAGAGGCTACTCTGGAGGTTGCTGTTATGCAAGCTTCAGCTAGACATTGCTATTTATCATAGTTTGCCAAACCCCAACCAAAACCATTCCTGCCTACCCAAAAGAACATCTAGGGCCTTATCAGATTCATCAAAGTTTCCATGCATTATGATTACTCTCCAGAAATCTACAACCTCCAGATGTGTTCCTAGGTCTATGTAAGTCCTGAAACCCAGAGGGGCCAGCCTCTCCAGAACATCAACTAGTTCAATCCCCCATTTCATATTATCAATAGCCCGTTCCAATATAAAAAAGTTAGAATGGGAATAGCCCAAACACCCCTAAAGATTGGGAGAAAGATCAAAGGAGAAGGAGGAGTCATAACAGAGAAGATCAGACTTAACAAATGAGTATGACTGCTGAATCATTTTATTGATATTTCTTTTAGTCTTCAGTGTCTTAGAATAGCCAGAAGGAAAAACTAAAATTGTGGAACTGTAAACCATACAAAACTCTGAAATCTGTTCTATAACTAATTGTTGCTGAATGCTTTCAAATTTATTGCTTTTTTATATATATGTTATTTTTCACAATTAAGAAAAAATTATAAAAAACTTAGTAACAATGCCCTGGATTTCATAAAAGAGTGAATAAGTTTATTATGAAGTAGTTAATTGACACTTTGAGGGAGATAAAACAGAGGAAGACTAGTAAAGGTCAGCAGCAGAAGCCCAGTACCTAAGCTCTGTATGTGCATAGAATTTGGAAAGGGGAAGGAGAGGAAAATGGTACAATGATTGGCAAAAAATAAGATAAAAAAAATTCAATGGGCTTGAATAAACGGGTTTCCTCTCCTTTGAGCCATACATTTCAATAATTTAAGTGTTGCTGAAATTTCCACAGAACTCACACCACCACTGGTGTGTTCTTTGCTTTGCTAAGGGCTCATGCTGAAAGAAAACTTCTTCAAAAGTGTTATTTTACTGGTCACTTCTTCCAGCAAAGATATTTTTTATCTTTCTTCTTTTATCTTTGACCTTGGAAGCTGAGGGTCTTTAGATCTGGTGGCTTGTGGAAACCAGTCTTCATCTCAACCCACCACAAAAAAGAAAACAAAATGTCCACCCTCTGGTATTTTATTCATTGCGGAGACAAGTCACCTGATGGCATTGACCATCTAACTAATCTGAAATCCAGGAAACAAATGCTCTTGATTTTACCAACAATGAAATAACAGTAGTAAAATAAAAAAGTTTATCAAAAAGTGTGTACTGTGTCAGAAGCTACTACAAATATTTTATGTGTACATCATGAGTAATCTCAGAACTGAGGTCTCTCTTCTCCAAGCTGCAGTGCTGCCTGTTAATACCCATCAAAGAAATTCTTGATCTTAATATTTTGCTGAACCACAACTTCTTTCTAAAATTATTCTAATTTTGTCTAAACCCATGCAGGTTATCATGGGTCATTTTAAAGGATTTTCAAGGAAGACCACTCCATTTACCAAAATTTCCACCTAGCTTGAACTGACAGTATTATAATATTTCAATTACTGTTAAAATGCAAATTGTCTGTTGTTTAAATGTTAACAAACACTAATATAAGTGCTTACTATGTGTTAGACACTCTTCTGGGTACTTTCTACATATTAGTTCATTTAATCTTCACAACAATCCTAAGGTAGGTACTATTATTATATCTACTTTACACACAAGAAAATTGTAACTTGCTCTACATACAGGTAGGATGTAATGGAACTGATTCTTTTGATTTTTAGTGCTACATGCAATCATGAATTTCTAAGGTTCCAACCCTTTAAATGATCTTTAAAAAGGGTCTTCAGCTTTTGCTAATCATGGCTGCACTCTTACAACAACCTTTCAGATTTAGAGGTTTGGTTGTCTAACATTATCTACATTCAACACCAGGAGATGGTTAGGCTCTTGTCCTCTACTCTGAATGTCTGGTCAACAAAGAAAAGTAATTTCTAGAATTATCTCTTTCAAATTGAAATTGAGCAATTAAAGTCACTTGTGGACACACTGTACTAGAGACAACATAAATAGTGCAATTAGCTGACATGGAATTTGGAGGATCTTTTATGGTAACAAGATGATTTTCAGGGTTGTTATATAGCAAAAAGAAAGGGAATAAGCTAAGTACTTAGTGGTGAAAACACTTTTCAAGATTGTTTTGAAGTTTTTTCTTATTTTTTAGCTTTACATAAGAAATTATATCTATGCATATGAAATTTGGTTATCTTTTACCCCAAGTTGTAATATTTACAAAGAATGTACCTTCCAATACACTGGATCTTCGCTCTGCTCACAGAGAAGAATTCAGGCTAGTTCATGCTGACCCATCAAACCTCACTTGGGAACCAGAGCAGGGAGACAGCCTGGTAATAGGGCCTCTAAGGACAGCACCACAGCAAAGCTCCAGGGCACTCAGTACAGGATTTTTCAAACTGTAGGTTGCAAACTAAATAATTACATCAATTAGGAAGGTCACAGCCAGCATTTAAAAACAAATTCAGCAGAATAGAAAATACCAGAATGCATCACCATGGTAAGGATGTTGTAGGGAATTTTTGTTTCCTATGTGTGCATGTGTGGACATGGTGTTGTAAAATGTTCATCTAGTTAGGAATCTTGATCTAAAAAGTTTGAAACCTACTGCTCTCGGTACTAAGTGTGCAATTTTCTGGTACTAAGCACTGTATTTAATAAAAACAAGAGTGCTGAATTCTTTATAGCCATCAAGTAGAGGCACTTGTAGCTAATGGAGCATAGATCATAAAAGAAAGCTTAAATTTCATCCAAGTCAACTAATCACCCAATATATGGAGACTTTCTGTAAGGGTCACGTCACAGACTATCTAACCTCTGTGTGATTATTTTTGGAGTACACCTGCTCTTCCCTTTCTGCATCACCTCCAACTCTTAGAAACTTCTTTCTTATGCCAAATTAAAATAGAACATAAGGCTGTTGTTAACTTTTACATAACAGCTTTTCAATGTGTGTGTATGAATTTAATTTTATATAACTTTTGCTGAATAAATAATGCATGTTCATTGAAGAAAATTTAGAAAATACTAAAAAATGTAAAGGAAAAAATAAAAATTACTCTTAATCTACGTGGCATAAGAAAATCAATTTTCCTCAGCCCCACCAAAAAAAAGGCATAAACTTATTTTCCATCTTTACCAATGTGGCACCAAAAAATAAAAGTTTATTCTGTTTTAATTTATACTGAAGTTGAATACTTTTAACATTGTTATTGTCATTTTTATATCTTCTCTTGTGAATTGCCCAACCATGCCCTCTGTCCAATTAGGTTTTAAGGTTTTTAAAATATAGATTTAGCTCTTTAAATATTTGAAGAAAGCTCTCATGCCCAGTGGAACTATTATCTCTGTTGATTTGAATATAAGGTGCCAAAGTTCTTTAAAGAAGTTGAAGACTGAATTCACTAATAGAGAGAATGAAACCCACACTTTTCCCATAAACATTATATTCTTGAGGAACATATCAAACTAAAGTGATATAAACTTTCTTTGTAAATGTTGATAGAGAAAAGACCATTTAAAAATATTTATATTTTACATCTAAAAATTGGAAATTTCTCTTAAACCAAGAAAAATCAATAATCACTTTATAGAGCAAGTAAAAACCTCTCGCTGGTCAAAGGAGTTGTTAATCTTTTCTACTCCTTGCCTGTGCCCGCAACAAAAATTTCATCCAGTTACGCTGAATCTCAGGCATTAAAAATATATACTACCAAACTATAAACACAAACAAAAAACTTACATTACCATCATAGATCTCGGGAGAGAGGAGCTAGAGAATTTGTCCAAGTGAGATGAAGGAAATTTGGCTTATCACTTCTCGTTAGTGCCGTAATGAAAATGCAACTCCTAATGCCTTGAGGTGCCCAAGAAGTTGCCTAAAGAGGAAGCCAAGTAAATTGCCAGTTTCTTACTTAAGTAAGGTATTGGTGCCTCTTAAAGTGTCCCCATAAACAGGTAATAGATAATGAGTAGTTATCCTATTTTCTTCCTCTCTTTTACAATCTACCCTCCTCCCACATCCAATCTAAATACTTGGATCTGTCCATCCTGCCTCCACTGCCCTAATGCAAGCCTTTTACCATTCTGCCCAGACTAAGCAATAGCTTCCCAGCCATTCTTAACTGCCTCCTCTATTTCCCTTCCTTAAATTTATCCTCTATACCACCACTAATGGATCTCTCCAAGATACTAATTTAACTATTCGATGGCTCCTCATTGTTACAAGATCAGGCTTCCAAGCTTTTTAGCACAGCACAAAAAGCCCTTTGTTTTTACATAATCCCACAGCTCTCCTGGCATTTGGATCCTTAGAACATGTTATGCCTGCTCATTTCTCCATGCTTAGGCGTATGCTGTTGCCTTTTCTGAGAAACTTTCCCCCACGGCTATTAGCCAACCTTGATGACTTCACCAAACACCTCTTTTGGAAGTGTTTCCTGATTCAATTCTCTCATTTTAGGTTGAATTTGCTATCCTCCCTTGGTATTCATATGACATTCTGGAAAAGCACATAAGCAGGTTTCCTTCTCTATGGGATAGTCTAACATGCTTTGGAACTCCCATTGCCCTAATCACATGGTGTCATAATGAACTCTACTATCAGTCTCCCTTAACAAAAAGTGAACTCCTTGAAATGTCTTCATCATCTCAATATATCTAGCAACAACCATAGTGCCTGGCATGTAGAAAGTGCTCAAAAAATGCTTGTTGGATGAATGAGCTAATAATAAAAATAAGTTGTGATATGTGTTTAAAAATTCACCTTATTACCCTAATCTTAAATTGGAGGGTAATTATTAGCATCACACAGGCTCTTCATTTTACAAGAGGACTCCTGCATCTTAGATTTTAAAAACCTCAATATCCTCTACTGCATTTAAAATAACATTTGACATAGACACAACTGGGTGGAAACACATCTTTTGTGTAATACGACACATTTATAAAGGTAGTTAGAACATGGTTTATTTGTCAAACATACTGATAGCTAGCTTTGGACGCCTAAGTAAAGTATTCGCCTAGGAATCATTGGTATTTTCCCAGGTCCCAGCTTCAGACACGCTTCTGGCACACCACTAATACTCACTAAATACATGAAAGTTTAATCATCAACTATGGTTTTTAAATACAGGATGCCAAACATAGCTTAGCATGATGCTGTATACATGGTAAGCACTCAGTATATATTGCCACATTTTAAGTGCCACATCTTGGGTTGTTTGCTCTGGTCACAATTATTCTCTCTTTTCTGGGAATGTAGTCTCCCTGCATAAAATTGGGACCATAGATAAAGATATGTCTATATCTATATATGTCTATATGTCTATATCTATATCTACTGTATATATCTATATATATAATAGACAGGTCTAAATGTGACTCTCTCCCCAAGCCAGAATATATTGGTTTAAGAATGAGCACCTGACCAAGCTGCACCAATTAGAGCCTTTCCCTGGGATTATTTTTCAATTTTAGGAACAAGGGACATGAGAGTTAATCCCTTTCTAGTAGTGGGAACTGCCAGATGGAAATCTTGAGAGCTGTTGGTGGCCATGTTCCCTACGCTATGCAGTCATTTATACAAAGCAAAATGAACACAGAATGGAGAAAAACAAAGAGATGAAAAATTACAAGAGTCTTAGACAGGAGTCCAGAAGATGACAAAGGCAGGGAGATAACAAAAGTCCAGAAGATGATAAGAGTTCAGGAGATGACAAAAAGCCTGGAGGTGATGAGAATCCTGGAGATGATGAGAGTTCTGGAAATCATGAGAGTCCAATACATGATAGGAGTGAAATGATAGCGTAAAGGAGATGATGAGAATTCTGGAGATGTTTGGAATCCTGGAGATGATGCGAGTCTTGGAGATGATGAGAATATTGGAGATGACAAGACTCCAGGAGAAGTCAAGAATCCTGGAAATGATGAGAGTCCTGGATTTAATGAAAGTCCAGGAGATGATGAAAAGTCTGGAGATGATGAGAATCCTAGAGATGATGGGAGTCCTGGGGATGACAAGAGTCCAAGAAGTGACAAGAATCTTGGAGATGACAAAATCCAGATGATGAGAGTCCTGTTATGCTCAAAAACTGGCTCCCAATTTCTGAGAGGCCCAGCTGCTCCTCTGCCCTCGTGATAGTTTGGCTTTGTGAGATATTCTATACCCCTCTATTAGATTCACATAAGCTGGCTCATGTTTGATTCCTGTCACTGGCAAGCAAAATCCTGACAATTGAATATATAAATGAAAAACTGATTTGCCTACACTTATTCCCCTACTAGTTCTTTTAACTGAATCAACCAGATGGTTTGGCATAACGAAGGAATGGGCTAATTTACATAAGATTCCTATTCAGAGAGAAAAGGAAGGTATTCAGTTTAAAACACATTTCAAACAAAAGTAAGTTTCAGACACTATATACCAATGCAAATCTGAAGCATTCAATCACAATGTCATGTACATACAGAACTTGTCCCTTTCCCTTCAGAAGATTCCCACAAATTAACTGTGGATTTGGAGTCTCTGGGAGAGACCAAGACTCAGAAAGAGCAAAACCTTCCTTTCTTAGAGTTCTTTTTTGCTTCTGAACCCCTCAATAATGCAAAAGGCATAAGAGAATTTTCTAATCTAGAAGTGGATTTTCCTAAAGAATAGAACAACATTTAATGTAATACAGCACTGCTTCAGCCAGAGTTGGAATTCATGTCTGGACACAAAGGCTACTTGCTGACACCAATCTTCAAGATCGGCCTTATCAGTCTGCAACAAAGAAGAACTGCTTGCTGCCGCATCTCTCTGCAGGAGTTGCTCTTTCAGGCTATAATGGCAACCATGAAAGAGGCATAGTGGTGCAAAGATTGGCTGTCTTCTAAGACTCCAAAGGCTGGACGTCATGGCTGCTCCACCTGAGCTGACTTGAAGTTACAGAGAAAGCCACTGTGTCATCTCATAGAGACAGAGCCAATGCTTTTCATTCTGTGACAGCAAAGCTGCAGGGGTTCACAGATGTAAATGACTTGATGGCTCCAAGGATGGGTTAAATCTTGGTGCTCTGACTGCCCCTGGCACGCAGTCTTCCTTTCCAGTTGCCCTGCTTCTCAGCAATTTGATTCTGGGGAGTAGCAGGGTTTTTTACCTGTGGTACACCCCCATTTTTGGGGGTCCATCTCTCTTTGGGTTGCTGTTTAGCAACAACTGCATTGTCCCTTTGGACAGAGCTCTCTCTGGTCTGACTGGTACCACTATGGGCTTGTGCCTCTTTGACAGGCTGCTGGGTGGGGACAATACTTTCCTGCTCTGTGAGCCCAGAAGTCGCTATCTTCTGAGACCTTTCCTTTTTATAAGCTGGTTCTTTCCTCACTGGGTGTTCCACAGGAGCAGAGCTGTCCTGTACTGACTCTGAAGATGCCTTTTTGCTCTGGAGAGGTCTCTTGTGTGGAGGTTGACTCTCTAGAATTGGTTGGTCATGGCTAAGAGTAGTTTTATTATCTTCAGATAATCTTACAGAAATCTCTCTTTTCAAAGATGGGCCTTTTCTGGACACTCTTACATTCTGAACCAGGTCATTTTGGGGGAGACTGGTTTGGGCCTTTTTTCTGGAACGGTGTACTGTTTCACTTTTCTCTTCCTGTAATTCACTATCATTAAGCAATGCTGCAGCGTGGGGTGACACAGGGATTTCCTGTTTATGGACTTTTCTTTTCTGGTTCCTCTGAGGGCTGGGAGTTGGGCTGTGGTTATGATGGTCAGGGCCCTTTTTGGGAGTCTGCTTACTATGTGATTCTATCTGCAAAACTGTCTGATGGCTTCCAGGTGGCACCTTTTTCAGATGTGCTGGTCCTTTAGCTGTCTCACTTTGCATAGGGAGTTTTTTTTTTCTAGCTCCCATCTGCTGCATTGACTCTTGATTTTGGGATGAAGGCAGTGTATCTGGAATCTTCCTGTTGGAGGAGCGGCCTCCTTTAGGAGCATTCCTTTCCTTTGCAGGCCTTGAATTATGCTGAACCCCTATGTTCTGATGCAGCTGCTGTTCTGTGAAAGGAGTGGCAATGAGAGGGAGCTTAACCTTCTGGGCCTCCTCCTCTCGGGACAGATTGGGACTGTGCTGTGGTGCTTGTTCCTGGATGGGAGGACTGATAAGAGGGAGTTTCACCTCACTGACTTTCTCTTGCTGGACTTGCTGAAGATTTGACGCAGGATTGGGGCCCAGATTCTCTGGAGGTTTAGTCTGGGGAGGGCTGATGGGAGGAAGTTTACTGGTGTCTCCTTCCTGAGCGGAAAGAATCCTGGGAGAGGGAGACATGTTTTGATCTGAGGCTGTTCCTAAAGCCTCTTCCCTGCTGGGTGAGAGGAGTTTGGGTGTGGGCCTCCTACTCTGGAGGGGAGCGAGCATCTGAGGCTGCGGCAGCCTGGTGGGAGCCAGCCGGCTACGAGGAAGCAAAGACATGGGGTCTTCCCTGTCCTGCATCTTCACTGTATTCATTAATAAGTCTTGTGGATGTGGCAATTCTGGGTAAGGAGTACTGACCCGGACTTCTACTTGGGGGGTTTCTTTCTTTAGAGGTTGTTGAGAATCTTCCAGAGATGATTCAAGAGAAGGATCTGGTGGACGGTGATGAGAAGAACTGTCGGGTGGAAGTTCGGTTGACTCAGTTTCCTCAATCTGAGTTATCTGAGGGCTGAGGGAAGTTGGGCCAGGCCCCTGTGAAGGTTCAGATGGGTAATATTTAGCAGGGGGCGTTGTGGCCTCCCCCGATTCCACATCCTGGTCCGGCTGAGGGCTGCGGGCTGGTAGTGAGTTGGGCTGCTGTGGAGAAGCTTGGGAAGGAGAGGCAGAGGACGGCCCTGCTTCACTTGCTTTCACCTTAGATGACAGGGTCTCATTTTCAGAAAAATATGTCTTATTGGACAATGTTTTTGGAGAAAGATCTGATTGTTGGACATCTCCATCCTTCCGGTTTGGGGATAAGTCTTGGGTCTGCTGGGGAATTCCAAGTATTGATGAGCTGGAGTGTTGAGGAGGCTCAGAATTGACATGACTATTATGTGAAGGCTCTTTTTTATGGGTTTCTCCCCCCTGAGCCAATTCTTGGTTCTGGGATTGAGCTAGGTTCTGATCTTCAAGCACCTTTGCATGAGTCTGCATGCCAGAGAAATGCTCTATTGTCTGGCCATCTGCTTGCAGTTTCGCCAAGCGCCTTGGGGATGGGACCAGGTGTGCTGGGACCCCAGAGAGAGTCTTCTTACTAGAAGGAGCTCCTGCTTTAATATGAAAAGAAGTTAGCTAAAGTCAGTCTTAACAAATAAGACTACGTAACTGACAATTGATAACAGAAAACATCTTTCGCTTTTTTTATGTACATAGACATTTGAAAAAAATAAAATCACTTCTATAGAACTGAACTTTCCCTTCTCTTCTGGATACCAAGAGCCAGAATTATCTTATTAAATGGAACCTAGAACAATTTCAGCCAATGGAGAACATGAAGTTTGATGAATAAACATAAAACACTTATTCCCAGATGCACAATTTATATCTAGGCTGGTAGATAGCAAGAAATTTTTTTAAGCCAGTAAGATTTTTAGATTTTTACCACCTTAAAACCTGCTAGTTTTGATTGCAGAGATGAACAAACATCTAAGATGTTCCCACTTATTTGTTTCCTTGTTTAATGGAAGTCTCCTTAAAAAACTGTGAGCTCTGTGAGGGATCATGTCTGTTTACCAACACCTAGCAGGGTGCATGAAGCTCAGCAGTACTGAATAAATAGTGATGAATGGAAGGAAGGAGAAAGGAAGGCAAGAGGAAGGACTTGGTTCGATGGAGCCATAAGACCCCATGGCCGAGACACTGACCCTGAGGATGTCCAATCTGCTATCCCTCCTTCCAACTCTTACCTACTTACTTCCCTAGTAAGTATACTTTCCCTCAAAGCCTATCCCAGTTTCAAAAATGACTGTCACAGGCCCCTAGTAATACTAATCTTGCAGAGAAGAATTCCTCCCTTCAGTTATCACAGGAGCAACTTCTCAGATTGACTCTTATCTCATGGTCAGTCTCATCATCACCTCAGTAGGCACCTATTTGTTTTAGAAGTCCTGATATTCTGTGGGGGCCCTATATCTGATCTTCAGGCCAGTCCTGAAGACAGGGGTCTGAAAGGCAGAATGGTCAGAGGTGGCCCACTCCTCTTGAATAGCCTTCAGGAAAGTAATTTCAGTTCACTTTGGGGGAGTGATACTCAGAGATTCCCAACCAAATCAGACCTCTGAGGTAACCCCAGACTGGTCTAGCCCCAGAGGTGAACCAGGCAGCTATCCACATTTCCCTTCCCCTGAAGTAGGATGAGCTTAGACTACTGTGGGTTCTCACTGAATCTCCTAGTCTAGTCTTACACCTTTTGCATCCAGTCAAACCAGAGCCTGTTGGCAGAAGGAGTGAAAAGAGTGAGTACAAGGAAAACCTTGCTTTTTGGGAGGGTTTCTAAGGGGATGCCCACTCATCATTCTCATCTCCCTAATTTATGGTAATCATATACTACAGTACTAATTTAGACAAGAGAAAAAGATTGAGACAAAATACAAGAGCAGCAAAACCCAATACTGAAGATTCTTACCATTGTTACTGCCCTGCTAGTATCTTATAATCAGACATACAAGGATCTTCTTTCCACTTTAATGATTTAACAAGTCACATAATTTGGCAAATGATACTATGTTCTTTATTAAAGATAAAGTCACCACTTTATGGACTAGTAAATTGTTCAATTTTCCTGTTTGCCTTATTATCGCTATCATCACTTTCCTCTATCATTAGTCAGAATTCTGAATAATGATTTGCAAATATAATTTTATTTTATGATCTTTATAGCAAGAACTCAGACTGGTAGTTGGTTCAGCTTTTTAAAAGCTTCATTGGAAGCACTGACCATCCCAGAAATAGGTTGTAGACAAATGGAGGGTAAAGACATTCTTTACACATAGAGTGTGAACCCAGTAAATTTTTTATTTTATAGAAATGATTTTGTTTATTCAGGATTTTTTATAGTCTTCATCCTTTTAGAAGCAAACAGTACCTGCATTACCATAGGAAAAAAATAAGACAATTTTTTAATCTAATTGGTATACATTTTTAATCAGTGGTACAACTAAAGAGCTCAAGAGTTTATAATCACTCTGCCCTAAAGTTACAATCTATTTTACCTGCATTAAGTGAATTTTCAGTTACTCTCTCCATTGGTGAGAGCTTACATTTTTGAATCCAGGCTGATGAACCAGCTGAACTTAGAACAAATAGACCTTATGTTTATTTTTTCACTTAGTTCTACTCTCATCATTAAAACTAGAAATTAAAACTGCAATCTCAGTTACAAATTAGCAACATAAAATCACTTAAAAACAAAGTTATGTTTTGTTTTTCAAATTTCAAATATTTGGGAATAATTTTTCATTTCTATTGATACAAGATTACAGTTTTTATGACAACTATGTTGTTAGCCATAAGATTTCTATAAAATACTCTAATTCAATTGGGAAAAATTCAGCTCTAGAAGTACAACACATTCTAAAAATATCCTTTAATATTATGTGTAATTTTCTTCAGAAATGGGAATTCAAAGTGATTTGCTAATCAAATTCATGATTACTGGTAAGATTCAGAATAGAAAACTATGGCTTCATGTTTCCAGTTGTTTCCTAATTGCCCTCAGTCAAAACTGTCTTTCATAGACTCTTAAATATTTTTTCTTTCAATTTCTTATCTTTGATAACTCAATTATAACCACTTTATTTCTAGGGGTTCATTTTGGTAAATAATTATGTAATTATACGCATGCTATAAAACTTAAACTCAGAGTGGCCCAGCACAGAGCAGAGGCAAAGAGGTGAAGAGGTTGCAGAGCCTGTGACAGTGCTGCTCCTGTGGCTTTGGGGTCCTTTCAGGGGTTCACAACCCTCATTTTGAGGTGATTATAGTTGAGCCCCACTCTCCAGCAACGAGCTTGTAAGCATCTGGCCCATGCTCCTTGCAGGTACTTCACACCCTGAAATTCAGAGAGGCCACTGGATCTACTTCTTGGGTCACTGGAGATACTGGTTAATAGATTAGTATCGACACTGATAGCTGAGTAATAAGGGCTATATTAATTAGAACATTTTAATAGCCACTTAAATAATGTCTGGCAAGTTATATATGCAAGTTTATCCTTATACTATCAAGTGAAAAAAAGCAGCTTACTCAGCCAATTTAACCACACAAATAAGATAAAGTTGTTCTTCAAAATCCTGAAACTGCCAGAAAATACAGAGATCCATGTAAGCTAGCGATTTGATGTATTAATTACAAACCTCTCCCCTCTACTATTTAAAGCAAGAATTTTATTAGTCAATAACCAGATGAATGTGAGAGTGATAAACTTTTCACAAATTCCATAATTCACACTTTTCATTAATCAGACAGGCCTGACCTAATTAGCCTAAATAAATAGTTTAATCACACTCTTTAAAATGGGGGTTCATTCTCCTATGTGCAAATTATCTGGTCTATTAATTTGCAATATGGCAAATGCACTGAGTAGTTCTGATAGCTGGAGAGTAAGAAAAGATGTTAGAGATGGTGGCTCGCTGGCTGTTGAGGCAGAATCCTGTTCAAACACTACTGTTCTGAGGTGTGCCCTCAACGTGACTCATTCAGAAGCACACTCTTATCAGTCACTCAGAAAGGATCAGGCCCAGAGGGACTCACTCATGTTTAGCCAAACCCACAAGAGGCTGATTTAAAAGCCAGAACACCAATTTATTAATTTACAATGGGAGATGGGCCTGGCTCAGGGATCAGGGCAGGGTGCTCTAACGTAAGGGAAAGCCCCCACAGGGGGCAGGGGTACCTGGGGGACCAAATTAAACACCAGAAGGTTGCTTGGTTAGCAAAGAATTAAAGCAAAGGGAGCCAGATTTCCTCAAGAGAAACTTCTATTGAGCTACGGAAACTTCATTACATACATCACACTATTTGTCGGTCCTGGTTTTTTTAAAGAACCAATGCCTGTTATGGACAATCAGGACAGAGCTGGATAAATACACAAACCTGCTCTGATTTTAAACACCCACCCCTATGCCTCTTTTAGACTAACCACATTCAATCCTCTATCAATGCCTATTTTCAGAAAGATTGCACTTTCTTGAGGTAATTTCCAGTCAGAAGATTGTACCCTGGCTCCTATGGAGATGGAAAATCTCAACCATTATTTGTTGATTTTTACGAGTCTCACACTGACCTCATTCCCAAATTCCAGAGGTACCTGACCTGGGACAAGCATGTAAAATTGTAAAATAGTGTAATTGGATTAATTCTAGTAAATCATGACCTGGCCAGTCTCAGCCAAGAACAACTGCAATGGTCAGGATGTAACCAGGCAAGCAAAATCATATTTAAACAAAGAAATCACAGAGGCTAAAACACAGATATGCAAAACTGCAAAACATCTGCACAGAAGCAAAAGTCTCTTATTAACATTTTACAATATGAGATATATGAATGGAGTTCACATCAGGGGGGCCTTTTAAATACAACTTGAATACTCATGTACCAAAATTCTAAGTTAGAACTTTAGAATACATAGATTCCTAGGAGATGCACTTTTATGTCCTTGAGGCAGGTGGGGATTATTGATCCCATTTAACAGGACAATAAAATAAAGTTCAGAATGACTAAGCACCGAGCTGCATGGGGATGGCAGAGCTAGGACCAGGATCACATCCTCTGGCCAGTGTCCTTTCCATATACTCTACCATCTCAAGCAATGAAAAGAAAAGGGGAAAGAAAACTCTTAGACAAAAATGCCAAACATAAACCTGCTAAGTGGAACAATGGCTCATCTTCCTAAAGGAAGCCAACCTTCCCAGTTCTGTAGATGAAGTTAACCCTTATCTATTACCCACCTCCTAGGTGCTGCCCAGACCGTCCCTATAGGATAATCCCCAGAGTTCTATTATGGTGACAAAGAGGACCAGAGCTACAGGTCCAGAAGGTTGATCCTAGAGCCTATTTGTGGGGACAACCACTCCAGCAGAAGGATGGTGAATAAAGAGTCAGAACAAATAGATTTTTCCCCCTTCCATGAAAAAATAATTTCAGAAACATAAGGGAAAGGATAGTACCTGCAGATGGTGCCAAACCCTTGGCAGGTTCCTCAGTCAATCCAAGATATTCTCTAATGAGTTGACTCAGCTTTTGGTAGGCAACATCCAGATCATCTACAGTAAATTAGAGAATATATTTTAAAGCAACAGAATCCTATCAAAATACAGCCTATTTTCAATTGTCAGTAGTAATGGTTTTTAATGATATTTAATTTTATGATCACTGTCTTATGCAGAATTCTAACATGACCCCCAAGGACCCTTTGCCCTTGTATAATCTCCTCCCATTAAGAGTGGATAGAACCTGTAAATGTTTGGAAATATTTCCATAATGATGTTATCTCCTATGGCAAAAGGAAGTTTTGCAGATGAAATCAACATACTAATGAGGTGATTTTGGATTAACCAAAAAGGGAGATTATCCAGGTAGGTTTAACCTAATCACATGGGCCCTTTAAAGCTGGAGGTTTTCTTTGGCTGATGAAAAAGAAAAAGTCAGAGCTTCAAGGCCTGAAGAGGATTCACCATGCTGCTGGTTTGAAGATGGGGGAGGCCCATGAATAGGAACTGAAAATAATCCCCAGGCAGATTGCCAATAAGGAAACAGAAACCTCAGTCCTACAATCACAAAGAACTGAATTTCACCAACAAGAAGAATGAGCTTTGGGGCAGATTTTCCCCCAGTGCTCCTGGAAAGGAGCTCTGGCATTTTACTTTCTGCCTTGTAGCACCCTGAGAAGAGAACCAGGTAGGTCATACCAGATTTCAGACCTCCAGAACTGTGAGTTAATAAATGGTTGCTGTTTTAAGCTGTTAAATGTGAAAATGTATCATGCAACAGTAGAAAACTAAGACATTATATAAGACATTTACATGTTTCTGAGATCAAAAAGTATTAGCTTATCCTATATGAAAATGCTGGTTATGTAGGTTAAGGTAGTTGAATATGAACAATTT
The DNA here is from genome assembly GCF_023851605.1 of Tamandua tetradactyla. Taxonomy (NCBI): domain Eukaryota; kingdom Metazoa; phylum Chordata; class Mammalia; order Pilosa; family Myrmecophagidae; genus Tamandua; species Tamandua tetradactyla. The sequence continues at coordinate 176,510,258 of NC_135327.1, read as the reverse complement.
CATATGGTTCAACCTAATGGTCCCCTTCCATCCAATCCCCCACCAAATAGGTAATAGTTTCTTGAAGATTCATCCAGTCATTTTTCTTTATGCAGTCCAAGAAAGTATGAGTATATAGTTCTTTTTCTTTACGTAAATGACAGCATTCTATACCTACAGTTGTGAACCTGGATTTTTCAGTTTCAGTACAGTTTGAAGATCTTTCCTTACCAGAACATAGAGAGCTTTCCCATTCCCTTTTATGGCTGTATAATGCACTGAGTTTAAAAAATATACAGAAATTTCCATGTTTTCATAACTTCTCCCACAGACCACTATTTCAAATAAATAGGCACGTCTAAGCTAGTGCTTGAACATGTTTGTTTTACACACATATTTTCATGGTTTTGATATTTTTAGTAGTAGAGTTTTTATCTATATGTAGATTATGGTACAATCACCTGGGATTCCTATATACCTTCCTGGAAATTTAAATAAGTACTTCAAATGATGTATTTGTTCTCATAATGTCCCTTAAGGAAGAAACCTAATCAAGGCTTGTTTTACACAAATCTTATTAGCTAAGATCTTAAGAAATAATAAAGATCATTCTCAGACTGAAACAGTGGAAAGTTAAAAGGTATTAGCAGGGTTAGATCCCAAGAGCTCTTGGATTCTTACTCCTCTTTGCAGCTCTTTGTGATTCACTGTTACAAGGAAGTTATCTTTCCCCCTTTTCTTTCCAATAAAAAAAACTTTTAACCCAGTGATCTCACACTTCAAAATCAAAACTTTGCAGAAAGTTACTGACCTGCATTGATTACTGCGTCAAAATATCCTGGAAATTTCTGATTAATTTTAATATAAAGGTCTACTCTGGAGACAGCAAATTCAATCTCAGCACGACTGAATAATCCTTTTCGCCTCAAGTAACCCTCATATTTTTCCTTATTCATGGGCACCACCAGGATATATCGAGGTTCAAAATAGGAACATTTCAAACTTCTCACACCCTTTGAGATTAAAGGAAAGATAAATTGGAAATAGATATAACAATTTAGAAATCATTTTGGAGATATTTGACAACATAGGTATAATAAGTTGTAATATATTTATTTTATCTTAATAAAGTTGAAAAATATTGAAATATTTATTTTATCTTTATAATTAGTTACTATTTTACTATAAATATCTCAAGATTGGATTACTTTCCTGTGTTTATCAAATACTAAAATGTCTCTGGAAATATTAGAATTCATTCCACCTGGTATCCTCTAACTAATCATTCTAATGAATATGAGTGCTAAAGAACAATATGGCTAGACAAAAATAGCTACATTCACAGCAATTCTGTGTCTTTATTACTGAAAAGTAATTTAAACCCTACATTTTAAAAGGCATCCTTGTAGCACCAGGAGATAAAGATCTTACCAGGGAGAAATGGCTTCTCTTTTATCCCTTTGTCATCTCCTTGGGAGCCTTGCTGGTTTCTAACCCAGCAACCTGGTATCAGGTATCTCATGAGCAAAATGAAAGAGTTATTCCAAAGGAATTCTAAAGTCTCTTCTATTCTATCATCTTTAGTTTAACTCCATGATCAAAATTCATGTTTTAAAATCTCAGTGGGAATAAATATACTCTCTTTTTAAAGGCAGTTTTTGAAAGAATCAATGACAAGTACAGTTTGGAAAAATGTTTAAGCTGGGAAGAAATGTGTGAATAAAGCATGGTTTATAAACCCACCCTCTTGTAACTGAGTAAAAAAGGAGAAACAAATGAAAACAGGAGCCAGCACTTGGAGAACAGCTGAAGAAGAAAAGGGCAGACACAAGGGGTAGAGAATTTCTGCACACAAGAAAGAAAACGTTGAGTTTTGTCTCTGCCCTGCCCAAGGAAGAAATTGCTCGGGAAAGGTCTTTCCTTGTTTTTGCTAACTAGCATGGAAACAAAGAAAAGCTCCCTAAAGATGCAAAAACAAGCAGTTTCAGAAAGATAAGAAATAACTGAAGGATTATGAAGTTAAAATTAAATAGCCAAAGGAACCACGATCAATTTACACCTATATAAGTAGTCAAAAAAGGAATTAAAGTCTCCCGCTCCATTAAGTTACAACAGAAAAGAGTCAGAAAGATTCAGAGTCCACAGTAAAGGAATACTAGGCTTGCTTAGGTTTTGTTTTCTGTAAGTTTGGTTTAACTGAATCATTTTTATAATTTTTTTTTTTTTTTTTTTACATGGGCAGGCAGTGGGAAACAAACCCAGGTCTCTGGCATGGCAGGTGAAAACTCTGCCTGCTGAGCCACGTGGCCCACCCTATAATTTTTTTCTGATTAAAAAAGTGTTATCATGCTCAGTGAAGGTAACTAAGCATTATTAATAGTCTTTGAAATTTCAAATATTTAATAAAGCTAAATGTTTTTAAAACAAGTGAGTAGGATATTCATGGTTTTACTCTAGATCTTAAATTTGGAGAAATAGCTGTATAAATGATGAGCAAGAAAACTGATATTGAGACAGGTAGAAAATCTGAAATCTGCAAGTCTAAATTGCTAGAAGTATGCAAATATTGCAAACAGTGAGCAACTGGAGTCAATGATAGCATAGCCCACAGGTCTCCCATAAAGAATGCAGGAACCAGAAGAAAGAATGAAGGAGCAATGTCAAGTGCACAGGGCTTCCATTCTCCTGCAGGGATAGGCAAACAGTTCCACACCTTGTGAGAATCTGCCTTTATCTATTGTCACTTTTATACAAACAGAGTATGGTCTAAAAGAAAAAGGAAATTCTCATAGAGAAGGAAAGTAGGTTTAGAGGTTAGCAGTAGCTGTGGGGAGGGAGAATAGGGACTTATTGCTTAATGGGTACAGAGTTTCTGTTCTGGGTAATGAAAAGGTTTTGGTAATGGAAGGTGGTGATGGTAGCACAAAATTGTAAACGTATGTAATGTCACTGAATTGTACGTTTGAAAATGGTTACAATGGCAACTTTTTTGTTTTATATATAAAAAGAAAAAGGATAATTTCATGAGGAAAAAACTTAGAAAATAAGTTTGGGTGGCAGTTTTACTCATAGTATAAGTGAGATGTCTTGAATTGTAATCTCATTCCTGTCATTTAAGCTTTTCCTGATTTGCTTCCCCCATACTAATGAATAATTTAATTTCTCATACTGTGTTATTCATTCCTCTTGTGGCTAGCATGGTGCCCTGGCTACACATTGTAGCCCACCTCAAATCTCTCTCTATAGATATATATCCAAACTCATACACACATAAAAAAATAAATTAACTGAATGAAAAACACTTACTTCTATTTCCATATGAATACAGCTCGCTAAACCATCTCTTGCGATGCCTTCTACAGTGTCCCTATTTAATCCATAATTGTGATTACCATAATTAAACGTTAGTATGAATCTCCCCTGAAATTTAAAAAGTACGAAGATTTTCATATACTAGCCACCATAATGGAATTTTATATAAGTAAAATAATTTGATGCTTATTTTTATACAATTCCATAAAAAATTATAAACATTAGCAACTATATGGCAATGACAATTAAAACTTAATATTAAACTGTGATAAAGAAATGTAATCAGACTCTTAGTCAAAAAAACAAGGGTTCTGGAAATACTCTGCTGACAAAACATTAGGGAGTGAAGGCAGTGAAGTGGTAGAACAGACCACTTTGCTTATCCCTTCCAGCCAAACCTGAACCACACACTCTCTCATCATTGAGGGAGCAAAACTGACGGCTTGCTCTTTGCCTCAGCCATTTCAGCCATGCCAGCATACCAGGTAGCTCAGAAAAGGCTTCCATTCCCAAAAGCCTGGCATTCCAAGATAAGACGTAAATAATGGGTAATTCCTGAAGTCCATGATTTACAGGGACTTCCTAAAAGCTTTGCATCCTGAGATAAGCCAAGAAAACAGACCCATCTTGTTTCTCCTTATAAAAGTAGCTTTTTATTAAAATTGCCCCACATATTATTAAACAGGATTATTGTCTACCCTATGGTCATTTGAACTATAAATACTTTTTCTCTCTGTATTCTGGAAACCCAATTCTTCTGAAAGCTGTTCTCCCTCCCCCCAGAATGCAAGTTAAAATGCATCTCTCAAAATTATTTGCAAGTTTTTCTTTAACAATATCAAATTTACCAAGCACTAGGTCTAATCTAAGCTGGGAGGGTGATGACAATAGAAGATATAAAAATGAAAATGGCCTTGGCAAAGTCTGATACCTCATATACATTATTTTAGAAATAAATAATGAGGTGAAAACTTCCAAGGCTGCACTAAATCTCTTTGGATGGGGTAGGTCAGTGAGGAATGCGTCTCTTGTGGATGATGATAAGCCAAAATCTAAAAGTTTAAAACTCAACAATAAAAATCCTTAATGTTTCATTCCCTCAATTAGCTCTCTGTCTTTCTCTGTTTTCCTTTCTCTCTCTGATAGTGTTTTCAGCTCTATTTTGTTAAAACATCTACTCATTGAGTTTTATTGAAAATTTGCAATATTTTCTCCAAGATCATAAAATCTAGAAGAATATGAACAACGATGTAGTTTTAGAAAACAGCCAATAAGAACCATCTCTCATCACAAACACAAAATGTTGTTCTTCTCTTTTTCCCTCTATTTCCTGTATTTCTGCCCCCCAAAAATGCAATTCTTATGCAATAAAAATAAAGAACATTATAATGGCAGTGACTAAATGTACAAATTTAAAAATGTTTTTGCATGAGGAAGAACAAAGGGATGTAATTATTGCACGGTGTTGAAAATAGATGGTAATTAATATTTTAAAATTTTAACTTATGTGTGAGACTAAAGCAAAAAATGTTTACTTGGTACAAAATTTATATTTTGACTAGTGTGCAGTTCCTAATATAACTTATGTGGACAGCTTAATTGAACACCATAAGTACATGGAACCTTCAGTAGGGCATAAGATTTTGTATGTTTGGCCAGAATCATGCCCCAATAAATCCCAGAGTGATTTGAACAGAGAGAAAAAAAGTATTTGCAAAGTCCCCTTGGGGGAATGGTGAGAAAGGGGGAAATTTCAACTTCCCCAAGTGGAGAATTCTTGATATTCTCACAAGCAGTGAGGACAACAAAAGCAATAGGCTGAGCCCCAATCTTGGGGTTTGTTCATATGAAACTTAACCCCACAAAGGATAGGTCAAGACTACTTAAAATCAGGCCTAAGAGTTACCCCCAGAGAACAACCTCCTTTTTTGCTCAGATGTGGCCTCTCTCTCCAGTCAACGCAACAAGCAAACTCACCGCTTCCTCCCCCTGTCTACATGGGACCTGACTCTCAGGGGTGTAGACCTTCCTGGCAAAGTGGGACAGAAATCCTAGAATGAGCTGAGACTCAGCATCAAGGGATTGAGAAAACCTTCTCTGCAAAAAGGGGGAAGAGCGAAATGAGACAAAATAAAATGTCAATGGCTGAGAGATTCCAAACAGAGTCAAGAAGTTATCCTGGAGGTTATACTTACGCATTAAATAGATATCAACTTGTTAGTCAAAATATAATGGAGAGGCTGGAGGAAACTGCCTGAAAATGTAGAGCTGTGTTCCAGTAGCCATGTTTCTTAAAGATGATTGTATAATGATACAGCTTTCACAATGTGACTGTGTGATTGTGAAAACCTTGTGCCTGATGCTCCTTTTATCTACCTTATCAACAGATGAGTAAAACATATGGAATAAAAATAAATAATGGGGGGAACAAATGTTAAAATAAGTCTAGATTGAAATGTTAGTGATCAATGAAAGGGAGGGGTAAGGAGGATGGTATGTATGAATTTTTTTCTGTTGTCTTTTTATTTCTTTTTCTGAATTGATGCAAATGTTTGAAGAAATGATCATGATGATGGATATGCAACTATGTGATGATATTGTGAAGTGCTGATATATATGTAGAATGGAATGATCATATGTTAAGAATATTTTTGTTTGTTTTTATTTTTTTAATTTAAAAAAGAATTGTATTGTTCGTGTTGTATGTTGATTGGCTTTATTAATAAAAATTAAATATATATATTAAATAATAATAATAAAGAACATTCTTACCATGTTTAGCATTTCATCAAAAATTTCTTGTGAGATAAAATGATAATCAACTCGATCCCCTTCTCCAAAGTAAGGAGGTCTTGTGGTGTGGCAGGCCCTGAAAATAAAAAATAAATAACCTAGTCTATCAACTTGAAATTCAAAATGAAACTGTCTTCAGGATACAATATGTTTTAAGAAGCAAAATTGATCCATGGATTACAAAGCATAAAGTAAAAGAAATGTGAGAACAGTATGGTTTTGAAAAAGCTAGACTACATTCAGTTGTTATGCGCTATAGGGATTATAGAAATTTTGGCTTATCAACAACAAATTATCTATTACACTTCTTTATATTTATCATTATAAAATGAGACTTAAAAATTATAAGCAAAAATAATAATTAAAAAAGTATAAGCAAAGTCATCATTCATATACTTTCTACCCATGTTCTCTCTGATCTGTGGGCATTTCCTACATCCTTCCCCTCCCTCCGTCCTCCTGACTAACCCACTTGTCTTTCAGGACTTGGTTGAAGTGTCACTTCCTCCAAAAAGCCTTTCCTAATCCCCTATGGCTGGATTATGCACCTCTGCCATATACTTCCGTGGCCTCAGTGCATCTGCCAATCACATTTACTGTTCAGGACCCCATCTCCTCCATGCTTGAGGGCAGAGGTGACCTCCATGCTCTGCTGCCAGTGCTTATTGACAGTATATAAAGCTCTTGCAGGAAATCATGATGCATATGCCAAATAGAATTCTCAACTGAACCAGAGAAGTTTTGCTGACCCCTGTCTAAAGTAGCATCCCTCCCATCAGACCCCCATGGCTATCACTAGAACTGCCTTTTTTTATACATTCTATGGGGGATTTTTTTGCCTATCTTCTCCAATAGAACGTAGGAATTATCATGAGGGGAGGACTCTGTCTTGTTCACCACTGCCTTCACTATACTTGGTACCAAGTAGATATTCAAATAAATATTTATAAGATGAATGAACAAAGGAAACGTGGAGTGGATCATGGTTGTTATGAACTCCGATTTCTAGATGACAATGAAAAGACTTGTCCAAGGTCACATAGCAGGCTACTGTCGGTCCCAGAGCTAGAATATGGATGTTCCAACTAGACCAGGATTCTCAATTTCTTATAATTCCATATCATTCTGCTCTCCCAAAGTTAAATTCTGGTAATGCAAAAACTGATTTTTAGATTATCTTGTAGTTTTAAAATAGGAGAAGAAAATAGTTGAATACTTGACATGTCAGTTCATTTATCCTTCACAAAAGCCATGAGATAGGTGCTATTATTTTATTTTTTAAATGATGAAACTGAGGCATAGCAGTTAAGTAGTACTAGTCAATAGCAATGCCAAGATGACTTCAAAGTCAATTCTTTTTAAAAATCACACTAATTAAGGGGGCACTTTTGCAAGCTCTAAAGCCTGTCTATCACAGATAAAAAAGACAAACAACTTTTTATAATTCATACCATTGTTTCCCTTCTGTTATAATTAAGAATGAACTATAGTAGTAAATTTTAAGGTCTTCTGATTACATTCAAATTGTATACTCAGGATAGAGAATACATTCCAATAGAAGACTGTCAAAACACTGTGAAATTTGTTATGTTGGTTGAATACACTGGCATTTCCTCAGATGCCTTGGCAGAGACCTGAGACCCTCTGTCTATAGGTGTCTTTGACAGTCAGAAAAGATAAATCAGTGATTTGGCATCCCGTGCCACAAACCCTTAGCATAGCCTTTACACACTACGCTGAATTTACATTTCCCAACAAAGGAATTGAGCGACAGGAATTTCTTAAAGGAAGACAAAGCAAAGAAGCAATTTGAAGCTTCCAGGCAGGTAAACAAAGAGTTGGCTTCATTGATGTGGAGAATGCTGATGACAGAAGCTGCATCCACTGTGGAACTTTCTATTAAGCAGGACTTTAAGATGACCTGTGGTTTTTTTAATCTGTCATCCAATTTTCACATAAAGAAGGTTTTACTGTGTATGCTGACTAAATAGGAATATCTTAGAAAAGGGACACTTCATATGAAGAGCAATGTTTCACTAAACTTAGAAAATGTGATGCCAAGTTTTAAACAAAGAAATTGGCTTGGGCCATTGCTTTCAGTATCTCTCTTCTTCCCTGTCTAAATATAATTTCAATTATAATTTACATTTCCAAGAATTTCTTATTTATGAATTAGTTAAATCATGGTTTGCAATGGAAACCATTGTTCCTCTTAGTTTCACTTGACAGACAAAATAACTGAGTTAGAGATTAAACCCAGTATTCAATACTGGTCCTGAAGGTCCAAAGGTAAATCTAGACATTTTAAAGCCCTTTAATGGACCAACTCAATGCTCCGATTTACTGGCCACTTGACATGGATGATACTAACAAATCAAGTCCCTAGAGACAGAGTAAACAGGAAGATCCAGAAGGCCAGGCCAAATAATCGAATATTTTAAAATTCAGGACAATGTAATAGGAAGAAAGCGTCTAGGAAGAGCTAGCAGGTGGATGAGGAAGTATAATTTTTCAGGATGAGTCAGAAGCATGCAGACTTATAATTCCAACTCTGAATCAGATTGCTTTAGGAAATAATGAACTTCTTGTGACTGCAAATATTTAAGCAGAAGCTTGGCTATATGCTCATCTAGATTCGAACATATTATAGCATGCCATTTTGTTGGTAAATGAACTCTTTGAATGGCAGTTGGTAATTAATTTAATATGGTCCTAATGACCAATGCAAATATATGTCAATATATTGCTGGGTATGAAACCAGAAGAGTTCAGCACATTCTATGGCTGAGGAACAAATTCCATGAAGTCATCACTCTGTCTATTTGTCAGTAACTACACATTACTTTCCTAACTCATGCCATCATCCCCAGTCATGACACTCCAATTGGTCTCCTTGGCTCAGCCATCCCTCTCCCAAGCCGTTTCCAAAATGGCAGACAGTGGCAATGGTGATCACACAACTTCCCTGCTTAGGGACCTTTTATGATCAGGCACCTGTTTTATCTTTCTAATCTTACATCTCACTTCATACTTCAGCTTAGCCACACCACAATGTGTTCTTCCAACTAATCAAATGTGCCTGTTGTTCTTCTTTTCTGGAATGTGGCCCTCCTCCAGCCCCGCATTCCCAGTCCTCCTTTATGTCTTCCACCACAGCTTCCAACACAGCTCTTTTCTCCCCTCTCCAGAGCACTCATCTCACCATCTCAGTAGGTAGCATTTACCTGTGAAAATCTGCTAGTGAATTGCACACGGTCAGGACTTGGTCCAGGTCTGCCCAGTTTTATCACCAGCACATGGCATATGGGCAGAGCTTAATAAATACTGTTTGAATGAATAAATGAACCATTCTACCAGTTTGTCATATCTGTATAAATTAACATATTAGATCAGTCTGCATTTAGATGTCTGAAGCTCAAGCCATTCCATTTAACTAAATAGCTGTGGTCTTTTACTTGACTGAATTACTCTGCTACAAATAAAAAAGAAACACATTTGGTACTCAACATCATAAGAAGATTATGAAAATAGAAAGTGCTACAAAACAGAGATCTAAGGAAGAAGACAGCTGTTCTTTCATGACCAACCGATCAGTTTCATTGCCTTATATCTAGAAGATAAATGGGCAGACTGGGTATCATCTTGTGTTTCCCTCATTATCTAACACTCTTCCAGGAAGCCACCAATTTGTGCAGTATTGTAAGGTTGGAAGTAGAGAGACTCTGAAAGCAATAAATATATCTCTCCAGGCTACTCATAACTAATACAGAAAGAACACCCTCCAACCTATTTCTAAAATCAAGAACAAATAGTAAAATTAAAACCTAAGACTAGAGAAAAATCTCTCAGCTGCACCAATATTTGTTATACCATGAGTTATATTTTTAATATTTATGTATGTGGATATACAGCTTAGCATATGAAAATTTTATTAAGTTTCTTGGTCTTGGGTCAGTGCAATTTAAAAAGGAAGACTAAATACCAGGAGAAAATGAAATTAAGAGGAGGGAAAGTAAAGATTCAAGTAAATGGCAGAGAAAGTAGCTTTGTAAATGTTTATATGTTTCATTGTGAGGCTGTGTTCATGTTTTTTATCTTCTGTTTAATTAAAAATCCGTGGAATTTGTTGGATAAAGAATAAAAGAAAATCTAAACAAGACTAATGGCTTTTCCTTGAGGATACGCCTTGTTTTTATCTTCAACTTTCATTAGAAAGTTGCTGGATATAATGATGGTACTGTCTTGCTTCTTCAATGGATAAAATCACAAGGTACTTAACACCCTTCTTTTATCCAATGATATGGACTTTGATCCATGCCTTGATGGAATTCTTAAATGATTTGCCATTGAACAAATGCTGACTCCCTCCTCAATGTGGGTGACAATGAGAAGGTGGGTGATGCAAGGAGCCTACAAAGGAGATGGGTGGATGAGTGGCTAGGGTGGGTGAGTGGGGGGCGGGGGGGCAGGACCAGCTAGAAGTATATTTCCTATTGCCACTAATTCCATCCAGGAGAGAACATTAGCAGTCACAGCCGTAATAGTATAGGAGCCTAAAGCTAATTTTAGGGCTTTGTTTTGTCATCTTAAGCCTCCACACAAATTTCACATGGCACTAAATATTGAAAGTCTGTATTCCCCCACTAGACTGCAAATTTCATTATGGCCAGGACCTCACCAATCTCATTCCAGCTGTATTCTCAGGCCTAGCATGTGGGAGGAATATAACTATTTACTGAAAAAATGAACAAATGAATGAACCTATCTATCACTCCACAGATTCATCAGTAGAGGTTGGGGGAAGTCATCTATGCTATTTTTTATTCCAGTAATTTCCTACTTAATGTTGTATATACTATTAATTCATTTACTCAAGTAATCAGTTAGTCATTCATTTAAAAAATATTTTTCAAGCAGGTATAATATGCCAGGCCATATGCAGGGCACTGATAACTCAATGATGAGTAGGTAGACAACGTCCTTACCCTCAATGGCTTGAGAAATGAGCAAAGAAAACAGATATCAAATAAATCAATTACAGGCATGACAGAATAAGCATTCTAATAGGGAAATGTCGAAGGTAATGAAAATGAATATTTGGGGTGCCTATCCAGGTAAGAATGTAGGGGGTAGACTGGCCAGAATCATGATGATGAATCAATAAATGCCTCCAAGAACACATATGACCAAGCTTTCCTTCAGCAATTCATATTACAGGTAAATAAGAGGACTGGGCTACCAATTATTTTCAACAAAAATTGAGTCAGAGATGTGAAAAGAATTCTAACTAGAGAAAGGCATGGTCCTTTCTAAGGTACCAGATTTACACATTAGCACAACAGCACATTTTATCCTAGTCTGACCCTCCACTCATTGTATTAACTTTATCTTTTCAAACAGGTTTAGTGCTCCCACCCCATCATATGAGCATAATGGCATTCTATAAATTTTTACTCTAATATTAATTTGTAATTTATTTATGTTACTTCAGAGCATTTAAATTTTATTAACTATTAAATGATACCATGGTATTTCTATTCTACAGTTGCTGAAATGAGGACTGTTAACTTCAGATATCTAAAAAAATGAACCTGTTTAAAACAGTATTTACACTGAACACAGGTAGCTTAAGGGAGAGAACTTTTGTAACATTAGAAAATAATCTGTATTTATTTTTCTTGCTATCCTATTGTGCACGCTTGAAACTATTGCATAACCCAGAAAAGCCAAGTCCTTTAATTCTGATTCAATGTATATTTTTAAATTCAATATTGTTTAGGGTGGAACTTTTGATTAGATTGTTTCTAAGGAAATTGACTCAGTCAACTGTAGGGGTGACCTTTAGATTAGATGGAGATGTGACTCTGCCTATTCAAGATGGGGCTTGAGTAGTTTACTGGAGTCCTTTAAAAGGGAAACATTGGAGTTGCTTCAGAGCTGATACGGAGACATCTGGAGATACAGAAAGAAAATGCCCCAAGGGAAGCTGTTTGAAACCAGAAGTCAAAGCACCAGCAAATGCCTCTCATTTTCCCAGCTGACAGAAGTGTTCCAGACCCACTGGCCTTTCTTGAGTCAAGATCTTTTTCTGGATCCCTTAGTTTGGACATTTTTATGGCCTTAGAGCTATAAACTTGTAACTTAATAAGTTCCCTTCTAAAAAGTCATTCCATTTCTGGTATATGGCATTCCAGCAGCATTTAAGAAACAAAAACAGTTATATATCTTTGTAGTCACATTGTCAGCTAACTGATAGACAACACTGATTAAAAGCAATTTCTTTGCCATATGTAATAAATAAAAGAGAAAACCAGTTTAAGAGAACATAATGATGATTAAAAATTCTCAGAAACCTCTACAGAGTCTGTAAATCCTACTACAGGTTATTGTAGATAGTTCTAGTTTTTCTGGTACCTTCCTCTATTTTGACTAGGAAACCACTCAGCAAAATATTTTCTCCAGAAAAACAAAACTATACTGAATGCTAAACTGAGGAAAAATAAAGGAAAAATTTTACCATCCCTTCTCTTTACTTCCTCCTGAAATATGTCACTAATGGGAAAGACCTTCCTGGAAATAAAGAAGCTGAAGTGTTGTCAGCATGTGTTCCACGCAGAGACCAGGCAGGGCTGTCACTGGGGTATAGACCTGCCTTCCACATGTCACAACACTATCATTCATGCTATCACGTGCCATGGCAACAGAGCAATCCTGCGTTCAGACACCATTATGCTTAATTTAAAAAATGAGTATTTTCAAACCCTGGAGAGGGATCTGAGCTAGTGCTGAGTTAAATTAAATTTTCAGAAGATTGAAGTTAAAAATAATACAGTGTATATCACAATGTAATAAATGGCAAAGAAGTTAATGAGTTTCCTGTGGAAATGGGGTAATAACTATATGGATGAGCCATGTTGGTGGGGAGGGGGTTCCTGATGTGTGTTTACTATTTGGGTCACAAAAGACAAATTTTTTTCTTCTTTTACTTTTAAGTTCTTATATTATCAGTAGTATACTTTAGAAATTAACCCTACCATTTGGACCAGAATGGCACAATAATCAAACACCTAAATCATTCCAAAACCATGTAATCACACTGATTTAATATTATCAATAATTTACCTTCGAGGACTAAAATTTTCATATTGCTTTGTCCTTACCAAGAGTTAATCTATTGACCATCCCATTCACTTACCTCTTCTAGCCCTGCTATAAAATATAACTCTGATATTAAATGGTTTTGTTGATTTTTTAACTTCCTTAGAACAGCCAAAATCAGCAATATCTGAGATTTTTAAAGCCTTATAAGTCACTTATAACTTATAAACTTACCCATATCTGAAGTAAGTACTAAATTGTCTGCAGAGGCGGTGGGCAAGTTCTCGTTTACCACAAGCTTGAGGACCAGCTAATATCAGCATGGGATAAGGGGCATCCAGACTAGGAAGGGTGCTACAACACAGGAAAAGAGTCAATTATTGCCCTACTCCAGTCAGATATGCAGGGTATTAACTACATCCAATACGTAAAGTTCTATGCCAAGGACATAATTAATTCAATTAAATGAGTAGCTGCCATATGTACACTCTGAAAAGAAGGCTAGTCCTACTTTCCAGAAGGAAGTCATATAACATATCAAAAATAAATTCATAGCCTAGAAATAAATCAGGTAAAATTCAAATACATGTAAATTCACTTTAACAAGAGTTTTTAAAAAGAAAAATACGGTAGGATATACTAGTTCTTGATTGCTAGAGTAAAGTATTACCCAAGAACTTGAAAATGAAAGAAATAAAACTGGCCTCTGACCATTCAATTTCAATATTCCATACCTATTGGTTGCAAACACAGATATGCAAAGCAAACTTAACAGAAATAACTAAAATTTACCTGGGCAATTACTATGCGCCAGGCACTATTCAATTTTACATGTATTACTTCATTTAATTATCACAGAAGCCTATTTTCTCCATGTAACATGTGAGGAACTAAAGTTCATAGAGGTTAATTGAGTTGTTCAAAGTCACAACTAATAAAGTAAAAGCTGATACATAAGCATGGTTTCCAGGCTTTAAAGAAAGGACTAAAGAATGAGTATATTAATGAAATTTCCTAAAATATGCTGGATTGAGCTGATGGATCTGGACTTCACTCATGACATAAATTAAGGAAATATAAAATAAAATATCCTTTTTATATGTTTAAAAAATACATGCTGAGGTTTGGACTCTGTGAAGATGTGGGTGGTGGCAGCAGAGGTTTCAATCTCTCAATACACTCACATAAAAACAGAAAAATTTGAGAGCAAAAATCCATAGAAAATATTTATTTAAAAAAAAACATAAAACTGTGTGGCATTGGAATCTTTGCAGGAAGAAGAAGAAGGGAGCCAAGAGGCAACATCAGACAGACCTGAGAACAAGGGGACCCCAAAATAGCCAATGGGTAATCACTAGAAAGCAAGCAGGCTGAAACTAGGTAAGGTTTTGTGCTTCTAATATTCAATAAGTTCAATGAGAAGGTAAGACTCACTAAAGCTTTCTTCTCATATGAGGACCCACATTGAGGAGAAAATTGAGCAAAGAGTGACAAAAGAAAGAGAAAGTATAGACCAAAGCAAAGGAAGGGAACAGAGACAGGAAATCTCAGAAAGCAAGCCACTATATCTTTTAACATTTTTAAAAAGCAACAGAAGAAGAAAATAGTATAAGGCATAAAAACAACATAAACAGAATTTTAAAGCTTTAGGAAATTATTAGAAATAAAAGAAAAAATTCATTCCAGAAATAAAGACTAAACTAGAAGGAACATAAAGACTAAACTAGAGAAAGTACCACACTCCATGCTTTAAGAGAAACTGGTTTTAAATTAAAAAGAAATAAAAGAAAAAAACAAAAAAAAACAAAACAAAAGTCCACCAAAATATGACCAATAGATGTTTTGGCAAAGGTGAAAAAGCAATTCAATGGAGGAATACTGCCTTTCCCAAAAAGGAAATTTTTGCAATTGGGTATCCATAGGCTAAAAAACAAACTTAAACCTAAACCTTACACTTTATACAAAAATTAACACAAAATGGATCATGGACTTAATTGGTAAATATGCATTATAAATATTTTAGAAAAAAAAAAAACATAAGACTAGGTAAAGAGTTCCTAAACTTGACACCAAAAGTATGATCCATAAAAAGGAAAACTGATAAATTGAACCTCATCAAACTTTAAAACTTTTGTTCTACAAAAAGTCCTATAAGAAGCTAAGATAAAAAGACAAAGTAGAGACTGGAAGAAAATATTTGCAAACCACAAAGTGACAAAGAACTAGCATCTAGAATATATAAAGAACACTTAAAACTCAACAATGAATAAACAACAATCAAATTAGAAAGTAGGCCGAGACAGAAACAGACACCTCTCTGACAAAGATATACAGATAGCAAATAAGAACATGAAAAATTCAATATGCATAGCCATTAGAGAAATACAAATTAAAACCACAATGAGATATCACTATACACTTACTAGAATGGCTAAAAATTTTTAAAAAGTGATGACACCAAATGCTGGCGAGGATGCAGAGAAACAGGATCACTCATCCATTGGTGGTGGGTATATAAAATGGTATAGTCTGTCTGAAAAGTTGGCAGTTTTTTAAGAAAATCAAACATATGCTGGCCATATGACCAAGCAAATGAAACTTACATTCACGCAAAAAACATGTATATTAATGTTCAAAGCAGCTTCATTTGACATAACCAAAAAACTGGAATCAGCCCAAATACCCTTCAGTGGATGGATGGTTACACTTAACTCTGGTGCATACATACCATGGAATACTACTCAGCAATAAAAAGGAATGAAATGTTGATAAACACGTAACAATTTTGCTGAATCTCCAGGAAATTAGGTTGAGAGAAAAAAGATCATAAAAGTTATATGATTATATTTATATAATATTCCTGAAACATTATATAGCAATAGAAAATGAATTAGTGGTTGTCAGGGCTTAGGGAGGGGAAGAGAAAGCAAAGTGGTGTGGCTATAAAAAGGGTAGCACAAGGGATCCTTGCAATGAAACTTTTCTGCATCTTAACTGTGGTGGTTCTCACATGAATCTACACATTATAAAATTGCATAGAACTAAATACACACACACACACATATATGTGAAACTGGTGAAATTTAATAAGGTTGCTGGATTGTAGCAATGTTCATTTTCTTGTTTTGATATTATGCTATAGTCAGGCAAGATGGTACTATGGTATTGAGCTATGTGTGTATAATTGATATGTTTCCTGAAACTTCAGGCATTTATGTGACACCTGAACTTCAGAGTGAGAGCTCTACAGCTATGAAATTCAGCATTACCCCATAAAGTAACTGTTAAAAAGGTTGAAAAATGGATCACACTTTGAATAGAGATATGAATGAACCAGATATGGATAAGACGACAGTAAATCCAAATACAGGGTAAAGGATGTTATGGCATACTTTACAACGTCAACTTCTGTCTGAGACCAAATGAAGAGATGTTTATTTGGTAAAAAATCTATATTTTGGGTAGCACATTATCTAATTTATCTTGTATGGCCAGTTTATTATTTGAACACTGTATTAGTTAGGGTTCTCTAGAGAAACAGAATCAACAGGGAACACTCACAAACATAACATTTATAAAAGTGACTAATGTGACCATGGGAACACGGAATCTAAAATCCGCAGGGCAGGCTGTAAACCCAACGATTCCAATGGAGGGTCTGGACAAACTCCACAGGAGAGGCTCACCAGTTGAAACAGGAAGAGAGTATGTCCCTTCTGAATCCTCCTTAAAAGGCATCCAGTGATTAGATTAAGGATCACTCACTGCAGAAGACACTCGCCTTGGCTGATTACAAATGGAATCAGCTGACGTGATCATGATTTAATTCTATGAAATGTCCTGATTGCAACAGACAGGCTAGCACTTGCCCAACCAGACAAACAGGTACCACCACTTGGCCAAATTGACACATGAACTTGACCATGACAGTCCACCCCTTGTCAGCTTGGTAGCTATACATATCACCTTAAGCCATATATAATTTCTAAATAAAAAACAATGAAACACATATTTTTTCTTTCACATAATAATACTCCACTGTCCTGCATATAAGTGGAAACACATTAAATCTCTCCAGAGAAGAGTGCAAGTCCTTGGGTAATATTCATTCTTAAACTTGTTATCTTACAACTTAAATAGTCTAACAGGAACAAAACAGCATTACAGTCCTTGTTTCTGTAACTGGTCACGTGGTTATAGTTCATATTTATTACTACCTTCTTCCACTACCCATTCCATGTTCCTTTTACCCTCAGCAAGCACTTCAGCTGGCCGTGGTTCTTTGCCTGGTGGGGTGACCCAAACCTTCAGAGCCATTGGTAGTCCTAGCTGGATTAGGTTGTTGCAGTTTTCCATTGATTTTAAACACAGCACATGGTGGTACTTAAAGATGCCGTAGGGGATCCCCTATATTCCAAAAAAACTCTTTACCTCCACTGTGTATTTGCACTCCTATTTCCCCCGATAGTCAGGGTCAATCACCCCAGACAATAATGTAATCCGCTTCTTCGCTTGTTGATCCAGGGGCATGAGAAGCCAAAGTGACCAGGGGCAGTCTTAGATTCCAGTTCAATGGAATCATTGTTGTTTCTCTTGGTGGAAGCACTCCCTCTTTTGGAACTAAAACTTGTAGACCAGCAGAGCTCAGGGTCGCAGGGACAGGAAGCAAAAATTTTCCTACTGGATCACTAGGGGTAGTAGTGAGTGGTACCACTCCCATTTCCACCCCTTGGTTCCTGGACCCATGGATCCTGGCTATGGGAGAAACAGCACCATACAGCGGACACTGATTCAGAGCATATTCAGCTTTCTGGAGAACATTACCCAGCCTCTCAAGGTATTGCTACCTAATTGGCACCGTAATTGAGTTTTCAAAAGGTCATCCCACCATTCTATCAATCCAGCTGCCTCTGGGTGATGGGGAACATGGTAAGACAAGAGAATTCCATGAGCATGTGCCCATGCCCGCACTTCATTTGCTGTGAAGTGTGTTCCTTGATCAGAAGCAATGCTGTGCGGAATATCATGATGATGGATAAGGCATTCTGTAAGCCCACGGATGGCAGTTTTGGCAGAAGCATAGAGTGCAGGGAAAGCAAACCCATATCCAGAGTATGTATCTATTCCACTTAGAACAAATCGCTGTCCCTTCCATGCAGGGAGTGGCCCAATGTAATCAACCTGCCAACATGTAGCTGGCTGGTCACCTTGGGGAATGATGCCATATTGGGGACTGAGTGTGGGTCTCTGTTGCTGGCAGATTGGGCACTCAGCAGTGGCTGTAGCCAAGTCAGCCTTGGTGAGTGGAAGTCCATGTTGCTGAGCCCATGCATAACCTCCATCCCTACCACCATGGCCACTTTGTTCATGAGCCCATTAGGCAATGACAGGAGTTATTGGGGAAAGAGGCTGACTGGTATCCACAGAACGGGTCATCTTATCCACTTGATTATTAAACCTTCCTCTGCGGAAGTCACCCTCTGGTGCGCATTCATATGGGACACAAATATCTTCATGTTTTTGGCCTACTCAGAAAGGTCTATCCATATACTTCTTTCCCAGATCTCTTTGTCACCAATTTTCCAATTATTTCCAAGTCCCTGACCATCCAGGTAATAGCCTACGAGTCAGTATACAAATGCACCTCTGGCCAGTTCTCCTTCCAAGCAAAATGAAGAACCAGGTGCACTGCTCGAAGTTCTGCCCACTGGGAGGATTTCCTCTCACCACTGTCCTTCAAGGACACCCCAGAAAGGGGTTGTAGTACTGCAGCTGTCTACTTTCGAGTGGTACCTGCATATTGTGCTGAACCATCCGTAAACTGGGACTGAGTTTTCTCTTCCTCAGTCAATTCACTGTTAAGGAACTCCCTAAGAGGCCATAGCTCTGGTCTGGGAAAGAGAAGGTAATGTGGTAGGAGTGGAGACCACGGGCATTTGGGCCACTTCTTCATATAACTTACTTGTGCCTTCAGGACCTGTTCTGGCCCTGTCGCGTATATACCATTTCCATCTTACAATAGAGTGCTGCTGCGCACGTCCAACTTTATGGCTTGGTGGATCAGACAACACCCAGCTCATGATAGGCAACTCAGGTCTCATGGTTACTTGGTGGCCCATGGTTAAGCTTTCAGTCTCTACTAAGGCCCAGTAGCAAGCCATAAGCTCTTCTCAAAAGGATAGTGGTTATCTGCAGCAGATGGTAAGGCTTTGCTCCAAAATCATAAGGGTCTGCATTGCGATTCTCCTATAGGGGCCTGCCAAAGGCTCCAAACAGCATCTCTATTTGCCACTGACAATTCCAGCACCATTGGATCTGCTGGATCATACAGCCCAAGTGGCAGGGCAGCTTGTACAGCAGCCTGAACCTGTCACAGAGCCTCCTCTTGTTCAGGTCCCCACTCAAAATTAGCAGCTTTTCTGGTCACTTGATAAATGGGCCAGAGTAGCACACCCAAATGAGGAATATATTGTCACCAAAATCCAAAGAGACCAACTAGGCATTGTGCCTCTTTTTTGGTTGTAGGAGGGGCCAGATGCAGCAACTTTTCCTTCACCTTAGAAGGGATATCTCGACATGCCCCACACCACTGGACACCTAGAAATTTCACTGAGGTGGAAGGTCCCTGTATTTTTGTTGGATTTATCTCCCATTCTCTGACATGCAAATGCCTTACCAGTAAATCTAGAGTAGTTGCTACTTCTTGCTCACTAGGTCCAATCAACATGATATCATCAATATAATGGACCAGTGTAATGTCTTGTGGGAGGGAAAAACAATCAAGGTCTTGCAGACAAGATTATGACATAGGGCTGGAGAGCTGATAAACCCCTGAGGTAGGACAGTGAAAGTATATTGCTGACATTGCCAGCTGAAAGCAAACTGCTTCTGGTGGTCCTTACTAACAGCTATTGAGAAAAAAGCATTTGTCAGATCAATAGCTAAACACCAGGTACCAGGTGAGGCACTGATTTGCTCAAGCAATGATACCACATCTGGAACAGCAGCTGCAATTGGAGTTACAACCTGGTTGAGCTTACGATAATCCACTATCACCCTCCAAGACCCATCTGTTTTCTGCACAGGCCAAATAGGAGAGTTGAATGGGGATGTGGTTGGAATCACCACCCCTGCATCCTTCAAGTCCTTAAGAGTGGCAGTAATCTCTGTAATTCCTCCAGGAATCCGGTATTGCTTTTGATTAACTATTTTGCTTGATAGGGGCAGTTCTAATGGCTTCCACTTGGCCTTTCCCACCATAACAGCCCAAACTTCACAACTGAGAGAGCCAATGTGGGGGTTCTGTCAGTTGCTCAGTATGTCTATTTCAATTATACATTCTGGAACTTGGGAAATAACTACAAAATGGATCCGGGGGCCCACTGGGCCCACTGTGAGATTGACCTAAGCTAAAACTCCATTGATCACCTGGCCTCCATAAGCCCCCACTCTGACTGGTGGACAAGAGTGATGTTTTGTGTCCCCTGGAATTAATGTCACTTCTGAACCAGTGTCTAATAATCCCCGAAATATCTGATTATTTCCTTCTCCCCAGTGCACAGTTACTCTGGTAAAAGGCCGCTGGTCTCCCTAGGGAAGGCTTGGAGGAAGATTAACAGTATAAATTTGTGGCAGTGTAACAGGATTCTCCCCCAAAGGGACCTGGCCTTCCCTTCATTCAAGGGGCTCT
Source organism: Tamandua tetradactyla (assembly GCF_023851605.1). Classification (NCBI taxonomy): domain Eukaryota; kingdom Metazoa; phylum Chordata; class Mammalia; order Pilosa; family Myrmecophagidae; genus Tamandua; species Tamandua tetradactyla. The sequence continues at coordinate 176,489,386 of NC_135327.1, read as the reverse complement.
GGGTCTGTAAACTGTCTCAAGTCTGGGAACTGATTAAGGGGCCGTGACTCTATGTTTTTGTAATTCAGGTTAGATTTCTGTTCACTTGACCTAGAACTCTTTTGTTTATACAGCTCCAACAAGAATTTAGTAGAATGTCCTTCTATTGTACTTCTAGGTACCCCATGATTTACCAGTTAATGCCACAAATCTGTGAGTCGTATAATTTTGACTCCTCCTTTGAGTTTTCTGTCTATTATAACAGCCACATCTACCCTGTCTTTGGTGATTAAGTGCTGCCACCTGGTTTCTGCCAACTCAGAATCTGGTCATCCCCATTGTGTTTAAGGATACCAGCTCAGTGACAGTAGTACAGTAATATCTGACCTACAGAGAAGTGCAACTACAGAGCTCTTCATGGATGATGGTGCTAGTCTCACAAATTTATTTCTCACTGTTCTGATAAAAGGTGCATCCTCCAGACATTCCTGGGGTGTAAGAGCAGGCTTTGCATGATAAATCCACTCTAACATTCTAAGCATCTGGATCCCCTCATCTACATTATACCAGGGTAGTTCTGGCATTTCAACCTCAGATAATGTCAGCCAATTTTTGATACATGCTTCAGCCAACCATCCAAACAGTTAATACCTTTTCTAATCCTCGCTACAACACTGAATGCAGAATCTCTTCTTAGTGGGCCCATATCAATAAATTCAGTCTTATCCAGCCTTATATTCCTCCCACCATTATCCTACACCCTTAAAATGCATTGCTACACGTATTTCCCTGATTTCTGTCTATATAAATTGGAAAACTCACACAGTTCATTTGGAATACAACAAACCTGCTCATGTGTGATACTTAGTACCTCACCTTTAGGGTCCTGTTGGGACTTTAGTCTAGTTATAGGTTTGGAAGAAATGAGAGGTGGTGGGGGTGGGTCATGAAAAGAATTAGAAATATCTTCCAAGCCATTTGCTTCAGGGGATTCATTTGCAGTTTCATCTGGTGAAACAGGATTAATCACTCTAGGGCTAATACCTTCAGGAGGAGTTTGGGTGGCCAACTCCTCAATGCAGGCTGGAGTTAGGGTGGCTATGTCCTCAGGGCAGACAATTACAGGGTTATCTAGAGAAGACTCAGCATGACCTAGGGTTTCAACCTCACCCCCGACATCATTATCAATCCATATGTCACCATCCCATTTTTCAGGGTCTCACTTCTTTCCAATCAATGCTCTCACTTTAATGGCAGACATCACGCAACATTGAGATTTCAGTTTATGTTGTAAAGTTGCTACTCTAACAATAAGATTTTGAGTCTGATTTTCAGAGATCTCAAGTCTACGGCTACAGGAAACAAGATTTTCCTTCAGGATACTCACAGAAACTTCTACATCTGTCAGACGGCGCTTAAGCTTCTTGTTTGAATACTTAAGCCCATCCTTTTCACTCCTTAATGTATCCAGAGTATCTAACAACAACCAGCCAACATCTCTATACCTCTTATTTTCACAAAACTCTGTAAAGGTGTCAAAAACATTATCCCCTAGAGCCTGGCTTCGTACAAGCGAAGCATTAGAAGAATTGAATGGTGATATTTTGAATATCTCTTTTGCCAACTTACTCCATGGATTGGCAATGTCATTCTGATTATGGGAATCAGAGTCCTTAGTGCCTTCAAGGCCAGTCAGAGTAGAAAACCATTCATAAAAACCCATTTTTAAGATTCTGTTTCTTAAGAATCACTCCTGGTACCAAGATGTATTAGTTAGGGTTCTCTAGAAAGACAGAATCAACAGGGAACACTCACAAATATAAAATTTATAAAAGTGTCTCATGTGACCATGGGAACACAGAGTCCAAAATCCACAGGGCAGGCTCTGAAGCTGACAATTCTGATGGAGGGTCTACAAACTCTACAGGAGAGGCTCACCAGCCAAAGCAGAAAGAGAGCATGTCTCTTCTGAATCCTCCTTAAAAGGCTTCCAGTGATTAGATTAAGGATCACTCAGTGCAGAAGACACTCCCCTTGGCTGACTACAAATGGAATCAGCTATGGATACAGCTGATGTGATCATGATTTAATTCTATGAAATGTCATCATTGCAACAGACAGGCCGGCACTTGTCCAATCAGATAAAACAGGTACCACCACTTAGCCAAGTTGACACATGAACCTGACCATGATAAACACCATAATTGCATGGAATTTCAAATAGGATCTGAGATCTTATTGGTTTGTACAGGTTCATGTGTACCCCAATACATCCCAGAGTAATTTGGACAGAGAACAAAAAATATTTGCAAAGTCCCCTTGGGAGACTGGGCAGAAAGGCAGAAACACTGAACTTCCCCATCTGGGGAATTCTTGATACTCTCTTAAGCAGTGGGGACAACCAATTCAATAGGCTGAGCTCTTGATCTTGGGGTTTACGCCTATGAAACTTATTCCTGCAAAGGAGATGCTAAGCCTACTTATAATTATGCCTGAGTCATCCCCAGAAAAATCTTTCTTTGCACAGATGTGACCACTTTCTCTAAGTCAACTCAGCAGGTGAACTCACTGCCCTCCCCCCTACAGGGGACATGACTCCCAGGAAACATGGGACAGAAATCCTGGGATGAGCTGGGATCAACAAAAAGGGATTGAGAAAACCTTCCTGACCAAAAGGGTAAGAGACAAATGAGACAAAACAAAGTTTCAGTGGCTGAGAGATTTTAAACAGAGTTGAGAGGTTATCCTGGAGGTTATTCTTATGCATTATATAGATACCCCTTTTTAGTTTATGGTGTATTAGAGTGGCTAGAGGGAAGTACCTGAAACTGATGAACTGTATTCCAGTAGCCTTGATTCTCAAAGATGACTGTATAACTATATAGCTTTTACAATGTGACTGTGTGAGTGTGAAAACATTTTATCAAGGGTATGGACAGATGAGTAAAAACTTAAGGATAAAAAATAAAACAACAAATAAATAATAGGGGTGAATAAGGGGTTAAAAAAAATCAGGTAGGTAGATTGAAATACTAGATACTAGTGGTCAATGAGAGGGAGGTTTAAGGGGTATGGATGTGTGAGTTTTTTCTTTTTTCTTTTTATTTCTTTTTCTGGAGTGATGCAAATGTTCTAAAATAGATCATAGTGATGAATATACAACTATGTGATGACACCATTAGCCACTGATTGTATACTATGGATGGACTGTATGTGTGCAAAGATTTCTCAATAAAAATATTTTTTTTAAAAAAAGAAGTTATCAAGGAGGAAACTTTGTGAAATCTTTCCATACCATTTTTATAACAGCAAATGAATCTACAATTATCTCAAAATAAAAAGTAAAAGAAAAATAAATGACAAAAAAGAGAAAAAGGATTTGAGAAAAAGTGACAATTATCGAAGAAAGGCAAAGAGCCCACAAATGGATAATAGTTGCTCCTGAAGAAGAGATTCAATGCAAAGGAACAGAACAAACATTAAGGACCATAACTCAAGAAAACTTTTCTTAACTAAAAATGAAATAAAAAAAATTTACATGGAAAGAGCAGTAGAATACCCAAGAAATAAGTCCAGAATGACTAATATTAAAACATTACACAGTAAAATTACTGGTGTTTGAGAAAAAAGAAAAAAAAGGCATTTGGTCAATTAGAAAAAGATGACTTACAAGGGACAGAAAATTAAACTATAATCAGACTTTGACAGCAATGTTTTATTCCAAAAGAAAATGGAGTAAGATTTTTATATATTCAAGAAAAAAACTGTGAACCACCGATTCTTTATTTTTTGGGGGGGAGGGGGGTGCATGGTCCGGGAATCGAACACGGGTTTCCCTCATGAAAGGTGGGCATTTTTACTACCTGAACCACTGATTTTATATTCACGAAAGCTGTCTGTCAAGTATATAAATTACTATTAATATTCAAGAATTCCAGGGATACTGATCCCATAGCTCTTCCTATCAAATCTACTAGAGATCAACCTTCTTACAACCAAAATGATTAGAGATAAATATAAGGTCTGGCAGTAAGCAACAAATACATAATTACTAAATGAGAGCTAAGAGGGAGAAAGTATAGTATGTGATGGTTCTATGTTTTGATGGGACATTCCAATCCCATCACCCTCTGCATCCATAAGAACAAGGATTCTTGGTGTGAAAGAAAGGAGATGCACTTCCGGAGAATACGGCAGCTTAGTAAGACGTGCGGGTCTTAGTTCCTCCTCCAGAACAGCTACTAGAGAAGTAGAAACAATACAGAACAGCTCCCGGAGCCACGACAGAGACCAAGAAGACAGCGTACCCCATTCTGGGACAGCTGACTGGCTAGGAGAACCCGCTCTGGTGAGATCGCCAAGGGGCGTGGGCTTCCCCGGGCTGGGGCGGCAGGCGGCCGGAGTCCCTCCCTCCCTCCTTTCGGGGCCGGCTGGGAGAATTGGACAGGTGGTCCCCTCAAGCCACGGCGGCTGGCGCCCCCCCTCCACGCGCGGCCCCCTGGACCAGCTGGAAGAATTGGATCGGAGATCCCCAAGCCGCGGAGAACGGCGACCGGGGTCCTTTCCAAACACGTGGCTTCCCAGTCCAGCTGGGAACGGTGAATAGACACTCCCCCAAGCTGCAGCGGCTGGCGCCGCCCCGCCACGCTTGGTGACCCTGGCCAGCTGGGAAATTTGGACAGGCGCTCACCAAAGCTGCGGAGGCCGGCGACTCTCCCCGCACGCGGATTCCTGGGCCGGCTGGGAGATTCGGATTGGCACTCCCCCAAGCCGCTTCGGCTGGTGACCTCCCCCACAGCGAGAATTTTCCAAAGTTAAAGGAGCCACAGCATCTTTTACTGGTGGGACCCGCAGACAGAAGAGCGCCACGAGCGCCACCTACTGGGCAGGATAAGAAAAACAGAACCCAGAGGTTTCACAGAAAAATCTTTCAACCTGCGGGGTCTTACACCCAGGGGGAAATCTGATTAAATGCCCAGACGCCAGCAGAAGATAACGGATCACGCTCAGAAAATTGAAAATATGGCCCAGTCAAAGGAACAAACCAATAGTTCAAATGAGATACTGGAGCTGAGACAACTAATGCTGAATATACGAACAGAAATGGAAAACCTCTTCAAAAATCAAATCGATAAATTGAGGGAGGACATGAAGAAGACACGGGCTGAACAAAAAGAAGAAACAGAAAAACTGAAAAAACAAATCACAGAACTTACGGGAGTGAAGGACAAAGAAGAAAAGCTGGAAAAAACAATGGATACCTACAATGATAGATTTAAAGAGACAGAAGCTAGAATTAGTGAATTGGAGGATGGAACATCTGAATTCCAAAAAGAAACAGAAACTATAAGGAAAAGAATGGAAAAATTTGAACAGGGGATCAGGGAACTGAATGACAATATGAAGCGCACAAATATACATGTTGTGGGTGTCCCAGAAGGAGAAGAGAAGGGAAAAGGAGGAGAAAAACTAATGGAAGAAATTATCACTGAAAATTTCCCAACTCTTATGAAAGACCTAAAATTACAGATCCAAGAAGTGCAGCACACCCCAAAGAGAATAGACCCAAATAGGCATTCTCCAAGACACTTACTAGTTAGAATGTCAGAGGTCAAAGAGAAAGAGAGGATCTTGAAAGCAGCAAGAGAAAAACAATCCATCACATACAAGGGAAACCCAATAAGACTATGCGTAGATTTCTCAGCAGAAACCATGGAAGCTAGAAGACAGTGGGATGATATATTTAAATTACTAAAAGAGAAAAACTGCCAACCAAGACTCCTATATCCAGCAAAATTGTCCTTCAAAAATGAGGGAGAAATTAAAACATTCTCAGACAAAAAGTCACTGAGAGAATTTGTGACCAAGAGACCAGCTCTGCAAGAAATACTAAAGGGAGCACTAGAGTCAGATACGAAAAGACAGAAGAGAGAGGTATGGAGAAGAGTGTAGAAAGAAGGAAAATCAGATATGATATATATAATACAAAAGGCAAAATGGTAGAGGAAAATATTATCCAAACAGTAATAACACTAAATGTCAATGGACTGAATTCCCCAATCAAAAGACATAGACTGGCAGAATGGATTAAAAAACAGGATCCTTCTATATGCTGTCTACAGGAAACACATCTTAGACCCAAAGATAAGCATAGGTTGAAAGTGAAAGGTTGGGAAAAGATATTTCATGCAAATAACAACCAGAAAAGAGCAGGAGTAGCTATACTAATATCCAACAAATTAGACTTCAAATGTAAAACAATTAAAAGAGACAAAGAAGGACACTATATACTAATAAAAGGAACAATTAAACAAGAAGACATAACAATCATAAATATTTATGCACCGAACCAGAATGCCCCAAAATATGTGAGGAATACACTGCAAACACTGAAAAGGGAAATAGACACATATACCATAACAGTTGGAGACTTCAATTCACCACTCTCATCAATGGACAGAACATCTAGACAGAGGATCAATAAAGAAATAGAGAATCTGAATATTACTATAAATGAGCTAGACTTAACAGACATTTATAGGACATTACATCCCACAACAGCAGGATACACTTTTTTCTCAAGTGCTCATGTATCATTCTCAAAGATAGACCATATGCTGGGTCACAAAGCAAGTCTTAACAAACTAAAGAGATTGAAATCATACACAACACTTTCTTGGATCATAAAGGAATGAAGTTGGAAATCAATAATAGACGGAGTGCCAGAAAATTCACAAATACATGGAGGCTCAACAACACACTCTTAACAACGAGTGGGTCAAAGAAGAAATTGCAAGAGAAATTAGTAAATACCTCGAGGCGAATGAAAATGAAAACACAACATATCAAAACCTATCGGACGCAGCAAAGGCAGTACTAACAGGGAAATTTATTGCCCTAAATGCCTATATCAGAAAAGAAGAAAAGGCAAAAATTCAGGAATTAACTGTCCACTTGGAAGAACTGGAGAAAGAACAGCAAACTAACCACAAGCAAGCAAAAGGAAAGAAATAACAAAGATTAGAGCAGAAATAAATGAAATTGAAAACATGAAAACAATAGAGAAAATCAATAAGACCAGAAGTTGGTTCTACAAGAAAATCAATAAGATTGATGGGCCCTTAGCAAGAATGACAAAAAGAAGAAGAGAGAGGATGCAAATAAATAAGATCAGAAATGGAAGAGGAGACATAACCACTGACCTCACAGAAATAATGGAGGTAATAACAGGATACTATGAACAACTTTACGCTAATAAATACAACAATTTAGATGAAATGGACGGGTTCCTGGAAAGACATGAACAACCAACTTTGACTCAAGAAGAAATAGATGACCTCAACAAACCAATCACAAGTAAAGAAATTGAATCAGTCATTCAAAACCTTCCTAAAAAGAAAAGTCCAGGACCAGACGGCTTCACATGTGAATTCTATCAAACATTCCAGAAAGAATTAGTACCAACTCTCCTCAAACTCTTCAAAAAAATCGAAGCGGAGGGAAAGCTACCTAATTCATTCTATGAAGCCAACATCACCCTCATACCAAAACCAGGCAAAGATATTACAAAAAAAGAAAACTACAGACCAATCTCTCTAATGAATACAGATGCAAAAATCCTCAACAAAATTCTAGCAAATCGAATCCAACAACAAATTAAAAGAATTATACATCATGACCAAGTAGGATTTATCCCAGGTATGCAAGGATGGTTCAACATAAGAAAATCAATTAATGTAATACACCATATCAACAAATCAAAGCAGAAAAATCACATGATCATCGCAATTGATGCAGAGAAGGCATTTGACAAGATTCAACATTCTTTCCTGTTGAAAACACTTCAAAAGATAGGAATACAAGGGAACTTCCTTAAAATGATAGAGGGAATATATGAAAAACCCACAGCTAATATCATCCTCAATGGGGAAAAATTGAAAACTTTCCCCCTAAGATCAGGAACAAGACAAGGATGTCCATTATCACCACTATTATTCAACATCATGTTGGAGGTTCTAGCCAGAGCAATTAGACAAGAAAAAGAAATACAAGGCATCAAAATTGGAAAGGAAGAAGTAAAACTATCACTGTTTGCAGACGATATGATACTATACGTCAAAAACCCGGAAAAATCCACAGCAAAACTACTAGAGTAATAAATGAGTACAGCAAAGTAGCAGGTTACAAGATCAACATTCAAAAATCTGTAGCATTTCTATACACTAGTAATGAACAAGCGGAGGGGGAATCAAGAAACGAATCCCATTTACAACTGCAACTAAAAGAATAAAATACCTAGGAATAAACTTAACTAAAGAGACAAAAAAACTATACAAAGAAAACTACAAAAAACTGTTAAAAGAAATCACAGAAGACCTAAATAGATGGAAGGGCATACCGTGTTCATGGATTGGAAGACTAAATATAGTTAAGATGTCAATCCTACCTAAATTGATTTACAGATTCAATGCAATACCAATCAAAATCCCAACAACTTATTTTTCAGAAATAGAAAAATGAATAAGCAAATTTATCTGGAAGGGCAGGGTGCCTCAAATTGCTAAAAGTATCTTGAGGAAAAAAAACGAAGCTGGAGGTCTCACGCTGCCGGACTTTAAGGCATATTATGAAGCCACAGTGGTCAAAACAGCATGGTATTGGCATAAAGATAAATATATCGACCAATGGAATCGAATAGAGTGCTCAGATATAGACCCTCTCATCTATGGACATTTGATCTTTGATAAGGCAGTCAAGCCAACTCACCTGGGACAGAACAGTCTCTTCAATAAATGGTGCCTAGAGAACTGGATATCCATATGCAAAAGAATGAAAGAAGACCCGTATCTCACACCCTATACAAAAGTTAACTCAAAATGGATCAAAGATCTAAACATTAGGTCTAAGACCATAAAACAGTTAGAAGAAAATGTAGGGAGATATCTTATGAAACTTACAATTGGAGGCAGTTTTATGGACCTTAAACCTAAAGCAAGAGCACTGAAGAAAGAAATAAATAAATGGGAGCTCCTCAAAATTAAACACTTTTGTGCATCAAAGAACTTCATCAAGAAAGTAGAAAGACAGCCTACACAATGGGAGACAATATTTGGAAATGACATATCAGATAAAGGTCTAGTATCCAGAATTTATAAAGAGATTGTCCAACTCAACAACAAAAAGACAGCCAACCCAATTACAAAATGGGAAAAAGACTTGAACAGACACCTCTCAGAGGAGGAAATACAAATGGCCAAAAGGCACATGAAGAGATGCTCAATGTCCCTGGCCATTAGAGAAATGCAAATCAAAACCACAATGAGATATCATCTCACACCCACCAGAATGGCCATTATCAACAAAACAGAAAATGACAAGTGCTGGAGAGGATGCGGAGAAAGAGGCACACTTATCCACTGTTGGTGGGAATGTCAAATGGTGCAACCACTGTGGAAGGCAGTTTGGCGGTTCCTCAAAAAACTGAATATAGAATTGCCATACGACCCAGCAACACCATTGCTAGGTATCTACTCAAAGGACTTAAGGGCAAAGACACAAACGGACATTTGCACACCAATGTTTATAGCAGCATTATTTACAATTGCAAAGAGATGGAAACAGCCAAAATGTCCATCAACAGACGAGTGGCTAAACAAACTGTGGTATATACATACGATGGAATATTATGCAGCTTTAAGACAGAATAAACTTATGAAGCATGTAATAACATGGATGGACCTAGAGAACATTATGCTGAGTGAGTCTAGCCAAAAACTAAAGGACAAATACTGTATGGTCCCACTGATGTGAACCGACATTCGAGAATAAACTTGGAATATGTCATTGGTAACAGAGACCAACAGGACTTAGAAACAGGGTAAGATAATGGGTAATTGGAGCTGAAAGGATACAGACTGTGCAACAGGACTAGATACAAAAACTCAAAAATGGACAGCACAATAATACCTAATTGTAAAATAATCATGTTAAAACACTGAATGAAGCTACATCTGAGCTATAAGTTTTTTTTTTGTTTGTTTGTCTGTTTGTTTGTTTGTGTCTTTTTTTTACTATTATTATTATTTTTATTTTTTCCTGTATATTAACATTCTATATCTTTTTCTGTTGTTTTGCTAGTTCTTTCCTAAATCGATGCAAATGTACTAAGAAATGATGATCATGCATCTATGTGATGATGTTAAGAATTACTGATTGCATATGTAGAATGGAATGATTTCTAAATGTTATGTTAATTTCTTTTTTTCTTTAATTAATAAAAAAAAGAAAGGATATGCACATATAATAGAGAGGAGATTACATAATAGTTCTGTAGTCTTGAAATTGAATTGTAAGCATGATATGAATTGGTATCTACAGATACATACAAATAGATTGAATAGCTATAGATAGGTACAGATAGAATATAGACTAGGTAGATAGTTAATGATGATAGATATAGATAATAGATGTGCATGTGAGAGAGAGAGGAAAGAGAAGAGAAGAGAGACAGAGAGACAGAGGAGGGGTGGGGAAAGATTGAGTCCTAGTTTTATCCACTAAAAGGCTTAGAAACAATGACCAACTCAGTAGCAATGAGTATCCCTACTGCCTAGAATGTGATTGTGAAATACCATTTTTCACTAAAACAAACCAGGGCTTCCTGGAGAAATGGCTGGTTCCAGATTTCCAGTTCTGGGACAGTAATGTACAATATGAGCCTGGATAATCTTATCATACCAGACAGCAGGGAAGCTATCAGTGAGTACCACGCCAGAGACAAGGTTCTGCCATGTCATTTTAATATTGTATCCTTGCTCTGATCATGCCAGAAGAGGGGACAGTGATTCCCCAATAATGCAGCATAAAAGCCCCATGATCTAAGAGTCAGGGTTCTTCTCCCAGAGTCAGATATCTGGTGCTGCCAGATTGTTGAGTACTGCCCCAGAGGGGAAGGGCAATAGCAGATCTGCACACTAGCTACAGATTCTGTCTTCATGAGTTTTCACAACTGTTTCTCTATCCTGGAGAGCATTCTGGGCTGCTTAGGCTTTTGCTTTTGTTTGCCTGACAGCCAGAAATGATCAAGAAATACGTGTTTATCAAACATTTCTGAAAATTTCTTTGACATATTTTTATATAAATGCACCCTAAAGCATAAAACTAGCAATCTCATAAACTAGAAAAGAAATACAATGAGGACCTAAATGTCCTTCTTTTAAATGAAATGTGCTTTTCCAGATGTATGCAAATAAATGATAAATCATTTTACCTAGAGGGCTACCATAAACATATAAAACTGTCAATGTCTATATTATTGAATTAAATATAAAAATCATGTCCTGCGTGCAAAATAAAACATTTTGCTCTCTGTAGGAAACCAACCATGCGAACTACAAGAGCAAATGCTGCATGAAGAGAGAAGCCACTTATTCTAAGAGATTTTTACAAGTATTTTTAAAACGCCTTTGAGTATTGATAGAATTTCTGAATTATATTTATAGCATAAATGACCATCTGCTCTAACAGATTGTTTAAAAAGAAACAGAGAAACCATGGCAAATCTGTCTTCAAACTTAGAAGTGAAAGACTCTAACCATGTGTTTAACCAAGCTGGGTTTGACTGCAATGCAGTGCAAAGACTATTTCAGGTTTTCCTTTGGCTAGCTGGGCTTGCTTCTAGGGACTCCTTAATAATGTGAATTCCTAGAAGGCTTTTTGGCAGGAATATCTAGCATTCACTTACAGCTAAGGAAAAATTTATACAACGGATATAAATGATCACAATTCTGTGTTAATGAGGCTAAGGTCTGTGGTTCTATCCTAAGGCAGAAAAGTTGACAAGCTTTTTTCTATTTTTTATTTCACTTTTGAGTGTCACAGGTTAGCTACCATACTAGAGACCAAATGAAAGAATGAAGATGACATCGTTATTCTTGGGGAAAACACCAACAAATGAGCAGCATATTCAAGCATGTGATAATAATCTGCTCTAATCAGACAACATGGTCTATCAAAGAAAAGCCTGATGCCTCCTTCAGAGAAAGAGAGAAAGTAGCATTTACAGGAAATGGATGTGTTGCAAAATAGAAAATTGGGGAAGATGACGAGGCTGTCTTTTGCTTGCCCGCCCTGACTTCTACCCTGTGGACTCCCAGAAAATACCTGTCAAAGATCCTCTGTGGCTGCATCATGCTGTTTACAACATGGGTCAGGTGATCCTGGGCGGCCACCACTTCAGGTGGAGGGTCGTACTTATTCACTGCAGCAACCTATTCCGGAGTTAGAAATGTAAAAGGGGGGTGGGGGGAGTTTAGTTTCTACAAAGGAGACTAGGTTTAGATTTTCATTTATGAAATATTTCAAACACACAACAGCCATAGAAAATAATTTAACACATTCATTAACCTTTAGGTTCAAGTCTTCACGTCTTATCTAACTTTCCTAAAATCTAAATAATGGCAATTGCTTTTTAATGAAGAGCTGGAATCCCTTGCTCCTTTACTTCTTTATTCCTCCTCGTTTGGGAGAGGAAAAACAAAAGAAGCCTCCAAAATCCATGTTACTTTTAATATAGTAAACATTTCAGCTATATTATTTTAACACAGTAAACATTTAATGTAGGAAATGAAACAATAAAAGGATTAAAAAACAGAGTTCTAAATTCCAGGTACTTGACACTGCTGAATTTTTTCCCCTGCCATCTTGCCAAGAACTATTCTCGATTTTTCAAATTTACCCAAACTCCCGCCTCTTTCAGTCTTTCTCCATCTAAGAGTATGGGCCTTGACCTCAATGTACAGTTCCTCTATCCCCTTCTCTTGGTCTTCCCTGTAAATGTATTATCCTCATCTACCACATTTTTACTTCATACATGGCTTCTACATTTTATTCTCCTTGCAAAATGTTCAAGGAAAACAAACCTAATAAGTGCCACTAAGTGTGCAAATAATAACTGACTAGCATCTGTAACTAATTTTTAACCAAGATTTCAGAAAGGTATTTATGAGATGGAATTTCTGCCTCACTAAATATTTATACCTGTTTTCATTCACTCTCTCAAATTTGCATCCAGTCTAAGAAAACCCTCATTAGGTGCAGATCTTAGCTATCATCAGTCACTAAAGCAAGACAAAGCAGATATACCACAGGTAGGGTGCTAGCATTCAAGATCCGGTGACTATGGGATTGTGACCATATGAATCATTATTTTAAAGAGCAAAATAAAACACAGAGTAGTGATTTATTCTATTTCTTTTGATTATATGGCAGAATGGCATCATAATACATTTTATTAAATAATTTGCTAAAGTAACACAGAAACATATACCCTCCAAATAAGATAGTTATCCAGATTAACGGTCTGTCATAACACCGCCAGCCTATATAAGTGGAATGTTGCTTCTGTTCCCCTAGAGTGCTCTTTCCATGTGTCTATAGCAGGGCTTTCCCTGAATTTGCATTGATGGTCAGCTTTGCAGAGGGTTAAACTGCCAGATTCTAGGACAAGGAAACATTCCATAAACAAATAATTAGTTTACAAATTGTTAAATGTGTTATTTGATACTGGCCCTGTGGCAGACACCATGAGCTTTGGAACATGTTAAGCCATAAACACATCAAACTATATGATTACATACCTTTTCTTCTACTTTTATCTTCTTCTGATCTAATTCTGTTAATCGTAGTAGCATAAAAATTACGAAGAGCCAATATTCAGATTTTTCCTATTTAAAGTATCAAGAAGACTATTCAATTACCTTTTCGCAAATAAACAAGCACTAGCAGTCTATTTTCATGAACTTAGGTCTTTCATTCACACACACACATTTGCAGGTCTCCACATTTTCACATTTACTAGTCCCCTTACATTAACAACTGAAATGAAGACTGTGCCTTACAACTTATAAGCCTCTTCAAATGTGTGATCTAGTCAATAACCCTGTGAGATAAGCAGGACAGGCATGATTACCCTCATTTTTAAAGAGAAAAATAACTAAGCCTCAGAGAGGTGAAGCTCCTCATTTAAGATTCCACGGCCAGTGAGTGATTCAAGCCTTGTCTTCTAACTCCAAAGACTGATATTTTATGATTGTAAAACAAATTCTTTATTCCCCTTCACCTTCCCCTCTGTTCAGTTTATCTGCCTTTCAGAAATGTAACTAGAGCTTGTTTATAAATGAAGAAACTACATCTCTTTGATAATGTATTTTATAGATGAGAATGCACATGAAATGAATAAACAAGGTATCTTTTATTATTTCAATGTGTGAATGCAGACGAGTAGTTTGTGTATATAAGTGAGTCAACATGTGTGCAAGGATTTACGCATATGCATAAAAGCTTTCATGGATCTGAAGCTGGGGTGTGATGGCTTCTTTAAGCTCTGGTTCTTTCTTACCCAGAGATGCTTTTAATTTGTCTGCCACTATTTCCATACAAAGAGTTGTTTTCATTTTTAAATTTCTTAGTTTGTATTTTGCTTTTTCATCTATCCAGACATGTTCACCAAGATATGCACAAAAAGAAAGAGACCCAGCAATACATAAAAATTCAAAAGTGTTTAGGCAAAATTAAGTGGGGACGGAAAAAAAAAAAGTAATGGAGGAGGGCAATGGTGGCTTAGTGGCAGAGTTTTCGCCTGCCATGCCAGAGATCCGGGTTAGATTTCCAGTGCCTGCCCATGCAGAAAAAAAAAAAAGAAAGAAAGGAAGAAAAGTAAGTGGAGGGTGTAGGTAAAAAAAAGTGGAATAAAGAGCAGATGGACCAAAAGTAATCTGGGCAGAAGATTAAAAAGTATTTGCAAAGTCCCCTAGAGGGACTGGGGAAAAGGTAGATGATAATTTGTGATGATTGCACATATTAAAATTCTCTACCTGGAGAAGTCTTGATATTCTCACAAGCATTGGGGACTGCCTTATGAAACTTATTCCTGCAAAGGAGAAGCTAAGCCTACTTAGGATTATGCCTATGAGTCACCCCCAAAGAACCTCTTTTGTTGCTCAGATGTGGCCTCTCTCTTTAAGCCAACTCCACAGGTGAACTCACTGCCCTCCCCTCCTGTATGGGGCATGACTCCCAGGGGTATAAATCTCCCTGGCAATGGGGGACAGAACTCCCAGGATGAGCCTGGACCTGGCATTGTGGGATTCAGAAAGGTTTCTTGACCAAAAAGCGGAAGATAAATGAAACAAAATAAAGTATCAATGGCTGAGAGATTTCAAATAGAGTCGAGAGGTCAATCTGGAGGTTATATTCTTATATAGTATATAGATATTCCTTTTCAGTTTTTGGTGTTTCAGAGTAACTAGAGGGAAATACCTGAAGCTGTTGAAATGTAATCCAATAACTCTGATTCTTGAAGATGACTGAATAACTACAGAGCTTTTAAGGTGTGACCGTATGAGTGTGAAAACCTTGTGACTGACATTCCCTTTATCCAGTTATGGACAGATAAGAAAAAAAAAACAGACAATAATAAATAAATAGGGATATAGGGTGTTTTTGGTGTTATTTTTAAATTTTCTTTTTTTTGTTAGAGTAATGAAAATGCTTAAAAACCTATTGTGATGACAAATGCACAGCTATATGATGAACCACTGATTGTACGTATCACTGTGAACCACTGATTTGTATACTTCAGATGACTATATGGTATGTGAATATATAATATAACTCAATAAAATTGCATTAAAAAAAGAGCAAATGGATAAACAGAGAGGGGAGGAGGCCAGGAGAAAGGACTGATCAATGGAAAACAAAAGAGGGGCCTGAGAAAAGAGCAACAAAATCCACAAATACCAGGGGCTAAGTATTCCTAGGGAAAATAATATTTTGCTCCATCATTATTTTACAACCACACTAATTTCACAGCTACATCCAGGTTAATTATTTTAGTCTTTCATTCCCCTATAATGAAAGAAGGAACCATATTCTGTCTACATTACCGGAATTATTCATTCTTTAATGTAAAAGGACATTGCTCTTCAATCTCAACAGCTATCTCCTGAAACTTCAGGGTTTACTTTCACTGACAGTGGATGTGAAAGCTTGTTAGTCAGGAAAGAAGATCTTATTTCCAAAAAAAATCAAATAGTTTAGTTGCTACTTTGCTTGACCTTTCTAGGTGTTTCCTAAGAGACAGAGAATGAAGACAAGTACATTGTGTTCCTTCTTAAAGAATAGTTTCAAGATGGTCCATGCCCCTCTCGCCATCCACCTGATATAAATGATCTCTCACCTGAATTGGATTTCTTAGAAGATTGAGAACTCGAAGGAGAGGCAGATTTTCAATGCATTCTATTTCACCCAACTCAGCAACCTGTTTGTAATCAAAGAAACAAAATATGATCAACAAACTGAGTGTACAAAGACAATAGAAAATATAGTAAGAACCAGTTTGGGTCATTTAAATTCAACTTATTTAAAACATTGTTCTCTTGGGACATTTAGCTTTTTAATGAGAACCCTACAAACCTACACAGGAACAAGGGAATTACTGTACCCTTTTCAATAAATGTGAATGCACACACCCACATTTTCTCTTTTCCTCTCTAGCCAGAGATCATACAGTGTTCCCCCTTTCATCCATGTCCATTTAAAAAGCAGAAATAAAATAATATGCAGAGTCAGAGGAACAGTACAAAAACGCACGTAAGGGCTATCAGATCCTCCCCTCCCCTCCTCCCTCACACCCCAGGTCCCTCCATTCCCCCCACCCCCACACTCCTGCTTCTGCTATACTAGTTATTTATGGCTGGTGAAGCCTTTTTATGACATGTACATGTGTAATTTGATTACTCTTTCCACAGGAGAGAATTATTTTAAGGAAAGAGAAAAATTGAAAATTGTATGACATATGCTCATACTGAATGTAACATAGTTGTCCACCTTAAAATCATTTGTTAAACTGCACATTTATATTTTATGCACTTTTCTGTATCAGCTATGTTCTATAATTGCAAATAGTGAAAAAAAAAGAAAAGGAAAACAAAGATGGCTTGACTGTTCCTTAATTTGATAGAGCTCAGTTGGCAGCAGGCCTGAATTCTCTAGCAGTTTGACCTCACTAAAGACAGCTTTACTTAACTCTTGTAATTAGCATAATTACAATTTTATTTCAAATACAGATACTGAATTTTTGCAAAAGTTAATAATTGCTTTTTCATTTACTTTTTTCCCCAAAACATTTTGGTGTGCATTATAAAAGCACTGCAACAAAAGAGTCATTGATACTACTGAGTTATCTGCCAGAAAACACAGCTAAAATGTAAACTATTCTCAAATGTAAATCAGAGGAAAAACACATGCACAGTGTTCAAAGGATGCCATTTTCAAAGACTGCATAAAAAGACAAACTCCAGTGTTACAGAATATAATATGCATGCATTAATCTAGTTAGAGCAACAATGTGCTATTATACACATTTTTTCCACACAGTGTCTAGACTAGGCCATTAGACTACCATTCGAATTATCTATAAGAAAAAAGGATCACTTTTTTTTACATATCATAACATTCAGGAAGGTGAAAAAATTAATTTGGTTCACACTGCTCAGTCAGAATGTTTGCACAATAGAATGATTCCCGCTCTCAAGTGCAGCTCTTATTCTTAAACCTAATACAAATAGGAGGAGATGTTTTCCTGAAGCCATCATGACTCCCCAAGTGCCGACCACGCATTCATGGGCACTGCTGATGACAGTGGAAATCTGTACATTCTTTCCAAAGGGCAATCTGACATGTTAAATATGCATAAGCTATCAACCAGCTATTTCACTTCAAGAGGTTTATCCTAAAGAGGTCATCACACATGCAGAAGTATAAATACAAGAATGTTCAGTCTGGGCAGGCATCGGTGGCTCAGTGGCAGAGTTCTCACCTGCCATGCTGGAGACCCGGGTTCGATTCCCAGTGCCTGCCCAGGTAAAAGAAAAAAAAATTTACAAAAGAATGTTCAGTCTAAGGTTATTTGTACAAGTAAAAAAATTCTAAATACCTAAAAAAAAAAAAAAAACCATCATTATGTGATGGAATGGGTCATGGTACAGTCCCATAATCATAAGACTATGCAATCATTTTAGAAGATGACGATGATACCTATGGTGACTGTCATGGAGAGATCTCCTCCACAGGTTGAAAACACCATGGAAGAGAATGATCATGGAATATACAAAAGTATATATCTCCCAGGTGTCATCTGGGATCAGCTGGTCTTTTGAAAGTTAAATGAAGAACCCAAGTTCCCTCTGAGTCCTCCTAAGGGTAGAATGAGTCAGGCAAGTGCAGAGGGGAGCAAGAATGGAGTCTTCTAGCTTCCAGTTCCTGTTTCTGTGGAATTAGCAAAGTACAACACACCTGTAGTTCAGCATATGCCCTGGCTCTCCTGTACCAGCTCTTCTGTACCAGCTCTCCTGAACCATCTCAATGCACAGCAGATCCCACCCACATCTCTTCTCAAATTCCAGGGACCCAAAGCTGCGGGTGTAGCAGACTTTTACTGAGGGTATAGGGAAATAGTGCTCCAAACAACTTAAGGTTACATAATACCAGAAGCTTATATTCTTCAAGAAATTTCAGCCATCTGCTGCCAAGAATGTCTGAAAGTCTTACCAGCATGGTTTATCCACAGATTCCAGTCTACCCATATTCCCTAAGCCCCTTGCCTCTTCTAATGAGGGCCACCTACAACACCCAGAAGCCTGTCAACTCCCTGTGGTGAGCTGCTTAATTAACTCATTGTTTGCCCTTTCCTTTCAACCCTCATCAAACATACCTACCTTCACCATCCATACTTAATGTGGCCTGTTTAGGCTTTTATTTAAAAGAAAATTGTCTCCTTAGAAAAAAATGAGGTGCAACCATTTAAATATTTCTCACTGCTACATACATACGAATCTATACCACCATGTATATAGAAAGAGGTTAGAACACTACTTCCAAATTGTGGAGCTCTATCTACCAGTGGATCCTAAAATCAGTTTAGAGGGTGCAAGCTAGAGTTTTTAACCAGCAGTTTCTTTTTTAATGGAACACAATGAAAAAGAAAAAATATATTAAAATGTATCACTTACAGTGTAAGGGTTAATACTGTTTCAAGAAATGTTGGGTTCATTTTTTTAAAAACGTATGTGTGTATGCTTGCCTATGTGTACTAGGTCGCAACATAAAACGTATTTCTTGCTGAAGGTTATGGTCAAAAACGTTTGAAAGCCCTAGCTGAGAAGGATGCTTCATTCAAATGCTAATAGTGAAATGGAGCTTCAAGAGATGATTATTTTGTTCCTTACACTCCTGTATTATTTGAATTTTCTATGAACACATATTTGCTTTACATACGGGGTATTTAAAAATTAGTTTTAAAAATAATTTCCATATACCCTGAAGGAGTTCACTTGCAAAAGTATTGCCACTATCTATGGGGTAAAGAAAATACAACTTCATTATAGCTATATCCATAATTGTGGTTTCTTAAAAGCTAAATACCCAATAGTTTCAGAATAGCATATGAGAAAATGAAAAAATAACCTCCTCTGTGAGGAAAACCATCCTGAGAACAGTTTAAAACTGGCTTATGTTTTCAAGGTTTATCATCAGGTAGGCTACGGAGCTGCTTTGCCTGGCCCTCCCTGCAAAGTTTTTTCTCTCACCTTATTTGGTGCCTTGTATAAGAATTCTTTTCTGCTCCACTACATGTGACAGTTACTTTTCCAGAACATATTGCTGTTTCTATTCACTACTTTGTGAGAATACAAAACTTGAATTAAAATCTGTGCCTTCATGACTTTAATTTATATATACACATTCTATAAGAGACTTGAAAATTTATCAGGTTCTGTGGACAAGGATCATCTCTTTTAAATAGGATGCTCTAGGTTGCAAGCCATTTGAATCAGAAACCATAAATTCTAAGAAATAGAATCTGATGACAAGGAAAGAGAGGGAGGGAGGAAGAGATGGGATGGAGGAAAAGGGAAGGAAGGAGGGAGAAAGGGAAGAAGGGGGTACTACTTTCACCCAGCCAACTGAACTGGAAATCTGGAGGTCTACTTTCAGCTCCATCTTCTTCCTCATCCACCATCTTCAATCTGTATTATTATTATTATTATTATTATTATTATTATTATTATTATTATTTTGCATGGGCAGGCACTGGGAATCGAACCCAGGTCTTCTGCATGGCAGGAGAGAACTCTGCCACTGAGACACTGTTGCCCGCCCCAATCTAAATTATTAATTCTACCTAAGAACACTCTCTGGAACCATCCTTACTTCTCCTTCTCCACTACCACAGCACTATTTTAGGTCCTCATCATCTCTCATCTAAACCACTTGCTCTGATCTCCAGTCTGTGTCTCCTCTCCATTCAGAAGGAAAACAGTAAAGTCTCAGATCTAATATTCAATTGTTCCAGAATCTTATGAATAATTTAAACATGAACCAAGTGCTTGATAAAAGAGAGGCAGTTATGGGTATTACTGAGGGCTTCTGAAAGTCATGCCCCCATTCAACAAACATCCTTCACTGCCAATTATGAACAAGGCATTGTGCAAAGAAAACAAAATAAAGTCCCTGAGCTCATTAAGTTAACATTTAGTAGAAAGACAATGAACTCCTAAGAAGCAAAAATATATAGCGTGATATAACCTCAATGTTAATGACAAATAAAAAGGGTAAAAGGATAAAAGAAACAGGGAGGTGGATGCTGGAGAGAGCTACTCAAGGTAGGGTGGTCAAAGAAGACTCTCTGTTAAGGTTTGCACAGAGGCTTGAAGTGAAGGAGTGGAGTGTTTTGAAAAAACTAGACAAAATCTTCTAGCAGAGAGGCGGGAAGGAACAGAGTCCCTGAGGTGAGAATAAGCTTCGACTGTTGGAGGTTCAGAAGAAAGTATCCACAACTTGGCATTCCAACCCTTCAACTGCTAGAGACAGTTCTGCAAAGGAGCGCATCTCTCCACCAGTTGCCCCTAAGAGTGCTGGCCTCTGACTCCAGTCATGTGAGCTGGCCACAATAGGCCCTTTACCTGCACTGCTAGTCTAACCCAAGCAGCTGGCTGAGGGATACATGGCCCCAGGGCCAACAGCCTACACTAGAATCAGTGATCCAGTACTAAGGTGAGGCCTGAGGACAACTTAGAATGCTGCTCCATCATCACGGAGTCAGGCCACCAAGAAGCAGTACAAGATGGGCACCATGAAGTAGGCATTAAATCAGGGGACATGGAGTGAAGAAAGGATAAAGTAATGTTAGCACAAGTCTGAAAGTTCAAAAAGCATTTGGAAAAGTTATAAGGCAGCATCAGGACCTGGGCTCCAACTGTCCACTCACCAGCACTCTCTGCAGAGAGCCAACGCTAATCAGAGGCATGGTTGCTGTGACAGTTTCTGCTTTCTTGGCCAGCCCTCCTAGATGTAAAGGGACCAAAAAGCATCCAAAGAGATTACTTTCCTGTCTGCTTCCCATGGCAGGGGTGCCTTTGCCAGAGGAGCAGGGACTGATTTTAGAAGACCTGATCATCCTAGCATCTTCTGTGCTCTGCCCAGCTAACCTCTGCATCACTGTTTTAAACCCTCGGAAACCCATGAGTCCCAATCTTGGGGTTTGTTCATATAAAACTTAACCCCGCAAAGGATAGGCCTAAGAATCACCCCCAAGAGAACCTCTTTTCTTGCTCAGATGTGACCTCTCTCTCCAGCCAACACAACAAGCAAACTCACCGCCCTCCCTGTCTACGTGGGACATGACTCCCAGGAGTGTGCACATTCCTGGCAACGTGGGACAGAAATCCTAGAATGAGCTGAGACTCAGCTTCAAGGGATTGAGAAAACCTTCTTGACCAAAAGGGGGGAGAGTTAAACGAGACAAAATAAAGTGTCAATGGCTAAGAGATTCCAAACAGAGTTGAGAGGTTATCCTGGAGGTTATTCTTACGTACTAAACAGATATCACCTTGTTGGTCAAGATAATGGAGAGGCTGGAGGGAATTGCCTGAAAATGTAGAGCTGTGTTCCAGTAGCTATGTCTCTTGAAGATGACTGTATAATGATACAGCTTTCACAATGTGACTGTGTGATTGTGAAAACCTTGTGTCTGATGCTTTTTTTATCTACCTTATCAACAGATGAGTAAACCATATGGAATAAAAATAAATAAAAGAGGGAACAAATGTTAGAATAAATTTAGATTGAAATGCTAGTGATCAATGGAAGGGAGGGGTAAGGGGGATGGTATGTATGAATCTTTTTTTGTTGTCTTTTTATTTCTTTTTCTGAATTGATGTAAATGTTCTAAGAAATGATCATGATGATGAATCTGCAGCTATGTGATGATATTGATTGTGAATTACTGATTATATATGTAGAACAGAATGATCATAAGATGTTTGTGTTTGTTGCTGCATTTTTAAAAAAAAATTTTTAATTAATTAATTAATTTAAAAAAATTTTTTTAAAAACCCTTAGAAGCCCAGATACCTCAAGAGATCTTCTAAGCTAACCCCTTACCTTACAGGCCTAACAAACTCAAATCCAGAGAGAAATTAAGTTCACTTCATAGTCAAATTGTGTTCAATTCCCCCAAAATTCCTTTTGTTCATGTACACAAACAGAAATATGAAAGAGGACCTGATAAAGACCGGGGTAATGTTGCGTTTGCTGCTTGGCTTTGACAAGTCCTCTATAATGAATGTGTGGTCTATATAAAGCATCAAAAAAATAAAGAATAGGATAATGGTTTTCAGCTGCAGTACTGCCCATCAGTCTTCAGGGCAAGTGATTTAGAAGAAAAGGCCAGAGCCCTGCAAAAACTGAAGGAAGCAGGAACTGTGAGAACAATGCTATTGCTACTTAGGATTTAAGTTATTTCCATGGTTCTATTGCTTTCTAAGTATTGTCTTATTAACCCTTACAATGACATAGAAAAGTTTTCAGGAAAAATACTGTGAAAGAATGAAACTAAGACTCAGAGATGTAAGACAGCATTCTCTTGCCATGCCCAGACCAAAATCTTGGGGTTATGCCAATCTGTTTTCCTTGGAAGAAAGGACTAAGGTTATAACAGAGATACCATTTTTGGGATGAGTTTTAACTGTTAGAAATGACTTCAAATTTAAAAAGACTGTGGAGTGGACAGTGACACTAGCCCCCAAATCCCCAGGTGATGATAAATATTTACAAAGGAACTCAAAAGAGATGTCCAAATGAGCACACGTGCAGCTGCAATGTTTCAGCAGCTAAAAACAAATGAATAATACCAATGGAAGTGCTACCAATAAAACAATATCCCTAACATCAAATGAGTCATTTGAGAAGGTATGTTTCTTTTAAATGATAAATTTTCCATCCTTGTTACACAGTATTCTCAGTAGTCCTGGAGGAATCTCTGAGGAAATCTTTGACTGGCTCAAAAAATATTTCAAAGTACTGTTGGTTGCTTCCCAACCTGCCCAGTGGGGAGCCAGGGAATCATGTTATTGTTACAGACCCAATTGTTACCAAAGTATCCCCACCTTTGGGACACATGGCCACTTTTTTTTTTAAGAGACTCTCTTTAACATTTGAAAATTATTAATTCCTTTCTTCACTTAATGAATCCCTTTTATTTCTTTAAACTGCTTCAGTTATGATTTGAATATTCTTTTGAAATGGAAGAGAACAATAAACTATTTTTGAGATGTTTTTAGATCTGTTCTAGAAAGGTCCAATATGATAGCTACTTAGCACTGAAATATGTGTGGCTACTTAGCACTGAAAACGTGGCTAGGACAGATTGAGATGTGCTGTATGTATAAAATACACACCCAATTTTAAAAACTCAGTATGACAATATTGTTAGAACACTGAATGAAGCTGAATGTGAGAATGAAAGACAGAGGAGGCCTGGGGCACAAATGAAATCAGAAGGAAAGATAGATGATAAAGACTGAGATGGTATAATCTAGGAATGCTTAGAGTGTATAATGATAGTAACTAAATGTACAAATTAAAAAATGTTTTTGCATGAGGAAGAACAAAAGAATGCCAATATTGCTGGATGTTGAAAATAGATGGTAATTCATATTTTAAAACTTTAACTTATGTGTGAGACTAAAGCAAAAAATGTTTATTTTGTACAAAATTTACATTTGGACTAGTGTATTTCTTAATATAAATTATGTAGACAGCTTAATTGAACAGCATAAGTACATGGAACCCTGGGTAGGGCATGAGATTTTGTAGGTTTGTCCAGAGTGACGTGCCAATAAATCCCAGAGGGTTATGAACAGTGAATAAAAAAGTATTTGCAAAGTCCCCTTGGGGGAATGGTGAGAAAGGGGGAAAAGTCAACTTCCCCAAGAGGAGAATTCCTGATATTCTCACAAGCAGTGGGGACCACAAAAGCAATAGGCTGAGCCCTCAATCTTGGTGTTTGTTCATATGAAACCTAACCTCGCAAAGGATAGGCTAAGCCTACTTAAACTTAGGTCTAAGAGTCACCCCCAGAAAATCTCTTTTGTTGCTCCAATGTGGCCTCTCTCTCTCTCAGCCAACACGACAAGCAAACTCACTGCCCTCCCATCTCTACATGGGACATGACTCCCATGGGTGTGGACCTTCCTGGCAATGTGGGACAAAAATCCTAGAATGAGCTAGGACTCAACATCAAGGAATTAAGAAAACCTCCTTGACTAAAGGGGAAGAGTGAAATGAGACAAAATAAAGTGTCAGTGGCTGAGACACCAGAGGCTTGCTCTTATGAAACTTATTTCTATAGCAGAGAAACTAAAGCCTATCTATAATTATGACTAACAGTTACTTCCAAAGAACCTCTTTCGTTACTTAGTTGTGGCCTCTCTCTCTAAGCCCAATACTGCAAGTAAAATAATTACCCTTTCCCCTACGTGGGACATGACATCCAGGGGTGTGAGTCTCCCTGGAAAAATGGAGGCTCCCAGAGATGAGCCTGGCCCTGGCACCATGGGATGGACAATGGCTTCCTGACCAAAAGGGGGGAAAGAAATGTGACAAAATAAGGTATCAATGGCTAAGAGAGTTCAAATAGGGTTGAGGGGCTATTCTGGAGGCTACTCTTAATGCAGGCTTCAGTTAGATATTGTTAATTGCCTCAGTTTGCCAAACCTCGAACCAGATCATTCCTGTTAACCCTGAAGAACACCCAAGGCTCTATCTGATATCCTACAAAATTTATACAAACTAAGTCTACTTTTCAAAAACCTAAAACTTTCAGAAGGTTCCTAGACTAGATAAATCCTGATACCCAGAGGTGCCAGTCTTTCCAAGAAAAATCAATCAGTTCCATCTTTCTATCTCATATTGTTGACACTCTTTCAACATGAAAAAAGTTAGAATGGGCTAACCCAAATATCTCTCAAGGTTGGGAGAAGGATCAAAGGAGAAGGAAGAGTTATAACAGAGAAGTTAGGATTTAACAAATGATTAGACTACTGAACCATTAGATTGATATTTCTTTTTAGCCTCCAGTGTCTTGGAGCAGCTAGAAGGAAAACCCTCAAACTGTGAACTATAACCCATACAAAACTTTGAAATCTGTTCTACAACTACTTTTTACAATGTTAAACTTTGAAATTTATTGCTCTTTTGTATATATGTTATATTTCACAACAAAAAATATTTTAAATATAATTATATATATACATATTACATGTTGAAATGATAAATTTTAGATATACTGGGTTAGGTAAAATATAATATTAAAAATAATTTCACCTGTTTCTTTTCACTTTTGTATTATGGCTTCTAGAAAAGTTAAAATTACATATGTGGCTTGCGTTTATAGTTTGCATTATCTTTCTGTTGATAGCACTGTTCGAGAGCATTGCACCATAGCCTTTCTTGAAGGGAAGGCCTTTTGAATTTCATTTACTATACTACCCTGAAGAGGTTAAAGATACTGTCTGTGAAGGTAAACTGTCCTATATTTTAATCCTGGCTCTGCCATTTGATATATATAAGCAAGTTACTTAACCTCTTTCTGCCCCAGTTTCTTCTGTAAGATAGTAATAATAGTAGGGTTAAAACAAAGATTAAATAAAATGTTGATGTATGTAAAATGCTTAGAATAGTGCCTGCTATACAAGTACTCAATGATTCCCTCTACATTATTTTTTTTTAATTTTTTTATTAATCAAAAAAAAGAAAAGAAATTAACACAACATTTAGAAATCATTCCATTCTACAAATGCACTCAGTAATTCTTAGTATCATCACATAGATGTATGATCATCATTTCTTAGTACATTTGCATCGATTTAGGAAAAGAACTAGCAAAACAGCAGAAAAAGATATAGAATGTTAATATAGAGAAGAGAATTAAAATAATAATACTAATAATATATATATATATATATATATAAAGGAAAAAGAAAAAAACAAAAACAAAAGATACAAACACACAAACAAACAAACAAACAAAAAACCATATTTCAGGTGCAGCTTCATTCAGTGTTCCAACCTAGTTACATTACACTTAGGTATTATTGTGCTGTCCATTTTTGAGTTTTTGTATCTAGTCCTGTTGCACAGTCTGTATCCCTTCAGCTCCAATTACCCATTATCTTACCCTGTTTCTAACTCCTGCTGGTCTCTGTTACCAATGATATATTCCAAGCTGATTCTCGAATGTCGGTTCACATCAGTGGGACCTTACAGTATTTGTCCTTTAGTTTTGGGCTAGACTCACGCAGCATAATGTTCTCTAGGTCCATCCATGTTACTACATGCTTCATAAGTTTAGTCTGTCTTAAAGCTGCATAATATTCCATCGTAGGTATACGCCACAGTTTGTTTAGTCACTCGTCTGTTGATGAACATTTTGGCTGTTTCCATCTCTTTGCAATTGTAGATAATGCTGCTATAAACACTGGTGTGCAAATGTCCGTCTGTGTCTTTGCCCTTAAGTCCTTTGAGTAGATACTTAGCAGTGGTATTGCTGGGTCGTAAACCATTCTGCCATTCTATGTCTTTTGATTGGGAAATTCAGTCCATTAACTTTTAGTGTTATTACTGTTTGGATAATATTTTCCTCTACCATTTTGCCTTTTGTATTATATATATCATATCTGATTTTCCTTCTTTCTACACTTTACTCCATACCTCTCTCTTCTGTCTTTTCGTATCTGACTCTAGTGCTCCCTTTAGTATTTCTTGCAGAGCTGGTCTCTTGGTCACAAATTCTCTCAGTGACTTTTTGTCTATAAATGTTTTAATTTCTCCTTCATTTTTGAAGGACAATTTTGCTGGATATAGGAGTCTTGGTTGGCAGTTTTTCTCTTT
Organism: Tamandua tetradactyla; assembly: GCF_023851605.1. Lineage (NCBI taxonomy): Eukaryota > Metazoa > Chordata > Mammalia > Pilosa > Myrmecophagidae > Tamandua > Tamandua tetradactyla. Next base: position 176,462,119 of record NC_135327.1, on the reverse strand, counting down.
TAGTAATTTAAATATATCATCCCACTGTCTTCTAGCTTCCATGGTTTCTGCTGAGAAATCTACACATAGTCTTATTGGGTTTCCCTTGTATGTGATGGATTGTTTTTCTCTTGCTGCTTTCAAGATCCTCTCTTTCTCTTTGACCTCTGACATTCTAACTAGTAAGTGTCTTGGAGAACGCCTATTTGGGTCTATTCTCTTTGGGGTGCGCTGCACTTCTTGGATCTGCAAATTTAGGTCTTTCATAAGAGTTGGGAAATTTTCAGTGATAATTTCTTCCATTAGTTTTTCTCCTCCTTTTCCCTTCTCTTCTCCTTCTGGGACACCCACAACACGTATATTTGTGCGCTTCATATTGTCATTCAGTTCCCTGATACCCTGCTCAAGTTTTTCCATTCTTTTCCCTGTAGTTTCTGTTTCTTTTTGGAATTCAGATGTTCCATCCTCCAGTTCACTAATTGTAGCTTCTGTCTCTTTAGATCTACCATTGTAGGTATCCATTGTTTTTTCCATTTTTTCTTCTTTGTCCTTCACTCCCATAAGTTCTGTGATTTGTTTTTTCAGATTTTCTATTTCCTCTTTTTGTTCAGCCTATGTCTTCTTCATGTCCTCCCTCAATTTATTGATTTGTTTTTTGAAGAGTTTTTCCATTTCTGTTCGTATATTCAGCATTAGTTGTCTCAGCTCCTGTATCTCATTTGAACTATTGGTTTGTTCCTTTGACTGGGCCATATCTTCAATTTTCCGAGCGTCATCCATTATTTTCTGCTGGTGTCTGGGCATTTGATCAGATTTCCCTGGGTGTGGGACCCAGCTGGTTGAAAGGTTTTTCTGTGAAATCTCTGGGCTCTGTTTTTTTTTCCTGCCCAGTAGGTGGCGCTCGTGGCGCTCGTCTGTCTACACGGCAGTCAGCCCGGGAAACCGCGCGTGGAGGCGGGGGTCGCTGGCCGCCGCGGCTTGGGAGAGTGCCGGTCCTAATTGCCCAGCTGGCCCGAAACGCCAAGCGTGACGGGAGGGCCCCGCTATCCAACATTCCCAGTCAGACCGGGGAGCCACGTGCGTGGAGGGGACCCCAGTCGCCAGCCGCCCCGGCCGGGAAAACGCGCGCCCCTCGGGTATCTCACCGCAGCAGATTCTCCCTGCCCGTTCAGCTGTTCCAGAATGGGGTACGCTGTCTTTTTGGTCTCTGTCGTGACTCGGGGAGCTGTTTCGTATTGTTTCTGTTTCTTTAGTTGCTTTTCTGGAGGAGGAACTAAGACCCGCGCGTCTTACTAAGCCGCCATCTTCTCCGGAGGTCCTCTACATTATTTTTAATAGTAATATTAGTGTTCTAATTATTAGTGGTAGTATTATCATCACTCCCCTTTTCCTAAATCCTGAGATGCACTGAGTTTAAATTTAATAAGTGTATTCCAGCTTTCCAATACCATGCATACACATGTAAGGATAACTTCATAATAATTTCAATAGATTTTTAAAATTCAGTCTTCAGTGGCAATTGCATGGAAAGGACATTAAAACTATAGGAAGAAATCGTGCTGACTTTTCAAGTCACACAGCACAGTGAACAATGATGGCTCATTAGAATTAGTTAACTCTAGAAGCTGCTAAAATAATTTAACATGCAAATCAAATGAGACTCAAGATGAAAAGTTTTGTCTTTGACTGAAAAGAATCACTGATTTCCTGACCTAATGACCGACTTTTGATTTTTTTAGAAACCTAACAGATGATGGAAATTTGCTGGAGAAACTGAAAGAACTGATAAGAACCATCACAGCAGAACAGGGAAATTTCTCTACAGCCTCATATTTGACTCAAGGCACTATCTCTTTCAGGGCGAGTCCTGTTTTTAATTTTCAAGAAGAAATAGACATTCAACTTAGTTATGAAATCTTTCAAAAAAATGTGAAACGAATAAAAATATAAATAAAATCACTTTGTAGGCTTTATTTCACAAGACATCAACGATGGAACCAACTTAATAAACCAAGATTAGGAACACAAATCCTTTATCAAAAATCAATTTTAATTAAGAGTGAAAGCCATTTTACATAATTTGTGCAGTATTAAGCAGGATATGAGAATTTGAATAAATCCAACCCACACGTCATCACGCAGATTGGGAACACACCCTACAAGAATTCAATTCCTGTGCCTCTTCTCTCTAAGCAATAGGCATGGAGAAACATCACCTTTAAGCTATCTTCACATTTCCAATTTCCTTGCTCTGACATTTTAAACACTCCTAATGTCAACTTTCTACACAAAATTTCCCACTAACACATCTACTTCAGAAAACTCTACACACTTAGATGTAGCCTAACCCTTTAACACAGTGTAATTAGGAGTCATTACATTTTCAAAAACTAATAATTCTAAGTATTTATTTTTAAAAAACCAGCCTACAACTACTGCTCTGGGAGGTTTGCTAGAATAACATTTCTAAACCGGCAATTAACGGGACAGCCTTGAGTAACCAATAATGGGGCATTTGTGCTAAGTCTCTAATATATGTCCTCTTACAAAGACACTGAAACCAAGACAAGGAAAGTATATTACCTTATTGTCCTCTAGGTTGATCACTTCTAAGAACTCGTGATTCTCTAAGCCTTGGAGGCTCGCAATCTGATTGTGGGACAGATCCAGGCTTTGTAGTGCTTTCAGGTCCTCCAAACCTGTGATCTTCTCAATGTGGTTATAACTCTAAAATTGATTTTTTAAAAAATACATTACTGTCTTCAAGTTTCTAGTAGGAAACGTTGTAATGACAAGCTTTCATTTTGGAATCTCCTCCAAATCTCTTGAAGTTAGTAAGCCCATTCTTGTTTTTTACCATACTGCCATCATTCACTTCCCTAAACATACATATATACACCCCCAAAAAGAAACCCCAGTTTTTCAGCTGGAAGACTCAGACTAGAATATGTTCTTTAAAGTTAAGCTGAGATGAGTGTTCAAATCAGCAGGCATGACAAAAGCTAAGTAATATAAGCTTTTAACATTAACATTGCATACCTAAAGCTTAATGACTAAAGCATAGTTCCATATTTAACTTTAGAAATATAAAATCAACAAAAATTTTTCATCACCATCACAATCAACCCCTTGAGTTTTGTAATTCCTACATATCCTTCATTTTCAGAAACAATCTAAATATAATTCCTTTATATCATGAGGGCTATAGTGGCCTCCAATGAACCATGCCTTCAAGTTTTCAGGCTCTACTGCTGTTCCCTCCTCTTGAATTTAGACTGGACCTATGACTTACTTAAATAAAAAAAAAAATGATGCAAATGTGGGAGCTGTAAGCCTAAGACTTATGAGGCCTAACAGCTGCTGCTTTTATGTTTTGGGAGCCCTGAGCTTCCATGTAAGAACTCCAGATACCTGTTGGAGAGACTTTGTGGAGAGGCCACATGAAGATAGGCCTTGAGACTAAATAAAGAGAAAAACCCAGCTACACCACAATCCCAGCTGAGTCCATTCCCAGACAATCTCTCTGCCAATGCAGAAAGACCAGTAGAATAATCACTAGTTGAATCCAACTCTGATCCCTAAATCATTAGCAAATAAAATGTTTATTTTTAAGGCCCCTCTCATTTTGGGTATTTCCAAACTAAGACTACTAAACATTTTAGTAGATACCCAAACTAAGTTCTTCAATAATTCATACATAAACACCTTGTATGATATGAGACAAACAATGAGAACAAAACAAGGAAGATTCAAGACTCAAATGCTACCCTCTTCCCCTACCTCCAAACGAATAAATAATAGGGATGACAATGATTTGTATTTTCTTGTATGTTTTCCAGTATCTCATACTTCCTTGAGTTCCTTAGCCTTGAAGCATAAGAACATGTCATGGTAAAACTAAACTTTGAATAAAGAATCATAATAAAGAGGGAATTTGGGGTTTCAGTTAATAACATCTTATTTTTCCCATACTTAAACTTCTATAACTTTTAATAAGCATTTTAAGAACTGAAAAGTTAAACAATATTGTTCTTCCATTTTTTTTTCCTGGTTCATGTTTCCTGGTACATTTAATAGCAAGAGCTCATTTTCATCCTATTTTTCATAAGATTTCACTTCAACAATGAGCAAAATTTGTTTTCACTAGTATAATTCTATGGCTTTTTAAAATATATTAATAGAATGTTGAGAAATTAGGGGTTCATTATGCTAGTCTCTTTATTTTTACATATGTTTGAAATTCCATAATAAAAAGGAAAAATTACTCATAACCCCACTTGCAAATTAAGTCAAATTTCCTACTGTTCAGAATTCAAAAAAAGTGTAACGGAAAAGGGAAAGAAAAACTACACTAAACATACTATCCATATTAATTTAACTTATTGAAATAAGACCTCAATATCCTATTCAAAATATGCCCATGTATCAATTTTATTTACAGTGCACTTCTTCCCAAAGAACTCTGAATTGTAGATAGACTATAACTCTTCTTTACAGTCTCTGATAGCTTTCAGTGTGGTAGATGCATGGGTACAGTGAGGCATAACAAAGCTTAATTAGATAGCCTATGATCATAAAAGTTATCAGAATTGAGAAATTTTCAGAATCAACAAATTTCTGGGTTGAAAGTCACTGAGTCAAACCCTTTACCCAATGTTAAAAAAACAATGCATCACTCCAATAAGTGGATATCCAGTTTCTGCTTAAATGGCTCCTCCTGCTTATTTTATAATGATTGGAGGCAGAGGAGGAAAGACTTTTAGAAACAGCCTATTTTCTTAAATAAACGAAATTAGAAATATTCTTAATCTGAAAATCTGGGAGTAAAAAACAAGCAACTCCTGCCAAGAAATGAATTTCAAAGTTTGGAATTCATTGTCATTATTTGCAAAAAAGCAGATCAACAGAACTATTTTTCCTTTACATTTGCAGTAAAAGTTGGTATCAGAGAACTAGTAATTGTTTTACATATGAGTTGCTCTTTTTCTCTAAATTGTAAAATGAATTATTTTCCATAGTAACTAAAGTAATTGGTTTTCTGCTTCAATGGATTAAAAATAAAAACAGTTGTAACAAATGTGAATCATTCTACTTGAGAGATTTTATTAAAATTTGGAAAATAAAAACCTTCTAGTCTCAAAAATTTTAAGGAAAAGGAATGATAGCATATTCTGTATTTTCTAGTTCATCTTAGGTGATAGGGGCAGGGAATGGGAACAATCAATTTAATCTATTTGTAGAAAAACATTAAGAATTTTATGCTTTCTCTACAAGCTACTTAAAATGGAACTGTCAACCTGACTTACTTATTTAATTGTTGAAGCAAACTCTTAGGATGAAAGTGATGTGTGTTATTATTCTTAATAATGGCTCAAATCTCATTCCCTTAAGCACACCCCCATATATCTTTCCACATATTCTCCACTTAAAGTTAATAGGAGTGCTAATACAGAGAATATATGTGAAGAAAAGAATATGGTTCTAACAAACCACAAAATGAATAATACATAACACCAATAATATTTCAAATTATCATTATTTTAAAATGCTACTTCTTTTATAATTCTTAAATTTTCAAACCAATTTACCAAATTCATTTTCATGCATGCTTTGCTAACCTTAGTGGGTGGAAACATGAAACTGCATATAAATTATTAAACCTTTTCAAGCCTTAGTTCCATCCTTAAGGAACAACAAGCCAGTACTATACCCTCACCTAACTCAAAGTAAAGAATGAAAGGTCTTGAAAAAGCACCTCAAGCTCCAGGCTAATTGAAAGAAAAATCAACACATAGCCACCTTGGGTTATCTATGACTAAATAAAACAGGAATAGCATATCGGATATGTCAAGAGTCTGGAGATAACCCAAAGACATCATTTCAAACAACAGTTTGAACATCCTTCCGTGGGATAGTTCACTTAAGAAATTAATAAACTACAAGCTTCACTGGATTAAAATTCTCCCTGCCCACCCTGTGATGGATATAAAGAATAGCAAAACCATGTAAAGGTAAGAAGTAGGAGGGAGGAAGAAAGGAAGAGAAAGAATCCTGAATAAACAATAAACTATGTCATCAGCCCTGAAATTAATGAGCTATTACACTGTTATTTCAAAAATACTATGTATAATCTTTTGGGCTGATAATCCTGCTGATTTTTTTTGTAAATGAACTCTTATTTTCCTTGAGTGATAGTTACAAAGCATGTCATATAAGTTTATTAAAAAGATGTTCTGAATGGGATAAATAAATTTAAACTTTCTGTTTATAAATATTCACTTGTAGCACAAATTTCTGATTTTCTAGAATGGAAGACTAACATATTAATATAAAAGGACTGTCAAAATTCAGAGCATAGAGAACATTTTGCGATTCATTTGAAAGCAATAATCAGCAATAAATATTATGCTTGAATGTGGCTGAACGTTATTTCTATCAATAAGACATTGCAAAATATAGACATAATAATTGATAAAATTATATCTTTCTTTCTCAGTGTAATAAGTCAATCTTTTAAAAAACTGAATTTGGATAGCAAATTAGAAAAAAATTTAATTTAACATGAACTATTAATAACACACAACCAAGAGATATGAAAACGAGCAAACAAAGCTGAAGATAACATTTCATTTAGAACTTGAAAAATTCTAAATAATCATAATTCATACATTTACTAAAACATTAACTACCACTTCTATAAAGAATAATAATTTTTTTAGACTTACCAGACAAAGTATTTTGATTGGTAACATGCTTAAGCCATGAATTGTTGTGATCTTGTTTTTGGCCAGGCTAAGGTGAGTTAGATTGATGCACAGCTCTAATCCTTTGATTTCTTCTATTTTGTTGCCTATATACCATGACTATGTTTAAGGAAAATGTTATTAAAAGATTTTGAAGGAAAAAGAATCAGTGCTAAATCATGAGAAAAAATCAGCTTAAATAAAGCTGTATTATGTGCCAACTATAGAATGAACATTAAATCTTAAAATATATTTTTTAGATAGAATATAAATTATATTAGCACCACTTAAAGCTGAGCGTTTTCATTTCCTAGGGTTCTTGAGCAAATACCATTTAATGGGTCAAGTTAAACAGTGGGAATTTATTTGCTCATGATTTTGAGAGTAAAAGAAAGTCAAATCAAGGCGTATTTAAAGCAATGCTTTCTTCTCAAATACTGTGGTGTCCTGGGGCTGGCTGTTGATGATCCTTGGCTCTTAGCTTGTCACATGGCAAGGCACATGGTGGCTCTCATGGTCACTGACTTCTCTTCTGGATTTCACTGATTTCAGCTTCTTGCTTCTGTGGCCTTCTTCCACTGTCTGAATTTCACTCTGCTTATTAAGGACTCCAGTAATAGCATTAAGACCCATCCAAATTGGGTGGGCCATACCTTTTAACTGAAGTAATGTCATGAAAAGGTCTTACTTACAATGGGTTCACACTCACAGGAATGAATTAAATTTAAGAGCATGCTTTCCTGGACTACATACAGCTTCCAGTTACCACACACCATCCTCAGGACCCAAAGACATGTTCTTTCTCCATGCAAAATACATTTATTCCATCTTAAAACCCCAAGAGCCTTAATTCATTTCAGAAACAATGTTAAGTACCAAGTCTCATTAAATCTGTTATAGGTGTGGTCTGTCCTGGGCACAATTTCCCTATGTGTGTGGATCTGTGAAACCTAGAGAACAAGTTGTCTGCTTCCAAAAATGGAAAGACAGGCATAGAAAAAATATTTTCATTCCGATAGGCAGAAATTACAAGGAAAACTGGGGACATGGGTCCCAAATAATTCTTAAATTCTGCAAAGTATATTCCATTAGATTTCAAGGTCTGAGAGTCATCTATGAATCAATGTTTCATCCTCCAGGTCTAATACAGCAGCCCCACCGTTCGCTCAGTGATGTTCATCACTCTCAAGTTCTGCCTCCCATGTGACATCAGAACTCAATTTTGTCAAGTTCTCTGCCACTTTAAAACAAGAATCACCTTTCCTCCAGTTTCCAATAACACATTCATCATTTCCATCTAAGACTTCATTGAAAGTGCCTTCAGCATCCATATTTCTACCAACAGTCTCTTCAAAGCAATCTAGGCCTTTTCTATTAAGCACTTCATAATTCTTTCAACCTCTATTCATTACTCACTTCTACATTTTTGGTATTTACAACAGAGGCACCTATTCTCCTGGTACAAAAATCTGTTTTATTTTCCTAGGCTGCTCAAGTAAATACCATTAAATGGGTCAAGTTAAACAATCAGAATTTATTTGCTCACGATTTTGAGGCTAAAAGAAAATCCAACTCAAGGTGTCATTAAGGCTATGTTTTCTTCCTGAAGATCATGGTAATCTGGGGTTGGCTGCTGGTGATCCTTGGCCCTTAGCTTGTCACCTGATGGAATCTCTCTCATAGTCTCTCACTTCTCTTCTGGGTTTCACTGATTTCAGCTTTCTGCTGCTGTGGCTTTCTTCCTCTGTCTGAATTTCACTCTGCTTATAAAATCCTAATCCAGTAATATGATCAAGACCCATCCTGACTGGTGGGCCACACCTTCTTAACTGAAGTAATATCATGAAAAGGTCCTACTTACAATGGATTCACACCCACAGGAATGAATTAAATTTAAGAATATGTTTTTATGGGGTCAATACAGCCTCAAACCACCACACTGTTATTTTATAAAGGCATAGCTTTTGGGTGTAGAGTTGCACTTGTATTTAAATGCAATTCTGTTTAACTTGTGAGGAAAGAAATATCACAGGGGTGATATATAGTTGCCTTCTTAGAAGTGTATGTTCCCTTGGTTACTTAATGGTCTCCATGAGAAACTCATGTGCTTTCCAATTGGCAAGACTTCTGAACATGGGGCACCCTGGAGAGGAATATGTACCAGGCTTTATCATCCCTGTGACCAGGTAACAGCCTCAGAGATGTTATCTGTAGCAAACAGATGGTCCAAAGACCAATAATCTATTATACAGAGCATCAGCACTTTCTTTCTATCTGTACTGGCTTCTTATCACCCTTTAAAATGAGTGAGATTTGAACACTGTCTGGATTTCCTAATTCATTGATTCAATTTTCATTCCTTGTTAAAATTTTAACTTCTCTTTTCCATCTTCATATTCATCTAAAACTGGAATCACAAAGTCACCAAATCCACTCACTTCTCTCTGTCCTCAATGTCTCTGGTCAGTTTCTAGGATCTAATATCATTTCTCCACCAAAGCTAAGTTTTCTTTCCCAAGTAGCTGATGATATCACATTCTCTCAGCCAGCTATGATTTTCTGGGCATTCAATCAATTGCCAAAACCTGGATTTTATTTTTCTTCAAAACATTTCATTAATTATTCTCTTCCTTTACATTCACTCCTCTGCCAATTTAGCTCATCTTTAGCACCAATGGATACCTCTAATATTGTATACTTCTTGCACTGAAGTCATTCTATACAGTGTAGTCAGGTTAATTTTTTCAAAATAATTATTGGATACTATGCTTCAATTAAAAAATTCTCACAGGATGAATTCTAAATTCCTCAAACTGGAATTTAAGGTCCTTCACAATAAACAAAACATACTTATCCAACATTTTCTCCCATTATAATCCAATGAAAATTCCCCATTTCTGACAGGTCAATCTTTACAATAGTTCTCAAATGTATCAAGAACATTCTTGGCAGTATACCTTCTTTTCAGGCTGCTTTCCTACACATCAGTTCTACTTTTTTTCTCTTTGTTTTTCTTTTTGAATGCTCACATTAAATCCACATTTTAAGCATTTATTCTTGACAGCTAACCCTCATTTTCTTATTACTTTTTAGTCACTCAAGTAACGACAAATGATAGACTGGGAGAAAATATTCACAACATAACCAATAGACAAAGATTACTATCTAGAATACATTAAGAATGACAATAAATCAATAGAAAAATACAAACTAATCCAACAAAAAATGAACAAAGAATATGTCCAGGGAATTCCCGAAAGAATAAATCTAAATGGCTAATAAACATATGAAAAGAAGTTGTACTTCATCTGTATTCAAGGGAATGCAAATAAGACAAGATGCCATTCTTAAGTCATCAGCTTGGCAAACATTTTAAAGTGCAATAAGGTTTCAAAAACAGATATTTTCACACTAATGGGTGAGCGCATTCATTACTATATAGCTAATTTGAGGCAACTTAGCAGTGTCCATTAAAATTCTACAAATGACATAGCAATTCCACTTCTTAGTATCTACTCCAGAAAAAACATTTTTAAAGGCTTTCTGATCAACTTCTAACCCACAGCTACATCTCCTTACCATTAATCATAGAATAATTTCCTCATATTATAATTCTTTGTAGCCAACATATTCTACTTACTATGTCCTAACCTCTCTGAATATATTTTTTCATTTGTAAAGTGAGGATAACATCAGATGGCCATGAACATCAAAAATCAGAGAATGGTGAAAAATTAAGAAAATGGGTGTTATATGAGCCGCACAAACCATAAAGTACCTCAGAATTACAAGGCACTATCATTATTAAATTATAAACACATGAGGCCAAGGTATCATATCTTCTATCTCTTATGTTGATGAACAATTGTATAACTAAACACAAATATGGAAGATACAAGGTTGGAATTGACTCTTGAAAGACCAATGACTGAGAAAGATGAGAAAATATTGCCAAGGTGAACAAGAAATTCCTAGGTTTTCCTCATTGGTTTCAGACTCAATCCTTGGGTTAAAGCATATGTTTAACATATTGTTAACAATCTTTCTCCTTTCTGCCCCATAGCTCTATTTGTTGCCAATATGAATTTTCAAGTTTACTTCCATAAAGCTCACTGACAGACTAGCCCTATATGTAGATATTTATGTTCACCAACACCACCCTCATTTCCTCTTCCATTTTCTTTGGATTGAGTAAATAATTATTCTGGAATGAGGACAACTCTTTGTAGATAAGGGTCATAAAGCAGGCTGAATGTGAAATATAGGAAATAGTAGATTAAACTATTTCATAGTTACAAATCAAATAAAATATCCTTGGAATAGGCATGCTTTGGTATCAACAATTAAGCAAGGAAAACTTCAAATGCCATCTATCTTAGTTTCACAGAGGTAGCAATAAAATGTAAGATCTATTTCAGGAGCAGTAATGCTGAGTAGCTCTGCTTTAAGCAAAGTGAAGACACTGTATGAATCATGCCAAAGAATAAAAGAGATGTTTCTGGGTAGCTAGGTCAGCAAGCATTCCCATGGGAAGCAGACAAGGATGAAAAAAACTAGAAAACAAACTATCAAGAGAGAATAGGAATTGAAAAGAAAGGTTTGTTTATTGTGCATACTGTAATTTTCCAAGACATTAGAGGCTAACCACAGTTCCCTTGGTACATCCAGCTTGCCTTCCAGCTTTGATGGTACAACAAGTCGTGTTTATGAAAATAGTATTGCGAGGATAAAAAGAAGGAAGCAGATGCCTCACTGCAAGCATCACCACGGCCTCTATAGAACCCACTGCTGCCACTCACAGTACTGAAACAAAGAAAGAGGAATTTGACTGAACATCTCTGTTGAGAACTATGTCCATTTTGGAAAAAATGCCCTCTCCTATTTTTCAACTCATCATTCCCTTTTAAATCAAGGAATTTCAGGCACTAGAAATTAATCAAACCCTCGAGTAAATGTGGTTAAGAGTACTTTTTAGTGGTAAAAAGCTTTTGTCCCCTCCTAATTACTTATACCAACAGCTGATGATACATCCTATCTGGCTATCTGCAATGACTAAAGCCAAAATGCAGGACTGGTTCAACAGTTTGCTTTCAGGAAAACCTTTATCTCCCTAATCTTCAGTTTTCTTATTTTAAAAACCTTCATAAAACTGTGTCTTGCCCTTCCTCCTAATACTTTGTCCTTTCATGGGTCTTGGGACTTTTCAGTAAGAAACAATCGGATAATCCTTTCAGGTATATTTCCTTTCTAAAAAATAGCTATCAAGGTATAATCTAGGAATGCTTAGAGTGTACAGTGATAGTGACTAAATGTACAAATTTAAAAATGTTTTTGCATGAAGAAGAACAAAGGAATGCCAATATCACAGGGCGTTGAAAATAGATGGTCATTCATATTTTAAAACTTCAAATTCTGTGTGAGACTAAAGCAAAAAATGTTTACTTGATACAAAATTTATGTTTTGACTAGTGCATTTCCTAATATAAATTATATGGACAGATTAATTGAACACCATCAGTACATGGAACCTTGACTAGGGCATAAGATTTTGTAGGCTTGCCCAGTGTGATGCCCTGATAAATCCAAGAATGATTTGAACAGTGAATAAAGAAGTATTCGTAAAGTCCCTTTGGGGGAATGGCAAGAAAGGGGGAAAATTCAAGTTCCCCATTTGAAGAATTCCTGATATTCTTGCAAGCAGTGGGGAAAACCAAATCAATAGACCAAGCCCTCAATCTTGGGGTTGTTCACGTGAAATTTATCCCCGCAAAGGACAGGCTAAGCCTACTTAAAGTTAGGCCTAAGAGTCACCCCCAGAGACCCTCTTTTGTTGCTCAGATATGGCCTATCTCTCTCTCAGCCAACATGGCAAGCAAACTCACCACCCTCCCCCTCTCTACGTGGCATGACTTACAAGGAAGTCATGTAAACCTCCTTGACAGCATGGGACAGAGAAATCCTAGAATGAGCTGGGACTCAACATCAATGGATTGAGAAAACCTTCTCAATCAAAAGGGGGAAGAAAGAAATGAGACAAAATAAGTGTCAGTGGCTAAGAGATTTCAAACAGAGTCGAGAGGCTATCCTGGAGGTTATTCTTATGCATTACATAGATATCCCATTTTTAGTTTAAGTTGTATTAAAGAGGCTAGAGGGAAGTGCCTGAAACTGTAGAGCTGTGTTCCAGTAGCCATGTTTCTTGAAGATGATTATATAATGATATAGCTTTCACAATGTGAACGTGTGATTGTGAAAACCTTGTGTATTATGATGCTTCTTTTATCTACGGTATGGACAGATGAGTAAAACATATGGATTAAAATTAAATACATAGTGGGGGAACAAATGTCAAAACTGAATAGATTGAAATACTAGTGATCAATGAAAGGGAGAGGCAAGGGTTATAGGTAGAAAAAATAGGGGAACTAAGCTTAAAATATATTGGGTAGATGGAAATACTAGTTAGCGGTCAATGAGAGGGAGGGGTCAGGGGTATGGTATATAAGAGTTTTTTCTTTTTCTTTTTATTTCTTTTTCTGGAGTGATGCAAATGTTCTAAAAAATGATCATGGTGATGAATATACAACTATGTGATATTGTGAGTCACCACTTATATATTCAGAATGGAATGTTCATATGTTAAGAACGTTCATGTTTGTATGTTGTTATGTTTTGTCAATAAAAAAAGAAATAAAAAATTTTAAAGCCAACTATCAAGAGAAAGAAAGAAAATTATCTTATTGCATTCCAGCTCTAAAGTTTTACAATTCTGTAGGTAAATCTTTTACAGTGGAAGTTAAGGTTCTTGTGAAGTTGAGTGGAGTAATCCTGTGGCATATAAGCATAACTTTACAACTAGGGGAGAGCCCAACCATATATTTTTACATTTTGGCAAAGCTGTCAGTAGTTGACAGTGCTTGACATGAATTATTCACTACTTCAGCATTCACACTTACTCATTTGTCTACAATCATAAAATATGGTTCGGGTATCAAGAAAACAGTTACTGAGAGATAAGCGGGAAATCCATCACAATTCCCTTAGTGCTGAAAGCCACAATGATGGCTTTAATCAAAACCAATCTTGAAAGATCTCTATCACCTCACCCATGAAAAATGTTCTTCTCTATAGGAGAGAATCTCTCTAAGAAATTAAACATGCGTACAGATGAAATGGCTATATGATAAAGTGGTAATTATTCAGTGAATTGCAACATAGGAAAAACAATGGAATTCAGATGACTAGTCTCATTTCATCTATTTACCAAATAATCTCAGGCAAATCACTGAACCTCCCTGATCCCAAGCTCCTCTTACATAAAATAAGAGGTCACACAAGATGATCTATAAATTTCTATAAGCCATTTTTTTTAACTCTGTGGTTCCATAATCATAAAACACCTTCCAAATAAACAGTTAGTTGACAGTTGCAGTTAAAGAATAAATTGCATTATTTCTGAAGAATAAATAAATGTACTTATCCTTGGTAATGTCTATCATCTTACAATTTAGAACAATCATAAATTAATCATCAGTTAACCACATGTGGAAAGATAAAACAGCACAAGATAAATTTAAAAACTGGTATCTTTTGAATTGTTAATAATTCATTCTGAGGTATTAATAATAAAATAATACAAAGACATTGTCAGTATTAATAGCTCAATTAACTACTTTGTTTTTATTTCAAATAATAATATTCAGGGTTTTAAAATGTTTTTAATGTACAGGTCCTGTATACAGGACCGAGTTAGGTTTAATATTTGATTCATCACTAGCCCCTGCATGGCTCACTTTTATTTATTATCAAAAATAAAATGAACATTCTTGAAACTGTGCCCCAGCCCAAGCAGAAGAACATCTGCTTAACATAAATCTACCTACCCACAACTCTCCCGTTGCATTCTTGGGACACCCTTTCAGAGAGAACTAGGCTGAATTTTCTCCTTCCTCTTGCCTTTAGTTTTAAACCTGAATTATTTAGTTTTATTAAGATTCATTCTCATTGCTGCATGTAGGTATATTTCATTTATTTTCATTGCTATATGATACTCTATTGTGTGGCTATACCATAACATATTTATGTTTTGTCAATGAACATTTGGGTCATTTCCAGATTTTTGCTCTTATAAACAGTGCCACTTGAACATTCTTAGATAAGCCTACAGGTACACAAACACTAAACTTTGCATATGTAGGAATGAAAGTGCCTGGGTCATAGGGTCTTTGGATGTTCAACTCTACAAGATAATAGTAAACTGTTTTCCCAGGTGGCTGAACTAATTTCCTACCCACAAGCAAAGTTTGAAGAGATCCTTTTGATCCACAAGTTTTCCAACACTTGGTATGTTTACATTTCTTAAATGTTGTCAACTGAATGAACGTAACACAATATCTCATAATGGTCTCAGGTTGCAGTTCCCTGAATACAGATGAGTTTGAGCATCTCTTCATATATTTATTAGCCTTCCCTGTGTCTTTTTCTGTAAAATTCCTTTTCACATCTTTTGTCCGTCTTCTTTTTTATCCAGGAACATGAATATATCTCTATTTAATTAGGTCTTTCATGCCCTTCATCAAAGTTTTGCCATGCTTTCCCCACAGGTCTTATTCATCTTTAAAGATATTAATTTTTATTTCTCATATAAATGGTGTCTTTTAAAAATGTGTTTTCTAATTGCTTGCTTCTAGTACAGAGAAATGCAATCAATTTCTATACATGGAACTCATATCCAGCCACCTTGTTAAACTCTCTAAACTCTCCCTGTAATTTCTAGTCATTTATTTCAAGTTCTTGGTTTATTTCCTGTAGATAATCATATCATCTGCAAATAATGACTGTTACTTTCTTCTTAATAATCTTTATACCTTTAATTTCTTTCTCTTGTTTTATGATACTGGCTAGAACCTTCAAAGTGATGGATAGAAGTGGTAATGGTGTATAGTCATGTCTTACTACTAATTCTAAAGAATATTTAGAACATGTTACCAATTAGGATAAAGTCCGCTTCTAATTTTTTTGTAGACATTCTTTATCAAGTTGAATAAATTCTCTACCATTACTTTACTAAGAGTTTTTATTGTGAATGAGCACTTGATTTTATCAAATGTTTTTCTATATCTATTTGGTTTCCATATCTATAACTACAGATAATTTGGTTTATTCTCTCTAATCTGTTAATATAGTTAATGACATTTACAGATTTTCTAACATTAAACCATCTTTACATTCCTGAGATAAACCCAACTTAGTCGCTGTCAGATCCAGTTTGCTAATATTTTGCCTAGGATTTTTACATCTATATCATCATGAAATCAGTCTGTCATTTACCTTCCTCTTGTCTAGTTTGGATATCAAAGTTACTTCATTTGAATGGATTGGGAATTTGCATTCTATTTTTAATAATAATTTTGAAATAATTTGACCAATATTGGAATGCCTGTTCATTGTAAATTTAGGTCTGAGGTTTCCTTTGTATGAAGATTTTAAATCCTGCTTTAATAGATACAGGATTGCTCAGGATTTCTATTTTAAAGTAAGCATTTTGGTGAGTAATCTTTTTCTAGAAATGTGTCCATTTTGTGTAAATTTTCAAATGTAATGGCAGGAAAGTTGTTAAAATTCTTCTATTATTTTTTAATTTAAATTAAAGCTTGTTAGTCTTTTCAAAAAACAGTCTCGCTCTTTCTCCGCCGGCCCGCCGCGCGGCGCCCACGCCCCGCAGCAGCCGACCCGCCCGCCCTCCTTCTCCCCTCTCTTTCTCCGCCGGCCCGCCGCGCGGCGCCCACGCCCCGCAGCAGCCGACCCGCCCGCCCTCCTTCTCCCCTCTTCCCCCTCCTGCTCCAGCGGCTCTCCAACCACCACGGTGCCCTCTTCCGCCTTCACCGGCTCCTCCGCCACCAGCCTCGACAGCCTTGCCGCCCTCACCATTCCTCCTCCAGAAGAGCTACTGGGGGAGTGGAGACAATACAGAGCAACTCCCGGAGCCACGACGGAGATCAAAGGGACAGCGTACCCCATCCTGGAACGGCTGACTGTCTGGGAGAACCAGCTCCGGTGAGAACACCGAGGGACGTGGGCTTTCCTGGGTGGGACGGCAAGCGGCCGGAGTCCCTCCCTTCCTCCTTCCCAGGCCAGCTGGCAGAATTGGGCAGGCGGTCCCCTCAGACCGCGGCGGCTGGCGTCCCCACCACGTGAGGCCCCCCGGACCAACTGAAAGAGTTGGGTCAGAAATCCCCAGACTGCGGAGAACGGTGACCAGGGGGTCCCTTCCAAACATGTGACTCCCCGGTCCGCCTGGGAACAGTGCACTCTCCCGGGCTGCGACAGCTGTTGCCCTTCTGCCACGCTTGGCGCCCTGAGCCGACTAGGAAATTTGGTCGGGCGCTCTCACGTGCTGCGGCGGCCAGCGACCCTCCCCGCGTTCGGACCCCCGGGCCGGCTGGCACTCTTCCAAGACGCTTCGGCTGCCAAACCTCCCCTACGGCGAGAGTTTTCCAGAGTTAAAGGACCCACAGCAACTTTTACTGGTGGATCCCATAGACAAACGTGTGCCACGAGCGCCACCTACTGGGCAGGATAAGAAAAACAGAACCCAGAGATTTCACAGAAAAATCTTACAACCTGTGGGGTCCAACACTCAGGGAAATCTGACTAAATGCCCAGATGCCAGCAGAAGATAATGGATCACGCTCAGAAAATTGAAAATATGGCCCAGTCAAAGGAACAAACCAATAGTTCAAATGAGATACAGGAGCTGAAACAACTAATGCTGAATATACGAACAGAAATGGAAAACCTCTTCAAAAACGAAATCGATAAATTGAGGGAGGACATGAAGAAGACATGGGCTGAACATGAAGAAGAAATAGAAAAACTGAAAAAACAAATCACAGAGCTTATGGAAGTGAAGGATAAAGTAGAAAAGATGGAAAAAACAATGGATACCTACAATGATAGATTTAAAGAGACAGAAGATAGAATTAGTGATTTGGAGGATACAACATCTGAATTCCAAAAAGAAACAGAAACTATAGGGAAAAGAATGGAAAAATTCGAACAGGATATCAGGGAACTCAAGGACAATATGAACCGCACAAATATACAGGTTGTGGGTGTCCCAGAAAGAGAAGAGAAGGGAAAAGGAGGAGAAAAACTAATGGAAGAAATTATCACTGAAAATTTCCCAACTCTTATGAAAGACCTAAAATTACAGATCCAAGAAGTGCAGCACACCCCGAAGAGATTAGACCCAAATAGACGTTCCCCAAGACACTTATTAGTTAGAATGTCAGAGGTCGAAGAGAAAGAGAGGATCTTGAAAGCAGCGAGAGAGAAGCAATCCATCACATACAAGGGAAACCCAATAAGACTATGCGTAGATTTCTCAGCAGAAACCATGGAAGCTAGAAGACAGTGGGATGATATATTTAAGTTACTAAAAGAGAAAAACTGCCAACCAAGACTCCTATATCCAGCAAAATTGTCCTTCAAAAATGAGGGAGAAATTAAAACATTCTCAGACAAAAAGTCACTGAGAGAATTTGTGACCAAGAGACCAGCTCTGCAAGAAATACTAAAGGGAGCACTAGAGTCAGATACAAAAAGACAGAAGAGAGAGATATGGAGAAGAGTGTAGAAAGAAGGAAAGTCAGATATGATACATATAATACAAAAGACAAAATGGTAGAGGAAAATATTATCCAAACAGTAATAACTCTAAATGTTAATGGACTGAAATCCCCAATCAAAAGACATAGACTGGCAGAATGGATTAAAAAACAGGATCCTTCTATATGCTGTCTACAGGAAACGCATCTTAGACCCAAAGATAAATATAGGTTGAAAGTGAAAGGTTGGGAAAAGATATTTCACGCAAATAACAACCAGAAAATAGCAGGAGTGGCTATACTAATATCCAACAAATTAGACTTCAAATGTAAAACAGTTAAAAGAGACAAAGAAGGACACTATCTACTAATAAAAGGAACAATTAAACAAGAAGACATAACAATCATAAATATTTATGCACCGAACCAGAATGCCCCAAAATACGTGAAGAATACACTGCAAACACTGAAAAGGGAAATAGACACATATACCATAATAGTTGGAGACTTCAATTCACCACTTTCATCAATGGACAGAACATCTAGACAGAGGATCAATAAAGAAATAGAGAATCTGAATATTACTATAAATGAGCTAGACTTAACAGACGTCTATAGGACATTACATTTCACAACAGCAGGATACACCTTTTTTTCAAGTGCTCATGGATCATTCTCAAAGATAGACCATATGCTGGGTCACAAAGCAAGTCTGAACAAATTTAAAAAGATTGAAATCATACACAACACTTTCTTGGATCATAAAGGAATGAAGTTGGAAATAAACAATAGGCAGAGTGCCAGAAAATTCACAAATACATGGAGGCTCAACAACACACTCTTAAACAACAAGTGGGTCAAAGAAGAAATTGCAAGAGAAATTAGTAAATACCTCGAGGCGAATGAAAATGAAAACACAACATATCAAAACTTATGGGATGCAGCAAAGGCAGTGCTAAGAGGGAAATTTATTGCCCTAAATGCCTATATCAGAAAAGAAGAAAAGGCAAAAATGCAGGAATTAACTGTCCACTTGGAAGAACTGGAGAAAGAACAGCAAACCAATCCCAAAGCAAGCAAAAGGAAAGAAATAACAAAGATTAGAGCAGAAATAAATGACATTGAAAACATGAAAACAATAGAAAAAATCAATAAGACCAGAAGTTGGTTCTATGAGAAAATCAATAAGATTGATGGGCCCTTAGCAAGATTGACAAAAAGAAGAAGAGAGAGGATGCAAATAAATAAGATCAGAAATAGAAGAGGAGACATAACCACTGACCTCACAGAAATAAAGGAGGTAATAACAGGATACTATGAACAACTTTACGCTAATAAATACAACAATTTAGATGAAATGGATGGGTTCCTGGAAAGACATGAACAACCAACTTTGACTCAAGAAGAAATAGATGACCTCAACAAACCAATCACAAGTAAAGAGATTGAATTAGTCATTCAAAAGCTCCCTAAAAAGAAAAGTCCAGGACCAGATGGCTTCACATGTGAATTCTATCAAACATTCCAGAAGGAATTAGTACCAACTCTCCTCAAACTCTTCAAAATAATCAAAGTGGAGGGAAAACTACCTAATTCATTCTATGAAGCCAACATCACCCTCATACCAAAACCAGGCAAAGATATTACAAAAAAAGAAAACTATACACCAATCTCTCTAATGAATATAGATGCAAAAATCCTCAATAAAATTCTGGCAAATCGTATCCAACAACACATTAAAAGAATTATACATCATGACCAAGTAGGATTCATCCCAGGTATGCAAGGATGGTTCAACATAAGAAAATCAATTAATGTAATACACCACATCAACAAATCAAAGCAGAAAAATCACATGATCATCTCAATTGATGCAGAGAAGGCATTTGACAAGATTCAACATCCTTTCCTGTTGAAAACACTTCAAAAGATAGGAATACAAGGGAACTTCCTTAAAATGATAGAGGGAATACATGAAAAACCCACAGCTAATATCATCCTCAATGGGGAAAAATTGAAAACTTTCCCCCTAAGAGCAGGAACAAGACAAGGATGTCCACTATCACCACTATTATTCAACATTGTGTTAGAAGTTCTAGCCAAAGCAATTAGACAAGAAAAAGAAATACAAGGCATCAAAATTGGAAAGGAAGAAGTAAAACTATCACTGTTTGCAGACGATATGATACTATACATCGAAAATCCGGAAAAATCCACAGCAAAACTACTAGAGCTAATAAATGAGTACAGCAAAGTAGCAGGCTACAAGATCAACATTCAAAAATCTGTAGCTTTTCTATACACTAGTAATGAACAAGCTGAGGGGGAAATCAAGAAACGAATCCCATTTACAATCGCAACTAAAAGAATAAAATACCTAGGAATAAATTTAACCAAAGAGACAAAAAACCTATATAAAGAAAACTACAAAAAACTGCTAAAAGAAATCACAGAAGACCTAAATAGATGGAAGGGCATACCGTGTTCATGGATTGGAAGACTAAATACAATTAAGATGTCAATCCTACCTAAACTGATCTACAGATTCAATGCAATACCAATCAAAATCCCAACAACTTATTTTTCAGAATTAGAAAAACCAATAAGCAAATTTATCTGGAAGGGCAGGGTGCCCCGAATTGCTAAAAACATCTTGAGGAAAAAAAACGAAGCTGGTGGTCTCGCGATGCCGGACTTTAAGGCATATTATGAAGCCACAGTGGTCAAAACAGCATGGTATTGGCATAAAGATAGATATATCGACCAATGGAATCGAATAGAGTGCTCAGATATAGACCCTCTCATCTATGGACATTTGATCTTTGATAAGGCAGTCAAGCCAACTCACCTGGGACAGAACAGTCTCTTCAATAAATGGTGCCTAGAGAACTGGATATCCATATGTAAAAGACTGAAAGAAGACCCGCATCTCACACCTTATACAAAAGTTAACTCAAAATGGATCAAAGATCTAAACATTAGGTCTAAGACCATAAAACAGTTAGAAGAAAATGTAGGGAGATATCTTATGAATCTTACAACTGGAGGTGGTTTTATGGACCTTAAACCTAAAGCAAGAGCACTGAAGAAAGAAATAAATAAATGGGAGCTCCTCAAAATTAAACACTTTTGTGCATCAAAGAACTTCATCAAGAAAGTAGAAAGACAGCCTACACAATGGGAGATAATATTTGGAAATGACATATCAGATAAAGGTCTAGTATCCAGAATATATAAAGAGATTGTTCAACTCAACAACAAAAAGACAGCCAACCCAATTACAAAATGGGAAAAAGACTTGAGCAGACACCTACCAGAGGAGGAAATACGGATGGCCAAGAGGCACATGAAGAAATGCTCAATGTCCCTGGCCATTAGAGAAATGCAAATTAAAACCACAATGAGATATCATCTCACACCCACCAGAATGGCCATTATCAACAAAACAGAAAATGACAAGTGCTGGAGAGGATGCGGAGAAAGAGGCACACTTATCCACTGTTGGTGGGAATGTCAAATGGTGCAACCACTGTGGAAGGCAGTTTGGCAGTTCCTCAAAAAGCTGAATATAGAATTGTCATACAACCCAGCAATACCATTGCTAGGTATCTACTCAAAGGACTTAAGGGCAAAGACACAAACGGACATTTGCACACCAATGTTTATAGCAGCGTTATTTACAATTGCAAAGAGATGGATACAGCCAAAATGTCCATCAACAGAAGAATGGCTAAATAAACTGTGGTATATACATACGATGGAATATTATGCAGCTTTAAGACAAGATAAACTTATGAACCATGTAATAACATGGATGAACCTAGAGAATATTATGCTGAGTGAGTCCAGCCAAAAACTAAAGGACAAGTACTATATGTTCCCACTGATGTGAACAGACATTCGAGAATAAACTTGAAATATGTCATTGGTAACAGAGTCCAGCAGGAGTTAGAAACAGGGTAAGATAATGGGTAATTGGAGCAGAAGGGATACAGACTGTGCAACAGGACTAGATACAAAAACTCAAAAATGGACAGCACAATAATACCTAATTGTAAAGTAATCGTGTTAAAACACTGAATGAAGCTGCATCTGAGCTATAGGGCTTTTTTGTTGTTGTTTTTTACTATTATTACTACTTTTATTTCTTTTCTCTATATTAACATTTTATATCTTTTTCTGTTGTGTTGCTAGTTCCTCTAAACCGATGCAAATGTACTAAGAAAAGATGATCATGCATCTATGTGATGATGTTAAGAATTACTGAGTGCATATGTAGAATGGTATGATTTCCAAATGTTGCGTTAATTTCTTTTTTTTTCTTTCTTTCCGTTAATAAAAAATAAAAAAATTAAAATTAAAATTAAAAAAAAAAAAAAACAGTCTCATCTAGTGTTTTCCCCACAAAAGAAAACATAGTCTTGCCAAAGACATTTTTGCCTTCAGATGTTCAGAAAAACTTGTCAAGCTTCATTTTCTGCATCATGCACAATATGATATGCTTGAATAGCACAAAGGGGGGTGGGGGTGGCTTATGTAGTACCTGTTTAGAAACCAGCCTACTGAGTTTTTAAAACTGTAAGGTATCTAAAACTTTATTTCATTAATAGTTTATGAAAAGTACTTTGTTTTGGCTACTTGTCTTCTTTCCTTTTTTTTAAACACAGGTGAGGAATGGTGCCATATTACATTCCAATTATGTTCTCATGTTCTGAATTTCACTTGGTTCTGATACAATGATTGCAGTTTGTTATACTTCAAAGAGAAGACGCCATTGCTGCATAAAATATCAAGAAAAAAACCTAATTCCTTCCTTCATGATATTTGACATCTACAAAGTCATCATGGTTTAGTTGTTTACATTGAAAGATAAAATTATATATAAATTATGATTCTTGCATTAGAAATGTTTGAACTGCATCTCCTGTTTTGAGTCCAAAGTACTGAAGTTTGGTTGGTTGGTTTGTTCTCATTGGCAGTTTTGTTCAGTGCACAGAAGAATATTCCCATTCATCGTACCGTGAGTCATCAGAAGGGACTCCGGATGCTCAATCCCTTCTGGCTCTTAGGAGTTTAAAGGGGCAGCTGACTTTTAGAGCAGTGCTTCTCAAGGTTTAATGTGCACATAAATTGCTTAGAGGGCTTGTTAAAATGCAATTTCTGATTTACTAGGTCTGGGAGTAGAGCCCAAGAACCTGCAATTCCAAGAAGCTGCAGGTGATGCTGACGCTGCTGGTCCTTCTTGAGCAGCACTCTCCTAGATGGCCTGAGAGTGTTTCTGACTAGGAGATTTCTGGACCACCTGACTTCTGGCCAAAGACACTCTGTCCCTTCATCATCAAAACAAATCTATTAGGTTACATTCAGGAGAACTTAAACATTTCAAGAGCACCATCTGTATATCCACTAATTGCTCATTTTCATATGAAACTTCTAAAAGGAATGGTGCTATGACCTAAACTTTCCATCATGAATGAAAAAGGTTTTCTTCTACAAGATATGTCTTCAAGAAAACAGACCTGCTGATCCTCCTCCATCTCGCCTTGTTATAAAGGTAGTGTACTAACTGCTGCCACATCCCTGGAATGAGGCACCTAGGGACTATCAATTCATTTTCCACCCTGACTCCTTCAAAATCCTCAGGCAGTGGGTGGGCCACGATGGCTCAGCAGGCAAGGACGCTTGCCTGCCATGCCAGAGGACCCAGGTTCGTTTCCGGTGCCTGCCCATGTTAAAAAAAAAAAATCCTCAGGCTGACAAAAAGATAGTTACAGAGAAAGATAAGGAGCTGTTCCCTTTATCACCCAGAGAATACCAGAGTCTCTGGTGTAAAACAAGAGACTTAAGCTCATTAAAGTCACCAATCCCTTTTTAACCCTTTAGGCTCCAGAAACTGGAACACACTAACTTTAGAGTAGGGGCTCTGTGTGCAGATGTGTTATTGAAGTTGGCTAAAGATCAAAAGTTTTCTGTTTTTTTTTTAAATGAAAGCATAGTTTAAAGACACTAAAGATGCCAGCTATTTAAAGAAAGCATAATATGAATTATTCATAAAATAATTTTACTTGTTACCCATGACCAAATCTGGATTTTCAAATACTGAATTTACACTAAAAAAACAAGTAGGGCACAATTTTAAATTTGAAGAAAGGAGTCAAAGTCAATTAAAACAGAACTTCTTATCTGGTCTACAATTAAGAATAAATATATATTTTTTGGAAGAATGGCTTTCTTACTTTCAACTTTTCAGGTATAAGATGCGCTTGGCAAGTTTTGATTTGCGGTTTTATTCCTTGGTAAATAAAATATCTTTCTTAGCCATGTGAATATCAATTTCTAATCTTTTAAATGAGTCACATATCTGTAGTAAATTGCCATCTGGTACACATTCCTGAATTGATATATTAACTAAATTTTTCCCTTTACTCATTCAAAGGATACTATCCAAAATTAGTTTAGTGAGAGCCTGGTATGAAGACAAATCACACATTTCAGAAATTCGGTTGCAGGAAAAATCCACATTCTGGTGAGAAAAAGAGAACAATATGCCATACTTTGTTTTTCATTCATCTCCCACACAATAATTAATTGTACATGAGGAATATAATTCTGGGTGTAGCGTTAGACTCCATTACTGAGAACCCACTAAGGCTACAACATCCATGCATCCTTAACCATTTTCTACCTGGAGGCCCCTCCTTTCGTCTCTGACCCATTAAGGTCCCTCACAGTCATCCCACAGTCTGAGTGCTTCCAATGCCTGCTATTACTCTGTTTTCAGCATTTATTTTAAACACTCTTGATCTGTAGGATTTATGTCAATTTCCCTCTTACTTACCACAATTTCTTTCATTTTCTCTAATTTCCAGTAAACTGTGTTCAGTTAGTTAATATGCATATCTTATACCCCTCTTTTTTGCCTTTCCTATTCCTATCTCACTATATTTTCCTCTAAATGCCAGAATCATCTTTCTTATTTATCCTTCCTTCATCTGTCCAACTTCATATCTTGTCTCAAAATTGACTAATTTAGGAAAGTATTTTCAGCAACCTCATTTGTTCCTAGTAAAAAACATGAGCCCCACCAACATAAAGAAATAGAAAGTTAAATAACTTTAATTATTTGCCTTCTGGCAAAAGATAAACAAAATTGATTTTTTTAAAAAAAGGATATAAAGATCCAAGTTTTTAAAAATACCTACACCAATAAATTGCTGGGGACACTAATCATTTTCTGGATAACTATCTCATGATTTTATAATAAACACTGTGCAATATTCTTATTTTTTCATTCCCTTTAAAAGAGTGATTCTACCCCCCAAAATTTGGTAAGATTATGATAGCAATGCATTAAATACTAAACACTTCAAATCCTAAGTACTTTAAATACTAAAAACAAAACCTGAAAATTCAAATGGTCAGAGTAGAGAAATGGTTGTCAATTACAATATAGCCATGGGACTACACAGTGATTTAAAATAGAAGTGTGTAAACCATATCAAAAAATAGAAATGAACAAATGAAATAGGATTAGGTAAATTAAAAAACAAACAAAACAGAACACAGAACTATGCATACACAAATTGCAGCTATGTGAAATATGTAACATGACAGAAATTAGAAGTCACTGTGGCATGATGTAAAACCTGCTTAATATTAACTTTTTTCTTATGCATAATCAATAAGCTCCAAATGATGTGCTAGGAATACACATAATTCTCCGGCCTCAGTGATGATTAACACTTTCTCATCAACACCTTTCGTCCTCTTGCCAGCGCATGTGTCTGCTTATATCTATCTAATTATATGTCAGTCAGCACTACAGTCAATTCTATGCCTTCCATGTCCCTATGACATTAGGTTTACTGAGACACCTTAAAGGGTCATGATATTACTCTGACGCCCTTTTGAACCCAGATGCCCATTTGAAGTACTCATCAAATCAGATTAGCATTAACTTCACCTAAAAGAGCAAAAACATTCCAATAAATACAAAAAAAGTGCAAGTAGAAGCCCCTGCTGTTTAGGAAATGTATGTGCTCTCTGGTTGGTGGTACAAGGCTCATACGTATTAAATAAAAAGGAGGCAGAACTTCCCAAGAGAGTGAGACTTTGGGGTTGTAGACATCAAGTTCGATTCCAGCTTAGTTCCCTACCGGTTATTTAACCTTTCTATGCTTCAGAGTCCATATCAATAAACATCAGTAAAATGGGACAGTATCAGCAGCCCTGCAGCTTTTAGAGGAAGGACAAATAAGATAATGCATGTGAAAACACCTGCAATGCCTCAGTCATTTCCTTCCCATGTTTCCAAAGAGTTGAAAAAAATTGATCAGGGACAGCCTGCTACTTTGCAAGCATTTCTCTGAAGTTACCAATATATTTGCTCTTAATTCTCTCAGAGTTTGTTACTTTCAGGATAGAGTTTATGATTGGCTTTTGCTCATTTCTGGGGTCTTTAGGGGAGGAGAGAAGCTAGAGGTATGAGTGGAAGAAACTCCAAGGAAGTTTTTCCCAAGTTTTTCCATGATTGATTTCCTGGGGTTGAGGGCAAGGAGTCAGGGGACAGCAAGAGAGCACTGAAACAGCTCTTCAAATACAATTTCTGAGTAATCTCAAGACCAAATGAGCCCTTATGAAGGACTAACAGATACCTTGTGTTATTACTGGGACAAAGGAATATCACCTTGGCAAATACTGTAAGTAATCTCAAGACCAAATGAGCCCTTATGAAGGACTAACAGATACCTTGTGTTATTACTGGGACAAAGGAATATCACCTTGGCAAATACTGTAATTTCAAAGGAGAAAAACACATGACTGATAAAAATGGAATATGAAGCAATAGAAGAAAATCAAGAAAGGCATCTATCTCACTGTCAGTATGGGGTATGTCAGATTCTTGATTACAAACAGATTTCAGATACCATATTGTGTGTGAAAGCCTCAGCAAATACTTTGGATCTAATTTAATATCATTTGCAAATAAAATAAAACCAATAAATGCTAAAGAGCAATAACAGCTGATGCCCATTTCTTAAAATAACTTTTTTATTAAATATTTGAGTCCAATACAAGAATGCTAATCACAAGCTCTGTGCCAATGGTTCCCAAATTTTGCCAGCATATTAGAAGCACCTGGGGATCTTTAAAAAATTCCAAAGCCCAGGCCTCACCTCCTACCAATTAAATCAGACTCCCTAGCATTGGGACACAACCATCAGTAGTCTCTAAAACTCCCCAGGTGATTCAATGTGCAGAAAAGATTGGGAACTACTGTTTATGTCCTTTCTGCTCAAGTACTGTCCCTGAGCTTGCAGGCAATCATAATCTCAGGCAATCACAATCACAGAATGGCCCACCACCCCAGGCCAATTTAAACAAAACCACAGGTGAGATGCACTGTTCTATGGCATAGTGAACTGCTCTATAAAACACAGTCAACAGTTGGTTTATTTCTGGTCTCAGAAATACAAAACAGAGTTAAGAAAAGCAAGAATGAAGATCCTGAAATAATTTTCTTCTAAAAAAATAAACAAAAGTTAAATTAAATAATAAAGGCAAAATTTGAACCCACAGGAAATTCTAAGAGATATTTCAGATTACAAATTTGATATAAAGTTGTTCTGCTATAATAAAAAACATACAAAACTAGTATTTGAATGAGGGAAAGAGGTGAATGGAAGGAAATTCTTTGGTTTGTACACAAAATTTTAGCAAACCTTTCCAAAAAGACTATCAGATCATCTCACTACAATAAAATGACACACAAATTTGTCTACCCTTTTTTCTTTTGTTTCAGACACTTAGACTGTTTACCCCTACATCTTATTCTCCCTGAATTCACTGTTTATATTTAGTGCTGTTTTGCCTATTTAATATACTTTGCCGCACACTTAATTTATGTAATTAATGTATAGATAATGTCTACCTTGAGATTTTTAGGTGGTTTGAAATTGAAGAAGGTAGTCAGTTTATTTTGAGAAGCATTGAGTTCTAGAAGATAAGGCATACAACTCACACAAGACAAATCTGGAGGGAAAACAGAAATATAGAATAAGTAAGCCAATAAAATCAAAATGAGACAAAATCATTAAAAACAAGTATACATTATATCAGAACATCTATACCAGTTGCAAGCACATCTTAATTATTCCAGATCAGTAAAATAAATAAAAACAAGAGTACATAAAATAGTTAAAAATTTAAAAAAAGAAGAAGAAGAGAAAACTCTCAAGAGCCCGAAGTTTAACCTTTTTTCCAGGGTTTCCCATCCCTTTCATTCCTTTCCCCAGGACAGCCAGGTAACAAATGGCTGAGACCACCTCCATGTCCCAGTTCATTCTCCCAGGAGCTGCTAACAAATCCTTCGAAAACTGCCAGCCTTAGAGGAAAGGATGAGAAACTAAACCTCAGATACACCAAGGATAATTAGCCCCTAAATAACTGAATTAGGCCTTTTCAGGAAGATTGAAAATACCACTGGGAACTTTCTTTGTTGCAAATTAAATTTTGTTTTCATTTGACTTAATCATAAATTTCATTACTTACTTGAAGTGATTTAAATAATTGCTATTATTTTACTTTGACTCGGGGTTGGTTCAAAAGTACATGTGATGAACACAGGCCCACGGAGCCCACTCTCCTAAACTCAGACTTGGCATCACTCCAAGGGTCTGCTCCGTCACATTCAGAGGATCGTTCCATCTACTCTTCCTACCCTGTGTAAACATTTGTTATACACTGTCCTGTACTGGGCATGGGATGACAGAGGGAACAATGAAGCAGAATCAGGAGGGGTCCAGTTTCAGGAGCTCACCACTATGGGAATACATTTCCCCCTCGGGTCCCCAGAGCAGCCACCTCCCCTGCCCCATTCTTCGTGACTGTTATTTTGAGTGCCTGGGCTGCAGAAGGTTTTCTTTTCTTTTTTTTTTTTAATTGAAGGATATTTGACATACAATAAAATGCCCAAGTCTTAAGTGCAGAGTTTGATGACTTTTGATCATGCACCTACCCCATAACCCAAACCCCAATCAATAAATGGAACATTTCAGTCACCACAGAAAGTCTCCAGTTCACCACCTGTCCCCATTCCATCGCTGTTTTCTATTACCTTAGGTTGCTTTGGCTTCTTATAGAACTTCAAAGAATGGAACTTCTTTGTGCTAGCTTCTTTCACCCAAAATAATGTTTATAAGATTCATTCATGTTGTATATATTAGTAGTTCATTCCCCCTCACCCCCCCCTTTTTTTCTGATTTTTATTTCATTGCTGGCTATACCACATATTGTTTGTTCACTTAACTACTGATGTAGTTTGGGGCCATTACAAATCAAGATAAACATTTGTGTATAATACATGAGGACATATATTTTTATTTCTCTTGGGTAATACCTAAGAGTGAATTCGCTAGGTCATAGCTTCAGTGTATGTTTAACTTCATTTAAAAAAAAAAAAAAAGCATATTTGACTTTGGCATTTTAACCCAAGCAAACACTCTGAACCTTGAATACTAAGAAAAGGGCTATTGTGCTAATAAAGGATACTCACAGTGAAATTACATATAAAAATATAAAAATGGTGAAATATTGTTTTGCCTTTTTCTGCCACTCTACAGCAGAAGCACATTTAGGAAAGAATTACCTAAAGCCCTGGCTCAACCAATGACTCCTCTTTCCACCTGAAAATGGTGACAATAATACTGGCTCCCTCTCTCTTCTTGCTCTAGATCGGAGAACCAACTATTCCAATCCCTCAGAGGAGGTACCCAGTGGGAGAACTGGAGCCATCACATTTTCACCAGGTGGCACATGCCCAGAGCAGGTGGGTGTGCCCTGGAGTATGGGAGCAGGCAATGTGACCAGGTGTCCCAACAGATTTCTTTCTCAAAGCCTCACCAAAGTCAGAAAATACCCACCCATTTCCACTTCATTGCTTTGGTCTTAACTATACCCTTTTTAAATTAAATGTAAATAGTTCTAGGAGGGACAATTCATTGGGTGATTCACATTTTGGTGGGAATTAATGAGCAAGTCAAAAAAGGCTACTTGTGAAAGGAAACCTAAAAAGAAACTGAAATCGCTTTACAATGTTTTGCCTTTTTTTCAACTGTGAGCTCACTACAGGTCTGTTAGTAGTGGTCCTAATTCAATTGACTTTCCTCGGCCCTGAACCTCCTTGGAGTTGACCTTTCTGTGGGTAGATAAGTATCGGAGTTCTATCCTGAAACAAAAGTAGCTAGCACTCGGAGACAAAGAGATGGGGAGTGCATATCTCACTTTGCAGACGGCCAACACTTTCAAATCATTCTGACAGAAAAACACCATGGTCTGGGATGCTAGGTTTCTAATAGCAGACACTAATTCCTCACTCGGTGTAGTGCCCATGGCACCCACCAGATGGCAGGAGCTCCTCACATCTCCATTAGCGGTTCTCAAAGTGTAGGCCCAGGACTAGCAGACTGTCTCTCCCGGAGGCTCCACCCCAAATCTACTAAATCAGAAACACTGAGGGTGGGGCCCAATAATCTGTGTTTTGACAGTTCCTGCAGTTGATTCTGATGTAAACTGAAGACCCTTCTGCTTCAGAGTAAGACTGTTGTCACACACAGACAGTAGGCTCTCAAACACTTGATGAATCCACGAAATGGGCCATAAAAGATTAAATAAGACATATTTGACTGAAGAGGAAAGCTTTGATAACTGTGGACTCCTGCTGGGGGTGGCAAGTGCATCAAGTCAAATATCTTTCCTCTGCACACCGGCGCTGAGCTTGTTAAAGCCTTCCACCATCTGCAGCTCCTTATCCAGTAACTAAACCAATGTGCAGAAGGAAGGAGGGAGAGCTCCTGCTGGCAACACTCAAAAAATCTTTCTGATGATATTACATCTGGGATTTGCCTTTACAAAAAACTCTGGGGAAGGTGTGAAGGGAGGTGGAGAAGTATAAATGAATTGATCATGGGTTGATAACTGTTGACACTGAGAGATAGTTCATCACACTACTTGTGCTCGTATTTGCAATTTCCCATAATAAAATTTTATAAAACTAAAAAAAAAAAAAGTATTTCAAAAATAGTAGCATTTTTAAAATTTTAAATGCTAGAATATTTCTTAGGCATTGAAAAGAAAGGATAGATATAATTACTGGAGTATATGAGAGAGAAAAAAATCAGAAAATGAATGAGACCATATCAGCCACACTTTGTCAAGAAAAAAAGACAGGTGAAAGAAGCATATAGAAAAGTTATTGTCCAGAAATGGACAGCACAATACTACCTAATTGTAATGTAATTATGTTAAAACACTGAATGAAGCTGCATCTGAGGTATAGTTTGTTTTTTTTTTATTTCTTTCTCTCTATTATCGTTTTATTTCTTTTTCTGTTGTCTTTTTATTTCTTTTTCTAAATCGATGCAAATGTACTAAGAAATGATGAATATGCATCTATGTGATGATATTGGGAATTACTGATTTACATGTAGAATGGAATGATTTCTAAATGTTGTGTTAGTTAATTTTTTAATTAATAAAAAAAAAGTTATTGGTGACAAAGGCAAGTCAGAAATAATGATTTGTTTACTTCCTAGAATTTTAAAGGAAAAAAAAGTGCACTATTAACTTCAAATAAGATCATAAATGAGAAACAAGGATCAAAATGTAAAAATTATAGGACTAATTTCATTAAATGTGAACAGGTGTCAAAAAGTATAAAGAACTAAAAATCAGCTAGAGGTAAATATTCAAGTAGATAGAGAAAGCAAAAAAGGGGGGAAAACTAAATTTGTGAATTCCTGGTGCTCAAGTGAGAACAGAAGTATCTAGGCATGATAAGATGTGGATGCAAGAGCAAAATAAGGAAAAGAATCTACTATAGGAAAAAAGAAGAAGAGATCATCTGCACTGAATAGAAAGAGAAGAGAAGGTAATCATCAAATATTCAGGAAACATTAAAGAAGTAATGGTCAATTTCTTAAAAGGGGGACTAAAGCAAATATTCAATTTGATACTCTTAAATACTGAGTACTTCTTAATTATGTCATAATATCACATGTTTGAAGAAGTGCTTTTTTTTTATTCATCAGTCACTGGTGCCATTTTTCCATGGAAAGAGGAGCCATTCTAAATTGATCCACAACATCACTTAGAGCAAGCTTTGTGGTTTTAAATTATATTACATATGGCAAAGTTTTACATTTTTAAATAATTCAACAGTTCATCAATTTTCAAGAAAGGCAGTTTACATACCTTCGATTTTATTTACTGAAAGATCCAACTTCTGTAGGTGAACATATCCACAGAGAATGCTAATGTCAATTAAATCACAACCCTAAGAAAATAAAACGTAAAGACTTTAATTTTGCTTACATGGATAGTATTCAGCCTTCTTGCAACATCTGGAAATAATAGGTGACAGAAAGAAATCCAGAATGTCTATCAAAAGTGTAGTAAAAGTGAGAGAAGGGAATCTGAAGCCTACTACTAAAAAGAATTCAAACAGACCACAAACCCATTAAAAATGCATTTCTCTGAAGAAATAATAGCTTAGAAAATTAGGGTTGTTAGCAAAAAATGAATACAACATGAAAAGGCAAATTAAAGCAGTGTTCATGAGACCTTTAGGGCAGAGTTTTATATATAAAAAAACTCATAATAGCCATAAAGCCAAAGTCTTTATCTAGCAGAAAAAAAGAAAAAGCAAATGCCTTGAATTTAAATGAAGTTTTAAAGATAAGAGTTCACACCTAATCAAGAGACTATTAGTAACTACACCATCTACAGTTTCAGTGCTCTTTTCAAAGCTCTTTCACAATAATCTCTTCTATCAAACAAACCTGGGAGACTGGGAGGCCAAGTTATTCCCAATTCAGAGATGGGCAATATGGGAGGTACAGGGAAGTTTACAAATAGTCTAAAATCTCATAACAGGTTAGTGATAAAGGGAGAAGCGGAATCCAAGTCTCCTAAATCCTGTCCCAAACTCTTTCCATGCAATCCTGATTCCAGTCAATTTAAAGAGGGGCAAGAGGGAGGATGATTCCTCAGAGCAAAGAAACCAATTACTGGCTAATGTTACACCATCAGAAAAAGCCAACCAGTGAAGAGCCATTTTTAGCCAAGTTCACAAATAAAATAATAACGATGATTGTTTAATAAAGACTTCTAGAACAGTAACAATAAATGTTGACAGAACACCCACTCGTGTGCGAGACATTCGTTGTGCTTGGCATGATGAGAACCGCAGTGACGGAAGAGATTTATAGTTAGCCCTTCAGAAACTCATGACTTTGATAAGAGAGAAGATATGTACACATGCAATAAGAGAAAATAAGAAATAATATGTAACATGAAGTAAGATATATGGGGAAAAACCTAGTAAACCAAGCAACTCTAAGAAAGTGTATTCAGTAAGGCAGGGTATCAAGGCAAAGGAATTTAACCTGTAATATCTCACAAATAAGGAGGTCAGCTAATCTTTGGCCCATATAACTGAAATAAGATTAAAAGGAGTGCTTTTTTTTTTGGCATATCCATTTAAGGCACAGCACTACGTACATAAGTGAAATACATAAGTAGAACGTTAATTGAAAGGGACTTGTGTGGGAGATCTTGGCTGCTAGAATTATGCAACATGTGATGCCTAACATGGGGCAGTACCAGCTGCTCCCACATATTATTGCCTGACTGGCTGAGCATCCACAAAATGTTATAAACTGAAAAGAATGAAGAATAAGATAGCGCCCTAATACACTGTCCTCAAAGGAGATGCCATGCAAACAACATAGATGAAAATAGCTTAACATTTCTTGGGTAGCTTCCTAATTCAAACTACCTTACAATGACTTTATCCTTTAGCCAAATTATGGTGCAACAGCAAAATCTCAACATGCTTTTCACCTATGTATTTGCATTTCCTCTATGGATCACCAAGTAATATTTAAATTCTTTACAATACAAGGAAAGAAAATGAGATAAATTATTTTTCTAGGACTATAGAGTAACAAAACATGGAAAGAACCTAAGGTACTCAAGGTATTCTGATTTTTTAGCTTCTCTGGTGATAAAATCAGAGGTATCATTCTGTGCTACTCTAATTATAAGTAGTATTAAAATCTTGAAAATTGATGAATAGCAATAGATTTTTTTTCTTGAATAATAGGTATCATTTGGAAGGTGAGCTATAGCTCAAAGCTACTTGTTTCTTGATGGGGAGGACAGTCAATACCAAAATACTGTATTCCTTAGGGTTCAGATATAAATTTTAGTCCTTCTTGCACTGATCAGAGAGAAAATTCTTAAAGGGTTTTTGATTGATTTTTGCAGAATCAAATTCAACCTCCTGGAAAGAAAAAATTGATTATTATAATATAGATGACTTAAGATCAAAGAAATAGTGTGTGAAGGGAATGATAAAAAGGAATTTGCGGGGCTGACAACTGGACTGGCCAGCACTCTTTAAAGTCCAACATTTACATAAATAACCATTATCACTAGTTTCCATCAAATTCAAAATCTCTCAGATTCAGGGCCACTATAAAAGCTATGATCACCAGAGAAAATAGATATGGTACAACCAGGGTCAAAATGAGCCAGCTAATGGCGATTTTTGTCATACTCACTGATAAAGTTAAATTGAGGTAGACCTGCTCAGTCCCAGAGCCTGAGCGTCCCAATTTGTGAAGTGCCTCGGCCACTGCCTCCTCTCTCAGGACCCCATCAAATTCCTCCTGCTATTAAAAAAAAAAAAAAAAATTAGGCAGGTAGTAAGAAGGAAGGACTTCCATTAGAAAAGAAACAATTTGTCAAGTCATATCCAGCACATATTTAGCATATTACATATTCAGTAACCAGGCCCCCCAAATTTACCAGCCTCAGAGAATGTTTGCCTTGAGAATATGTACATGTTATGTAAAATTTAATATCTATAAAATTAATGTTTTTATTTACACTGAATTTTCAGGTAGTTACTCATATTAGGTATTCAATGTTGAATGACCATAACAGCAGTAGAAGTACTGGTACGAGTGGTGACAGCTAACGTTGATTGAATGCTTTCATGTTCCAGGCACTGTAGATCTAGTCATCATGCTTAACTGCCCCACCCAAGGAACTCAGACTCCAGTATTCCATTCTGTGATTCCATACCCTCCTACCCTTACTGAACTTACACTTTGACCACATCAAAATATTCAGTTGGTTCATTCTTTCCCTTCTCTTTCCCCTGCTGACTAGATCTCCTTTCCTACTGGTTATTCCATGGGCATTTGAAATTTCTCTCCACCCTCAAGTCTCTGACCCCTTATCCCCTGATTACAACTACCCTATACATACCCAAACTGAATCAATTTTACAATCAACTACTTCTTTGAGTCAGGGAATGTGTGATGTTCATTTGGAAGGAAAAAATCTTTATATAATACCATGCACATGCCAGCCAGTATGCTAGACTCAGAGGAGAGAATTATGAATGAGAAGTGGTGCCTGTCCATTAGGCATGACAAGTTCAGTCTAGGAGACAGACAAGTACACAAGCAATTTCAGGAGTTTGATAAATATCACAATAGAGGTAAGTAGGGCACCTAACAGGTGTCAGGTCTAGGGTAGAGAAAGAGGAGGTTAGAAGAGACTTCCAGTGGGTGGTAGTAGGTGGGGGGGAGAGAAGCACAACTAAGCCAAGATCCAAAGTTATGAGCTATTCTTGCAAAGGGGAAGAAAGGGCAGAAAAGAAGGCTGAAGAGGAAACTGCAGGTAAAAGGGGCAACATGTACAAAATACAGAAGGCAAATAAATGTGAGTATGGTCCTTTGGGTGAACCACAGAGACCAAGATAGCTGAAGGTATCTAGGTAAAACAGTGCCTAGTATGTGGGTTGGATGAATTAATGAACCTATCCCTACCCTTGAGCTGAGTGGTCTGGGAAAGGCCACACAACCATACATTCTGGTGCCACTCTAAAGTGACCTGCAGCTGGGCTTCAGTGCTACTAGCCAGCCTCCTGTTCACCAACTCCCTTTCCAACTGCTTTCCTTGAGTAGGCCTCACCTTCATTTCCCTCCTCAAGCTGTCCAGGGCCTCAACTCCTTTGTCCTCACTCCCAGTAGATACCCTTCTCTTCTACATTAGGAGCAAAATAGAAACTATCAGGCACTAACTGTCTGGAATTTCTGCACCTGCCCTAATGTTTCTTATGTGCATCCCAAAGGGAAGGCTGCTGCTTCTCCATACTCAGGATCCCACTCCCTTCTGTTTCCTCAGGGGGACAATCAATTATGCCCTCTTTGGCCTGTGTTTTAAACCTGTCACACTTCACTGTTCTAGCTATCCAGCTGTCCTAAAAAGGCTCTCTTCAGTCCTGCACATTCCTTTAGCTATAGCTATAACTGTCCTTAATAACCAGAGTTGTTTTGTCTTGTTTTATCATTTTGTTTTGATTTGTATCCCTCAGTTTCCCCCACCCCCACCCCCACCGTCCTCACCTCCCATTCACTCTTCAATTCATTTCAGCTAGTCTTCCGCCTCTACCACATCTTGAAAAACACATGGGCCAAGGTGTCCTTCCTCAGTCATGGCTTCTAAGCACTTTGTTGGCCTTTCTTCCCACTTACCCTCATGGCAGCATAATCTATTCCCATGTTTCTGAAACTCTTTCCTGCCCTGGTTTCCCTATCACAGGGTTCTTTTTCCTTCTTCCTCTTTTCTTACTAGTCCTTCTCAGTTTCTTTTCCTGGTTCTTCATCTGCCTGCCATTTAAATACCTGTATCACCCTGGATTCTGTTCTCAGTTCTCTTCTATTCCCTTCCCTTCCTTCCTCTTATCTCTTCTCTACCTGGGTGACCTCACAGACTCCAATGCTGATAACTTTCAGGTCTTCTCCTCTGAGACCTCTCCCCTAAGTCCTAAATTCATGATTCAAATATCCAACTCAATACACAGCTCCATCTGCCCCTTTCCTATTGTAGCTAATGACCTTATCTTCCCAGACCATGCCATAGAACTAACAGTCATCCTGGACTTCTAAAATTCTATTAGCAACTGTCCCATTTTTAATATTTTTTTCTTCTTTAACTTCCTTTCCATTCCCACTGCCACTACCTTAACTCAGACTCTTAATCTCTCTCCCTAAATATTGCTGGAGGCTCCTCACTGACCTACCTGCTTCCAGTCTTACTACCTTCCATTCTAATCCCACCCAGACACCAAAGCAGTTCCCCACTGCTTAGAAACCCAAGTCCACAATTGGTACAACAGCACAGAGCCCTCCACAGTCTGGCCCCCACCTAACTTCTGCCCTCACCTTATAACTCATCTGCAGGAAAAGCCACTATCCACCTGATCAGACAACACCTCTTCATCCAGACAAGGGCCTACTCTTCCATAAAGTCGTTCATGATCCTGGCAACCCAGCTGTCACCTGTACACATCTCTCTATATAATACTTCTGATGCTAATTGCTTTTATTTGCACACATTCCTACCTCAGTTTGAGAGCAGAAACAATGTATGTCCTCAATGTTCTCACCTTTTTCTACCATTGCTATTGCTATTATTTATTGCATCAATAATATTCGAGAATCTACTGTGGATCAGATACTAGATTAAGGGTTTGAACATAGAGGTTCTCATGAAATTGCTACCCCATGACTAGGCATTATTACCCACATTAAATTACCAGCCAACACTGGTTTTGATGCATTAGACTTCGAACCCAGATACTTTTTCTACACTATATAATCAAAGTGTGCTTCCCTCACAGCAATCATTCAATGAATGCTTGTTCAATGAAGACTAATTTAATTCAATCACCTAACAGGCTATTGTTAGCAGACAAAAACATGTAGGTTATTATTATTTATATTAGTAACAGTATAAATAATGTATTATGTTAAAATAATATATTTTATATATAACATCTCATTTACTTCTTACAACACTCCTATGAGAAAGGTATTATTGTAATTCCCATATAAGGGATGAGACATAGAGAGGTTAAGTGTCTTGCTCAAGATCTCACAACTGCGGGCCACGGTGGCTCAGCTTCTTGCCTGTCATGCCAGAGGACCCGGGTTCGATCCCTGGTGCCTGCCCATGTTTAAAAAAAAAAAAAAAAAAAAGATCTCACAACTGGGAATCTTTGATTCAAAACCAGTGATCTTAACAGCTTGTCTGTACTGCCTCCCCTTAATTCATAATGTCTTCTGGGGTTTGAGGCTATGTACATTACAGACACTCACAAAGCACTGCTATTGTCATAGTATGACCAATCATAGCCATGGTAAGATATGGAAAGTAAATAACTGGTCATGAAAGTCTAAATATTTCCTTTTAAAACTTTTTGTTTGTTTGTTCAGCATATTAAAATATGTGATACCAAAGTAGAATGCAAGAACACAAAATAAATATTAATATTTAGAATTTAAATTGAAGAAATAATGGAGTTTTTCCACAGATGTCCTACACAGCAAAAAGGAATAACTAGTTCAAGTCAACTCCTTCTATGGCTTGTTAATGGCATACTGAAGACAGATTAACAATGGCACTAATGAACCCCATAGATGAAGAGCGTCGTTAATTAGAATAATAAAGTGAACTGGTGATTCATTTGTGAATTCCTCTGGGGTAGAAGCTGGTGGAAACCATACAAACATCTCGAAGTTGCAAAAACACTGCTACAGTTTTGCTATAGTCACTATTAGGGGAAGCAGAATGAACAACAAAAGACAGATAAAATATTTAATAATTTTCTACAGTCCACTTTAAGTAAAACCATGTAGAAGGAGATAGAAGGGGGGGACTGAGGGTAGAAAAAAAATGGGCCAAATGTTAAAAGTGAACAAAGGACATTACAAAAGAAAGGGAACCCAGATAGAGGAAGAGTGTATGGCTAAAGGTAGACTCAATAACAGAAGATATTTCAGGTGGGGGGAGAGGTAGAGAACAGGTAATAAGAAGAAAAAAAAGGGTAATGAGTCTGTGAAGTGAAAGAGGCATAATAAAGAGAAACAAGTTAGGCCTAGATGATGAGAGGTGACTAAGAAAAGAAATATTCAAGATATCAAGGTAAGAAAGGAAGTCAGAAGAATGTTACAGAGTGGGGATATTGAAAGCATTCTATTTGTCTATATTATATCTGCTTCTGAAATGAATTTGAAGCAATTTATATTACAAAGGAAGGCAAAGGAGAAAGGAAAACCTAATCTAAAGAAAACTACTGAAATTAAGAAAAATATTTGATTCTGAGTTTTCTGACAGCCAAGACAAAGAGGAAAACCTAATGGTTTACTGAAGGGAAGCAAAGCAATTCGTGTTTTTGAAAGAAAGCAAGAGGACCCAGAGAAGAAAATGATGTGACGAGAATCTAAAAAGTCAAGAATACGGGTCAAGGACTAAGAAAGGAACAGATGATATGAAATATAAGAAAGAAGTGGAATTGGGTGACAGAAGAGGCATTGTAGAAAAGGAATGTGTATTATTGTGTAGCTTAGATGGCAATACAGGTGGGAACGCTGGGAACATTCCCCACGTTCTAAAATATTCCCACTGCGAGCTGGCTGAACCTTCTGACTCCATTCTGCGCCAGGGAGTGCCGCTTGTATAAAGCAAATACTTCTAGTAGAAATAGTATATTAAAACTTCTAAGTAACTTAGTCTTTGAGAAAGCATTAATAAAATTATTTCAACACTTTTTTTGTTCTTGTTTTTGTTTTTCCTTTAGGGAAGGATGAAGAGACTAGAAGTGGGGGAGAGTGTTGAAGTACTTCAGGGTCCCGGAAACAGGTACTAGGTATGCCAAAGACGAACTCTGTCTATTCACAGTACTGTCAATGTATAATTTTCAAAAAGTGAGTCATAACTCTCATATAAATATATAGATATTTTTTTCTTAACGACGCTGAGTGTAACGACTCATAAAACATAACGGGAATATTTGGCAATATTTCAAGCAGTGAGTGAGGAAACGGTGTAACAGAAATGCGAAGAAAACAGGGAGCGCTCCTGGAGGCGAGAGCCGAAGAGATCCGCTAAACCGCGGGTTGGTGAGGGGCGGATCGGGCAAGTGCCGCTGAAACAGCAGGGCCCGACAGATGGTAGTGAGAGCGAAGGGGTGAGGGGGTGGGGGAAAGCACACCTCCAATTTCAGCATTTCGGACTCTGAAGACTCCTCGTCCTCCACTTCGCCCTCGTACTCTTCCGCGTCCGACTCTGGATAGCGGTGAATAAGCTGCTGGAGTAGGTGGGAGGATTTGTGGAAAGTACCTTTCGGCTTCTGCCCCATGGGAAAAGGAGACGAGAAGATGTGATTCTCTTTCTCTGAGGGCAACGATATCGACTGGGCTCCAGTTCTTAAACTGTACAAGCCTCCCAGGAGAGAGCAAAGCCTGGGACTTTGGGGTAGCTTCCCGGAGGTCGCCATCTTGTTTACCGCAGTTGCCTAGGAGACTGGCTCCTGGGGAGGAGGTGCCGCAGGGGATTCTGGGGGCTGTAGTCTCCACCCCTCCTCGCCTCCTCGCTTTCTCACTGGCGTTCGGCTTTCCGAACAGCTAAATACCCTTCTTTTCGTCTGCTTCTCCTGTTATTTTCTTCTTTGTAATTCGTTCTGTCGTTGGCTTTCTTTTTGCTGTCGTTGGCTTTTCTTTTCTGTTTTCTCCCTCTTTTTCTCTCCCAACTGTTTTCATCCTACCTCGAGGTGCCTCTTAGAGATTTTGCATCCCATGCTAAGATCACGAGTGTGCCTCCTCGCCAGCTTTGTTCACGAATGGCTCTCTCCGCAGATTGGAACTTTGGAAGGCTTTGATGTCTCTGATGCTATCTGTAGGAAAGCTAATGACATGTATTGAAATTTAACTCTGTTGAGACCGAGGCTTTCCGAAATGAGGGTATGCATAAATGAAATACAACCCGTAGTTCCTGAATTGTGGATAATAAACAGAAACTACCAGAGGACTGAGTGCTGATTTGAAATTCATTTACGTTTTCCCCTTAGATGATAAGTCATGTCCGGGAGCGGGGGGTGCGGGGTGGGGGGTGAGGGGGAGTGGGGGCTGGAAGTGGCCTCACAATCTACAAAGAAAGAGAGAAAACGACTGTCAAATTGACAGTCTCTGAAAGCCTCTGAAAAGCCTCTAACGTCCCATAAATAATTGTATTAGTCAAGTGACCAGCACTGGTTATTATTTTTATCTTGTCTTATGGGTTCTCTTTGCTGTTTTATAAAATACTCTTGCAAGATTACAAAGCATGGTTTTATGCTACTGTGATTTTATTTGACCCAAATCCCATAGCCTTAAGCACCACAAAGTAGATGCATTATAGAGAAACAGAATAAAAATTATTGCCATAGTGATGACAATACAGATCCTTGTAGGGAAGTCGCCCTCATCCTCCTGGCCTTACAGAGCCTTTTCTGCATGCTTCAATGGCAGCAGTTGCAAATTCAAAATGATCCTGTCAATGGCTCTCAGGGGAGAAAGGGAAAAAATCCTTATGGATACCATCCATTGACTATTATCTTTCTCAGTGCTTGAGGGACCGTTAAAACTGACATAAAGCTTTCAGAATTACCTTCCTTCATTATCTCCCTAGTCATAAATGCAAAGGCCACGGTGAAAGCATCTCTTTCTGCTAGACTCATCTTGCTTGCTTCTTTCTTTTTCCAGTAGACAGAGACTCCTCCCAGGGATTTTTCCCCAATCCGACTCCCACAGGGCATGGCTCTAACTAACTGGTATAAGCAAGAAGAAGAAAGAAGAATAAAAATGCAAATACAATGTGTTTTTGTTGTTGTTGTTTTTCATTAACTTAATCAGCATTTCTAGCAAAGCAAGTTTTGTCAATATCAATCGATTGCAGGAAGTGTTTTCAGGCAGAGTTAGTTAAAGCCTGTTAAGGTATAATTTTTGAAAGTTAAAAACATGACTTTCATACAAATATCAAATGAAGCCCATGTCAAAGATTTTATTCAACTGATTAATTAATAAGGGAGCCAGTAAGATGATAAGGCTGTTTCAAAGAGCAATTTGAAGAACATGAGGAAATAATTAGCAAATTAAAATGTTTGCTAATTTCGAGACA
The DNA here is from genome assembly GCF_023851605.1 of Tamandua tetradactyla. Lineage (NCBI taxonomy): Eukaryota > Metazoa > Chordata > Mammalia > Pilosa > Myrmecophagidae > Tamandua > Tamandua tetradactyla. The sequence goes on along the minus strand of NC_135327.1, from coordinate 176,419,716 downwards.
AAACTGGTTAATGCCCCTCTCGTGCATCGCTGGTGGAAATGCACAATGGTGCAGCCAGTGTGAAAATCACTTTGGAACTTTCTCAAAACGTTAAACATAGAATGACCATATGACCCAGCAATTTTACTCCTGAGTATATACCCAAAAGAATTGAAAATAGAGACTAGAAGAGCTACTTGTAGACCAATTCCATAGCAAAATTATTTGCAATAGCCGAAAGGTGGAGGTAATCCATGTGTACTTCAACAGATGAAGGGATTAACAAAATGTGGCATATATGTACAATAGAATATTATTCGGCCATAAAAAGAGATAAAATTCTGATACATGTTACAAAATGCAACCTTGAAATATTATGCTGAATGAAAGAAGTCTGTCACAAAAGGATATATACCGAATGCTTCCACTTATACGAAGTGTTTAGAATAAGCAGATTTGTAAAAACAACACATTAGAGGTTACCAAAAGCTGGGGAGAGGGAGAAGTTATTCCTTAGTGGGTACAGAGTTTCTGTTTGGGGTAATGAAAAGTTTTGGAATTAGTATGATGATCGCACAACACTGTGAATGTAATCAATCCCACTGAATTGTACCCTTAAAAATATTTAACATGACAAATTTTATGTTTTATATATAATTTATCACTTAAAAAACTTTAACTTGTTAAAATGACAAAAAAGAAAAGTGGTTAATGCCCTACGGACAATAAAACTATGATATTTGTGATCGTATTTTCTAAGCATTTTGTCTCTTTTCGACTTCACATCTACTTTCTGTCTAATCCCGTTCAACAGATGAGGTTACTGAGGCCTCAGAGAAGTTAAATCGCTGGTCCCATGTGGTTGTGCTGAAATCCAAACCCAGAATAGCTAACTTCACCTTCAATCACCACTTTTTTTTTGCAAGTGAAAGAAATGTGAGGCACCAAGAGAAAGCTCCATACAAGTAGTCTCAGAAGAAATAACATGTATCAGTCAAGGGATTTAAGTATAAAAACAAAATAATTCATTCAGAGTATCACCCTTTCATATAGAAATGTAGCATGTCAGACCAGAGGAACTTAAACAGCCATCTTATCCCATCTCTCCCTTTTATGGAAGAAGAAATGAACAGACTTATAGGGATGATGACCCTGTCCAAAATTGCCTGACTTGGTAGCGGCAGACAGGTGTGAGAAGTCTAGACCTCTTGTTGCTCAATCTTTGCTCACCAAAATGGTCCCTAGGCTGGAATTTTACCAGTAGAATCCCTATTTTTGGATTCTGGGCATCTAAATAGAAGGTATTGTCTCTAGAAGGCAAGTTATTTTAACAAGTATAGAGGACAGGATTAGGCAGAGAGAGAGAGAGAGAGGAGGGAAGAGGAGAGAATATTTGGTCTAAATTCTTCCCATTAGCACAAAACAATAATCACTTGCATTTTGTCACTGCTCACTGTGAACCAGGCCTGTGCTAACGCTATATAGGTATCATCTAATTTAATTATTCCAACTGCTCTCTGAAATAGGAATTGATATCCCCATTTTACAAAGGTGAAGAATGAAGCTCAAAGATGCTAAGTATTTTAGCCCAAAGTCCCATGATTTGTGCCCAAACTAAAATGACAACTAGTGTCTTTCTGTTTCTAAAGCTCCTGATCTTAACCATTAAAATATTCTACTTTCTCCCAAAGTATGAATTAGTTTGCCAGGAACTGATTGTGAGGCACAGAGAGTCTGGCCCAGGTGAGAACAAAATACTAAAAATGGCTTGTGTTAGTATTGTGTGTGCATCTGTGTGTGTGAGCGTACGTGCGTGAGTGCATGCCTGTGCATGAGCAGTTAGGGGCAGGCAGGAAAGAAATGAAGACTCCAGGTTCCTGGGACCAGGGAAGTGGAGTGGGGTGAGCAGAGGCAGTGGGATATGGGAACCCAGGAGAGCAGGGTCTTCTCAAATAGTCCTGATCCTTGCCACCTTGGATAAAATGAAGGGGAGAGAGAAGGAGCAACAGTCTGAGCCCACCACCCTCAAAAACATCTCTTTGGAGAGAGGGTACGCAGCTGTGAGAGGAGAGCCAAAGGGGTCAAGTACTTAAATTTGAAAGAGGGTGTCAACTATTAGCTTTGGCTACTTGGTAGCTTTGCCTCAGTGCGATTATTTACCCTTTCTCCTAACTTTTCCATGAGGAATAGAGGTTTCCCAGTCCAGAGTCAACACTGTGATGTAAGACCTGACCACATTGAGAATGGAAGCAAAAGTCAGAGATGAGTGCCTTGTTTCCCATATTTGGAAAGAATACCTTCCTAGCAGTGTGGGACTTAGACAAGGCAAAGAATGTTTTCTCCCTTCTTTTTTTTTTTTTTTATGGAAGGGGGAGGTGTATGGTCCAGAAATAGAACCTGGGTTCTATTATTCTACCACTGAACCACCTGTGCATCTGGCCCCCTTCTTTTGTGTAAGGAAAAAGAAGTTCAGCATATTTCTCAGGCATGTTGAGATGGCGACACCTTGAACTCATGGTGTTCTTTATGGAAAATTATGATTTCTGCAGAATACCATGAAATGGGGACAGCAGAGAGGAAGCAGAGGCACCATTGATATAATTAAAAGAAAGCAGCAACCACAGCTAACACTTCCTCGATAATTGCTATGTAACAGGCACCTTTCTAAGTGCTATGTATATAAACTCATTTAATCACCATAGAGACCCTATAAGGTAGAGATTAATATTATTCTCCCAAAATTAGATGAGGAGAGATCATCATAGAGAAGTTATGTAACCCACTCAAGGTCACAAACAGAGAGTTGGGTTTCCAGCCTCATGCTTAATCACAACATGATACTTCTACTCAACTGCTTTAGCAAAACTTTATGAGGGAGAACCTTAAATGTAAGATAATTCTATCCATTAACTTCTTATCCTTTTATGTTTTCTAATTTTCATCACAGAAGGGATGATTCTTCATGGGGAAGAAACACGTGTTTTGGCTAAAAGCAAATTAACTAATAAAGCCTAGTGGATATATAGACATTAAACAAATAATTACACAAATGATGGTTTAATTTCAATGGCCATAAGGGCTAAGAAGGGAAAATGTAGGGAGCCGTGAGAACATCACCTGGCAGACAAACACTTTGACTTTCATGATGATTATAAGGAAAGTGGGTGAAAGGTAGTACAACATGTGAGGAACTTCATTTGTCACCTTTGCAGAAAAATAACTTTTTAGATTATGATTGTAGCAATTAATTGGGCTAATAGAACCTGATGAAGCAGGACTTAACTGAGACAATATCTCTACTAGCAGATATAAAAGGCATTTTCTGGGTGCCCCACTAATTGAGTTCCCTGGATCAGATACTGGTGTTGAGATTCAAGATAAAAATTGCAGTCTAGGAAAAGATAATCTTCAAAGCTCAGAGACAAAGGCAGAAAAGTCAAGCCAATGAAGAATTTTCTGCCAAGGAATTGCAAGCATCAAGTCATGAATAAAATCTGAACAGAGGACTAGATAAGGATTACCAAGAAGTTCTAGCTTAGCAGAAAGAAAGAGGGAATTCATAAAGGAAGTCAGAGAGAATTAAGGTCAAAATTATTAAAATGAGGCCAGAAGTACACTATGATATCTTCTGGAAGGAGGTATTAGGAGTCAAGGATGTAATGCAAGGACATTCAAGGAGAGCAAGGAAAATTCAGAAAGAAGTAATTTCAGGAGGTGGGAGAAAGGAAAGGGAGCTCAAAAGACTGAAAGTGTAATAACTAAAGCATCCTGATGGCACTTTAGGAAGAACAAGTAGAAGACAGGTGAATGAGGTGTGCAAGAAATCCTACCAGAAACCATATTGCTAAACTAGCGATATGTTTCATCTAGTTAAGAAAAAGTTTGTAAATGTGGTGCTTTGGGGAGAAGCAAATATGCAGGCTCTGTTGGAAAGCACAGGAAACATCCAGGTTATCCTTATCGCCCATCAGTTACACAACCTCCAAGTGGACAGGAGTGAAGAAGGGAATGAAATTGCTTCATGTGCTAAAATGGCTAAACAGAGTCTAAAGAATGGGATGTAAAAGAAGGAAGAAAAAAAGGGGGGCATAGTGAGAGATACTGACAGCCATGAGTATTCCTGTTTTTTTATGAAGTATTTTACACATAGATGACACTTTTCCCATGTGAGACTCCATTAAAAGGATTCAGACATACCTTGAATGGGATGGGTCACATCTCAATTAAAATAACCTAACCAAAGTTCCCATCTACCACAGGTCTGCACCCATAGGAATGGATTAAAAGAAATGGCCTTTTCTGGGATACATAACAGTTTCAAACTATCACAAAGGCTCTGTTAGTCTCTGATACACAGTATATTTTAGGCACTTTACACAATTCCAGCTATACCTTATGGCCAGCCTTTCTCAGTTACCTTTCTCCACTGCGGTGACTCTCTTTCTTGCAAAAAATGCTTTGCACATTATGAACACTTATTGACTGTTCCAAAGCTTAGTGTTATAGTGAATATACTGAACACAGCTGTCATTTCATTCCTCCTAAGTGAAATGACATCTGTGCTAAAGAGTGTCTGGAATCAAATTAACAGGATGCTTGTCTCAAAAAGGAGCACCTGGACTCTGAAGCTGCCAAAGAAATAAAAAGACACAAACCCAGCATTAAAAGTATAACAGGACTTCTTTAGAGTTAGAGCTGAGGCCTAATCCAAGCCTGGTAGATTATTTAAGTGCTCCGAACACATGTATGGTCCCTATGCCTACTTCATTAGGTTATGGTGAGAATTAAATACAATGAGTATAAAATTGGCCAATGCATTGAGGTGGAGTGAAAATATGGGCACCAATTCTTCTCATTCCTGTATACAAACCATCTACTTCTTGAATCTGGGCTTGGCCTTTGTCCTTGTTTTGGCTAATGGCATGATAGCAAAAGTGACACAAGCAGGGACTTGAAAAACACTCAAGCATTGGGGTTGTTCTTTCGTGCTGATCTTGGGTACTCCGTGACCTTGTGAAGAAGTCTGGACTAGGTTGCAGGGTAAGGAGAGACACTGGGTCCAGTTTCTCCCATCATGTTGCATAACTACCTTCCCTTGCCAGACAGGTTAATGAAGCCACCCTACATTATCCAGTACTAGTTAATTAGCCAGCTAACCTAAAATTCTGGAGTAAGCTCAGCAAAAATCAGCTGAGATGACCCAGACCAGAAGAACTTCCAGTCAACACAAAGAATCATGAACTAAACCCTCAATCTTGAGGTGTGCCCCTGTGAAGCAAAGGGGATGCTAAGTCTACTTGTAATTATGCCTAAGAATCACTCTGAAAGAATCTCTTTGGTTGCTAGATGTGGCCTCTCTCTCTAAGCCAACTTGGCAGGTGAACGCATTGCCCTCTCCCCTAAGTGGGACATGACTCCCAGAGGTGTAAACCTCCCTGGCAACATGGAGCCTGAATCCCACGAATGAACTGGGACCCAGCAACACGGGATTGAGAAAGCCTTCTTGAACAAAGGGGGAAAGAGAGAAATGAGACAAAATAAAGTTTCAATGACTGAGAGCTTTCAAAAAGAATTGAGAGATTATCCTGGAAGTTATTATTATGCATTATATAGATATCCCTTTTTACTTTATGGTGTATTGGAGTGGCTAGAGAGAAGAACCTGAAACAGTTGAACTGTGCGCCACTAGCCTTGATTCTTAAAGAAAACTGTATAACTATATGGTTTTTACAGTGTGACTATGTGATTGTGAAAACTTTGTGTCTGATGCACCTTTTATCCAGGGTATGGACAGATGAATAAAAAATAATAATAATAACAATTCAAATGAAAATTAAATAAATAACAGGGGGGGATAAATGGAAAAAAAAAATTGGGTAGTAAAGGGTGAAAGATTTATACCACCTGAAGAGAAATCAGAGTATTAGAGGGAGGAGGCCTGGGGGCACAAATGAAATCAGAAGGGAAAATAGACAATAAAGACCGAGATGGTATAATCTAGGAATGCCTAGAGTGTATAATGATGGTGACTAAACGTACAAATTAAAAAATGTTCTTGCATGAGGAAGAACAAAGGAATGTCAATACTGCAAGGTGTTGAAAATACATGGTAATTCATATTTTAAAACTTTAACTTATGTGTGAGGCTAAATCAAAAAATGTTTATTTGGAAGAGAATTTATATTTTGACTAGTGCATTTCCTAATATAACTTATGTGGATGGCTTAATTGAACACCATAAGTACATGGAACCTTGAGTAGGGCATGAGATTTTGTAGGTTTGTCCAGAGTGATGCCCCAATAAATCCCAGAGTGATTTGAACAGTGAATAAAAAAGTACTTACATAGTCCCCTTGGGGTAATGGCAAGAAAGGGGTAAAATTCAACTTCCCCAAGTGGAGAATTCCTGATATTCTCACAAGCAGTGGGGACAACCAAAGCAAAAGGCTGAGCCTCATCTTGGGGTCTGTTCATATGAAACTTAAACTCACAAAGGATAGGCTAAGCTTACTTAAAATTAGGCCTAAGAGTCACCCCCAGAGAACCTCTTTTGTTGCTCAGATGTGGCCTCTCTCTCTCTCAGCCAACACAACAAGCAACTTACTGCCCTCCCCCTCTCTATGTGGGACATGACTCCCAGGGGTGTGGACCTTCCTGGCAACGTGGGACAGAAATCCTAGAATGAACTGGGACTCAGTATCAAGGAATTGAGAAAACCTTCTTGACCGAAAGGGGAAAGAGTGAAATGTGACAAAATAAAGTATCAATGGCTGAGAGATTCCAAATAGAGTCGAAAGGTTATCCTGGAGGTTATTCTTACGCATTATATATATATATCACCTTTTTAGTTAAAGTGTAATGGAGAGGCTGGAGGGAACTGCCTGAAAATGTAGAGTTGTGTTCCAGTAGCCATGTTTCTTGAAAATGATTGTATAATGATAAAGCTTTTGCAATGTGACTGTGTGATTGTGAAAACCTTGTGTCTGATGTCCCTTTTATCTATCTTATCGACAGATGTGTAAAACATATGGATTAAAAATAAATAAATAATAGGGAAACAAATGTTAAAATAAATTTAGTAGATTGAAATACTGGTGATCGGGGAGTGGTAGGGTAGGGGTTATGGTATGTACAAATTTTTTTCTTTTTTCTTTTTATTTCTTTTTCTGGATTGAAGAAAATGTTCTGAGAGGTGACCGTGGTGATGAATATACAACTACGTGATGATATTGTGAGCTATTGTTTATATACCAAGAATGGAATGGTCATATGGTAGGAACGTTCATGTTTGTGCCCAGTTATGTTTTTAAAAAAACTAAAAAATAAAAATAGCGTAGATTGAAATACTGGTGGTCAATGAGAAGGAGGGGTAAGGAATATGGGATATATAAGTTTTTTTCTTTTTTCTTTTTCTAAATATTGCAAAAATTCAAATATTCTAAAAATGATCATGTTAATGAATATGCAACTGTGTGATGACATTGTGAGTCATTCATTATATAATAAAGTTGCACTGTATGTGTGTGAGGATTTCTCAATTACACATTTTTTTTTCAAAAAAGAATCCTGAGCTAAGCAGATTGTTGTTCTAAGCTACTGAGATGTGGAGTGGTTTGAAAGGCAGCAAAAGCTAATTTATATCTGTGTTGTCTGACTTGAACACAATCTCATCCAATTGGTTAGTAACAGATTGAGGTTAGAATCTTTAGCTTCTGAATCTCACTCAAGTGATATCATATTAGTTTTTGCTGTTGTTAATACTACCTTACAAACCTTTCCTGCTATCAAGTCCAAAAGAGAGACTGCATATCTTTCCAAGAATGCGGGCAACCCTTATGTGCAGTTTCTAAGTGAGGGCCAGAAGGAAAGTCCTTTGGAACCTATGAAAGGGAAAGAACAAACATCACATCTACTGTTGCTGTACCAGCTTTTTGTCCAGCCAAGTGGGCTGTTCTTTCTGCTTGGACATTCTTCCTGATTTTATGCCATCCTGTCTGGGGAGCTCTCCTGTCTTTCTCAAGGTCAGTGACAGTGCGAACAGCTAAGAGAATTAAAAAATCTAGAAGGCACATAGAAATAATCATCATTAATAATGAAAAGACCCACACTCGCATGAAAACGTACAGGTAGGCTTTGGAATTCTTGTCTTCCAAATTAAGTATTACATCATCTAAAGCAGGAAGAGATGGTAAAAAGAGGAATCATATCTTGAATCATGCCATGCCATAGGGCCTTTTGGCGCATCTTAGGACACTGGTAATGTTCATTTTTAGAGAACAAAAATAAATAACCAACAGAAGAATAGGAGTGAAGCCTGGTCATTGAGCCCTCGCTGCCCTTAGATATCCAGGTGGGTGAAATGGTAGTTGAATTATTTACCTGATTTTAAAGAGTCTTACAGATACAGACACAGCTCTGGGTATGCAGAGTATTTTATTATAAACAAATGGAGGCTTGGGGCATTTTTTCCAAAGTTCATTAATTATTGAGATTCCCTCAAGCCACTCTTGCTTTGTTTTGATTTTTGTCCCTGACCAAATCAAGTTACTCAGAGTCCACTTTGGCTGTGAACTAATTCAAAAGTGATTTATGGCTTTTACAAAATTCTTTTGAATAAAAATCATATTTGAGAAATATGATTTTAATTATTTAGAAATGGAATTGCTCTTAATACCATTGTTTTTTTTAATGTTTAAAATTCTCAAAAGGGGCGGGCCGCGGTGGCTCAGCGGGCAAGAGTGCTTGCCTGCCGTGCCGGAGGACCCCGGTTCGATTCCCGGCCCCAGCCCATGTAAAAAACAAACAAACAAACAAAATATAATAAAACAAGAAAATGTTTAAAAATGTTTCCCTTTCTTCCTCCCTTCCTTCCTTCTCTGTCTTTCCTTCCTTTCCTCCCTCTCTCTTTAAAAAAAAAAAAAAATTCTCAAAAGGAGAACAAACTCTCTCTAGGCAGAGGGCGTTAACACTGTGTACAGTGGGCATTTTAGTTTCCTAGGCTGAAACTAAGCAATGGTTTAGCTTGAACAATGAGAATTCATTAGCTTACAGTTTTGAGACCAAGCAAGTGTCCAAATCAAGGCATCATCAAGGCAATGCTTTCTTTCCGAAGACCCACTGCCAGCGATCCTTGGCTCCTCTGCCACATGGTAAGGCACATGGCAGGATCTGCTTCTCTTCTAGGTTTTCATGCTTTCCTCTTCTTGCTTCTGTGGCTTTCTTTCTCTCTCTATCTCTCTATATCCATTCCATTTATAAAGAACTCCAGTATAAGTGAGATGGGTCACACTTTAACTGAAGTAGCCTCATCAAAAGGTCCTAATTACAAAGTGTCTACATACACAAGGATGGATTAGATTTAAGAATATGCTTTTTTCCTGGGGTACATACAGCTTCAAGGTGGTACTAATTATAGGGCAGACGTCACTGAGCACCTGAGCCTGTACTAATTCAATCATTTGTAAGACACAGGCACTGGGTGGTCTCCATTTCCCCCCGCCCCTCCATTCGCTGTGAGTCTCTTCCTCCCTAGAGCAGGAGCCCTATGGATTGCATCACCTGGGTTCCTTTGCTTTCTGTCTTTTGGTTGCTTTTAGTCAATAGGAGGTAGGAGACAGGAGGCCAGGAGGAGTGCTTCCCGGACATGTTGTGCCTGTGGCTACAGTTCCTGCCCAGAGCCCCACTTACACAGCCTCAGCCTTCCCCAGGCTCTGGTAAAGCTCCTCCTGATCCTTCAGGCTGAGATGTGGTGACAGCTTCCTGCGGTGGCTAGGTCCTCAGTGCCTCAACAGCCCTTGTTCATTCTCTTAATTCTGTCCATACCTCTGTAAATAGTCCTTTTCTTAAATTCTCTTCAGAATCCTAAGTGGGCCAAATGTTTCCTGCTAGGGCCCTGATTGATAAGAATAAGTGGAAATAAAGATAATCATTTGACAGGAATAAATAAAACAATTTGTCTACCAAGATAGTTCCCCACAGCACTCACATTCTGTTTGGAAGTTGAGGGTTGAGTGAGAGAGACCCAGGATTCATCTCTCTTGCTTTTTTATTTCTATGTAGTCATAGAAATATGTTTATAACTTGAGCATGAGAAGTAAACCAAGGGTAGAATGCATTAAGTAATAATTTAACATATCAAAAATTAGCATGATTCAATTCCCAGCCAAGGTACTTCCCCCCCAAAGAAAAAAAAAATTCAACAAATGGTGCTGCAATAACAGGATAGTCACATGGAAAAAAAAAAATGGAATGTGGCCCCCACCATACAGCATACAAAAAAAAGTCAAGATGAGATAACTTGCTAAACCCCAACCAAAACCATTCCTGCCAATCCTAAAGAACACCTACTGGGCTATATAAGATTCTACAAAGGTTCCATGCACTAGGGTAACGTTCCAGAAATCTACAACCTCCAGATGGGTCCCTGGACTTCATAAGTCCTGAAATGCAGAAATCCAGAACATCAGCTAGTTCTATCCCCCATCCACATTATCAACAGTCCCTTACAACACGAAAAAGTTAGAATGGCCATAGCCCAAATACCCCTAAAGAGTGGGAGAAAGATCAAAGGTGATGGCGGAGTTATACAGAGAAGATCAGGTTTAACAAATGAGCTATGATTGCTGAATCATGATATTGATATTTCTTTTAGTCTCCACTATCTTAGAGCAGCTCAAAGTAAAAACCTAAAATTGAGGAATTGTAACCCATACCAAACTCTGAAATTTGTTTACAATTAATGGTTGTGATGTACTTTGAAATTTATTGCATTTTTGTATATATGTTATTTTTCACAATAACCCCCTCCCCAAAAATAGTTAACATGAGCGATGTCACAGGTATTGTATTTTTTTTTTTTTTAATTTTGCTTCATTTGTCCCAACTCAAAGGGTCTGCATCTTAATCTGACTCATTCATCTTCTATGCAGTAGACCCTAAAAACTGGGCAAACAACCAGGCCTTCCTCATTTAGTAAGCCAGTCTGATTGAGTCCAGAAGAGCCTTCTGTCATCTACACCTACCTGGACTTGAATTAAATCATTCTGGAAATTACACCCAGAATTATGTACCCTAAGTGTGAACCCTGGGCTCACATGTAATCAGAATTAGTCCTTCTCATACCTGCCACCTACCCCATGGTCCGTAAGTCCACGGTTCTGTCCTAACCAGCATCCCACTACCTCCCGACACTAGAATCTCAGGCTTAAGCCTCAGAAGGAATGATCAATGGACTACTTATTAGATATTTTTTAAATCTAAACTATTCCGAAGATCACAACTGTCACAATTAACCAACTTATATGGCTAATTCCTAATCCTTTGCCATCACAAAATTACTTTTTATGCTAAATTAAAAAATAAATAAATGGATATGAATCCTAGTCAAAAATAGATAGATCTTCTCCATGCCAAAATCAGCTCATACTTACTCATATATTATTTATGGTTGGAGGAGAGGACTTCCAAATTTGATTCATATCTCCCCACCCAACCATTTCTCATGGAAGCTGCCAAGGCTTTTCAGATAAATCCTAAACAGCATTTTATATTTTCATTGCATTTGTTTTTAAAAATGAACGTAAACAGACGAAGTATTTTTCACCCTGGCAATAAACCTGCACAGGCAGAGAATTAGATGTCAGAATCTTTAGGAGTAGCCACGTTATTTAGCTGATGAATTAATATGAATTTGTGGAAGATGAGGTAGGATTTAAAGTGAAAGCTGAATAACAATTAGGTTTCAGTATCATTAAAATTCCACTTTCAGCTGCTACTAATTTTTTTTTAATCACAAAAGACAGTTTTTCTCAGTAAAGAAGAAAAAGATCTATTGTTTTACAACAGTATCCACTGAAGTAGCTGCGACTTCAGTAAGGGGTTGTCAATCGAATTGCCTATACAGGAATAGATGAACAAAAGAGGGGAAGATTGGGAAAGAAAAGAATGTATTGGGTGCATGCAAGAATCAGAAAGCAAGAACATACTCAGATTGGAAACAGTAATGCTGAGGTAAGAAAGATGAAGGACAGTAACAAGAAATAGCAGAGACCAGCACCTGGAAATCACAGACTCTTGCCTTGACACAGGGGCAGGATGGAGCAGTGGATACAGGGGGTGGAGTGGGTGGGTTGGGCATGAGCCAGACTTTATCAAGAAATGGATTAGATGCTTTGGAAAGGGCAGGTTGGGGATGTTACCCAAGGTCAAAGACAAGTCTACTTAATTCCAAAAGACAGTGAGACTGTTAGCTTTAAGCCCTTAGCAAACTATCACCATTGAGATATTGGCTGGTGTTTGTAATGTACTTGGGGAGCAGGATTTGGGGTATGTAGCAGGAGGATGCCTTGCTCTTACCTTTCTCTCCTTCCCTTCTTCAAAACAAACCCTGGTCTACTTTATTGTCACTGCAGCTATTCACCCATCTAGTCTCTGATTAGAGGTAATAAGTACAGGGACTGATTTCGTTTCATTTTTAAGCAGACCCATTAATGTATTAATTGAGAGTGGAAAAGCATAAGGGTTTTAATTATGTGACGAACTGGAGAATCTGAGCCATAGGCTGTGAAAGTGCCATTTCTGAGCTCAGCCATTCAAACACCCAACCGTGTCAAGTGATGAAACTTCACAGTGTGAGTAATGTATGGAAATCCAAAATAGGGACAGGGGCACTGCTGGTTAAATACAAGCCTGTTAATAGAAAATTAGACATTTCTCTTAAAGTGAGTCTGGTAGATGCACAGTTTGAGGAGACAAGTGGCAAATTGAAGAGCGCTGATTCAATAAATTCTGGGCCACTGTAGTAGAAGAGAGGAACAAGAACTGTCTCTCCAAAAACAACCATTAAAATGAAAGCTGCCAAGAGAGGCTGAGATAAGAAAGAAATGACTCAGGAAGAAGATGGCAGCCCCCTCAAAAATGAAATGTGGGCCAAAGTCTCAAGCCCTCCCTAGCCTTCCTAAGGGCTCCTCCCAGGGGGCTCTGTAAAAACAACATTTTACAGCCAGCCTTAAAGACGTGAGGAAAAGAGTGTCTCATGACCTCAACACAGGATTGAAAAGGGTCAAGTTTTAGTTGGAAAATGGTGGTCTCTATCTCTCTGCAACTTACAGACTAACCAGAAGCTGCTAGATTACCGGACTTTCCCTTAGGGAAACAAGATAAATAAGAAAAATTAACTATGCCAATCCATGGTCTAGTAGGAGAAAAGGAGCTACGTACAGATGATTCATAATGATGTGTGGGTGTTGTAATACAATGTAATAGATACTAATAATTTATTATTAGATAGTAATAGTACTTGTGCCAAGTGTAATGGGAAGGCAGACGGGGATGTAACTAACTGTGCCTTTTTTGAACCCAGCAATCTGCACCATCATGAATGAACAGAGTGCCAAATCCCAGTGAAGAGAGAAAGGGTAGGCCAGTGTTTTTCCTGTTGTATGGTCTCCTACTGTATTTGACTAGCTCTGGGTGCCTCCCTTCCACAGCGTTTTTGAAACACACCTCATTCTTCCAATTTTCTTAGTGGCCTCGGTGGAACTGTGAAGTATTTAATGTGTTTCTGCTGAAAACAAATCCAGGCACTCTTCTGCTAGGAAGTTAATAAGTAACTGACCCACTTGTACTGCCACTATTTCTAACACAGAACAAAGGATTTCACAGTAAGGGCACCTGCTATACACCAGGCACTGCGCTGGATTATTTACATACCATTTCTTAATATTCGCCATGTGGAGGGGGTCATGGGTATTATGATCCCCATTTTGCAGATGAGCAAACGCGTTTAGGAGCACATAAACTAGTGGGTAGTGCAGCAAAACAAATGAACCCAGGCCTCTGATTCCAAAGCCCATGCTCTTTCTGTTACATGCTGTGCGTCCCAGAGAAAACTGTGAAATACAGTCAAATATCACTGAAATCTCTTGGAGGAAAGACAATAGGATTTCATTGGTTTAACAAGTAGAATTAAAACTGTGAGTCCAGACACACCCTGATATTTGTCTACTTAACTTCCATTTCCCCAACCTCCACCTCCAACTTCCATGCCTCCTTCCTAACAGAACCTGAATTCTGCAGCCATGTGCTTCCCGCTGGGGGGTTGATTGACTCTGGCCAATCATCGTGCTCTACTCCTTGCCAGTGATTGGTTTAGGATGGGCACATGAGACACACCAGGCCAATGACAGTCTCTGCTTTGGGACTTCCTGGAATGGTTTCTGGACTCTTAAAGATCCAAAGAAGGAGATGGTCTATTTTTCCGTGGTTGTTGACCTTCTGCCTAGGACTCTTGAAGTTGTGGCAGCCTCCTGTGGTCTGAAGACAGGCCAGCAAGTGAGTATGGCACAGTGGACCCTCGACAAGAATCTATGTCTTCAGATATGTGGTTGAACAGCTGGATTTACAACCCTGGTGCTCTGGATCTCTGGACTTCTTAAGTGGAAAAATCATCTCCTATATGGTTACAGTTACTTGCTGTTAAAGCCTTGCATCGAATTGCTGTGTCCCTTCCCTGCACCTTTGTAGGGAATGATACCTGCTCTCCAGCCAACAGAACTTTACTGGTCAAGGTGCTTGGAGCTTTTCCAGCGGAGCTCACAATAAATTACCATCTTCAGGATCCCAAGGCTTCCTGGGTGTAGAGGTTTTTCAGCAGTAGATTAGGGCCGAATCTCCTTCCTTTTTGGTTTAGGAGCGTGAATCCTAAAATCCTAAAAATCACCCACTTTCATAATGGGAAGGATGGAGTTGGGAGGTTAGTGAAAGGGGATTTGGGGTACCGAAAGTGGGTGCCTTTTGCCCGGCTAGGGTGGTTCATTATTCCTCTTGAGGATGGTAACCACTTTTGGGATGTTTCAAATGATCAAACGATTAATTGAGCTTTTTTATTTTCCTTTTTTTTTTTTTTTGGTAGAATCTGGGACAGTTAATCCCTTCACATACATTTCCCTTTTGTTATTTAGAGAGCTTTCTCTGTGAAAGGCAAAGCAATTTCACAGGAAGCCATAGGAAACTTCTCTCCCCACGTTCCTTTATGAGATCAAACAGGTATCTGTCAACAAAGGGCAGTCATCCTGTGCTTGGGCTATTTAACGTGATAATGAGCTAATACAATGCCTGGTCTCTGATTTTTCCAGAGCTGTTCAAGGGTCTGTGGCCTGCACCCTGCCTGCACCTATTCTCCTAATTTGGTTCCCTTTCAGCATCCTCTTCCCAATTCTTTCTCTCTTTCTCTTTCTCTCAACTTCCAATGAATTTCTCACTATTCCGTGTAAAAAAAGCTCTTAACCTTTTTACTTTTCAATGTTATATTCACAGTGTACCCCAAATTTACCCTTAAATTCCATTCAGCAAATGCTTTTTGAGTGTCTGCAATGTGCAGAGCACCATGATAAGGAAAGTGTGAAGTAGAAATGTGGGTAAAGTCACCATCCCCACCCTCATTTGGCTTAAATTCTGGTGAGGGAAATAAGTCAGGGAAAAATTAAGGTTAACAGAAAGTACTGAGTACCATTTTTGATGAGCTGATACAGGAATGACAGGTGGCACTGAGCAAACAGGAAGGATGGGGCAGAAGGAGGCAAGTCAGCTCTTTTCCCCTCACACTGTTTAGAGAAGCTCCAACACGCTGACTGGAGCAGGACGCTTTCCCGGGCCCATGCCATCTTTTCCACCTCCCTCTTTCCTTCACCTCTCTTCTTACCCAGTGTGTTTGCCCCTTTTTGTGCACTATTCAGAGCTCTTTTCAACCACTTTTAAAAATGTATTGTTATTATTGCCATTACCTGCAGCTCCCTTTTCCTCTTGTCCCTTTTACTGGACGAAGGCCATGGATTCTTTTGCCTGGCGTGCTCAATAAACAATTCCTGAGACACCGAGGTTTCAAAGAGAGAAAGAGTTCATTACTAGGCATGTAGTAGATCAGATAGTCTATCATCCCAAAATCTGTCCCCCAAAACTGCAATAATTCAGGTAGTTTAATTAGAGAAAAGATGGGCAGGGTTTAGGATAATGAGCACAGTGGCCCCAGATGATGTAATTAGAGGTGATCTCATTACTGAGCATGCACAGATTGATTGCATGCTTAGTCATAGGACGTGTGTAAGGAAATGACGGAATGAGGTCTTAATTCAAGTCTAAGCTACTGCACATGGCCGATGGGCCTACTTTGGTTAGATCAAATCCCAGTCATCAAGATGATCCCAGTCATCATAACTTTAGACTTGGGATGGGTTAGTTCTGGGTGGACCCAAAACGCTTCTTTAATAAACATTAGGGGCTTTAAAGTTGAAAATTGGATAACTGGGTACAAATGAAGGTTAGTCACAAGGTTGTTACAATCACAGGGACAGAAGATAAGGGCTGTACAGTCATTATCAGACCAAGGCAGCTGGATTACAATTGAGATTTCAGGAATTTCCCCTTGTTTACTCCAATAGACCAGAAACAAAAAGGAATACCTATATAATGATTCAGTTATCAAAATCATCCCTTAATCCTGATTTCTTGGTTATACCTTCAGGTCACCATAAGTTCGGTATTTCTAAGGTTGAGTATAAGTCAGGGCCAGCACCAAGATGTCACGTTAACTCCCATCCTTGAGCCCTTGGGAGCAAGAGTTTAATAGGAGAGGGGGAATTGTGGATTGCCAGACTAAGGGTGGACAGCTGATGTGTCTGCTTCTCTGCTTCCCTCCTAGTCCTAACCCTAATGGGAGGTGTAGGTGGTTTCTATGCTGTGTGAGGTGGGGGGGCACATGTCAATGACCCATGTGCCTTGATTAGAATGCAAGACTCCATATGGTCTTGTTTACCGCCAAAGCTAAGGAAATCTACCGAGAACCACTGCCTGCAAGATTGACCTCTGTCCTTAAGTTACTCTAGTTGAAAGGACCATTGATACTGAAAATGAGGACCTGTTACAATTGATACTCTGTATAGTAACACTTACTTGAGCAAGGTATTCTGCCTCTTTTATCTTCAGTTCTCTCATTTAAAAAATGGGTGTTCTAGTTTGCTAGCTGCCGGAATGTAATATACCAGAAACAGAACAGTCTTTAAAAAGGGGAACTTAATCAGTTGCTAGTTAAAGTTCCAAAGCTGAGAAAATGTCCCAGTTAAAGCACATCTATAGAAATGTCCAATCTAAGGCATTCAGGGAAAGATACCTTGGTTCAAGAAGGCCAGTGAAGTTCAGGGTTTCTCTCTCAAGTGAGAAGGCACATGGCAAACACAGTCAGAGTTTCTCTCTCATCTGGAAGGGTACATGGTGAACACGTCATCAGCTGCTAGCTTCTTCTCCTGGCTTCCTGTTTCATGAGGCTCCCTGGGAGGCGTTTTCCTTCTTCATCTCCAAAGGTCGCTGGTTCCTGGACTCTCTGCTTTGTAGTGATGCAGCATTCTCTGCTCTCTCCAAATCTCTCTCATTCTCCAAAGTGTTTCCTCTTTTATAGGACTCCAGAAACTTGTCAAGACCCACCCAAAGGGGTGGAGACATGTCCTCACCTAATCCAGTTTAACAACCACTCTTGATTAAATCACATTTCCAGGGAGATGATCTGATTACAGTTTCAAACATACAGCATTGAATAGGGATTATTCTATCTTTATGAAATAGGATTTTGATTAAAACATGGCTTTTCTAGGAGACATACATCCTTTCAAACCAGCACAACAGGGTAGTGTTCTAACATGAAAAAGTTAGAATGTACGTAGCCCAAATACCCCTAAAGAGTGGAAGAAAGATCAAGGTGATGATGGAGTTATATAGAGAAGGTAGGGTTAACACACAAGTATGATTGCTGAATCATTATACTGATATTTCTTTTAGTCTCCAGTATCTGAGAGCAGTTAGAAGTAAAAACTTAAAATGGTGGAATTGTAACTTTTACCAAACTCTGAAATCTATCCTGCAACTAATTGTTGTACTGTGCTTTGAAACTTCTAACTTTTTTGTATATATGTTATTTTTCACAAAAAAGAAAAATATATATTTTTCTATCCTCCAGGTTTTGGAGCAGCTAGATGGGAAAAATCTGAAATAATGGAATAGTAATCCATAACAAATTCTGAAATCTGTTCTGTATCTACTTGTTGAAGTGTACTTTGAAAATCATTGCTTTTTCTTTCTTTTCTTTGTATTTATGTTATATTTAACAATAAAAAACATGTAAAAAATGGAGGTAGTAAATATATTGTCCAGGTTTGATGTGAGATTTAAATGAAATAATAGAAATACAGCACCTGCAAGGTACATGGCGCATAGAACGCCGTCAGTAAATGTTAGTTCTCATCCCTGCACCCCTATCCTTTCCCACAGAGATTTGCTTCAGATTCTAGCTTGGCCTTTGCACAAAATAATATTTTGTGAACTGCGTCCTGCAGCCCACCTTTAAACAGGAAGAAATGCCTTATAATTTTGAAGGAATTTCTAACAAATCAATTGGTCAAACATTTTGAAGTGAAGAAAGATCACTGATTTTGAAAATGAGGTAGAAGCCCATAATTAAAGAACTGTTGTGGATAAATAGCTTAGCATATCTGAAGTCCCCTATTCAGAAGAGGTGGTGCTGTGCTGTCCTAAAGGGCCACTGAGTATATGAAATGTACCTGGTGCAATTGAGATGTGCTCTAAGTGTAAAATGCACACTCGATTTTGAAGACTTCATGCAAAAATATTTCAAATTATTCAATAACTTTCCTGTTGATTACATTTCGAAATTGTAACATCTCAGATTTATTAGGTTAAATAAAATATATTATTAAAGTTAATTTCACCCATTTCTTTTGCTTTTTTAAACGTACCTACTAGAAAAAATTTTAAATTACCTGTGGCTGTCATATTTCTTTTGAACAGCACTGAGGTAGTGAGTGGTTTTGGTGACAAGAGAGCCATAAGATATCATTCACTTTTACCAGGCTTGATAAATACTTAAAGCATATAAGGACTCATGTATGGATGGGTGTGCTTAATATAACCAAGGCTTTTCTTACTCAACTTTAAAGAAAGTACTTTCCCTCACTCTGGTGCTAAAAGCATCCAAGATCTTCTTTCTAAATGCTGCTGCTTTTGTCTCTTTCTCTGGATGCATCAATTAAGAATACTTTGATAACCTGAGCTGCTTCTCTGTCGGGGAGCTCAAAGCTCACCATCTAATTAACTCTCCAAAGAAAGCTGAGCTGCTATCATCTCTGCTTTACTTTCCTAACTCCCTCGGTGTCTCCATTTCCGTTTCCTGCTATGGTCAGGGTAGCAAAGCAGGGAGATCTTCCCCGGAGGCTGAGGGCTTCAGGCATGAGCTCCTGCTTTTATTTTTCCAGTTGGGAGAGACGTTCTTTGACAAACAAGTTTACTCGTTTCATTACTTCATCCTTCCATAGAGGGGGATGATCGGGGAAAGCAAGGTTCAAGATCAAACCTTTTCTTTGTTAATTTCATTATTTCTTTTCAAGTCCCACACATTTGACTGGGTTAGAACGACCTTTAAATAGATTCACAGGGATGCTGTTTTCCCTTTTCATTTCCTGTATAGTAGAAACTGTTATTTTCCAGGTTTTTTCAAAATTTCAACTCTGTTGTCCAGGTGAATGACTTCTCAGTTTCTTCCCCCTTCAGTTGCCTGCTGGACTCCTCTACCCGGGGGCCAACATGTGTGACATGTCCCCCTTGTCTGCTTCCTCCACGAGATCCTCCTGTCCTCACTAAACCTGTTGATGACACTGCCCTCCTCCGGGTCACCAGGCTCAAAACACTGACACCGACGTGCTCCAGTCCTCTCTTCCTTCTACCCAGCCCCAAACATTTGCCAGGTGGATGTAATTTTGCCTCTTGTGTTCATCCTCTTTTCTTTGTTTTACTGCCATTTTTCTAATTCAGATTTTCTTTGCTTCCTTCTCAGAGGATTGCAGCAGCTTGTTAATGAGGTTTCTCGTCTCCCTCCTCTCTGAGTAGGGATGGCCAAGGTCATCTTCCTCTAAAGGGAGGATCGGGTCACTTCCTGGCACACAACCTGGTTTCCCAAGACCTGCAGAGAAACTCAGCCACCTCAAATGATTTTAGGCCAACGGGGAATAGATTTATATTTATAGAAATATAGATAGCTTGATAGTAGCATGTTATTGAGAATGTAAGTCACAGGCTGAATTGTCTGTGAATATGGTTGAAAGGGGGTTTTTAGAGTCATGTGTGTCACCAGAAGGAAAACTAGAGGATGAAATATGGGCATGTATATAGCACAGCAAACCTTCTGGTGGACATTGTCTGCAATTAACACTACAAATATAAATAAGTTCTTTCATGAACCAGAACAAATGTATGATACCTTTACAAAGAGTTAATAGTAGAGTGGTATATGGGAAAAAATATTCCTAATACAAACTATGGACTATAGCTAAGAGTAATATCTTCATATTCTTTCATCAACAATGACAAATACCCCACACTAGTCCTAGAGCTAAACGATGGGAGGAGGGATAAGAGGTATGGGAAGTTTTGAGTTTTCTTTTTCTTTCTGAAGTAATGAAAATGTTCTAAAATTGATTGGGGGTGATGAATGCACAACTGTGTGATGATACTCTGAGCCATTGATTGTACACTTTGGATAGATTGTATGGTGTGTGAATATATCTCAATAATAGCATTAAAAATGAAACAAACCACTGAGAAGCAAGCTCCCCCAGTTAAAAAAATTAAAATGTCTTTCGTGGTGTTCAAAGCTTTCCATTGCCTGGGCTCAAATCCTTCCCACGGCCCCTCTTCAGACTGCTGTTCTTTAGAACTCAACTACTTAGTGCCCCTGAAATACAAGTACAGGGTCTTAACCCAATTAAGCTCTTTCCTTCACCTGAGGTTCTCTTTTTCACATCTAAAAACACAGTTCTACCCCAAGACCAAATAATACCTTCTTGAAACATCCCTGATCCCGTCCCCATCTCCCCACCCCAGACTGAACAAAACCTCTCTCTCTCCTGGAATGCCTCTAGCATAAGTAACCTCTATCACTCTTCTGTGACGCAAAGCACCAGAATTGCAGCTGGTCGAATTGGTCCCAAGTTATTTTCTGAAGGAAATGTTGATCCTGTCTGCAAGGACAATTCTCATGCCCATGTCTCATGTCTCTCAGAAGATACAGAAGGAGAAGTATAAAAGCTTCAAGGAGGGCTCTCCTTAGCGTTGGGAGCCTGATGTGTGTGACGAAGATGTGTCCCAGTAATAATTCTCTGCGATGAAGGTTGATTCCGGTATCACTGCGGTCCTGAAGACAGCTCCAAGGATTTCTTTACCTCCAACTGCTAGAGGCAGCACCTCCCATTTGCCACGGATGAAGAAGTGAGATGGTTCTGAGCCATGCCCACCCCCACCAGCAGCTTTCCCATCCAGAGAAGTTAATCTGCTATTTAAGATGCAGATCTTGATTTCTTTTCACAGCCTGCTCAACCACAGTTTGCAGTTTTGATTGGGACATAGCACTTGGTATGCACGAATCAGGTCGGGTCACACCATTTAATAAAGCTATCATAACTGATGTGAGCACTGCACACAAAAGGGAATGGAGTCGCACAGCTGTACTCTTTGTGGCATGAAATCATGCAGCTTCCACTTGGGTAAGGACCTTTTTGATGTCACAGGGTGAGGGATTAAGTCATAATTATGTAGATCTAAATTACCTTCCAGCAAACCCACTGGCGGTTCTTCATTAACATCGCAGCAGGCTTTAATTCCAGCATAAGACTGATTACCCTTCAGCCGCCCCGCCGTCCAGCCTGCAGAATATGTTTGGAATTAAGTAGGGACTTGGGTTGAAAAGAACATCAGGTGCCGTTTCTCTGTCTTTGTCTCAGACTTTATGTTGATTAATAGGTGTGAGGCTTCCCTTTCATTACAGTGCTTGGAGTGTGTGTGTACCCAGTTTACACAGATTTGACTGCAGTGCCCAATATTCACAGCGTTGGAATCCTAGAATTCAGTACCTAGTTACTAGGTCCTTGCATAGCATTGATCATCTGAGCTTTCATTAGGAGGAAGTGCAACTCCAAGTCAGCTTTCTTCCCTACTGAGGTCACCAAGTGGTATCACCATGAACATTTTCTAGGCCGAAACTGAGTCTTTCATACTCTGAAACAGAGCTACAGCATCTCGGTGCTTCTCCTTAAGAGGGCTGAAATAACCAGGAAGAGAAGCTTAGGGATAAATGGGATCTGCTGGGAAGTTAGGTGTTCCCATTCCATATCAGGTTGTGAAGGTAATTCCCTAGTCAATATGCAGGATGCCTTAGGACTGATGAATTGAGTCTTGATTTGGTTCACATAAATGTATGTCTTATCAAAGACTGTCTATGAGCTGAGATTACCTCCTCCGTCTTCCATAGGGGTGAGCCAAGGAGATAGCCTCCCAATGTTAGGCAAGATAAAATAGCCTTGCTTCAAGGGACTGCAAAGTAGTCCCTGAAAACATCAGACAGATTTGCTTTTCTCTATTATGGAGGCAGCTAGGTTTTTTCTTACACACCTTCTGGGATCTGTGGCCCATGGACTCTGTAACAGGGAAGATTCTTCAGCTTATCTTCAATTGGGTAATGTTTAGCACTTAACAAAAGCCCAGAGGAGAGGACAGAGTTGGGAGGGACAATGTGGGTCAGTAGTTACCCAATCAGAATTAGCTAGGACATTTAAAAATAGCTGAATATTGCCAGGTGCCACTCTAGGTCTACTAACCCAACATCTGCAGTGATAAGGGTAGAATTTTCTTCTAGTTTGAGCTTTGAAGAGGTTTAATTTTAATTGCAGCAACTCTCTTAACTCTTCTATGTGGTTTCTAATCTCTATTTTTAAATGTCTATCTTAACATCTTTATGTATTATGTGTCATTATTCCAGACTATCTAAAATTCTTTATGGAAACAGGTGGGGGTGGTGGTGTCAAAGATCAGATTACAACTAAATTTGAGAATAGAGGTCATCAACAAAAATCTTGTGATAAGTAGACATTTATTTTGATTGAAAACTTCAAGGGACAAGCCCTCACTACTTAAAAATATCCCATTGTGGACTGCTCTTACTACATAATGTTTTTCCTTTTGCTAAAACAAAATTACCTTTCTGGTAACATTTTTTTATTGATCTTAATTCTTTCCTTGGACTGTTTTCACAGGATTTTTCCTCCCTGTCTGTATTAGTTACTATTGTTGCAAAACCAATTGTCCCCAAATTTAGCTACTTAAACAATAAACATAACTTGTGTGAGATACACAAGCTTCGGAGCATCACGAATCTGAGAGTGACTTAGCTGGATGTTTCTAGCTGAGGATCTCTTTGAAATTAAGATGTCAGATGATAGGGATCTACAGTCTATGAAGGCTTGAATGGATCTGAAGGATTTGCTTCCAAGATGACTCACTCACATGGCTGTTGGAATAAGTTCTTTGTTGGTTGCTGGTAGGAGGTCTCAGTTCTTTGCCATACTCTCCATAGGGCTGCCTGCGTGTGCTTGTGACATTGGCAGCTGGCTTCCCTCTAAGGAATGATCCAAGAAAGAGGGCATGGAAGAAGCCTCATGGTCTTTTATGACCTAATCTTGGAAGTCACACACCATCATTTTTGCCATCTTCTATTTATGAGAGTTTAGTCACTAACTGCAGCTCAATTTAAAGGGAGGGGAATTAGGATCCACCTCTTTTTTATTTTTGTAATAATTTCTATCATTTTATTGATGATCTCTGTGGTGAGATATCATTCTCATGCTTTCCTTTAATTCTTTAGATATGGTTTCTGTGCCCATTTGAAACTGTTATGTTTTCCTGAAAAGCCATGTTCTTTAATCCGGATTCAATATTGCTGGGTAGGATCTTTTTCATTAACTTGTTTCCATGGACATGTGTCTCCACCCATTCAAGGTGGGTCCCTTACTGGAGCCCTTTAAGAAGGAAACATTTTGGAAAACGCTTCAGAGCTGACATATACAGAGATGTTTGGAAATGCGGAAAGAAAATGCCCCTGGGGAAGCCATTTGAAAGGAGAAGCCAGTAAAGAAAGATAGCAGATGTTGACATGCACCTTCCCAGCCCATAGAGAAACCTTGAACATCATTGGCCCTTTCTTAAATCAAGGTATCTTTATCTGAATGCCTTAGTTTAAACATCTTTATGGCCTTAGAACTGTAAACTTGTAACTTAATGAATTCCCTTTATAAAAGCCAACCCATGTCAGGTATATTGCATTCCAGCAGCATTAATAAATCAAAACAGTTTTCTTTAGTTCTTTGGACATATATATATATATATATATATATATAATATATATATATTATATATTATTTATAATAGCTGATCTAAAGTCTTCATATAGTAAGTCCAATATCTGGCAGCCATATCCTCAATCTTGGCCAGCCCCTCAGGTAATTTATGTGTGGCCCATGGTGCTCCAATAAGAGTTTTTTTTGCTGTCTGTTAACATTGACAAAGACAACTCTCTCTGCTATTGAACAAATAAGGAAGTATCCATAACTTCCACAAGAGTATTTTGGAATTATAACTTAGGTCTGAACATTTGGCTTAGAAGCAACAGCCACCTGCAGAGTGGCCAGTTGTAGCTGGTGTTCAATGTGATAACTAATCAGTAGACATGCCATATATTTCCCTGAGCCATGTTTCCAGAAATGAATGGCTTAGACTAATCTGATCACACCTCTCTCACAGTAAAATGTTTTTTCAGGAGAGTCAGATTAGCAGCTTGCTGGAGCCAGGACAGCCTTGGTTTATCACACTTGGTTATTAGGGCAAAATTACAAGAGATCCTTTTTGTTTGCTACAAATGAGAAAATTACCCTCATTTTCTACAGAGAAATAGAGACTGAGAGATTTTCACTTTGGAAGATGCTTAATGTAAGGCCAACCTCTGCTCCCCACCTCCTTCCAGGAGGCCCCTTGCAAAACCAAACCTGCCCCAGCCCACATTGTAGGCAGTCATATGAGTGTCCTTGCATCCCCCTCTAGTAGCTGCATTCCTACAATAGCTCCCCTTATCCAGCATACTCGCTCTGGCAGTTACAGCCCCAGCAGCTGCAAGCTTGTGATATCCCCCCACTTAGTGCCCTCCCCACCCCTACCTCTGCTTCTAAACCCACCAGTCAACACCTGCCAACTTTCCATTCCCAAGCTAGACAAAGAAAACCCACCACCAAAATTCCCTATTTCCCACCAACCATCCTGTATAAGCTCTACCCCTCCTCCTGCTCACTGCTGTCACCATCTCAGGCGTCAGCCCACCCGTGTAGGGCCCAGCAATAAAACTCCTTTGAGTTCGGTTTGCATTTCCTCTCCTACCAATTGAAAATACTATCACTTAGTAGGAAAACCCTATCACTTAGTAGGGAGGAAATTTGCCCACATGGTAGAGGAGTAGAAGGGGCATAACGAAAGTACATGCCAGATCTTATCCCCTTGGCAATGTTGAACTAGGAAGTGTGGCCGGTTAAAGATGGTGGCAAATTCTTTGACATTTCTTCTACTTAGAGATGGGCTCTACTTCCCTTGCCCTTGAAACCCAGTTGGCCTGTTACTCTTTGACCCTTGGAGTATGGCCAAAATGATGCTATGCCAGTTTTATTTAGGTCTAGCCTTTAGGACTGGCAGCCTCTGTCTTGGTCTCTTGGTATCCACGGTCATCATGTAAAACATCAAACTACCTTGCTGGAAGAGACCATGTGAAGATATCTTGAGATACAAGGAGTGAGACAGAGACTCAGATGAACCTAGCCTTGGATCTGCTCTTGTTAAGGTGTTAAGCATGTGAGTGAAGCCATTTTGGAATCATCAGTTTAGCACCACAAAGTGACCCCAGTGGATGCCACACAGAGCAGAAGAATTGCATGGCTGAGCCCTGCCTGAATTCCTAACCTGCAGAATCATAAGATATAATAAAGAAAAAACTGGTTCAAGCTACTAAGTCTTGGGTTAATTTGTTACACAGAGATAAGCAACTGGAAAAGGGAGCCACTGCCCTTCTTTAATCTAAGTATGCATTAGACATGAGCAAGGAACCAAAGTTAGACTCTGGCTTTTCTTCAGTGGCTTCTGGATAGGGTTCTCATAGCCCTGTTTAGGGTCCAGGCCCTAAGGGGACTGCCCTCTGTATCACTGGTTGGGGTTCCTAGGTGTCTGCATGGTGCGCCAGCTGGTCAAACAAAAATAGGAACAGCCCTTGCCTCTTGGTAGATAGCAAACTTTGTGCTTATGGCCAGCAAATAAATATCTAGAAAAGAAATTGTTGAGCTTTAAGCATGTAAATTTCTAAGCTTTTTGATAAATACCGGAAAATTGTATTCCAGAAAGATTCTACCAATTTCCAGTTCCTCCCAAAATCTATGAGAGTGTCTGTTTCCCTTCTCCCTCCGTAACAGCGGCTATCAGCCTGTAGTATTTGTTGACTCTATGAGTAATGTCACCCACCTGGATGACCTCCGTAGGCTCATCTTTGTATTCATCATGGTTTGGCATAATGTCTGAAACAAAGTAGGTATACGATAAATATATATATATTTTAATGACTAAAGATTTCAAAGGCTCCAAAATCTATGCCTCCAGCTGAAAGCTCTGCGCCTTGTTTACTAGATATCCCAGGGTGCCTCCAATTTAACATACATTCACCTCTTTACTTCCCATCCTGCTTCTCCCCTTCCTGCATGGCGTTCCATCTCAGTAAATATGCACCACCCTCCGTTAACCCAGCAAGGAACCTGAGAGCTTTTCTTTGCTCCTTTAATACTTCTTACACCTTCCCAGGTAACCAATGACCCTATCCTGTTAAATGTATTCATTCTTGACTTATCCATTCATTTTAAAAATAGTTATTGACCATCCACTATGTGTCAGATTGGGCTAAGTATTGCAGTTACAGAGAACAAGATACAAAAATCCCTGCCCTTCTGGAGCTTATAGTTTCACTGGGAAAGGCAAACAACACACAAATTAACAATTCAGTTATATAGTATATCAGACAGTGATAAATGCTATGAAGAAAAATTAAGCAGAGAAGGGGGATATAGCCAGGGGTAGAGATGGTTGTGGTTTTAAATAGGTGGTTAAGGGAAGACTCAGAGGGTAAAATTCAAGCAGACACCTAAAGGTATTGAGGGTTTGAGTCACGTTTTATTTTATTTTATTTTTTCTAAATTTTTATTAATAAAACCAATCAACATACAATATGAACATTCTCTTTTCTTTTTTCATCACATAGTTGTATATTTATCATCATGATCATTTCTTAGAACACTTGTATCAATTCAGAAAAAGAAATTAAAAGAAAACAGAAAAAAATTCATACATACCATAACCCTTGCCCCTCTTTTTCATTGATCACTAGCATTTCAATCTATTAAATTTATTTTAACATTTGTTCCCCCTATTATTTATTTATTTTTAATCCATATGTTTTACTCGTCTGTCCATAAGGTAGATAAAAGAAGCATCAGACACAAGGTTTTCACAACCACACAGTCACATTGCAAAAGCTAAATCATTATACAATCATCTTCAAGAAACATGGCTACTGGAAGACAGCTCTACATTTTCAGGCTGTTCCCTCCAGTCTCTGTGATACACCTTAATGAAAAAGGTGGTATCTATTTAATGCATAAGAATAACCTCCAGGATAACCTCTCGACTCTCTTTGGAATCTCTCAGCCATTGATGCTTTATTTTGTCTCATTTCGCTCTTCCCCATTTCAGTTGAGAGGGTTTTCTCAATCCCCTGGTGCTGAGTCCCAGCTCATTCTAGGATTTTTGTCCCACATTGCAAGGAAGGTCCACACCCCTGGGAGTCATGTCCCATGTAGACAGGGGGAGGGCAGTGAGTGAGTCACGCTTTTAAATATCTCCTGTTTCTGTCCACTTCTCTCCACCTGCACTGCCATCATCCTAGTTTGTATCAGCACTGTCTGTCTACTCCTGGATTACGGCCCTCATCCTTCTAATTCAATACCTGTCTTCCCCAGAGGTGAGATTTCTAAAGTCAAAACCTGATCTCACTCTCTTACTTAAAACTCATTAATGCTTCCCCCCAGACTCCTCAAGGTAAAAATCAGAACTCGTCATTTCCTCCTATAGAGCCCTAATCATCTCTCCAGCATTCTCTCTCTCTTGCCCCCACTTATACTCATAACTACTGGTAGGTCTCCAACAAGCATGGCATAGGACTTTTGAAAAGTGTCTTCTGCTAGTAGTTCCTTTCTTCTCATTCAGTAAGGAACATAAGTAGGTTTTGTTTTTGTTACTGATTCCTTTTTATTTAGTTTTGAGATGTATTTTAGAGACTCTGGCTCTCTTTCGACAAGCCATTCATTCAGAAGGGGTAGATTTTGTGACAGGATGAAACTTTTTAATCAGTGAGCTAAGCGCTAATCATGCAGGTGAGGAACATTTATAGCTTCAATAAGTCATGGGCTGCCACCCTGCATTATTAATAAGCTGGAGGCTGGCGGCGTGATCCTGGCTGCCAGGATCAATAGCATAGGCTGGATGGACTCCACATGCTTTAGTGATGAGATGCAAAGCCCTGCACATGGGGAGCATGAGCCAGTTTGCACTAGCAATAGGGGTTAGGTTTCTGGGAAAGGCTGCACTGAGGCCTCCGTGTAGTAGTTTGTGGGATCTCTGGGTCAGGCTTCCTGACTGTGGGAAACTGGCAAATGCGTTCTTGACTTACACATTTCCTCAGCAGGTCAGGGAAGTACCACCCATTGGGCAAAAGCATGGTCTTGTTTTCAGTGGACCCAGTTAGTGTCCCTGTGCTCCGCAGTAGGCTGGAACTAGACCCTGGGTCCTGCATTACAAATTGGAGTTGTGGGCCCCAAGGTCATGTTAATGGCTCAATGCAACCCATACCTCTACTAGGAAAATGACAGCTAGATATACTGTTGTGGGGGATTAGAGGAACCACCTGCATCTGATGGGAGGAACATTACTGAGGGTCAGGAGAACCCAAATGTCAAGGTCCCAAGAAACATTGTCTCACAGGCTAGACTCACGGACATCCTTTCAGCCTCGACTCCAAAGGTGGCTATGGCAAACTTTTCAAGTTCTGCTGAATAAATTTGGACCAAAAGATTTGTTAATTAGTATAAGAAGGTTTAGAAATGAGTGGTGTACTAAGCATATTCGAGGTATGTGTTTAGCTAGTAAGAATTTTGGGGCTTTACTTTCTTTTCTTGAGTGAATATAAACAAGTAAACCCAATATAGAGCAGCAGGCCTGGTACCCCATCCCCAGGTGGCTGCTGGGGCTCTATAACTAACTGCATCAGTAAATAAAACTGCAAAAGTTAGAATTTTCTATAACCTATTGAAAATCTTTATGTTTACTGAATTGTAGATGAGTGAATTTCAGCTCTTTAGGTGCCCAAAGGCCTAGTACCTTTTGCTTTATTAGTCTCTTAAAACTGGCTGAGTTTACAGCATTTCAGTGGTTTTTTTTTCCCCTCGTTTTAGAATTGCAACCTCAGTTCTCATTCACAACCATTAGCATTTACTTCCATTGGGACATCAGAGAAATACAAGGTACTCTGAGCTGTCAGAGAAGAAAGTAGAAAAACAGGAAATAGATTTTTCTCTCAATCTTTTTCATTTTTTGGTGAATGGGCCTGGGTTGTCAGAGGATGAAAACTCAATTCTGGGAACTGATATTGAATGACACTGTAATGGGAAGCTTCGAAAGAAAAATGGGCTGGTTCAATGAGATGATAAGATGTCAGCAGAATTTAGGAGCAAGGATGTGTGGCCTCTTAGGGTTTTTAAGCTTTAGGAGCAGTTAATTACTATTGCTTTTAAGTTTTTCTATTTATGCATTGGATTTATATAAACGCTTTCCTGTGACTAGAGACACTGAACTAAGACCTATAAATATGGGCTCACTAATATTACAGAAGTTAAAGGAAGGAGTGGGAGAAAACAAAAGACATAAATATGCCAGGGGAATCCAGGGTCACTCCTTCAGTGGACAACACATACTGTTGCTCTTTAGGACAAACATACTAACTGAGCACTTGCTATCTGCAAAGCACCACCCTCTTCTCTCTTGAAAATCGAAATTTGGCTCGAATTCCCAACATTTCAATCAAATAGTTATCTTTGAAGTCAATTATTTCATCATTCTTTTAAAATTCCTTGCTCTTCCTGTGCTCCTTCTCACAGTCAGCCTTTTTGTTGTATATATCAGTCTGGATAGGTAAGATTATGCTGCAATAACAAACATTCCCCCCCAATTTTAGTTAAAGCAACAAATATTTATTTCACCACATGTTCATTGCAGGTCGGCTGGGGCTTGCTCTGCATCTTCCTCTCTCTGGGATCCAAGCTGACTGAACGGTTACAATCTGGAACATGGCTGGACATTGTGGCAGAGGGAGAAGTAAGCTCTGGAGGGCTTCACACAGGTATATAAATGCTTCAGCCCAGAAATGACATACTTCTACTTATGACTCACTGGTTATCTAATCACACAGTCCCAACCAAACACAAAGGGGCTAGGAAATGCAATCCTATTATATTTCTGGGAGATAGACAGCAGGAAATATTGAGACTCGGATTAAAACCTTCGAACCTTATTTCATGTAATGGACTTACAAACTGGCATCCAACCAAACTGCTGCATACATGCAATTCCAGGGAGTGGGAAGATCCCCTGTATCCGCTGATACCCTCTCCTTCCACTGCTCCCAGAAAGCTAACAACGAATAATTAAAGGACATCTTATGTACCAGGGATTCTGGACTAGTTTTCCCTTTTGACTCATTTTCATGTCACACTTGTCTGATCCTCCTCATACTTCTGAGAACTTTTTCTTTCTTTCTCTTTCTTTTTGTCTTTTTCTGTCTCTTTTTCTTTCCTTCTTCCCCACCCTACCGCATCTCTCCCCACCCCCCACCTCATCTCTCTTTCTACTCCACTTTCTTTCTTTACTTTTTTAAACTATCTACTCTTTCACCTCAAGTTCCCTCATTAGTACCCTAGCTCCATACTATCTTCCAAGAATAACGTCCAGTTTCACCCCCTCCATTAAGTTGTATTTGACCATCAGGGGTCCACCATAATTATTCCCTTTTCTGAATTCCTAAACTATAGCACATAATGCGCTTTCAGTGGTATGCTGGCTTGTCATATTCCACCGTTGACTAATGAACTCTTCCCTGTTCTTTCTGTGAGACGGTGCATCCAGCAGCCTCACAGGCGGGCACACGAAGGGGCCTCCAGACGCGGGATCCTTGGGGCGCTAGTCCGGGCTCAGTCACTGAGTGTTGCATGCTTTTCTGAGGCCTCCCTCACTTTTCTCCTCAGAAAAGTGAAATAGTTGGGATAAAATCTCTCTAAAGTTCCATCCAGCTTTATGAATTTATAACAGGGCGTGTTAACTGAGAAATTTGTGTCTCCCCAACTCCAAATTTGAATGAAAGGAATCTCATCCCCCATCCCCACCCCTCCAGCCATCTCATAGGGGCTTGGCTTCTGAAACCCAGGCTCTCTTTATCCCCAGTGGTCTGGCTAACCAAAGTCCTCAGTTTCAGGACAGGAAAAGAGGAGGGAAGGGAAACGGAGGGGGAGGAGAGAAGAGAGAAATTTGCAGTCACTTGGGAACCCTTTCAAGCAGCCTATTGTTTTGAAAGGTCTGGACCAAGCTAAGGGAAGCAGAAAGGAAGGGAGATTGGTGTTTTGAGGGAAGTTGGCAGAATTGTCCAACATGAATTGTTGCACGAAAAGAGGGACAAGGCTTTAAGCCTCCTGGAACATTATATGGAAATAGAATAAACCGGCCTGAGGCTCCGAAGTTTCAGGAAGTAGCTTTTATTCTCTATGGCCATAGGGCTCAGCTGTGTAGCCTCTGAAAGTCTGAGCCCCGAACAAAAGGCAACCTTAGCTTTTACAGACTGTATTACATGCTAGAGATAAGGTAAGCTTAATATGGCGACTGGCAATGTTAAAGGATAAACAATTGGTCAGTTTAAGGAGCAAAGCAGGTTACAGAAGCAGATGAGCTGCTAGGGGAGGGTCCCCATCCCAGGTGTCTTATCTTGCTTACCTGGTCCTGAAGGCTAGGAGAGGGGGTTTGGGGATTTTCCACAGAGAAGGCAACCTAACCAGAAGAAGGAGGGAGCGGCCTGCCTGCTTAAAAGCCTGCTTACTACAAAGTGTTCGATCTCTCAGAACTGGGAAAAGAGAGGGCTGTGGAGTTCACCGTAGCTCCGACGACGGTGCCTAGTTCACCGTGCCTCCCCGGGGGTAGGTGCTCGGGTCGGGAGACTGCGGGGCACACCTCTGGATGCTGCAAGAGCCCGAGGGGTAAGGAGACCCCCGGGTGGAGGCGAGGACACTGGGGAGGCCCTCAGCGTTCAGAGCAGCGGTACCAGGGACAGCATCGCGCGGCAGAAAGAGCAGGAGTGGTGACTGCGATCAGGACACACTGATGATGTCGTCCTCACCCACCCCAGCCTCCTGACTCGCCTTTTCCCAGGGGCGGGGAAGCCTTCCCTAGGAAGCGAACCACAACACATTACCGAAGTTGGACTTTCGCTGAGAGTGGTCAGCGGAACCTGAGAGTTGGCATGGATGTAGAGTCATTTTTTAAAATCGTGACATTTTTCTCACCTCAATTCCACAGAGCAATGTGTGGACTTGTTAGAGACCCCTGATCTGACATTCCTCAGCACAGGTGGGATGAGGAAGGGCAAACTCAAACCCCCCACCACCCCCGCAGCAGGCCATTAAATCTGATAAGTTCTGGTCCCTAAAGGGTACTGAAGCCTTCAGAGTTTAATGAGATGTGCATAATACATTGGGAGGAAATGAGATGCAAAAACCCTCACTAATAGCCAGAAAAGCCTGAGGAGCCAGGCACCTGAGGGCAGTTATCCTGGGGGTGGGGTGGGAGGGGAGGAGGCCGAAACAATCTTGTAACAAAAGAAGGACACAGTGTTCAGTGGGGGGCTTCGGGCTCCGGAACCCAGCACGCAGCTGTCACAACCTCAGCCTTCCAAACCTCATGCCCCGACAGGGTGGCTGCCTTCTCACGTGGCAGCAGGGAAGGTTCCTAGATATGGGGTCAAATGCTCCTCAAAGAAACAGACAGATAATACTGTATTAGTATTTATTATGTATATGTAATATTTATTATATGCCAGGAACTTCTTTTTTTTCCTTTATACCGTACTGTTGGATAGGAGTTAGTATCATCATCATTATCTCCACTCCATTGATGAGGAGACTGATGCTTAGGGAGTTTAGTAACTTGTAGAACATCCCCCTATTTGTAAAAGGCTGAGGTGAGATGTTGAGAGCGAGGTGCAGCAGATTCTAGAACGTGAACACTGAGCCCCGGCCTCTCCAGCCTTTCACCCATGCCTGGGTCATTTGCAGCCTCCGGCTGGCTGCCCTCAGCTGCTGTGCCAGACGAGTTTCTTTCCAAGAGGAAGATGGACACACTGGCCAAAGGGCGGGCTCAGGCCGCCCAGGGCGGGCTATAGTAGTGGAGAGTAGAGAACGGCAGCCCCAGTCTTGGTCCAGGAATGGCTCTCCCCGCGGGCCAGTGCAGAGGACAGGATAGAGGAGTCCTACCACCTGTGGGTATCACTTGGAGCTCGAAGGTTCCGTATGAGGTCCCCTTCCTCTGTGACACTGGTTGACTGGATTTGGCCAGAAAGAGGGAATAGAGCGGTTATGAGCATGATTCTGTAACCGAAAAGTGAGGATTTAAGGGATGATTTTGATTACTGAATCATATTGTTTTGCTTTCTGGCATAGTGGAGTAGACAGAGGGAAACACCTGAAATTCCTAACTATAATTCAGCTGCCCTGATATCTGAAATGATTGTAAAAGCCCCTATCTTGTGCCTTTGTGGCTGTAAGAGCTGTTACTTCTCTTATCTGGTCATTTTCTTGTAGGGCAAAGGTCCTAATGCTAATGAAGAATTTGAAGTCGGTCATGGACTAGTTTCAGCCCTGGACATTTGTAGATCGTATTCGCCAGACTCTGCCATTGAAAGATAGCTGGTCTCCCTTCCTTTGGTACTGAAGTGATAGCTCTGCTCCCCTCCTTTCAGCTTATGTTTGCCTATTGAAATGAAAATGGTAACACCATTTCCTTTTCTGCCTTGAACTTACTATTCGAGATGACCTCATCTCCCTTTGCTAAAATCCTTAAAAACCTTGAATCCCCTAAACTTGAGGAGACAGATTTGGGCCAATAGGCTACCTGCCCTCCTACTATGCGCCTAAGTAATCAACTCTTTCTCTCTTTGAAATTCCGGTGTCTCAGAAATTGACTATTGAGTATGTCTGGCAGAAGAATCCACGGTCATTGCGCATAACAATTCTGGCACTGGGCAGAACTAGGTCTCACTGGGTCCCTTACTGGCTGGGTTGTCTGGGGCAAAATGTTTATCTCTGTCACAAGTGGGAATGGCAATAGTATCTATCTGTTAAGATTATCAAGAGAATTTAACAAATAGCATGGTAAAGTTTTTAGCACAGCATCTGGCACATATTGAGTACGCAATAAATGGTGTCTAGAAAAACATAATAAAATTATAAAACAAGAACAAAAACCAGGTACTAATGGTCTCCTGCTCTATTACAGTAAATAAATTCTTATGAAAATTCAGCCTGATAATTACATACATTCGAGATGGGGAGAGAGCTTATTTTTCTCCTGGAGTCAGGTCCCTCCAAGGTTATCTATTGCAAAGTCATCAGGTTGGCCTCATCAGCAGGAATTTCTAAAAGGGATCAAGTATAATGGGAAATACATTCACATGAAAGCACTGCTTTTGTCTTTTTTTTTTTTTCATTTTTATGTACATACATAAGCTATATTTACATTTAAAAAATACATATGCAGCTTTTACAGGTCATTGCATTCTTGGGTATCCAGGGACTCCTGCTCCAGGTGTGTGAATGTCCTGCCAGTATTTTTGATTACGGAAATAAATCTTTGGCCCAGGTATGTTAAAGCAATTTCTGAAATCACGTGCATTTCATCACACACACCTAGCTCCAAAGCAGAAATTCTTTTCTGGTGTTTGCATCTTCGTTCACTTTAAAAGAAATTTCCAGTTCAATTCCAGTGGCTTTTGTATCTCATTACACTCTTGATAATTAGCCATATCTTATTACCCCCTAGCCCGGATGGAATAGGATTAGTTGTTTTCAGGTGTAAACCTGTGGTGTGCATCTTACTACACCTCTTCAAAATTCCAGGCAGCCCTTCTGCCTCAGCCAAATTAGGACAACCACTTCCAGCTGTGCACATTTCATTACACCTTCCATTTCAGGAGGGGGAGAAAAAAAACTCTGCTATATTTCACATATGGTCACGCACTTATTAATTATGAACTTCTTATAACAACTGTGCCTAATTAGGGCAAAGTTGAGACCTTTGCTGAGCCCAGTCATTCTTTTACGTTTTCTTGTTCTTGGTACCTCATTACCCTCCCTCCAAATTATGCCCAATTTGCTTTACATTCCTGCCACATTAAGACAATTGCTCTCAGGTGTGTGTATTTCAGTACACATTTTGCTTTTCAGGAATGTCATTTCCATATTCGGTTAGAAGGACAGCCTCTTTGCTGGTCTTCTGATCACATTAGCCCTGAATGGGGTTTGTCTAGCTTGGGTTTGTCAGGTCCAGCTTGGGCTAGACCCTGCTCTCCTCCCATTCTGTACTGTGACTATCTGTGCACTGCTCCTGGGGAGTTCAGAGCAAGTAAGCTGAAGGTAGTAGCTGTGGTCTGTTGATAGAGCCCACGAGACGGGACTCCATGTATGCCATCAACAAATAGTAAAGGGTGAACAGTCAGGCGCAGAGATAGCCAGTGGGGCATGGTGAATAGCAAGACAGAGTCCTGAGTCTTCAGAAGGGCAAAGCTTAGAACTGAGTAGCAGAGGGTTGGGCTGAAGATTTCAGTCCTCACTCCTATGAGACATCTTCCTAAATGAAAGGTAGTCTTGGCACATTGAGGGGGAAATATGGACTCTGGGGGTGGGGCAAGATCAGAGTGGAAGGTGTATGAAACTGATGGAAGTGTAAGCTCTATGTCACAAGGGACTGCCTCTCTTTTGCTTGTCATTGCATGAATCCCCACATAACCTGATCTGTAATAGGCAATTACATACTTGCGAATGAATGCAGTAGTGCCAAGAAATTTATAGATATGACTTGACAGTAGGAACCATCAGGGTTGGTTTACCGATTTAACTTAGCAGTAGTTTCTCCAAGCTATTTGAAACATTAAATGACTATTAGGCTTAGAAAATGTTTAGGCAGAACGATCTCCTAGAGATGCATTGGGGCTTCTGTGAATGTGGCCATAGAGGGCAAAGATTCTAGGTGGAGGGTCTCCCCACAGACTCTGTACGACTACCTATCTTAACATAGGTAACAGTATGGGCTTAACAGTATGGGCTGTAGAGGTTCAGGCCTGGTTCTGTCACTAAACTGGTGCTGACATGGGCCTACTCTCAAAATGAATTCATCTTGCAGAGCCTGGAAACAGGGCCTTCTTTGGGCAAAGGCAGCATTTGGTCCTTGGCAGACCGTGACTCTCTTTAGCATTTTCCAGTCACGGCTATGAAAAGCACAAAAACAGTCTCACAAAATACCCCCAATGCAGGACCATAACATGTGGAAATCATCACTGTGCTCTAAAAGAACATAGATTTTGAAGTGGCCATGCCATCTCCATCTGCACTGACTCCACCATCCACTAGATATGTCATTGGCAATTCTTGACCCACTGAAGAATAAAGACTGATGTTTCATCCTGCCAAGAAATTTGTGCCTTGAATGTCTTACACCAAGAACCCTAGACTCCCTCTTTGTTTCTGCGCAGAATTTTTCAATCCAATCGTCAGTTGGTAAAGGGTGAACAGCCAGGCACAGAGATAGCCAGTGGGGCATGGTGAATAGCAAGACAGAGTCCTGAGTCTTCAGAAGGGCAAAGCTTAGAACTGAGTAGCAGAGGGTCGGGCTGAAGATTTCGGTCCTCACTCCTATGAGACATCTTCCTAAATGAAAGGTAGTCTTGGCACATTGAGGGGGAAATATGGACTATGGGGGTGGGGCAAGATCAGAGTGGAAGGTGTATGAAACTGATGGAAGTGTAGGAACTTCCATCCAGTGTAAGAAAAAACAGGGTTTTTTTTGCCTTAAATGCTCTCCCAGAAATGGCTCATCTGCCATTTTTCTGCCCGTTCTCAGTGTTCTTGGCATTTTATTCAATGCAAACCCATGTCCCTTTCCACAAACCTATCCTAGGCACCTTCAATCCCACTGCTAGCTCTCCTGGTACCATCATAATCACTCCAAGGTTTTCTACCTGGAGTAGACAGGAAGGAAAAGAAAAGCAATAAAAGTCATGTTAGGAGGTTATGGCCACTAAAAAGGAGCTTCCAAACAAAACCTCTCCTCTCCCTTTATCTCCCTCCTCCCCTGCCCACCTCTTTGGAGACTACTTCCAAGGATGTTGTTTAGGGGCAGTAGGCTTTTCTATGGTTGTCTATTATAGAGATTCAGCTTCTTCCCAGTTGTGGCCCCTGAAGCCACAAAGATTTAAAATGTTTCCTCCTACCAGAAGCCCCCAGAAGGCCATCCTCTAGCTGCCTGCTGAATTACTTCTCAGCTGCCCCACTGTCTGACCTGATTTCTAACTCAGCCCAAGCATATATCTGCTGGAATTTTGGCTGAAGTCCAGTTTCCATAATCTCTCTTAAAGGTAGAAAATAAGGGTGTCCTCTTTGTCTGTCTTTGTGCCTAGCTGTGTCTGATATACGTTAGGCCCTCAGGAAATGTTTGTGGAATAAATAATACAGGAAAAAAAAAAAAAGAATACAACACTCAACATTTAAGCTTCTCGAAACATTTTTTAATTTTCTTCCCCCCCCCCAAGACTAAAGTTGTACAGACAGGGATAAAATTTCAGATCATCAGGGCATGAGGCATCACTATATGCAGCGAAAGTCCTTTCCACATGTTTTCAAGAGGCATCTGAGTCAGCACATTGCTGCCTTCTGTGACAATTCATCCAGCAAGAGCTCTTGGAGAGCTGGGGAGGTGGTGAGGTTCATTGTGTCAGGACAGTGCAGACCCAACACCACTGGACAGGGTTTCAGAAATGGTCCCAGTTGGACAGGCTCTCCCATCACCCTTGCACTCCACTGAGCCAACCTGGTCTACTTTCTAAGGTAAGACTCATAAGAAGAATGAATGAGCATCTAAGAGACATTTAACTCACAGTGCTTCACATGAGATTAAAGGTTCTTTAACAATTATTTTTGCTTGGAAAGTAGAGGGGGAAAATCAGGCAGAGGGTTGAATCACCTTTCTTTCATTTCTTTTTTTTTTTATTAACTGATTTAATGGCTTTTGGTTTTGATACAGCAGAAATAAAAGTGAAAAGGCAATAAATCAACTTATAAACTGTATACAAATTACAGCATACAAAATTCTCGCAGAGTCTGGGATAAAAGGACTTTGTTTTACCTAGCCTCGAAGAGGTCCAGTTTTCCTGGTTAGGGAAACTTGTTGAAAACTATAGCTAGCTGAGAAGCCATTTATTCAGTCTTGGCAATACAGACAAAAAGCAATGCACATACACTTATTTCATCGGACTGTAAACTGACAAGATCAAGAGAGCAAAAATCCTGTCATGTATATAATAGAACCCTATTAAGGGGTTTTAGGAAGGGACTAAAACTTAGGCAGCAGACTGGAGTTTTTTATATATGTTAGGCAATAAACAAAACATGTTAGCAATTCATTCATTCATTTTTCAGCATCCAGTAATTGGGCACAACCTTCCTTCCCATTCCACCCTAATCGCTGTTTTGAAATTGACTGCATCGAAGTAAGTGTTAAATCAAAACATTTTGTACTCCAAACTTCCTGTGGGGTTTATATGACAAGCCAAAATCAAAAAGAAAAAAAAAAAATCCTTACCCCTTCTTTCTATTAAAGGATTAATGTACAGAAAAAACTGTCAGCTCGGAATATACCAAATAACATACCGAAAGAGAAGTACGCTAAGGAAACAAAGATGACCCGTTCCTGCACGGCACTGCCGCCAATTAAACGGTGGTTATTTTCTTGTCCTTGGTGGCTTGCTTGATGGCAGCCTGCTCGCAGATGATCTCCTTGAGCCGCTGCAGCCTCATGTTCTGGGTGGTCTGGTCTCCGACCCCCGTCTGACTGCGGTGCAGCAAGGTCAGGGCGTGGATATACTCCAGCTCCGTGTATTTCACACCCTGGTCCACCACGAGGTTCAGGAGCTCGTCGGCCGTGTTGTATAACATCTCATAGTACTGCCTGAGAAAGCAAGACCGACACCAGTCACCCTCTCCACTGGCAACAGTGTAGTGTTATTGGCAACGATGTGCTGCTCACAGATGAATGTATTTATTCAATAAACATTTACTGATCAACAGACACTGGGCTAAGCCCTGGGAATATAATGGTGAACCAGACAGATGTGGTCTCTGTTCTCTTGGAGCTCACTGGAGGTCCTTCATGAGACGTTTAAGCAAAGATCCAAGGAGATCTCACATCTTTCAGGGGCTCAGTTCACTGTAGATTTTCTCCTAATTTTGCATTTACCCCAGGACACCCAAAGAAAGTTAAGAGAAGTGGGGGTATAGAAACAGGAGGGAGAGAATTATCTGGAAGGCATTGCCATCAGTTTTCTCCCCCCACCCCCTCATGCATTTTTTTTTTAAGAGCAGCTCAATAATTTGGGGGCTGGTTAGTACAATTTGGAGAACCTAAGGAGAAAAATTAAAAATGGCCCTTAATACCGACGCCAGTACTTATTACACATGGTTATAAGTAAGGATATATTAATTTTTGTGTTACTCCTTTTCTTTAGAACATAAATCAAAGTCATCAACTTGAACTGGAGGTATGTACACAATATATACACAACCTTATGCAAAATACTTTTCATAAGTGACACTATACTTTAAAGTCTTGGAAACTGAATATCTGTGCTGATTTGACTTAATAGAACAAGAAGAGAACAACATTCAGCTGGGGAGGTTTATACTGATAATAAAGCTCTTCCTCTCACTTTATACTTACCACAGGCTACACAATGTCCTGAGAGGGTTCATTATGAGAAAAATGTCAGTCACAGCTTTAAGACCTTACTTTGGAAGGAACTAATGAGAAAGGAAATTGGAAGGTGAGACTTCATCTTTGTTTTCAAAAAAGTGTTCTTAATTTTTCTTCTTATAGAGAAAGTTTAAAGCAGTTTATTATAACACATCTAAACCATTAATTTTTGTAGCTTTCAGGGAAAGTCCAGCACTTTGTCTATACAAAGTCTGTGAGAAGTGGTCAGTAGAGATCATCTAATCTTAAATCGTGACATCAGCCATTCAAGTCCTTGGCACAATCTCTCACCTATAGGAGCACAGCCTGCCTGGATATGCCACTGGTGATCTTTCTAGGAAGTAGTTTCCAAAACTAGGAGATTTCTGCTATAGTTACACATTCTTTAACATCTGGTAAATTAGTAAAAATCAGCAATCCAGCTTTTCTTAGATCCTCATGTGTGAACATTTTATACAATTCTTCTCTAGTTACAGAAATCCTTTCTCTGTACCATCCACAACAGCCACTACAAATTCAGCGCTAGTAGAGTAAGTGTGCCAGAGAGAACAAAGGGATTCTTGGCCACCAATATCCTACCTTAGGAAACGTGTATTATTAATGCTATCTCTTCTACATTGCTTCCTATTGCAGGGGATGTATGTACATTGAAATTTGGTAAAGAATG
Organism: Tamandua tetradactyla; assembly: GCF_023851605.1. Classification (NCBI taxonomy): domain Eukaryota; kingdom Metazoa; phylum Chordata; class Mammalia; order Pilosa; family Myrmecophagidae; genus Tamandua; species Tamandua tetradactyla. The sequence goes on along the minus strand of NC_135327.1, from coordinate 176,378,936 downwards.
GTAGTTTTCCCTGCATTTCCCAGCCCAACAATGGCAGCTCTGTGCTCCTTGTGATTGAACAGTCTCCATATCCTGGTGAAGAGAATTCCCGTTCTTGGGCAGTGGACCCCCTTCCAGCCACCCTGGCCTCCTGGCCTCCCCAGGCTCAGGCTGATGGAGAGGAGAGAGACAAGCCGAAGCCTTGGTCTCTGCTGCTGCTGCTCCCATGTTTGTCTCCCGCTTCCTGGCAACCAGAGGGAGGAGAAAGCCCAGGCTTCCCTGCCACCAGCAAGGCCTGCAGCTGCCCCCGCGGCACTCGCCTGGCTCTTGGACATCGCCCAGGTGTTGTTTGCCACCATCAGTTATTTTCTCATTCAATCCATGACTCACTCACTTATTCATCTATTCATTCACTGGAGACTCTGTGAAATATGTTTTTTTCCTCCATTAGATGGGATAATAATAATACATATCTCTTAGGATTGTTGGAATGGTTATATTAATTAATATATATAAATAAAAAACCTTATCATCTATATAGCAATGATTAGCAATAATAATATTAGAGTACCATGATGAACAAGACATAGTACCTGTCCTCAAATGGCTCAGAGTCAAGCAGGGAAGGTAATGACCAGCAGAGGAATGACTACGTGGCTGTGGACAAAGTTCATCCCCATGCACGATGTCACTGAACCCTCAGTACACCCAGAGAGCTGCTAGTCCCTTTTCTATGATGAGGAAATTGAAGCAGAGAAAAGTTGGAGGATTTGCACAAATGTTGCAATGATAGTAGGTGACTGTGCCAGGATGTGAACCCAGGTTTCTGACTCCAAGTACAATACTCTTTCTTCACAGAGACAGACAACTAATAAGAAGAATGTTCTAAGTGCTGCGAGTGGCTATAAATGCATTTAATAAACTTTCAGAGAAAGGATAAATCACACCACTTTGAGGGGAGAGTGTGAGATTATGGATGACTTCATATGGGGTATGGTTTTTTCAAGCAGGGTTTCAAGGAAGGTGTTCTAGTTTGCTAGCTGCCGGAATGCAACACACCAGAGACAGATTGGCTTTTAATAAAAGGGGATTTATTTTGTTAGTTCTTCAGAGGAAGGGCAGCTAACTTTCCACTGAGGTTCTTTCTTACATGGAAGGCACAAGATGGTCTCTGCTGGTCTTCTCTCCAGGCCCCTGGGTTCCAACAACTTCCCCGGGGTGACTTCTTTCTGCATCTCCAAAGGCCTGGGTGAGCTGCAGGTGCTGAGATGAGGAATGCTGAGCTGCTTAGGCTGTGCTATGTTGTGGTCTCTCATTTAAGCACCAGCCAAATTAAGTCAAATGTCCTTCATTGCAGCAGGCACACCTCCTAGCTGACTGAAGATGTAAATCAGCAACAGATGAGGTTCACGTACCATCAGCTCATGTTCGCAGCAATAAAAGTAGGTACGCTCACCTGACCAAGTTGACAACTGAATCTAACTACCACAGAAGGAAACTCAAGATTGAGAGAAGAGCATGAACACTAACAGAAGAGGTAACCTGGCTAGACCGGGGAATGTAGAGGAATATCATGAGAACTGTGGAAAAAAGACAGTTGAATTTAGAAGGTAGAGTCTGAACATCAGGCTATGACTTTTTTACTAGTTAAGTCAGTAAAGGATGCTTCCAGCATCAATCCCCAAGATTATGTTGAGAGCAGAGAAACCATTCAAAACTGCTTCTGGAAGACTATTTTGACAGTAGTGTGTAGAATGGTCTTGTAGGGGATCAACTATAATTGTAGCAAAAAGGAGGGCACTTGAGCACGATCTGACTGCAGTCACTGGCCCAGGTGTGGTAAGAAGAGAAGTACCTGAAATAGAAATGTGCATTAAAGTGGATCTTAAGTGCAGTGAGAAGAAGAAGATGGGAGTCCAGAATACTATTGGACATTCTTAAAACCAACATTGTGCATCTAGTATCCTTCAACGAGTCCATCTGCACGGACACTCCAAATTACGCAGGTAGGTGAGGTTCAGCAGAGGCTCAGAGCCACCGCAGCTTGTTAGCAAATGGGCAGAAGAACCTTCCAAAGTATAGTTTACTACCTTCTCTCTTCTTGACAGGAAAGGTAGCTATTGCCAGGATTGAAGGGACAGAACAAGGCAGAGGGCTCAAGGCAACTTTTAGAGGTGAGGGGCTCTTACTGATCTATCAAGATCCTTTGCTCAGAAATATTGCACTCTTGAACTCCAGTCCTTAAGTTTGTTTCTTTCTCATGAGACTCTTGAAAAAAGAATATCCTAAGGGAAAACTAAGCCATTTTTGGAGTAAGGAATACATTCTGGAAGCTTCATAATTTTAAGAACATTTTATAAATTGCTATATATTGGGAATTTGGTCAGGAAGAATTTTTGTGTCTTTTAGCCTGGTGGGTTCCTTCTCCACTTCCTGTCTAGATTTACCAAATGTAATGAGAGAATTTGGGGTTGATTCTTTCAAGGATAGAAGGGACTTGGTAGCCCTAGTTTCTAGACTAGTGACTCTCAAATTTTCTAGTGCCTACCTAAGAATTATCTGGGGAGCTTATGAAAAGGGCAGATATCTCAGGTCCTCTCCCCAGAACATTCTGATGGCCAAAGGCTCTGAATCAGCCAGGAGTCTGAGCCAGTCTCTTTGGCATGGGCACAATTACAGAACCACTCCCATCTTCTAGAGCCTAGGATCTAAAAGCAGCAGAGAAGGCTACAGGAGCAATAAGCGGTTGTGGTGTCTTTCATAGAGATTAATAAAAAAGAATTGTGTTTCTTTGTATTATGAAGCTTTTTTTTTTCATCATTTATCTTAAGAAGTAGCCCATCAGACCAGATGAAATTGGATTTCTTTAGAAAAAGCTGATGAATTGTTTCCAGGGACTGGGTGGTTTTCTACAGAAACTGTTGTTCCATGCTGGGAGGAAACAACAAAACTCAGATGCCGGATTTCGAGCCCTGGGTCTTGCAATGTGATTAGTAACAAGAGGCATTCCATGTAAGTCCTTAATCTTTTGATATTCTCTGTCAATGAAGACCTTTATAATTCCAAGAATGATACTCTGAAGCAGACTGAGAGACTAAAGGAGTCCTTGAGATTCTCAGATGAACAGTGCCCCACAATTACAAAACTGAGTTATTAAACAAACTTGACAGGTAATTGATGGTGTATTTTCTATAGTTAGGGAGAAAAATTCCCCATAACCATGATGATATATTAGATTATAAAGGAACATGAATATTTAAAGACAGAATGAAATCCATTTATTTTTCAGAATGGCACTCGGTAGCAAAAACTACAAAATTGGCACAGCAATAGTTATTCTTGGAGGTGGGGAAAGGGTGCTGCAAGGTGCCTTAAAGAGAAAACAGGAAAATGTTCCAAACTATACATTAGAATGCCAAGACAAATACTGATACACTGAAATGAAATCATGTTACCCAATTGGGATAAATAATTTATCAATACTTATTAAGGCACAGGAAAATAAAGTTTGGTTTTCATCATCAAGCATCGAAATAGCAGACATGGCTGTCAGCACACTGCATTTTATACTTGATGATAGTTTCCTCATAAGCTGCCTGGATGGATCATTGAACACACATTTAACTTAGACATTTCCCAGCTCATGACTTGTAGAGCAAGTCTCCAAATAGCCCGTAATATTCAGGGACAAACTGCTAGAAGGCAGAAGCTGTAAACCAAAAATCCTATTCTGGAGACCGAAGAGTTGCATATCACTCAAAGGAGAGGACATTCTGTGGGGAGGTGTCTGCCTTCTCATGGCCCCTCCCACCACTTGGCCAAGTTGACACATGAACCTGACCATGACAGGCCCTTTTACTGTGCACCTTTGGGTAGCAGTTCCCAAATCATCCCTTCATACATGGGTCTATAACATGACAACTTTTTACTTTTGTTTTGGTGCAAACAGATCATTTTCTCTTACGTCCCTCATATGTGCTTTATCAATAAACTTTTCTTCCCCACGTCTTTTTTTCACTTTTACTTTATTTAATTGCTCTGTGACTCTTTCTCCCTTCTTTCTGTCTGAAGAAATTTATACTAGCAAGGATATGAAGGGCATTTGATAGGCTAGGTAGATCTTCTTTTTAATGTTTTAATATAAAGTTTATTTGATCTTTCTCTGATTAGAAAATTAATCTATGTCTTACAGAATATATGGACCATACAGAAGATTAAGCAGAAAAAAAGATTACCCATATAATTCCACCACAAAGAGTTATCACATTTTGCTCTATTTCCTTCTAAGTATTTTTCCTTATGCATTGTTTTCTCCACTTTTTTCCTATAGTTCAAATATTCAGGTTGAATTTCAATTAGACACATAGGCTGTTTCCACTGATAAAAACTCTCTTTCCGGAGGATAGATGTCTAAAAGCAGTAAAGATAAGTATATTTTTAGGACTCTTGGGAATGCTACCAAACAGCTTTCTAAAAAAGTATTAGTGTATCTTCTTACCAACAATGTATGACAGCGTGTATCTTCTAACATTCTTTTAATATGCCATTAGGTTACATGAGAAATTGAACCGGTTTCCATCTATTCATTGATTTTTAATGTATACATGTAGGTATGTATAAGTAAATGATATATATATATATTTTTGAGTGTTAGTCCTTTTCTTACCTCTCTTCAAGAGCTTTTCATTAATTTTCAAAGACAAGAAGTAAGGATAGCTTTAACCTGTGACAGTTGGGTTCAGCTGTCAATTTGCCTGGTAATGGTGCCCAGTTGTCTGGTCAGGCAAGCACTGGACTAACAGCTGCTGCAAGGATATTTCATTATTTCATGGCTGGTTGATAAATCAGCATCTGTGACTGATTACATCTGCAATTAACTAAGGGTGTGTCTTCCATGCACCCTTAGTTGAATTTGATCCAATCAGTTGAAGATTTTTAAGGAACTTCTAAGGGAGAAGAGAGAATTTTCACTTCTTTAGCCAGTAGGCCTCTCCTGTGGAGTTCATCGAGACCCTTCATTGGAGTTGCCAGCCTCACAGTATGCCCTACGGATTTTGGACTCTTGTAGCCTTAGAGTTGTGTGAGACACTTTTATAAATTTCGTATTTACAGATATCTCCTGTTGGTTCTGTTTCTCTAGAGAACCCTGCCTATTACACCTCTGATCCCTAGCTCGGCATCTCTGGAAGTTCCTGAAAAACAGTTTAAATTCTCTAATTAGTAAATTGAGGGAAGAAAACCCCACTAAAGCAGCTATTCCCAGTCCACGGTAACTTTCATTCTGTACCTGTAGGTGTTCCATAAAGTATGGGGCTGCCATAGAAACAGCTGACTTGGGAACTGTCTTATGTCCCTGGGAAGGTTTGGCCACCTACCTTCCTTTACTTGGTGGAGCTCAGAGTAGAAATTCCTGAATGGAAACAGCATTTAAAAATATACAGCAGCATCTTGTGCCACATTTTACGATCTGCCTTGATTGTTAATGATGACTAACTTTTTAGGTACATTAACATATTCAACCTTCATAAAAACCCTTTGAAATTGGTACCACAATTATCCAATTTTACAGATGAGCAAACTGAATTTTACAGAGTATGAGTGATTTGCCTCAGGTTTTAAAGCTAAAGACTTTGGATCCTGTATTAACTCCAAAGTGACCATAATACAGTATGTCAGAAATATTTGAAACTGTAAAAGGTAAAATTACTAATTACAAAAGATATTTTTATAAGTAATTCATTTATAATCATGGTTTATGAAATATGAATTATATAAAATTCATCAACTAACTCAACTGTCTGCCTTCCATTGTAATGGAACAAATCAGTATTGTTGCAATTCAAAATTCATTTATTCAAACTTTGCACTTATATTTGAATACCATTGGTTTTGATCTAGGAATATAGAGCTCTAAACCAAATAATGAAGGCATATCATAAATTCAGTACTTAATTCAGGAGTTACAGCAAAGATTTTTGGCTTCTTCGTCTTGCCACCTCTCTTTATTCTTTTTGTCCTTCCAAGTTGGTAATGGAGAAGGTGGTCTTTCTTTCCAAAAATTTATCCCTCTTCTGATTCATTACTTTGCTGGGGAAGAGGTTTCATTGTAAAGAGTTTGTTTTTCAGTCCTTTCTGATAGAGAGTCAGTATTAATATCAACAAGAGAATTAAGCAGTGGGCTGACTTCTAAGTTTGAAAGGAAGAAAAATTCACCAGAATATAATTTAGTATTGACAGAAATTCCCCACATTCTTTTTAGCCAGTATTTGCAGCATTATGAGCTCTTTCATAAAAACCCAGCAGTAAATAGATCACTAAATTGTCAGTGAAACCTTCAACTCCTATTTTCCCTGCCAACTTGATGGTACACATGATAATGAGCAGGGAAATGGAGAGAGAAAAGAAGGACCTGAATAATCTATAGGCTAGAAAATCATCCCATAAATAACTGAGAGGTGGTTATAGCTGAAAGATTTAGAGAAGTAAATACTCAAGAAATCAAGTAAACTCAGATTCTGATTAAATCTTTCATTCCTCTGTAACTAGATATGTGATCTTGGATAAATGCTGTCAGTTCTCTGGACTTCCATTTCCCATATGAAAAACAAAGAGGTTGTAGCATAAGCTCTTTAAGCACTAGCCATTTTGGACTTTAAAACTCTTACAGCACCCCCTGCTTGGTCCTTTAAAATCATGGGGCTTCCATCAAAATTAGCTGATGACGGTTTCCCAAACAATGGTAGGCAATGATGCAGAAGCACTTGATTTGAAAACACTCTTAAGTAAAATCTTAGCTCAGATGTAGTTTCTAGGCCAATAAAAAATGGATGGTAAGCCTTGTGTGTCAGAAAAACAAATTAGTTTATTAGGAATATAATATAATTGTTCTCATTTGTCTTACTCTCTGAGGAACTTACAGACATGCATGAAAATTCACATTTTAAATGAGCTGAAGTTATTTCCATTTCAGGAATGAGAAATCTACATAAAAAAAATCTAAATAATTTTCGGAGAGTGGCAATATATATATAGATATATACACATATATATCTAGGAGTAGATGTATATTTTATATAGGGATAGTTTTTAACACCCCTCACAACAGATTGGAAGTTTTGTTCTGACAAGGACATGCTAGAAGAGTAGTGAACTATGGTCTTTAGAAAAGTGTTGCCTATACATTATTCCCTCACCTGGTGGCAGCAGAAAATCTTTCAAGAGATTAAAAAATAGCTTTAGGGGTCTGTTGCTTTAAGGCTAGCACGAGCTTCTTTGATCAGTCGCCTACCTACATTTTCTTTATATAAAGTAACACACATGCCCCACAGTCTTTCATCAGTGGCAGTATGCTAGATTGCAGTTACCTATTGGCCTAGTTCTGATAACTACCACGCTTCAGCAGTACTGGGGGGGGGGGGGGGGGGGCGTCTCTCCTGGGAGATTTTAAAAGTTAAGGTCTGTTGTGTCCACTCCTCTCAGGAACATATCCTCACATTTTTGATAGCAGTAGCTAGAGTCTTGCTTTGTTTCTCTTCAGAAAATACAACCACTCAAAACAAAAGAATTCTCTAAGACATACCCATCATTTCTGAAATGGTGATACTCTTTTAAGCTCAGTTACAGTCATTGAAATGGGAAGCAAATTTCTTTTCCTTCCTTTAGCTAGCAACTTTGCACTCTACCTTTGTAACACATTCTAAATTTATAAGTAGTTACAGTTGAAATTTCTTCTACACCAATTTAAGGATTCACATGTCACACACTCTGGTGCATCAGATAATTTTTAAAATTAAGTTTTCTATAACAGGGCCAGAAAAAGCTCTGCATATTGAGTTCAGTACAATTAAAACTGTGTCTCTTTGGTCTGGCACTGCCTTTGGTCAAACCCCATTTGTATGAATAATTATTCAGTCCATTAAGAAGTCTGTTCACCTCCTTCTTCCATTTTGAAGGTTTTAATAAATATTGATCAGGCACATTTCTGTTTGCACTTGCCAAAGCAATTCTGATGGGTTCATCTTCTGATGTTATCAAATAATGAAATATGAAAGTGAATAGAATCACACACTTGTTCTGTGATTTTTTATTTAGGGCCTTCATTTTACTTTCATAATTGTGTTTATTTCATACTCCTGTAAATGCTCTTTTGATCATCAAAAGGTGAGTTCAGGTTAAGGAGAGACTATGCTGTGCTGAATATCACTTTAGAAAGTATTTTCAAGTTTTAAAAATAATTTATCCAGTATCATTTTAGGAGTCTTTTCAATTAAAAAAATAATTTATCTAATATCCCAGATGATAAAAGGACAAAGTATTACTCCCTTTGGTAGTCTCAAAATGATATATTATTTACCAACTGGCATGAGAGCCTTGTAATATATATTATCTATATTTCCCAGACTGGCAATTTGTAACAATTGTTGATAAATGCTGAATAAAAAAACTTCAGAGGCCCCATGGCTTTTTTGATTTTTAAGTAATGAAATTAAATGCTAACTTTTCAATAAACAATGCAAAGAATTTCTTCAAAGAAAACCTACTATTATTACTAATGTTTAAGAAGCTCTAATAATGTAAATTATTAAAATAACATTAAAAAGTATAGTGTTTGTCTTCAAGAAGCTTACTCTTATTTAATTTCTTGGATCCAATCAAGATGCAGATCAAAGCTATACAAGGCACTAGGGCAATATTTTAATTTAAAACAAATTTTGAGTTTGCCAGTCTGTCTGCCTGCCCACCTGTCCTTTCTGCTCCCTTTCTCTTGGTCCAGGAGAAATTAGAAGAATTGGAGGATCCCAGACAAGGGACAGGAACCAACAATTCTGCTCCACGTGTCTATTAGTCAGGGAATAGAGAAGTCAAGGAGTAAGGAGCTTTGGGTTACTGTATTTATAATATGGGGATCCTTCTCTACCAGAATTTAGGGAGAAGGGCCAGGGGGGATAGGCTGGATTGCATGGCTGTGATGGGAAAACATGCTTATTACAGCATTATGCCAGTGAGGCCAATGTAATGCATTGATTCCTGTAGGTGCCAGTTAGTTTCTTTTGCCCTTGATTCTACACCTGGCCAGCTACCTCACAAATGTGTTCAAAAGGGGAAAAGTGGGGTTGAATGGGTAGTTCACTGCAATCCATTATCACAGGGTCTTAAGGTGTAAAGGTTGGCTGAGTCACTCAAACCCTGATTCAGGACATTTTGGTCTGAGTTGGCATCCCCAGTACACTTCTCCAGGTTGTTAGGGGATTTCTCTACTTTTCTGAGACAAAGGACAATATGTTTTAGGATGGAAGGGCCAGAAAGGGAAATGGTTGTGGCAGAGGAAACAAAATACTCAGGGGATCATTTGAAAAGTGTGAATATATGCAAATCGGTAGGTCCTAATGGCAAACACTCCAGAATGTTTAAAAACCCTTAGGTTATTTGCTAAAGAGAAAAACATAAATAAACCAAAGCTACAAAATGGGCCACCTAAGAGTCAATGACATGTGATTCAGAATGGATGTCAATTAGAAAAATAATAGACTAACTAGGAAGGAGCTAATGGAAATATGTACAATATCCAGCAGAGTTTAATTAAAGACCCAAATACTCTGACAAAGGTGATAGATAGCTTTGGATATCAACATGAATTTGGTGGATGAATGGATGACTGTGGCTGATAAATATTTGGATGTCAGTGAGCCATCACTGGTTTAGTACCTCTAAAAATATATATAACTAGCAAAATGAATTTAATCTGAATGGCTATCCCTGATAGGACAGGTTGTAAAATAAACAAAGGTTAATGGTAAAGGCAAATTGAAAAATTCAGAAGTAAAAGCCTCTAGTGAATGCTGGAGACACCAGCTTTATAACTGAACTCACTTAAGACCTTAATTAGTGTGCAGGAAGATACAAAGAGTGATGAAAAGGGCAAATGTTACTAGATGGAGAAGGACTGTGAACAGCAACAAAGGAAAAATAACGTAAAGAATTACAGAGAATTTAGAATTGTGGGCAGCAAATAATTGAATGAGATTCACTTTGGAATAACGCAAGTGGATTTGTCTGGAAGGAATTCTAACCTCATATATTCAGTTATGGGGTTCACAGACAGCACTGGTGAAATCAATGGTGGGGGTGCTAGGGGTAAGGGCCAAGGGACCAGAACATTTTCTTACTGCCTGGGAAAAGGTGATAATAATCCCTGTCTTTGTTGTAATTCATAGTGTTGTATTGCTTTATACCATAAGCCCACTGAAAGAAAATCAGAAAAGAAAATCAAATGGGATTAAAGGGATAGAGGATTGGAAGAGGATAGACAATTAAAAGAGATTCACTCCAATTCTTGCTCGAATGTCAGTTTATCAGTGATTAACTTTCACTGACCACCTTATCTAAAATCATATCCACCCCATCCTCTTCAAGCTCCATCCTCTTACTGAGCTTTAATTTTCTTTTTAGCACTCACCTCCCATCTATTATTTATTTTTATATGTTATATATTTACATATTCTAATATCTATATATTTTATACAGAGACACAGCATCATATAGAGGTTTGAATCCCAGTTCTGCCTCTTACCATCTGTATCATCTTGGACAATTTATTAATCTCTCTGTGACTCACTTTCTTCGTCTCAAAAAAGGAAATAGTAATATATAGTAATATAGGCTTGTTACAAGGATGAAATGATAAGAACAGGGGCAGGAACAGAGTAAGTATAAACGTGTTCATTACTTAAATAAATGTCTGCCTCCTTTTCTTGGAACACAGGCTCTGTGAGGGCAGTGTTGTGTTCTGTACCATTTCTTGCTGTTACCCCTGGCTTGAGCACATGGCACTTAGTGGGGGTTCAACAAACAAAAAGGAGTGAGTGAATGAATAAAGAGTCGATGGTTTGTAACTTTCATTAAATGATGGTGTGCTGGTTTGAAAGGATGCATGTCCCCTAGAAAAGCCATGTTTTAATCTAAATCCCATCTCATAAAGGCAGAATAATCCCTATTCAATACTGTATGTTTGAAACTGTAATCAGATCATCTCCCTGGAGATGTGATTTAATCAAGAGTGGTTGTTAAGCTGGATTAGGTGATGACATGTCTCCACCCATTTGGGTGGGTCTTGATAAGTTTCTGGACTCCTATAAAAGAGGAAACATTCTGGAGAATGGAAGAGATTCAGAGAGAGCAGAGCAGAATGACATAGCCACGAGAAGCAGAGACCACCAGCCAGCGATCTTTGGTGATGAAAAAGGAAAATTCTCCTGGGGAGCTTCATGAAACAGGAAGCCAGGAGAAGAAGCTAGCAGATGACGCCGTGTTCATCCTGTGCCCTTCCAGATGAGAGAGGAACCCTGACTGTGTTTGCCATGTGCCTTCTCACTTGAGAGAGAAACCCTGACCGTGTTCACCATGTGACTTCTCACTTGAGAGAGAGACCCTGAACTTCATTGGCCTTCTTGAACCACCCAAGGTTCCCTGGATGCCTTTGATTGGACATTTCTATAGACTTGTTTTAATTGGGACATTTTCTCAGCTTTGGAACTGTAAACTAGCAACTGATTAAATTCCCCTTTTTAAAAGCCATACTGTTTCTGGTGTATTGCATTCCAGCAGCTAGCAAACTAGAACAGATGGCTAGAGTATAACATAAAGAGCAGTCCGTAATTTTCTAATACTAGATGGGGAGGGAGTATGAATAAATTCCCTGTAAAAGTGAAGGGTTATTCTGATGTCACTTTTGAGAGGGGATGTAGAGTACCTCTACACCACTGGGGGCAGTACAAATGGAAAAGAGGGGGACACAGAGAGGAAAGATTTATTTGGGGGCTGATTATCTGCCATCATCCTTAAAGTTTCTCCTGTTCTTTGGTACAATTAAATATAAATCTCATATACTTTATCTAAAGTGAATGATCTTAGAAGTTTCTTAGTCTATATAATGTGATAAATAAATAAGTACAACTATAGCACAGGTTAGGTATGAGGATTAAATCACATGATATTGTAGAGCATGCTATGTAAAAATGACAGTTAACTTATATTAAATATTTACCATCTGCTCTGTTCCAGTCACCATTCTGTTTCATGTATACATTATTTTGTATCTTTACCACAATTTATGAGGTATCATCATATTCTATGGTGAAATGTTTCTTCATTAGGCCTTCTTTTTAAGAAGAGGAGTTTCTTTCCTTTTTCTTTCATTCTCTTTTTCTAAGATTAACCCTATGCTCCTTATCCCAACTCCTTCCACCACTTTTCAAATCTCTACTGAATTGAAAAAAAAATTCTTATGCCTACCCTTTTCATTGGTTCCTTCACATTTGCTTTTAAACATCCTTAAGTTTCTCAAAATTTGGCAAAACAAAACAAAACAAAAAGAACAAACTTCAAACCCCTGAGGGGGTCTTGTGCCCACTCCAGCTATCATCTTGTTTCTCTTCTCCCTTTCATTGTTAAATTTCTTGAACATGTGATTTGTATTCACTATCTGTTCTTCCAAAACCTCCTTTTTTTGGGGGGGGCATGGGCATGCACTGGGAATTGAACCCGGGTCTCGGGCATGGCAGGCAAGAACTCTGCCACTGTGCCACCATTGTCCATCCCTAAATCCTCCATTTTATCTATGTAACTATACTCAAAAGGTCACCAGTGACCACTGGTGGACTAACATAAAGCTCAGTCCTCCTTCCCTTTGACAATTTTCCATTTTAAATTCAACTCTCTGGGCCATACTACTAGGTTCTTAGTTCTCCTCCCAGCTCCTTCTCAGTTCCTTGTCTGATTCCTGTAATCAGCTTCTATTCTATATGCCCAAGGGCAGACATTCCTCACCCTCAGGATTTGGCCCTCTGATCTCTTTTTCTCTGCTTCCCAAAGTCTTTTATCCGGGCATATGATGCTCAGATCTTTCTCTCTATCAAGATATGGTCTCAATAGATCAAAGAGCAAAATTTCATTTTCATTGATCTTCAGATAGTCTATCAGATGTCCTTATCAATTGACCTCCCTAACTTCCACAGTTTGCTTAATGGAACTACAGTTTGAAAACTTCAAAACCTCAGTGTCACCTATGACACTTCAGTCTCCTTCATTCCTTTTGCCCAATCCCAGGTCTAACAATGTAACATTTTAAATATTCATTTATATTCATTTTTTTCTTCCCAACCGCGTTATCACAGGTCCTAGTACTTTCTCATTGGATTATTACATCTGACTCCTAACTGGCCTCTCTCATGAACACTTTTACTAGACTAATCTCCACTTCTAATTGGATCACATCATTATCTGTAGAAAACTTTGCTTGCTCACTAGTGCTAACAGGATCAAGTCCAAAATCCTAATACTGACCAGTACTGACCTCCAAAGCTTTTTTCATGATGTGATCTCTATTTCGCCTTTTGCTTCACTTTCCTCTTGCATCAATTTTCCATTCTAGCCAAACTGAGCTACTCACCATCTCTTGAACTATTTAGTACTTTTCGGCTCTAGCTTGTATATTCAAAGCCTACCCACCCTTCAAAGACTGTACAAATTCCCTCTCCTCTATGAAGCTATCCTAGGCGATTTTTTTCCCTCTCTGTCATTTACTGTACGGGATGCCCATTTAATATGTATCATTCAAAGTAGTATCTATTTTTTAATTGTTTATACTATTTTTTAACTGGCGATAAAATTTTTAAAAGGTTACTAGGATACTTATTTATCAACTGTGTAAATTTACTATCCTTGGGAAAGTTATTTAACCGCTGTGGACCTTAGTTACCTCATCTATAAAATCGGGATATTGATCACACCTGCCTCATAGGATTGTTTGGAGGATTAAATGCTTATAACAGTGCCTAGCACTTAATAATGCTATATAACTGTTTATTAAATAAGTAAAATAAATGGAACAAAAAAATATAAAGTGCAAAGTTTCTGTCTCATACCTGTCTCCCTGGTACTTTTCCTGGAGACAATCACAGGTACTAGTTTCCAGGGCATATTTTCAGATATATTTTATAGATATACAAGTATACTTGCATACATGTATAAGTGTGTGCATGCAAACACATATTTAAAGGGAAATGATAGTTCATGCACCATTCTGCACCTTGCTTTTTTCACTAAATGGATCTTGGAGATGGTTCCATTTCAGTAAATACTGACCTACCTCATTCTTCTAAATGGTTGTGGACTATTCAGTTGTAAAACAGTCCTTGCTCTCTGGTGATACAAGACTGAGTGAGAGGAGACATGTAATTATAGCTATGTGACAATGGCTAATAAAAAGGCACCCTGAGATTCTTGAGAGAACAGACAGGAAGGGTTGTGCTCTTCCTGGAGCAGTTCAGGGAAGGCTTTTTGGAGAAGGAGATATTTATGATGAGGCAAACAAGAGGGAAAGAGGATTTCACATGCAAAGGGAATGGAGTTTGTGAACTGTGTGGGAAAATATAAAGAATATGATATTTGGGGGAACTAAAAATGGCTTATTCCTTACTGGAGTACAAGGTGTGTGTGAGTGTGTGTGTGTGGGGGAGAGCAAAGTAAGCTGGAGCCAGATCATAGCAGACCTGGTTTGTCATGCTTTCATGGATATGTGGTCATGATGGAGAGTGAGATCAACTTAGAGTTGTTAATATTTTATTTTGCCAAGAAGGATGTTAAAACAAAACACTGCCATCTATTATTAACAGGATTTAATAAAAACAGATATTTTAACCCCTCAGATAGGAAATAATCTGAGAACAAAGAAATAAATGAAAAAAATTCAATACATCGTCATTATTATTCTAATTTTCTTATGGACCTGAAGAGAATCTAGCTTTAGTTTACACCCTGAACCAATGCTGTAGTGATGGGAAAGAATCTGATGGGATGGATTTTAGAAGGTCAGAGATGATAACAAATGTATTTTAGAAAGACCTGTCCAGCTGCAGAGTGGAGGATGGATTGATGGGCAAAAGAGCCTTCAGACGGTTCAACTCCCCAGCTTTTCCTTTGGTTTGCTTAACTACTCTTCTATCAGGAAGTACCAATCTTCTAAAAGATTTCCTTGCTATTCAGCAGAGAATAACATATAGAGACTCTCATCTTTTGTTCAGAGCGATACAGGCATGGAACTATCGTGAGATACACAACTGGACTGAGATGAGGCAATAAGCAGAGAAGAAATAGAAAGCTGGCAATAAGACCATAAGAAAACAAGAAAGGTATCTCCCATCCCTACTTCTCAGCTGGTCTGGTGGAAGTGAGATGGAGGATGATCTAAGATATACCAAATATAAATTAGGAGAACAATTGCTATCTTATTCAATCTCCTGACAATAAGGTTCATTATGAGTCTAAATCTTGATTTGGCAGATGAATAATGAGTCAGGGGAGAAGGTCACAAAGTCTTCAAATGCCTAAGCTTGGATTCAAACTCTGGTCTATTTGGTTAAAAAACTCAAGTTCCAACTCTACTATAATTATGGGGAGTTTATGGGGGCATTTGTAACTCATAGCATCATTATCACATGGGAAGAAGTTGCACTAGATCCCTAGTTGAGGATCAGGAAATGGGTTGGGGAGGGTGTGGTGGTGGGGGTACAGAATATAATAGGATAAAATCAACCATAGGAAAACACATTCTGAGAGTCAGCAGAAAAAATCATGCACTGAGGGAGTGTTCTAGTTTGCTAGCTGCCGGAATGCAATATACCAGAAACGGAATGGCTTTTAAAAAGGGGAATTTAATAAGTTGGTAGTTTACAGTTCTAAGGCTGAGAAAATGTCTCAATTACAACAAGTCTATAGAAATGTCCAATCAAAGGCATCCAGGGAAAGATACCTTGGTTGAAGAAGGCCAATGACGTTCAGGGTTCCTCTCTGTAGTGAGAAGGCACATGGCAAACACAGTCACAGTTTCTCTTTTGGATGGAAGGGCACATGGCAAATCTGGCACCATCTGCTAGCTTTCTCTCTTGGCTTCCTGTTTCATGAAGCTCCCTGAGAGGTGTTTTCCTTCTTCATCCCCAAAGGTCGCTGGCTAGTGGGCTCTCTGCTTCTTGTAGCGATGTCGTTCTTCTCTGGCTCTTTCTGAATCTCTCTCATTCTCCAAAATGCTTCCTTTTTTATAGGACTTCAGAAACCAATCAAAACCCACCCAAATGGGTGGAGACACATCTCCCCTAATCCAGTTTAACAACCATTCTTGATCAAACCACATCTCCAGGGAGAATATATAATTACAGATTCACCATTACGAAATGGGATTTGGATTAAAACATGGCTTTTCTAGGGTCTATACATCCTTTCAAACCAGCACAGGGAGAGAATAGCAACTAAAAAAAAATGGTTCTTTTCATGTAAAAAGACAGCATATGAGAAGGCTCTACAATGCCACTCTAATAAGTTAATATATAGAGAAAAGGGCCTTTGATAAAAAAATATACATTTGTAGTTCTTTTTTTTTTTGGTGGATGTGCTAGGGATGTATTCTTATTTTGTAAGAAAAAGTATCTGATTTACACTGGGAACATGAAATTGGACCCTTTTTCAAATGAGAAGTGACTCCAAAAGTGTGAAAGTAGACCTGGGCTCAGAGTCCTGGCAAGCCAGCAAGCAGCTCCCTAGCTGTGAGTATAATGACATCATTCCATTCTCCATGGGACAAACCTACAAGTCCAAGGCAGGCTCCTCTCAAAGGGGTCTGTTGTACGGCTATGTAGTACTCAAATAGCAGTACTAGTGCTTTATATTTTTTCAAGTATTTCTGCAAATAGCCTCATTTGATACTGTAGTTCCATGAAAACCCAAACACAGCTGATGATGTTCAAAGTTTCCTAATCATATTAAGATAAAATTTCAGATACAACCTAACTATAAAAATTAAGGAAAATGTTTTAATAATTTTTTAAAAGATTGTCATAATTAAAAATACATTACTCCAAAATAAGTAGTGTCATATATTATTCAGTTTTGCCAAAAGGCAGTTGCACTATGCAAAGAAAGGAATGAATCCAACCTAGATACATATGTAGCTTTAAAAAGTTTTTTTATTAGAGCAAGTACAGATTTTCAGAAAAATCTTACAAAAAGCCAAGTTCCCATAACCCCCTTCCTTTTCCACACAGTTTTCCCATTTATTAACATTTTGCATTAGTGTAATACCTCTGTTACACTTGAAACAATATTTTTATAATTACAGTCTACTTTTCCTTAGGGTTCACTCTTTGTGTTGTGCATTTCTACTCTGGCAGCTTATATACAACCTGAGGTGATCATTTTGTCAACTTTCAGGTATGTAATTCAATGGTATTTTTAAAATTATTATTATTATTAATTTGAAAATGAAACCAATTTGAAAAATCTCCTAGGAAGGGCTACATTATGAGATGGGAGGGATTTGTGCAAGACTAATGCCTCTCTTTAAATGCTAATGTTCATTTAAGCTCTGGAGCACAAAAAATGAAAGTTTTTCAAAGACTGTAAAGTGAATCTAAAATGAAACCTTAATTACTTAAAGAAAATATATATATAGTTTGTCCCAGAAGAGAAAGCTACCACATGGAATTTCATAAGAGGAATACCATTTGATCAAGGTAAAAATGAGTGGAGACTAGCCTGTGCCGATTGAGCAGGGCTGCCTCTCCACGACAAATGGAGGTTTTCCCTCAATAGAATTTTCTTTGGAGATCAACACTTGCCACAAATTGTACCCGACAGAGGCTGATGCTGTCTTTTTCATTCCCGCCCTTCAATTGTATCTTGTAATAATATCCTGTGCTAAGAGAGCGCTGCAGTTTGGCAGGTAAGCTGGGGACAAAAGAAAGGAAAAAACACAAAGTCCTGGGTATGTGGCCAGAATAGTCAGTGTGACCCAGAGTGGGCTGTGGGGGCTCTCAAGTGTCACAGTGCTCCTTTATTTCCCATGGGAACAAACATTAACGATGCAGATAACTGAGGCCTGGAGTACCCAGAAGAGGTTTGTTCTAAATCAGAAAAACAAAAGAAAATTAGGAAACGCTGGTGGTGTTGGTAATGACAAGGAAGATTTCTGGGGGTGCCTTTAATAGTCTATATTATTTCTGGGTGATGGTTACATGAGTGTATTCTTTTTGTAGAAAGCAATCAAGCTGTTTTAAGATTTGTGCTGTTTACTGTACGCCTGTTATACTTCAGTAAAGATACATTTACTTCTCCCTCAATGCATACACACAAAAGAAGAAGGAAATAAAGGAAGAAAGGTAGTGAGGAAGAAAGAAAAAGAAAGAAAGAAAAGGAAGGCAGGCAATAGGCCAGGTATGGACCTGTATAAAATTTTTTAAATTCAGCTTCTTACCCTAACACTAAGAACTTTTTTACAAAGTTATATAAACTTTGTAAAAATTATGTTAAGTGAAAGAAGCCAGTGGCAAAAGACCACATTTTGTACGATTCCACTGATATGAGGTCCAAACTGGCAAGTTCATAGGGACAGAAAGTGGATTAGTGGCTAGCCAGGAGTGCAGGGAGGGGAGAATGGGGTATGACTGTTAATGGACATAGGGCTTCTTTTTGGGGTGATGAAAATGTTCTAAAATTGCATAGTGATAATGTCTGCATAACTCTGTGACTATTCTAAAACCAATGGATTGTATTCTTTAAAGCAGTTAATTTTATGGAATTTAATTATATCTTAATAAAATTGTTAAAAATGTTAATTTTATGAACTAGAACCCTGATTTCTTAGATATACAGAAGACATTCGTCCACAGCCACTACTGATCAATACTGATCGGATTGTTCAGTTACTCAGGACTTTTGCTGTAGTTCAATATTCTCCTGTGATATTTGCAGAAAAGAGTCTATGAACTGACAGATACAGATTTTCACCAGTTTACAGTTCATGTGCTTTTGAAAAACATGTCATTTCCCAGGGCTTCATGTGTGTATGGGAGGGTCAAGTGATTCCCAGTATCTTTGCATCTCTGAACTCCCTCCATTCCTATATACAGTTTTCAAGAAAAATTTGTGATAACTAATAATGAATAACCCTTTCTAGAAAAATAGGTTAGAATTGAGAATAATTCTATGAATATTATTACTAGAGAAAGAGAAATATAATTGAGTCAAAGATTCACTTATAATTATATTAATGTTTGCTATTAAGTACAGTAATTAAATTAATTTGCATTTATTAATAAATTTGCATTTACTTAACACCTACTATATGCCAGGTGCTTTACACTGTATCTGACTTAATCCTCCCAATCAAGCCTCACACAGGCTAAATAACTATCTAAAGTCTCCTAGCTAGTTAACAATAGGACCAGGATTTAAACTCTACTTACACAACAATACACTATCCTACCCTACATCTTCCAGATAATTACAGAAAACTTCCAAGGTAGGCTGTGAGAAATCAGTTTATGCCCAGAATAAAGCTAAGCAATAGACAAAAATATTGCCTACTCATAATCAAGAGATCCATCGAGATCACATTTGCAACAGCTCTATGTAAGCTGTAAAGTACTATGTAAACATTATTTTAGTCTGGATATTGATTGGATGGGGGAAAAGTTAGGTAATTGAAGAAGCTGGGGTGCAGATAACTACTCAAAGTGTGATGTTGCACTAACTTGTGCTAAATTAAAAGTGGAAGACGAGACTTGTAATTATCTGCTCACTAACATCTTTATTCAAGATAATGAATGAATCTTCACAGTTGAGGCTGTACTGAAGAGGAAGTTAGGGCAGCATGGTCTGTGACCCTAGTTGGTTTTTCTTTTTAAAGAAAAACTTGCTGATCCTGAGTAGGAAAAGCAGAAAGTTATTCAAAAGGCAGCAAGAATGGCCTATACTCAGATTTTCCTAAGTACTGCAGATGAGAGGGTGGTCGAAAAAAGCAGATAGTGCTTATTCCATTTCCTTTACACTTGTTACCTTCAGAATTATTATCTCATAATTTTCAGTGGTTTCAAAAACAGTGGATTTCCACATGGGTTTCACATATGTTCTAATGGGGATCTGTTACCTCCCAGGATGTGGCCTTTTGATTATTGCCCAGAGGAAATGCTGCCCCCATCACCTGCATATTATTCAAGAAAATGAAATGGAAGGAAGGAGGCAGGGTAGATTTCTTAAGGTAAAACATGAGCTAGAAGTCAAGTTAGAATTAAGGCTACTTTGCCTTGACTTCAAATTGCTGACCTAGGCACTAGATCATGCTCTATTATTGATCAGACTGGTGTTACTAATCAAGATTATGCTTCATATTCTGCTTCAAATTGGTGTTGAACTGCAGAGGCTATTCTGGGGAGTGTGGAAGAAATGAGTAAACAAGCAGGCCTTCAGTCTGTTCTACAATGAGACTGCTCTGGCCAGTTTCCTGCCTCCTCTCTCCACCCTTCCTTTCCACAAGCACTCTTAATTCACAGCCTTAAGAGAGAACTCACTTCCTGCCCCTAAGAACTCACTCTAAACTGCAGCACTCCTCAATGTAGTTATTGTAGTTTAAAACAAAAGGATGCCGAAGTATAAGGTACTGCCTGAAGGTATCATATACGGCTTATGGGCTAGGAAGGAACTGCTACGCCTGGAGGTCCCTGAGTATCCCAAAGAAGGTAGATGTGGGTATTACACTTCTGTTGAGAATCTCCTTTACTGGCAAACATTTCTAATGTTTTCAAAGACAAACATTTCAAGTGTGGTGGTGAAACAAATACTGGTTTGTGACCCACATGTTTCTGCAAATGTTTTCTCAGGTTGGGTGGTGCAAATGTTTACGAAGCACTTATGCAGAAAAACTGCAGTGATGTTTCAGAAATAGTTGCTTCGGGGAAAAGAATCCCAATGCTACCAAGTGGTGCCAGGATATCATTAAAAGAACACCTGGGTGCTTTTATATTCCATGTGACAGAATAGATGTGATGTAACATCTCAGATGACTCTATTTCAGCCCTTGTCCTGTTACTAGCTAGCTGCGTGATCATGATCATATCACTTAATTCTACTGTTTCTCAGTTTCTCATTTGGAAAAATGAATAGATTAAACTAGAACAAATGACATCTGAGAACCATTCCAAGCCATAGGGAGATTGGAGTGTGTGTGTGTGTGTGGGGGGGGGGGGGTGAGGGAGGGGGAGGGGGAGGGCAGCGTTAATATTATTTCCATTTTCCAGGAAAATCAATTTAGGCTTGGAGAGATTAGGCCCCAGGTCACACAGCTAATCAATGGTAGAGTTTTGACTTAAATCTCTATCTCTTGAGTCCAGAGCCTGTAACCTTTATATTATTCCCCACAGGCTCTTGACAATTTATTTGGTTCACTTGTTTCCTCAGTGCCTTTGTACTAAACTACAATTTACCAAGTCACAGATGGTCTAAGTTTGTTATTTGTACTTTCACTTCTATTTTTTTCTATCATGCATTGTGTCATTCAATCTGCACTGGAAAAAAAATGTGTTTTTGACAGGAGTGTTGAGCGTACTGGCAAATGTGGTAGATGCTGCTTTATTTCAGTGCATATTCAATTGAAGGTAATAGTGGCTTCCTTGTAATAAAAAGCTTTATTGTGCTTTGTAATGAAGATAGAAAGCACTTAGTTGAAATCACAGTCTTTTAGACTAATCTGCTTTTTATTCTATAGTGGAGATGCAGATACAAGGGAATTGAAAAGTGTTTTCTACAAAATGATTTACTCAAAGTAGCCATACCTGGAAGTCAGAAAACCTGAGTTTTCTCCAGGTTCTACCTCTTAGGCCAGGGTTTCATTTCTTTTCTCTTTTTCCTATTGTGTTTACTGTAAGCATTCTCTGATCTTCCTTAATGTTTATCCCACTTGAGAGGTTTATAGACTTCCCAATAGTTTTCACTATATATTATTTGATTTCAATCATAGTACAAGAACACAATACTTACCTTTATACACACACACACACACACACACACACACACACACACACACAAATACTCTCTTTTTCTCTCACGTGAACACACCAGATATAAGATAGCTAGCTCAGTGGGAGGAGAAAGAAATGAGGATTTTAAAGTCTTTAAATAAAGATCATAACTGTTGATGAACTGCACAAAGATACAGAGTAATTAAAAAGCTCTTCAAAGAATGGAATAAGTCCATTAAATCCAGTTAAATAATTTTTCAGAAACACCACAAGAAACACTTCTTGCTGTTTCACTCTGAATTGAAGGAGGAATATCTCATTTCCAAATGGAACTTTATGTAGTTTTCAATAAGTCCCCTCAGTACTTATCTAAATCTTTAATTAATTCTATAATATACTGATGATATCAAGCCTAATTAAATTTATATAGATAAGGCGCAATGAAATTCTAACCAAGTGAGCTGGAAAGCATATATTAAATAGTAAATTTAATGGTGCAAGCTGATACAATTTTATTTTAAAAAATTAGATTCAATTTTCATGTCATATTCAAATTGATTTTGGGTGTGCAAATTATTGGAAAAATCTCTTAAATATATCAGTAAAATTGCTAATTCAGTCTGTTTAAATATCAGTTATTAATGTCTGCATTTGCAAACAAGCAACACACGTTTGCATTGACTGCAAACAGTAAAAAATTATCAAACACTTATGCCATTTTTTTTAAGAATACAAAGTGATTTTTCTTTTGACTTCATGCATAAATTAAGGAGGCAAAGAAATGACTATTGGGTCTAAAGAAGAGAGAGTCAGCAATTCAATACATAGCAAGGCAAAGATGATATACATATTTTGCTGACTAAAGCAGTTTGTGTTACCCTTTGGGAACAGCAATTGCAACGGTTAAATTCTCCCTTAGAATCAATTGGAATGGCACCATACACATGTGATGCCATAATTATAAAGGAGTGGAGGTATGCCAATTTGATGGTGTTTATCATCAGTTTGGAAGTGGAAGGGAAATGCGTTGTGTTTTATCAGAGGATAAAGTTACACACAAGCAGATCACATTTCACAGATCAGCCAAAGGAGTATGCTTGGAAAACTATACTAAATATTCACTTCACTAAAGAGAAGGCCCAGCCACATATATAGTGGAAGCTGATCAATAATAATGCCATTCTTGGTTTCCACAGGCCACCCCTTACGAACATCAGCATTAAACATACTTACATCTATTTGTTTGCTAATATACACAAATACTGATGATATTACAAATATTGTTAAGTATATTTCAGTGACCTCAGAATTAGTTATATGTTTGTAAAAATTTCTGCAGTGATTACTCTGGGCCAGCCATAATTTGCTTTCCCCAAAACATATCTTTGTTGCTCTTCGATTCCAATGATTGGAAAATTATTTTCAAATAATCAAATATTTATTAAATATTTATCATATTATTCAGTCATATGCTTGCATTATGGGGGATACAAGTAATATGCCAGTGACTTCAGAGAACAGAAAAAAAGTGCCAACTGGTAGCAATCATTTCAGAGATGGGATGGTAAAGTGATGTGTTTTGAAGAGTGGGAAGTTTTGGCTAAGTTAGCAAGAGCGAAGCATGGAGGCTGGACCATAAGTAAGATATAAGGAGGACTGGAAGAACAGCAGTGGGAGCAGAAGTTTCAGTGATAATGAGAGAAAAGCTGGACTTTTAAGTGAGGGCAGTTATTAGGGTAACTTTTATTCAAGCCTGAAATGTTTGGGCTGAACACAGTATTTACAAAGACTTATAAAGTAGTCATTCTAGGAATTGAGCAAAAAAATAATTTAAGAGAAGGAGTGTTTTGGGACTGATTAATGCAACCTCAACACAAATTCAGGCTGAGGGGAAGAGACCAAGGACATGAACATCAACTGGGGTGGAAGGTGAGGGGTTGTTTTAGTCCAGATGTGATATGGTAGTGATGGTGGGAACAGTTAAACAGGAATCAAACTGAGAACCCTTCAAGGGAAGAGAGAGTGGGCAAATCTTTGTGTTAAACTGGATATGAGGTGGATAGCTGGATGAGCCATGGAGAGGTGTTAGAAATTTCTGTAACGTGAACCCTAGGGTTAAGAGATGGGGACTGGAATTAAGATTCTAACTTGGCAGATCTTGAGCCTGTTTTTAGAGTGAAACCAAACCAAAGTGAATGAATTGCTTGGTCCAGATAAGGATGATGAAAAGAGTCAGTGACTCCAGTCAAAGTTAAAAATGAGGACTTGCTTCATAAGAGATGAGCTGTTTTTGAATGTAAACTCTTCGATAAAGTGCCAATGCATTCTGAGCCTCTAACTTCCATGGCTGGTCATTCTATTGTGGCAGCTAAGACCAAACTATAGGAATAGCTGGGAAGGATGGTCAATTCTGAATGAAGTACTATGATGGAGGGCAGTGAAGAGGAAGACAACATTATTGGGCTTGACAAGATTATATCATTTAAACATTAGTATGATTACCTGTTCTGATCCCTAACTTGTTGCTTAGAATTCCAATGAGGAGAGAGCAAATTCAGAGGGCCAAAGACAGGGATTTTAGAATCCTATAGCACCTCTTGAAATTTTGTAAAGTCATGAACTCTCTTTATTAGAACTATTAATATCCACATACACACAACTTTTGTATATGATCTTAGGGTATTTATGGACTCCCTAAAGCTCAGTCAGGGACTCCAGGTTAGGACACATGGTTTAGACTCTAAACATAAAAAACTTTCTCCCATTTCACTCTAAGGCATATCTCAGTATAAATTTAAGAATACTAAGATTTTGTAAAAATTAGTAATGACTTGTGGAAGCTTGACAGACTGCTTTTACTACCTTATGAATATGTCTCTTTTTTCTATTAACTGCTCTCTATTCAATAAAACATTTACAGAAATACTTGGCCCTGGAGCCAGATGAGGAAGTCATCAGTTGGTGGGTCACTTTGTGACAGCAGCCAGTAAAGCATCATTTAAACATGGACGCAATGTGCTGAGTTCTACTGGGGAGTCAAAGACAGGAACTAGAATTAAGACACTGCTGCCACTACCTTCTTGGCACTAGGATTTTATATTTTTCATATTCTTCCTAATCATTTTCTTCTTCCCCCTTTTCCAGTTTCACTAATGACTGAGCTTAGGAGGCTCACCACGTGTGTGTGTGCGTGCATGTATATATGTATGCACATACAGAGCAACTCATCTTTTCTACACAACACACCATATATACGTACACGCACATGTATATATTTATGCATGTATGCATGCATTTATCTATTTATCTATGATTAAGGACTTGTGTAGCTCTCTTTCATCCCCTCATATTTCTGATTAATCTGGATCTCTATTTGGATCAGAAAGAAGCAGGAGAGTGGGGCTGGAATTTTGGCAACATAAAGATTGGTAGATCTTTCCATGTAGCGGCAAGAAAAATGAAGGCAGAAACCTTAATATGTCCAAGTATAGGGACACAAGTTATGGGATTTACTATATAGACTTGATGCATATATACTTACATGTACACTGTTATTATGAGCAGTTAATGCTTTGAGACTGCAGTGTAAGCAAATGTTTATTTATCTTGACTCTTGGGGTCCTTACCCAGATCTAGTTGAGCCCTAGAAAGGTCTTGGTTCAAACTGCTGTCCCAGGGATCTTACAAGAGTCACTAGGTAGTGTTAATGGTAGTACATGCAGGTTGGGAGTGTACTGTGGTGGCCTATTCTGCTTGGTACAGGCCTCACACTATTATCTAGGAAGTGAAGGGATGGGTGCATGGAGGACAGGAAGGAACATGAGGTAAGAATTAGGGAATGAAGCAAAATAGAGGTGGGAATGAGTTAGAAGGCAGAGACAGGGAAAGAGATGAAGAATCAGAAGGAAGTAAAGGAGAATAAAATTAACATTTTACAAATGATTTCTCAAAAAAAAAAAACAAAATTAAGCTCAGCACTCTAAGATAAACTGAAAGGAAACATAAGACAAACTAGGGAGGCCAATGACCTCTGAATTCCTGTTCACATGCAGTGGGTCCTGTAGTACATGAATATAAATACAAATATAAATATAAATGCCTAGAGTAGCAACACAGCAGTTGGAAAATATAGTTTGATTTTGTAATGTTCAACGTATCTTGGAGTTAATAAATGGCTAAAATCATTTCACATGCTCACTGGATCTCCATGGGAGAAGTCTCAGGCTGCTATATCTCAGGCTACATGTTAAGATCCTAAATCTGATGTGTGAAAGTTCAGCAATGCCAATCCGCCTGGTGCATATGCCTTTTAGTCAAATGAGTTCAGACAGTTCCCATCTGCCAGATATGCTAATTCTCATACAATCAATAATGCAACTCCTTAGCCCCAAATCTCAGACCTGTTTCAGAAAATGTGACGTCTGTTCCATGGAGTAGTCTGCAGTAGGTAAATGAGGTGTATACTTCAGTGGATTTTGTTCCAGTCCTTATTTTTAAAGGTATATGGTAGAAAGACAAGTTACCTATTTTAGTTATTATTTATTGTTCTAGCATTTTGAAAAGAACCCCCTAAGTTGAGAATCAGAGAAAACCTGAGTTGGAAAAAGCAAGATGCCAAGGATTACTATCTCATAATTAGAATACAGGAAATAAAAGTCCGTGCTTTTGCAAGAACTCCTGAGCTATAGTTAAGAAATAAGAACTCATAAAAAGTCACAGGAAACCTTCCATTTTTGCTGTGGCAGTCAGTTCAATAAATTGTTTGAACCTAGAGCAAACGCTCTGAGGGCATGCAGAGAAGAGACTAGAAAGATGCGGTCTCCTAGGACTGAGAAAGCTGGAGAGGAGGGATGGGGATAATCCACTTCTAAATTGTAGCTAAAGTGTTTATGCAATGCTTATAAAGCCACGGATGCTAAAGCTACAGGGACACCGTTCTTGTCTCATTGCTTTGGTAAAGGATGTGAAGAACTGGAAGTCTAACAACAGGCCCCATTTCTAGTGAATGTCATAACTAATTGAGATAATGCATTTGAACTTTTTTGAGTTTCTCCACTAGGGAAAGAGGCTAGAAAAATTCAATTATTATTGAATTAAAATCCTGTAACATATTCTACCCATCATCTCATGCTTTTTGATTATTTGAGCATGATTTCTTTTTATAATTCAAAGTGTTTCAGAGAAGAAAAAAAAGTTACCCTGGTCTCCTTCTGTGAGGAAACCATTCTGCTGAAATCCCCTTCAATCGAGCTCTGTGGGTACCAGCTCAGGGCAATGTGGGAGCAGCTTGGAGTCTTTGAATTGAGAAAACTTGGTCAAAACCACTGATATCTCCTCCCTTTGGTCTTCATCCTTGCTGCTTTTCATCTTTCCTCTTTTCACTGTATTCATATTTCAAATGAGAATTAAACACCTTTGCCTTGCCCCCTAATTCGACTTACTTTTCAATAACGTCGACCTATTATCCAAAGTATGAAACCTGGGCAAATAAGTGCTAGATATTCTCATACATATTTCAAGAGGAAGCGAATGATAGAATGAACAAGTACAGACCTCCTCCTTATATTTATACTAGGTAGTTATATTTGCATTCTCATTTAGTTCTTACAGCTACTTTAAAATGCAAACAAACTATCTCCAGTTTATAAATAAGGTAACTAAAGCATTGAAAGGTTAAGATGCTACCTGGGGTTATGCAGCTACTAACAAGTGAAAGAGTTGGGATGCAAATCCTAGTTTGTAGTTTGTTTCCACTTTACCAAGGATTTGTGAAAAGACATTGACTCCTCCCTATGTAGAATCTCCATATTATACAAAAATCTATAGATTATATAGAGATAAAGGATCTTTTAGGATCAGTGAATTACACAAAGCTGCTTAAAAAAAAATTCACTTAGCAACTGTGGATCCTGATTTGATACATAAGTCAGAAAGGAGGAACCCCTATTTCTATATCTCAAGAGAGAATTACTAAACAAGGAGACTAGAATGAAACTAGATGGCCTCCATGGTTTCTTCCCTGAAATATGTCCGTAATTGAATTGAGTAAGGGGATAACACAGACAACAACTTGTCTTTAACAGGTGAATTGGTATGAACAGTTACCAATTAAGGGAAAGTTGAGATTAACAGTTACCATGCCTGAATTTTGGTTTCATGCTTAGATACAAATTTTGGCCATTTTCCAGAGTAGGTCAACCAAATGCTGAGGAATGGCTGTCAGTAAGCAGCTTTTCATTTCTATTGCCACTGATTACTTTGAGGGTGTGCAAAAGACACAGAGGAAGTCTGCTGGGGGACAGCTAGAAAATGTTTTCTTGCTGACAAACATAAATTACAGGAATAGTGTTTCTCTTCTTTCACTGGATGTTTTCCCATCATCTGTGATGCCTGGTGATGTAGTGGCCAACCTGAGGCCACAGAGGGAGCTGCTGAGGACAAAGCCAACCACTTAGAGGAAGAAAAGAGTGGAGAGATGGCAGGTTCTGGATGACTTCAATGGGCTACTGAATTAGCCCTAACCTACCTCGGGATTTCACATGAAATGAGAGAAAACATCTTTTAATCAATGTTTTCGGTCACTTAAGACAGGGCTTCCTGTTACATGATGTCAAGAGAACATTAATAGATAAACTTCCTGATGTGAAAGATAAAGATATGGCTCACCTAACAATACCTCTCTCCTCCTCCTAGTATTTTATGAGTTATATTTTATTATCTCAGTGGTAAAATGCTTTCCTTTATGCTATAAATAAATTACTTAGACTACTACCACTTTTGCTACTACTAATCTCCTATCTCCTACAACCTTTTAAGATGAGCTTAATAATGACCCTGTGAAATCTTTTCTTCCTCACTCCTCTATGGTCCTCCTCTCTCTCTCATCCCCCAATTCCATTTTCTTCCAGCTACGTTTTTATTATTGTCATGTCAAGATATACATTTACATACTTTCCTATGAACACAGCTGAGTCTTTCCTGCTTTGTCTGCACAATGACGCATGAAGAACAATAAAAAGTGTTTATATCCTCATGTGTGTCCTGTAAGGACTACACTTCCTCTTCTGTCAGTCAGTCACAGCTCCCGGGCTGCTAAAGAAGGATATTTCTAAAGGTCTGCTTTATATTTGGATCATGAATGACTTTCCTTTTTCTTGTATTAAAGTTTTTTGTTTTTTTTTTTAACTTCTCAATCATATAAATTTCTTGAGTCTTTCTTCTCACAGAGACCATTTCCTAAGAGAGTTGTATTCTATTACTTCAATTTGAAGTAGCTCTTCCTTAAGACTGCTTTCTAGTTGTCCCTTCTATGTTTTCTGAGTGGTACCAAGTGGTTTTTAGACACCACATTGTCTTATTTTGTTTATTCACTAGCTTTGCTGGGATACATTCTTAAGTAGTATTCGAAGAAAAAGAGCATGATACGTAAACTGAGTCCTTAAAAATCTGAGTCTTTATCCTGTCCTCAAAGTTAGCTAATACTTTGTTTGGATATATAATTCTAGATTTAAATAATTTTTCTTAGGACTGAGAAGACATCATTTAATTATCTCCTAGTATTTGGTGCTATTGGCCATAGTCTGACACCAACTCACTTTTTTTTTCCCTCTCCCTGGTGCCTTTAGTAACTTTACTTTTGGTATCCTGAAAATTCACGAGGCTGTGTTTAGGTAAGACTATTTCTTCATTCACTGTAGTAGGCACTCAATAAGCCCTTTTAATATGACTACTTTTGACTTTCTCATTTAAAAAAGTATTTCTATTTACTGTCCAGTAATTTTCCCTCCTCTTTTTGTCTCTTTTCTTCGGATTCCAATTGATTGGATGCTGGGCTTCTGGGTATAGGCCTCTCCCCTTAATAGGAGGAAGTTCTGACTGGGAGTTTTATGTGGGTGGTGCAGAAGGTACTAACAGATAGGCTTCACCTTAGGGTGAGCAGGTTGGGTGCCAACTGTTGGGCTGGGAACCCCTTCCTCCAATGTCACAATGAAGAGATGGTTTAATTCTGAGTTCTAACATCCACCCCCAAAGCCTTGATTTCTCCTAAATAATTCCTAAGGTAACTCTTCCAGGAATAAATTCTGGATGATAACATTTTGGAGATGTGAACAAAATAGTTGATATATTCTTACAGCTACAAACTTTTCATTAATCCCTCTGTTTTCCATTTCTCTTTGCATTCCCCTATTTTTCAGAAGTGATCATCAGCCCAGAATCTCTCTGAAGCTCTTAATGCACATTCCAGACTGACATTTTCTCCACTGGTTTATCCATGAACTGTACTCTATCTTCATCCTACCTTCCAGAAATGTGTCAATATCTTTTGTTCATTGGTAAACTGTGGTGGGGGACAGTTCTAGGACAGCCTGCTACCCTTCCCTGGGACCCACAAATACAACCTGTGCTTGGGATCAGATTGTTGGTCTGGTATGATAAAACACAAGCCCCTAATATATGAGGGGATTGTAGGTGAATTCCTTTCCCTACTGAATCATGCCCCCTCTCATTAATGGGGGGCCATGTTTTATGGCATTTGACATATACCCCAGACGTATGTATGTCCCTGGCAGGGAGGGAGCAGGGAACACAAGCGATGGGTGCTATGCACAGAACATCTCCCTGTGTTGGCCGTGGGTTGAGACCTGCTGGCTGTATGGGAACTGACACCTACTGGTGAAGCTGACTTTGCTGTCTCTTTTCTATGTGAGTAAAGCATTGTTCTTTCCAGTGCTGTGTGTAGTACTTCTGTCAGCAACCCTGGCACCTGTATGCAAGTGGTTGATACCTCTTTAGGTGTCTCTCCCAACTGACATAAAATCTCCCTTATTCTTTCTTAGCTGCAATTTATCCCTTTTCATTCCTCCATGAAAGTACA
Organism: Tamandua tetradactyla; assembly: GCF_023851605.1. NCBI lineage: Eukaryota > Metazoa > Chordata > Mammalia > Pilosa > Myrmecophagidae > Tamandua > Tamandua tetradactyla. The sequence continues at coordinate 176,348,240 of NC_135327.1, read as the reverse complement.
GTAGTGGGGTCTACCATCTTAAAACTCTAAACATTATTTAAACCTCACAAACCATGTTAAAGTAAAAATATTAGGGATGATACAGAACAGTTTCTAATAACTTTCAATGTTTGGCATTACTCTCCATCCAGTGGTCAGAGAAGAGCATTGTAGTCCTCATTTATGTTACATGAACAGGCAAGGGATGAAAGGAAACTAAAATTCCTAATTGTTTTCATCTCTAGACACAAATAAATAGAGACCATGGAAACTAAGAGCTGGGGCTCTGATGTGCTGAGTCTTACATGTGGCAGTGTTCTTTGAGCCCACAGGCCCAGTCTCACTCAGAGGCCCAGTGTTCCCGCGGGTAGCAGCCTGGCTGTCCTGTTCCCTTCACCAGTGAAGCCACCCAGCTGCGAGGGTGGAAATGAGCAGTGGCAGCAAAGGGTGTCAGATGGCTCCAAGCCTAGCGTAGTGAACAGCTTCTCCATCTTGAAGTGGCACGGAGAGGTGCCAATCAGTCCCATTAGCAGCAGGAAGACAGTGGCGGGGTAACAGCTTGTGTGCGATGGTGATGACAGTCGCAGCAATGAAAACGGGCCGGCAACTGCCACAGAAAGCACAAAAGCAGCCACTGGACAGTGACAGCAGCTACAACTGTCAGAGAAGGTGGTGACAGCCTCTAGGGAACACATACTTAACACTTTAACATAATAGATTGAAAATAGTTTTCAATAGGTAGAATTTTCCTTTCCAGGTGATATGATTAATATGACTTCGGTATGTTTAAGGATGCTTATGAAAAGGGACTTCTTTCTAACACCAAGATCAGAGGACCTTGCAAAAAGGGTTTGTCATATCTCTGGTTACTCTGTCACATCATTGGTTACTAATTTCAGTTTGCAAAGAGATGATTTATTTCTAGAAAGCCTAGTTTTTCTAGAAGGGCTGTATCTTTGTTGTCAACAGGTGGCAATAAAGAGTCATAGTTTATAATCCCAGGTGGACTGGGTTACTAGATTATCAGGCATTTAGTATTTAAAATCATAATTTGTACCGAAACTCACTGTTTGCTTATTAAAACAATCATCACTGACAGATTTAGTACCAAGTGTAAACTTACCAAAGAATAGTCTTCATAATAAATCTAAAAGAATTCCCTTATACTTCCTTAACTGTTCTCAATAGATCTATAATGGGGTCTTAGATTCACCTGCATGAAAGTTTCCTTCTCTTAGATGTATCCATTCTAAGTTTGGAATTATTATTTCTTTGGTAGTTTATGGAGGATGGCTCCTTTTCCTATAAGTAAAGTTCTCTTCCAGCTGGAAGTGTCAGGTTTTGAGACAGCTTTTCAAATCGAATGTATTCTTCTTAGAGCTGACTGTTATTTAGTCCTAATTAACATCACAGTATTTTTCACCAGGAGTACTAAAAGCATCTTAATTCCAGAGGGAATGTTACAAAGGCTCTTCTTGTCTTTCCTCAATCATAGCAAGTTTTACCCCTTTTGGACATGAAAAAAGCCCTACTCCCATTCCTACATCTACTCTCAATTTTTGTTCTTAGTTTTTTTTTTGTATGCTGTATGGGGGGGGGGGGTGTCACATTTCGTTCTTTTCCCATGTGAGTATCCCATTATTGCAGCAGTATTTGTTGACTTTTCTTGTCTGTTTGATTGCTTTTGTTGGTTTCTTTTGTTTGTTTGGGAAGTGCATTGGCCAGGAATCGAACCCAGGTCTCCCGCATGGAGGCGAGAATTCTACCATTGAACTACTCTCACACCCCCTGTTCTTAATAGGTTTTAACATCCTCTCTTGTAAATTCTTATTATACAGTTCTGCTTAAATTACTGACCCCTGCCTACTACATGGTATATAAGCAGGAACCTTATCTTCATCTTTGCAGCTCCAGGATGGTGAGTACTTAGAGATGTTCATAAATGTTTAGTATATGAATGAATGTTTGATCCCTTAGTCAATTTGTCATAATCAACTTGAGCAACTTGAGCGACTTCTTTAACATAAGCTCCAGATACTCAAATGGTTTAAATGATATGCTTTTCTGCTACTGCATAGTTACATTGAAATTAGTGTAAGAAGCTTCCAATGATAGATGGGGCCAACAATTATAAGAGCCTGAGAATAGGCTTCTTTAAAAGGACCACCAAGGTTCAAAAGCAAGGAAGAAGCTTATTACTCAATAACAACGGAGGCATGAAGTATTATATTTTGGAAAATGAGGATATGCCATCTTTCACCATAACAGAGAGAACCAACTGAGCATTTCTTAGTCTGCCTCCTTTATCATATGAAGAGATAACCACTTGGGTGAGGGGGCCTATGGTTGAAAGACCTGCTGTCTTCTGCTCCCTCAGATTGCTCAGAAAGACCACTTAAGGGATCTAACTGCCCTCCCATGCCTGCTCACTTGACAGGTCTGTGTAGCTGAGAACATTCCTTTCAGGGGAGATAGCAAAGGCCTAGATTAAACCGGAGTCCTCTCAGGGAGAAAGCAAGAAGTTGAAGATTCTATATTAGTGATCCCAACATTCTCTCAGCTCCTCTCCAACTCAATCAGGGCTATATAGTTTCTCTCTCTGTACCTGGCATTGTAAGAGTACATCTCTACATCATTACCATGAACTCAGGGGCTCAGGAAAAGAAGTTAAATCCCTCTGGACAAATCTTCATCAGTGGCATAACACTAATACCAGAGTTGCACTTAATAAGGTGAGTGATGACATTCTTTTTCCAAATTTTGGCAACTGCATTGTGCCTAAGAGGCATGTAGTGCCATTCCCCGTTTTGGGATTGACATAAGAACTCAATTTTCTTCTAAGCTTTGACTCTCCGTATCTTAATAGCGGGAAAAATCTCGCTCTAAAATATCTTGCTCCCACATAATCACGGTTCTTATATTTTGTTTTGACTTATAATTTAGTAGAATTTAGATAATAATTGTGCTATAGTTTTAACTTTAGTTTCCTTAAGAGAAAAAATCCAAATTGATGTGGCAGAGTAGATATAACTAAGAGAGAACATGGGAATGCCAATATCAAAAGCTAATAAAGTGAACAATCATTCTGCATTTACTTAGTTATAAGGATAGGAGTAGACAGTGAACGGAAGTCATACTTATTATCACAGAGTAATTTCTGTTTATAAAGAAATGTCTGGCCACAATATTATTGTAGTATTAGAGGAGACAGCAAACATGGATTCTGGGGTTAATACGGTGTATCAGAAACTGGGAGGAGGGGGGAATGAGGTAGGGTTCAAGTCATATGGCCCCCAGTTCCCAGAAGTTTCTCATAACCCTTTTCTCCCAGGATGCCCATCACTGCCCTGAGGCATTACTCTTTCCAATGCGAATGGGATTGAGTTTGAGAGTCTCTGATTAAGAAGGAAAACCTCATCAGTCTACAGACCTCTCCAGGAGGGAACCCTGAACGAGGAGTTAGAAAATCTGAGTGCTATTTCTATCAGAGTAACTGGCCAGTTACTCCATCTCTCTGAACTGATTTCCTACCTATTAAAGAAACGGGCTAGATGACATGATCCTGTCTAATGAAGGCTTTCTAGGTTTGGAAAAATACGATTTAAGTAATCTGAAAGCTAAGACAGGAATCTTCTTACCAAATTCTGAACTTCTCACTGCCCTTGACTGGTTTTTGCTTTCACCAATTCCATGAAAACTGTAAAGGCAGTTCAGCCAGCTTGATTTCTGCTGGTTCTCTCCTCAAATTCTCAGACCTGTTTTACTGTCTTTCAGAGAAAGAAAAAGCAGAGACAGAGAGACAGACAGATGTTTGCTTTGCCTTCCGCCTTAGTACATGAGTGGAACTAAATTAATTCACATTCATGGAAACCTTCAGCTCTACAGAAGGAATATAAATACAGATTGCCATTATTTCTGATAATTTCAGCACCTATTGTTAATTGAAGTGCCAGAGGATAATAAATAAATATATATATTTTAAAGGGTGTTTCTTTTCCATTGATAGCAATAAACTTGGAAGCTTTATTTTTGTATGAGCCCCTTAAATGCTTAAAACACCTACTTGTCACATCCAGGGTTAAATAAATTCTTCCTTGGAACTAACTAAATCTGAAACTATACAGTAAAACATATTATCATACCTAAGCTCTTGATTTTCTTAAAGAACAGTTTAAGGTGAGCAGCAGTATCTGTACATTATACTTGGTAACTCTCTCTTTTAACTAGCATTTGATTCTTAAGAGGGTACCTTTTCCCTAACTCTAATGTCCTTCTCCCTTCCAAATGTCTTTCAAAGTACAGCCCAAAAACATTTCTACATTTTCTCCAATTATTCAACCCATTCTGAATAATGTCCCTGTAGCATCTTTCTTTCCATCAAAATGTCTTTCCATGAAATAACTCCTTTTAAATATCTATCTTCTTTGACACCTAATGAACTCAGTACATTATTGTCTGTGCCACTCGTTTATTACTTAGTTTTTCTTTCATTCAGCAAACTGTTGTTGGGTATAGTGGTTATCTCTTTTTTTTTTTTATCCTTCTTCTTTTGGTTACAGAATTTTTCCTCTTCTCTGGAACACATTTTCTAACCCTCCACAACAGGAATAGACATGTGGCTTGGATTGCCCGAACAGAAGACGCCATCATGCATCATTCCTTTTTTTTTTTTCATTTAATTAGAGATGTTGTGGGTTTCCTCTTTTTTTTTTTTCTTTTAAAAATTACTGGGATTTCTTTATCTAAAATTGAGAGTGTTGATGGACTGTTGACTTTGGACATTACATGAGGCCCAGCAGATGGAGGTGGCTGAAAGATGCACTGACTGAGAAGCAGGTTGGCAAATGATGGTACATACATTTGATTGAACGTTGTACTGCTACAAAAAGGAATGGAGTTGTGAGGCATGCAATGATGTGAATGAACCTGTGGGACATGTGGTGAGGAAAAATAGGCCAGAAACAAAAGAGCAAATATTGTATGATCTCATTTGGAAAATACTTATAAGAAAACTGGGGCCTAGATTGTAAACTCTTATATAGCAGTCACATTTAGTCCTGAGCGGTAATGGTGGAGAACTACGAAACCAAGAATTGAAAACAGTAAAATTTCTGAAAACTGAAAAATAAAAATTCTCCAATGCTATATAATTAAAGCTAACAAAAGAAACAGACTGCCACATATATGGAGCAGAGAGAAGCTGAAGCTTCAAAGGACTGATTTAACACAGCAAGTAATTACTTCATGTTTTCACAAACATTTGCAACCTATTATTACTTTCACAGCAGCATACATCAACAGATGATGGTCACCTAAGGGAGAAATGGGGAACTGGGCTGTAATTAATTTCTGGTCGAATATATCATGAGGCCTTTAATACTGTCGATAAAATGCTCTAGCCACTAAAAATCCCCAACCTCTCCCTCCCTTCCTTGTCCCCAATACCCTCAAAAGTTTAATCAGCGTCTTTGTGAAACAGATTGCCTAAAGGAGAATGAGATGCAGTGTTAATGCCTGCTGAAAAGTTGAGGCCATTGATCCACTCCTTCCTCTGACTGCCTTTATTAAGAGACAGAAGTCAATGAAGCCGGCTTCCCCCCCTACCCCCCTTTTTCTCATTTCACTCCATCTCCAGCTGAGAAAAATGGAAGTTGTGCATTTCTTTGGAGGAATTTAAACATGTAGATGCTAGGCAATGAAAATCATTATAACAGCAACGGAAGCCTATATCTTTAAAGGTTAGAACACAAAGATTAAGAGTGCCTCCAGGAAAAAGTGAAATGGCTGATCTGAATAAAATTTTTCCATCAACTGGAAAACCGCAACATAGCAAAGGAGATGAAGAGCTACAGCAGATGTGACATTTATGTTTTTGAGTACCTACATGTTTATTTTTTGAATTACTGTTCATTTACAGGTCGTGCAAAAGCAGTAGCCAGTTTCTATCTGTCTGCTTGTCTCACTCTCTTGTATGTGTGGTGAGCAAATGCTAAAACCAACTATCTTGAATGTAAAAAGAAATAGGCCTATGTTACTTACTTTCTCATTCATTCATTCATTCATTCACTCACACACATAAGTGTTTGCCCCTCAAGTCAACAAATATTTAAATGCCTGCTTTGTACCGTATATTCTCAGAAATCTTTACAGTATTTTTATGAAATTGGATTGGGGTCAATTTCTTTATTTTCAAAAAACCCTTCTGTGATAGGCTTTTTTGAAAGTTAAAGCTTGAGGCAGAGCACCAGATTTTTCACCCTATCTCTGATTTTACAACATAGAACTCTGGGTAAGTCATATCTGCAAGAGGCTGGAGAATTGATTTTCTAGTCAAACTCCTTCATTTTATAGATGCGGAAACTTCAGTAAAGAGTGTTGAAGTGACTTGCTCAATTTATGTAGTGGTTAAGGAATTGTTTATTAGCCATGTACTAGATAAATGAACTACTACTTGGTCCACCCCTCACACTTCTAAGAACATAACTTGGCTTCAATTTCTATATATGTTAACTGGCAATGATAATGGTGACTGCCTTGAAGGTAGTTTTAGTGATGAATTAACTTAATCCAGAGAAGTCTTTTCCAAGTCATGTTACTTTTATTGCTTGCTGAAAGAGAAAAGAAGAATACAGGAGAATATGAGGCTGGGAGAGAAATGGCCTGGATGTTGTATGAGTCTTAAAGAACATGAAGTCAGGTCAGTATTTCTCCAAGAGTATCCCAAAACTATCAATAAACAGTATCTCTGGTACTTGTTAAATTGCAGATAATCAGGCTCCATCTTGGCCCTTTTACATCAGAATTTTTAGGAATGGGGTCAAAGAGTCATTTTAAACAAGTTGCCCAGGAGATTTCTTACACTCTCTAGCCTTTGAGAACCACTTGGTTAAGCTGCTTCTTTTCTTAAAAGTACAAATGTATTTACGTGGGATTAATGATCGAGTTTATCAGTGATAATGAATTTGTGGTGTAGTTCTAGAGCATGTCTTGTGCTTTAAGTGCTATTGCTCCAGTGCTATTGCTATTGTCATTTGGGAGAAGCAGAGGGCCCACTGAGCAAAACAGAGCTCCGATGGCTGAGCAAAATCAGCACCACAATACATCCCGGGGTAGGAGGAGTCCGAACAGCCTGCTACAGTGAAACTGCTAATCAAAGCTAATTAAACTGCCAGAGATTAGAGCTCAATGAAAATCAAGGGGTAAAGACACACAATCAGAAAAAATAAAGTTCAAGAAAATGATTGAGAGTCAAGAGCTTAACTGAAAAAAAAAAAGAAATAATATTTTAATTAAACAAAGCAAAACACATACCCACCATTTACCAAAATGACAGCCCCCAACTTCAACATGGTCAAGGGCACACATAGACTTGGGAGGTGGATTGACCTAAATTTGAATCCTGGCTATTGTTATGTAAACTGGAAATTAATTTAGCCTCTTTAGGCTTTAGTTGTTTTTATCTATAAAATATGGTAATAATAGCCACATATATAGAGTTTCTGGGAGGGTTCAGTGAGCCAATGTAGGTAAAGTATTTACTATAATTCATGCCATGTAATGAGTTCAATATAATTATTATTCTTATATTATAATGGTAGCATATCATCATCACTGAGAGAAAGTAACCAATGGAAGCTTTTAGCGTGATTTACACGGAAGACATTTGTCTTCTAGGAACCGTCCTCGTTTCAGAGAAGCAGATTTGAGAAAAAGATCTATTAGGCTAGGTACAAAAACTACTTCTTAGTAACCTATTTGTATCTGGTTAAGGGTGTCTTGTGAAACATACACTGTCATTATTACATACCAACATGCTCTGAAACCCAACTCACATTCACAACTGATTGTGTGTGCCTTTTACAGAGAAGGGGAACCCCTCGCCGCCGAAACCACAAAAAAACAAAATACAACCACAGTTGCAACCATGGTCACTAGCCATGAAAATTTCATAATTAAGTGAGGAGAGAGGGCATATGAATGAAAATGAGAGCAATAAATTATAAACTATGGTGCAAATGAAGAACGTTTGAACATTTGTGACTATGGCATATAGGAGATATTAATTTCAGAGTATAGAAAAATCAGACCAACAAAGAAAGAAACTGATAGGGGTTAGACACATTAGGGAAGGCTTTAGAGAGCAAAAAGGATTTCAGTTCACTGTGGCTATTTGGATTCTCTTCAGCTCTTGGTCCTGTTCTCTCTAGATTGGCAAAGGGTGTTAAGCAAAGCAGGAGACAGGAATTGAGAGATGGGATCTCTGTACAAGATGGAGCAAGAAGACAGGTGATGGAGGAGCAGGGTAGGAAGTCTGGCCTTCATTTTGTCTGTAAGGAGTTGTGATTCTGCTTTTACAACTACAGCAAGTGTGCTACTTTTAAGTGCCAACATTCAAACACTACATCTTTATTTAGAAAATAAGAAAGGTCACTTTCCAGCCTTAAATTTTGCAGTAAGAATTCTAATAGAGTCAGTAAATGATCATTCTTGGGCTTTAGATAAAGAACAAGCTTAATGTCTTTTTAGTACAAAACAACCCTTTCCTGGCAGAAAAATATCCTCACTGGATGAGTTAATTTAATTTCCTAACTATGATGACTACAGATGTAGTGCAGGATATATAAATAGCACAATCTGATGAGAGATTTTGGACAAGTCACTTCTGATTTCTGTTCCTTGTAATCGTTATTGGAAATAATAATGCCTGCCATCTATGCTAGTTACTGAATCATTTCAATTCTAGTATATGTGCTACAAAGGGAAGATACCACTGTCTCCCAATAATATTGAGGAACTCTAAATTATATGTTGATATTATATATGTACAAGGTATGGTAACATTAGTTTAGAATAATCAAAAGAAATCTTACTTATAGCCCCACACATAAGATATGTTTATATGTTTATAAGAAATCAGACATAAACTACTGGTAATTTTTGTGAGCCTTGTAACTACTTACGTTCTAGGGTGCTGTATGGGGAAAATGTAGACCAGTAAGGCATGCTCACCTGCCTTCAAGGGCTCTACATGAGATAATTAGAGATCAATTAATTGTTAAATATATGGAATCTACTCTAAGTGCATATAAACAGAGAAACAGGTGATCAGTAGAAAGTGGTATGATCAGAAACAGAGTAGCAAAGGCAAATGAAGGTTTAATTAAATAGAGAGATATAATATTATTTAAATATTCCTATATAAAGATCTTTAAGAAATTTTCTGAGTTATTAACCCGATCAAAAGTTTTGTTTTTATTGTTAAATTTTATTAACTGATACATTTCCTTTTACCAGGCAGCAAAAGCTATGGAACCCATTATGTTTCCCAATTTACCCTGGCCTCTATGAAAGTAAGGGCTAGTTTTGAATTGCAGTGCAATTTAAGAGATGATGTTCATAACAGAATTTTTAGGTGCATGATTATTAGAAGAATTTTTAGTATCAGACGAACCTCTCCTAGAGGATGCATCTACAGAAATCCACAGGATAAACAGCCTTCAGTCAAATATCTTAAGGCTGGGGTACTCTATAGAGAATGGAAAAGGGATAGGCTATCCCAGGATAGGAATGGTGGATAAGACCAATGCTAGAAGAAAGCTAGGGGAAAATAAACAGAGAAAAGGATGGATAAAACATTGTGTTTTTTCTCAAAACAAAACTGGATTTCTAAAAAGGGAGTAAAGGAATATTTGTAGGTGGGGGTATTTCATATTTCCAGCCAAGTCACCCCCTGAAGCCTACTTCAGGGCTAGTACCCACTCTTGATTCAGATGAGTGTTGGGGACTTAAAGAAACCACAGCTATTCATCTGCCTGGATGTCTGTGGGTGCTTCCAGTAGATGGCAGCATGTTATTGCTAATCTCTCCCTATCAAAGGACATACTGGTCACTCCAAAGAAGAAAACCTTTCCTGCAGAAAACCAACGTAATGTTTCTAGTGCAATAAGGTTGTAGGAAGTAAGTCTACCTAAACAGCTCCCCTGGAAGGTATTCTACATTTTCAGCCATGCCAGGGTCATTCTTGGCTGGAGTGTAGGTTTAGGGCCAAGTATAAATCAGGGATCCAAATAGGTTTATTTAGTTTCTAGGCTGTTTTCGGCATTCACTCTGCCTGTCACCTTGGTTTACCTTAAAGAGGAGCGGGAGAAGGAAAAATGAGAGCATGCTTTAATGTATTGGGAAGAAAGCTGCTGTATAAATTCAGGAGGAAAGTGGCATTTTAGTGCAGGCAGCCATGTAGCCACACACGCTCTCTGGTTTTCATGTGCTGTGATCTTCTGGTTCTTGTACCTCTATAGAAACTATTCTTTCTCTGACACAGGGGCTTCTCCTTCTCATGCCTTTTAGATGGTGGTGTTCCCTAGAGAATTGTTCTCCGTCTACACTGTTTCTAATTTGCCCTAATGGTTTCAAACAATTATAAGCTGCTTATTCCCCAAATCCATTTGTTCAATCCAGGCCTCTCCCTCACACTCCCAGTTTACATATCTAGGTGCCTGTTAGACATCTCCACTTGGAAATCCCATAGCCATCATACCTACTCTTAACTCCTCTTGAAGGCTTGTTTTACTTGATGGCATCGCAGCCAAGAAAGACACCTCTGCCGAGTGTGGGGGGATCATCCTCTTTTTTACTCTCTCTATTCAATCACTTCTCAAATCCTGCAGATTTCAGCTCCTTAATACTTCTCAAATCTGTCTCTTCTTTTCCATCCTCATCAGCAAAGACCAAGTTCAGACATTCCTCAGCTCCCTCCCAGCCATCACTTTCTAACCGATCTGCAAGGACTGCTTACATAATTGCTGAAACAAGCTACTTAGCATACAAATTTGACCATTTCAGTCCTCTGCTAAAACCCTTCAGACACAGCTGAAACCCTTCAGTCACCTACAGAATAAAGTTCAAACACTTTATTACCGCATAAATATTTACTGAGTGCCTATTATGTGCCAGGTACTGTTCTAGGCCCTGAAGGGATAGCAGAGAACAAAAAAGTTCTTGTCTTTTATATAATATAAAACATAAATCAGATTAAGGAGAATAGGGAGTATTGGTGGGAGAGGGAGACAGGTACATTTTTTAGGAGGGGAATTCTGATAAAGTGGCATTTGTGCTGAGCTTACCATAAGCTAGCTCTGACTTCCACTCCGGTCATCTTTTACCATTCCTTCCTTGATCTCTCCCTCCAGTCACCCTGAACTGTTCTTTCTTTTTGAAACAACTCTCTCCCCACCCTGGACAATTCCACTTAAGATTAATAGTAAGCATTGCCATCTCCCACAAAGATTCTTTCTTGATCTGCTACCTCCCAGGTTGAATTAGGCAAATTAAATAAGAGTTAGATATTTCCTTTACAAAATTCCCCCATTAATTTGGGTATAAAACTTAGGTTACTCATTTCCTATGACATATTAGGAATTTCAAAGCTTTCACCCTCATCTCTCTCTCTCTCTCTCCTTTTTTTTTTTTTCCCTCTACCTGCTTCAGAATATAGGAGGCTAGAAGGCTTAAATATTTTTTTATCACCACAATCGACTTTTTTTCTTTCTTTTTTGTAAAAAATAACATATATACAAAAAAGGAATAAATTTCAAAGACAGCACTATGATTAGTTGTAGAACATATTTCAGAGTCTGACATGGGTTACAATTCCACAATTTTAGGTTTTTACTTCTAGCTGCTCTAAGGTACTGGAGACTAAATGAGATATCTAAATGATTCAGCAATCGTATTCATTTGATAAATCCTATCTTCTCTGTATAACTCCACCATCACCTTTGATTTTTCCATCCCTCTCTTTAGGGGTGCTTTTTGGGCTATGGCCATTCTAACTTCTTCATGTTGGAAGGGTCGTTACATGGGGTAGGGAGATGGAACTAGCTGATGTTTGGAGAGGTTGGGCCCTCTAGATTTCAGTAGTTATCTGGTCCAGGGACCTATCTCGAGGTTGTAGCTTTCTGGAAAGTTTCTCTAGTGCATGGAATCCTTGTGGAATCTTATATATTGCCCTAGGTGTTCTTTAGGGTTGGCTGGAATGGTTCTGGTTGGGGGTTGGCAGGTTATGATCGCTTCATGTCTAACTGAAGTTTGCATAAGAGCAACCTCCAGAGCAGCTTCTCGACTCTATATGAACTCTCTCTGCCACTGATACTTTATTATTTTCACTTCTTTTCCCCCTTTTGGTCAGGATGGAATTGTTGATCCCACGGTGCCAGGGATGGATTCATTCCTGGGAGTCACCTCCCATGTCGCCAGGGAGACTTTCACCCCTGGATGTCATGTCCTATGCAGGGACATGTGCATAAAGTGTATGCGTGTTGGGGGAGGGGGTGGAAAACATGTCCTTATTTAAAAAAATAATCTTTTTTTTAACCAGCTTTATTGAGATATAATTTACACTTCATACAATTTACCCATTTAAAGTGTTCAGTGTTTTTTTTAGTACATTCACAGGGTGTGCAAAGATCAACAAGCACAAAACATTTTTGTATTCCTTGAAAGAAATTAACTGCCATTACTAATCTCCTTTCTGTCCTTATAATTTTCCTACTCTAGGACGTTTCATATGAATGAATTCATATAATATGTGGTCTTTTATGCCTACCTTCTTTCTCTTAACATGGTTTCAAGATTCATGTGTGGTGTAGCATAAATTCTTTTTTATTTCCAGATAATATCCATCCTATGGATTTACCACATTTTATTTATCCATCAGTGGATGGATATCTGGGTTGTGTTCATATTTTGGCTATTATGTATAATGATGCTATGAACATTTTTGTATGATTTGTTTGCATAGTTATATGTTTTAATTTCTCTTGATTACATACCTAGGAGTGGAATTGTTGGGGTAACTCTTATGTCTAACTTTTTGAAGAAATACCAAACTGTTTACAAAGCAGCTATACCATTTTACAATCCTACCAGCAAGTATGAGGTTTCCAATTTCTACGTATCCTCGCCAACATTTGTTTTTGTCTGTCTTTTTGATTATAGCAATCCTAGTGGGCACGAAGTGGTATCTAATAGTGGTTTTCATTTGCAAATCCTTAATGTCCAATATAGTGAACATCGTATGTTAACTGGCCATTAGTATATCTTCTTTGGAGAATTGTCTATTCAAATCCTTTGCTTATTTTCTTTTTATTCAACTTTATTTTTTAGAACAGTTTTAGATTTACCGAAAAATTGAGCAGGTAGTACAGAGTCTGATATATTCTGCACCTAGTTTCCCTATTATTTCCTTAAATATGGTACATATGGTACATACTAATATCATAGTAATATGGTATTAGTATGGTACATTTGTTACAATAAATGAATTAATATTGATATATTATTATGAACTAAAATCCATAGTTTATTCAGATTTCCTTATTTTTTTATTTTTATTTTTTACCTCCTGTCCCTTTCCTAGTCCATGATCTCATCTAAGATACCATTTTACATTTAGTTGTTAGGTATCCTTAGACTCTTCTTAGCTGTGACAGTTTTTTAGATTTCCCTTCTTTTTGATGCCCTTGACAGTTTTAAGGAGTATTGGCAGGTGTTGTATAGAATGTTCTTCATTATGATTCCTTCAATGTGAGTTTTTTCTCATGATTAGACTGGGGTTATGGGTTTTGGGAGGTAGATCACAGAAGTGCCATTTTCATCACATCATATCAAGGGTATATACATGATTTATGATTGTTATTGACCTTGAGAACCTGGCTGAAGTACTGTTTGTCAGATTTCTCCACTGTTTCTCTAGGTTTTTTCCCTGCTTGAATACATCCACCTCCTGGAAGGGGGAGTATCTACATAATTTATTTGAAATTCTTCTGCAAGTAAGATTTGTCTCTTTGCTCTCATTTCTTAATTTATTCAATATTTATTTATATCTGTATGGATTCATTGATATTTATTTTATACTTTGGGTTATAATCCAATGTTATCAATGTATATAAGTGTTGGGGGTGGGGGGTGGAAAGCACTTCCTTATTTTCTGGCAGTACGAGATGCTTGAGGTTCACCTTATATGTTTCCTGCTCTAGTCCTAAAATCAGCCATTTTGCCAAGTAGTTCTTTCATGAGAAAATACTAGAAACCAAGATCTGGGTACTAGATGTTCTTGTTGTTACTAGGATATTTCTGCCTATTTTTAAGTTGGGTTATTGGTTTTTTTATTATTGAGTTTTAGGGTTATTTACATATTCTAGATATAATTTCCTTATTAGATATATGATTTGTAAATATTTCTTCTCATTCTATGGGATGTATTTTTACTTTCTTATTTCAACCTCTTTTTGACTGACAAAACATGGTATAAATACCTGACTTGGAAGGTAGTATTTCTGGCTTCACCTGTGTCTGAAGGAGTTACTACAAGCAAGATTTTTTATTTGCTTCCCAGGTTCCAAGTTGGTTCCTTCTCTACTGATGGGACCTTTCTGTGGAGCAGACATTCTTACATACAGGTAGCATAGAGACTATAAGGTTAAAAACACAGGATAAACGGCCCCAAATCTAATCAAAAGAGGGACTGGGGTAGGGAGAAATAATAATTGCTTGTCATTGACAACAAAACAACAAGACGACCCAGTCAGAATCCTTCAAGAGTGGTCAACTCAGCTTCATCATGGGAACACATGATGAGGGCCTATGATGGGAAGAGCAGGGCTTTCTTTCTCATCCAGTGAGAAAAATGAGGCTGTCTATTTGGTCTTTGCACAGCACACTATAAATACTCTAATTTCACTATGGTTTTGTTTGCACCAAGTGCATCAGCCCTTTCTACTATTCTAATTGGTGTGAGAAGTCTTTCAAAATAAAAATACTTGAAGCTCATTCCTACTTTGGGTAACTTGTTGTAAGGAAGATAAAAGAATGCAGACCAAAGCATTTTGGGCCTCCTGTCAAGCCCACCCATGGCCCATTCTTTGTCCTGAACTAATTTATCCTATCAGCAGCATTTGACATGGATATAGACACCCTCCTCTTCAAACAGTTTTTTCACTTGACTTCCAGGACAGCATATTCTTCTGTTTATCTTGCTACTTTATTGGCTGTTCATACCTGATTCCTTTGCTGGTTCTTCCTCAGCCCTCCAACATCTAAATGTTGGCCCTAAAGGCCAGTCCTTTCTTCTTCTCCTTTTTTTCTCTACTTGAGCACTTGTGGTCATCTCACTTATAATCCTGTTTCATGGTTTTAAGTGCTATCTATATGCTGATGATTTCCTAATTTATATCCCAGCCCAAACCTCTTTCCTGAACTTGATTTATATATCCAGTTCTCTACTCTTTATTTCTACTTGGATGCCTAACACGCTACTCAAATTTAATATTTTCCAACCCAAACTCTTGATATCCACTCCCTCCTTCCCACCTCTTGCCTCTCCCAAGGTCTGGCTCAGTTTTCATTTCAATAAAGGAAAATCCCATCCTTTGTCTTGGTCAGACCACAAAATCTGGAGTGAGCTTTATTTTCTTACCCTTTTAATTCCACAACTCACTTAGAATCCCTCAACAAATCATGTCAGCTCGATTTTTAAACTAAATCCTAATCTGGCCACTTCTCATTCTGTCCACTGCTATAATATTGGTTTAAGTCACTATTTTTCATCTAGATCATTACAATCATTTCTAACATTTCTCTGCTTCTGCTCTTGTCTGCAACCTCCCCTCCTCAGTAGTCTATTTTCAATATAGCAGCCAGAGTGAGTCTTCTACAATGTAAGATTTTGGTACTCTTCTGTTTGATACTCTCCATTAGTTTACCACCTCACTCAAAGTAAAAGCCAATGTCATTACACAGCCCTCAAGTACTCAGTTCTCAGATTAAATAAACCTCTGACCTCATCTCCTATAATTCTTCCCCCTTTATGCATTGTACTTTAGCTAGACTGGCCTTCTTGCTATTTTTCAAATGACAAACATACTCCTCCCTCTGGGTCTTTGCCCTTAGATTTCCTTTCCTTGAATGCTTTTACCCTACATATCCGTGTGACTTGCTCCATTCTTCCTTCAGGTCTTTTCTCAAATGTTACCATCTCATTAAGGACATCCATAAACATTCTTATCTAAAATTGCAGATTAACTCTACTATGCCTTGACACACTCTATCCTTCCCATGTCCAATTTTTCTCCATAGCATATTCCATCATCTGACATACTTTATATTTTATTAACTTATCAGTTTGTCTGTACTTTTTAAAAAATATTTTTATTATAAACAACGAACAAACATACAAACATTCTTGACATGGCTACAATCAACGTCTCACAATATCATCACATAGTTGTGTATTCATCACCGTGATCATTTTTTTGAACATTTGCATCTCTCCAGAAAAAGAAAGAAAAAAGAAAAAACTCATACTATGCCATATCCCTTACCACTCCCTTTCATTGACCACTAGTATTCCAATCTACGCAATTTATTTTAACCTTTGTTCACCCTATTATTTGCTTATTTCTTATCCATAATTTTTATTCATCTGTCCATACCATAGATAAAAGGAACATCAGACACAAAGTTTTCACAATATCACAGTCACATTGCAAAAGCTATACCACTATACAATCATCTTCAAAAATCATGGCTACTGGAACATAGCTCTACAGTTTCAGGTACTTCCCTCCAGCCACTCTAATACACCGTTAGTTTCTCTGTCTTATCCCACAATGACACAAGTTCCACGAGGGAAGGATCTAGAGGGAAAATACACTCAATAAATATTTACTGAATGAATGAAAAAAAAAAGGGTGAGAAAACTTTTCTGCTTGTTAGAAATTCTCCCTTTTCTACTTTCAGAATCTTAGCTTTCATTTCCTTGTTGTTGTCAGCTTGAAGAACTGGAGGTTATCAGTCTAAAGGAAACGCAAAAAGAAAGAAGGCGGCTTGAAGGAGGGAAACATGAAATAGAGCCAAGAAGAAAGTTATAGGAAAAAGAGAGGCAACTGTAATAGACAGAGCTGGATATACATGAGAATGGGGGAAGAAAATTCTGGGATATTCTTTATGAATAATGGCTTCATCTAAACCTTGGGGATGTCAATGTCCATTCAGACTCCCCCATTATGTACCAGCTGGACTCTTTCAGTGACTTACTTTTGGGAAACAGAAAGCACATTCATAAAGTCCTTTCACTTTCTAGTTAATCTGCAGTGATTTCTCATGACGACATATCTTTTTGAGTCTAAAATCAACAGTGGGGTCAAAAGGATCAAAACCGAGGCAGAAGTTAAGTGATCATTACCATAAAGGAAAGAGTCTCTCTGTAAGTCTAGTAACGTTATAGTTTGAACCATTGTTTGCTCAAGATTTATCTTCCAGTTAGAGATTAAAGATGTATATAGAGATATCAACTTAAAAACACCATGGAGGGCAGGCCACCGTGGCTCAGCAGGCAGAGTTCTCACCTGCCATGCTGGAGACCCAGATTTGATTCCCAGTACCTGCCCATGTAAAAAAAAAAACAACAAAAAAACATGTACAGAAGAATCAACACAAATGGAATCACCCAAGATACCTCATTCCTTTATTATAGAAAGGGTGTTATAAAGGCTATGAAGGTAAAAAACTACAAAAGCCTTGCAACTTCTTGTTAAATAAGTTTTCCGACACATGGCAACTAGTGATTAATTACTATGTTAGAAGATAACATTCCTATAGAGATTTGCTGGAAATGCAGATGCTGTCCATGCTTGATTAGACATTGTATAAGGAATGCTGAGGCACACTGCTGCAGTCTATTATTTCTGGCTATTTTGGTATTTATTTTACATAGTTTCAAATTAGGTAGAATTGATGGAACCTATTTCATAAAACTTGTCTCCACTAAAGAAGAAGAAGAAGAAAACAAGGCTATATAAGTTTATCTACATGTGTGTGAGAGAAAGAGAAAATGAGAAAGAAAGGCTCTGAAGAGTAAGGACACATTCCTTTTTGAAATGTTTTCTGTTCTTACAAAAATCAAGAAAGAACTGCAAGGGAGATGCTGTTTTTTACAAGCCTATAACAAAATTGACCCACATCAGCTGGTTAAAACCTCAGGGCATTAAAGATAAACTAAATTTTGTCATTATCCAAGCCCTTCACCAATACCAAAATAAGCCTTGACTTGGTGCTTGTTTATTCATTCGTAGTGAGCATTACTCTGGGGCAGGCACTCAGCTACGCACTGAGAAACACACAAAGTCTCGGCCTCTTGGAGCTAACAGTCTAGCAAGGAGACGTTCTCTGAAACAGGGTCAGTACTACAGAACCATCCAATACTATATTTTTATACTATCTGATATCCTTTCATAATTCACTTGACATAAAGAAAATGGCAAGGGAATGAAGGCTGCACTTTTTCCAAGTGGTCACATTTCAGCTTCTACCCACTTCCTTGAACATAATTCACAAATCCCACCCTGAAAGGCATGTCTCAGATGCCATTCAATCATTTCCTGAAGGAATGCTTCATTGGCACATAGTCCACTAATACCAGCCTCAATACAGCTCAGTCAGCATTCCGTTACTCAGATGCCGGTTCCTCTTAGTACATGTTTACGCCCTATACTATCGGCTATAAACGGTGTTAATTTACTTATTTCTGCTAAATTAAAAAAAAATGTTAAAAAGATGATTGGATTTAGGAATTACATTCCTCAGAGAATTAGTTATGATTCTCTATATCCCTCAGGCCTCCATGCTCTTAACTTCCCCTTGTCAATGTTATTATGAATAGACTAACTCAATAATGAGATCATTCCCCATAAGAGAAACCAAATAAATGCAGCATTCAGTCACACCTGGTTTCCCTAATCTGAGCAAGGAAGATTTTCCACCAAATTTAGCCTAAAACAGAGAATTTAATGAACACACAGACAAAAGCACACACATTCACATGCATTCCCGTGAACAGGAAGAAAAAGACAGGGGAGGTGTGTACTACCTTGAACCTATTATATACCCCAGAAAAGCCATGTTCTTTTTTTTAAAACTTTTTTTAATTATGAAATATACACACACAAAAAAACAATGAATTTCAATGTACATTTTAACAAGCAGTTATGGAACAGATTTCACAGTTTGATATGGGTTACAGTTCCACAATTTCAGGTTTTTCCCTTCTAGCGCCTTCAAGACACTGGAGACTGACAGAAATGTCAATATATTGATTCAGCAGTCATCCTCATTTGTTAAATCCTATCTTCTCTGTTATACTCTTTCTCTTTAAATAACGTATATACCTAAAAGCAATACATTTCAAAGTACATTGCAACAAATAGTTGTAGAATACATTTCACAGTTAAGCCAAGTTCTTTTAATTTAAACTTGTGGGGGCAGAACTATTGTTGGGTGAGACCTTTTGATTAGGTAGTTTCTATGGAGATGTAACCCACCCAATTGTGGGTGGGTCTTATTCCTTTCCTGGAGCCCTTTATGAGAGGAAACTCAGAGCCGACACAGAGAGTAGAGGGATGAAACCAAGACAGATATATGGAGATGCTAACTAAGAGATGAAATCCAGAGTTGGCCACAGAGAAGCCACATGAGGACACACATATGCTTAGAAAGAAAGCCAATGGAATTAGAAGTAAAAACAATGAACTGGGAGCAAAGACGAGCAGACGAAAGTGCTAACAGAGATGTTCCAGATGCCAGTGGTCTTTTTTCAAAGTCAAGGTATCTTTCTCTGGATGTTTTAATTTGGGCATTTTCACAGCCTTAGATCTATAAATTTGTAACCTGATAAATTCATTTTGTAAAAACGAATTCCTTTCTGGTATATTGCATTCTGGCAGCATTAGCAAGTGAAACAAAAGAAGAAAGATAGGAAAGCAGACAAACAGGGTTACAATGGAATAAACAGAGTGATATATTGGGAAGAAAGATAAAAAATGAAGATACATGGTTATATGATTAAAAAAGATTCTAGCATATATGTCTCAATAATTGTACAAGTAATATAGTACTTTATTATCCCCTTAAATATCTCAAAATTGGTTTCAAATTTTCCTGAATTTCTCAAGGATTCAGAAAACTGAGTAAATAGACACAGTGGTACTGAATTTTAGGCAGGAGCATTTTGGACTATTAAAAAGAAATTACTTCTAGTTATAAAGGTTTTTGGGAAACGAAGAATTTATGGAATATACCACCTAGGAATCAATAGCAATAGAGCACAGAGAAATCTTATCCTCCTCCAAATTATCTATGCTTTCATTAAAGCACCAAGAGGTCTGATGAATTAAGTAATTTACAGACAATGTTGAGACCACATCAAAGAACAAAATCAACTCTAAAATTGGAAAAAAGTAGCTTTTTAAAGAAACATTAAAAGTTGAGATCAGTAAACCTAGAAAAGAGAAGGTGAAAGCATTATTTATAAAAAGAACTTTCAATTATATAGAGGGAAAGCATGGATAGTGATGAATGAACATTTTCCGCCAGTGAAAGCAAACAAGAGATGGCTTTCAGTTGCAACAAGGCAGGAGATGTAGAAATAGATTCATGTAAAAATACTTTCTACACAATGTTATTTGCAACTAGAGTAAAACTGTTAACAATCTAAATGCCCCCAAATTTCCAAGTGGTTAAATAATTAAGTATGTTTTATTTATACTGTAGAAAAGGTAGTGTTTTCAAGAAATATTAATGGACATAGGAAAAAATCATGGCTACTAATTATATCATTGATTTTGGAAAAATCAGTTAAAATAATATAAAGCTACATTAATATAGTTCCAGTTTTACAAAAACAGAAATCGTAAGTGTGTATATATGTGAAAAATCACATATACACAAAGCACTTGTACAAAAGTCAGGAGAAAATATTACAAATATCACAATGACTAGTCTCTAGTTTAAGGGCTTATAGGTAATGTTTATATTCTTCTCTGTATTTTGTCTTACACATTTTATGTAATGAACACATATTACCTTTTTTTTGGCATGTGCAGGCACCAGGAATTGAACCCGGGTCTCTGGCACAGCAGGCAAGAACTCTGTCTGCTGAGCCACCATGGCCCGCCCCATATTACTTTTATAATTAGAAAAAAAAGTTACTACAGTTTTGCAGCAGAAGTTAGGTTAGCTATAGGAAATATATTTGCCTAAGGGATATTGAACATCCAGTATAAAATTTTATAGAATTACCTTCTGTACGACCTAAGAACAGCTATCTTTTAATTAACTTTTTTTTTTAGCAAGAATTTAGATGAAATCCCTCTTGATAAAAAGAGAGATAAAGTAAGCCTTTTTTTTTTTTTTTCCAAACTAAGCCTTTCAAGTACCAAGGATCATTTGTAAAATGATTTTATAGGCAGTAAGGTCTTGACTTCGGTACAAGGAACTGAGCCCAACCTTCCCTCCTACCTTGCAAAGTCCAGGTCTGCCTCCCGTGACATGGTGATGTTGGTCAAATTCTGCTGAAGAACAAAAATGTTCCTACACATTTTCTTGATGCCGGATTCACTGATGCGCCTGAAGTACTGGGCACCATTAATAAGGATGCAGGAGATCAGGTGTCCCAGGCCTGATGGGTCCATACAAGGGCAATAAGGAGAAAAGAAAAGAGATTAGTTCCATTCTGGAAAAACTTGCAAGAGGATTTCTCTCTTCTAATTCTCCACAAACTTAAATGATCAAAGGAAATATATCTTGATTGCCGTTGCACGAGCTGATCTGACAATAATTTCCAAGTATTTCTACATTGCCTAAGCAGTTTCAAGTAGGGGGACCTTATACTGACAACAAAATTTGATACCTTCACAGATCCAGCACTGTGAAATATACCTAAAGCCACCATGCCAAAGGCTTAAAGAATCTTCCAGGTTGTACAAACTATTGAAGTATATAGGAATTCCTGCTCCTCTGTACATATTTTGGGGAGCAGAGAAGAATGTTTGTAAATATTGTAAATACAATGATCTGTTCGGCCCTTCACTTCCTCCCACACAACAGATTGGGGGCAGGGGGGATACTTTTGGCTCAGAAGTTGACGGCAACCTAAGTAAAATAAATCAATAAGAAATTATGCCTTTGGTAAAGATGCTAATATCCCTCAACACCGGCAATGGGGTATATTTCTAAAGTAGTCATCTGAGAGAACGTAATAAGAAACCAAGGGTGAAGTACAGATCGTGCGTTAACTGTTGAATTTTCAGGAGACGCCTGAGGACATTTCTTGGGTCTCTTAAGTGTTTTGTTCTCATATCCACAGGTCTATGAAATTCAGCAAAGGACTGCTTAGTACATCAACAAATTAACAAGTCCCATTTAAGATATTCTATATGATTAGGCTAAAGAATGCTGGTTTGAAACATTCTTAGACACATGCAGGTGCACTGTTTTAAAAAGGTTTGATTTTAATTGTAAATATTGGAATTAATGAAACTTCGCTTCCTTTTTTTCCCTTTTATTCTTTCAAAGTTGGACTCTAGTGGGATGCGTTTCTCAGAGATCTAAAACTAGCCTGACTAGTTTATAAGGAGTCTACTATTTTTGTTATTTTCTCTGCTAACATCATGGTAGACAATTTATTTATATGAAAAATCTTGTGTCAAGTTTTGGAACAATTCTTCTGAGCCCATAATTCAGGTATAGTTTTGTCCTTTTCTTTTCTTCTAATGAAATCATCAGATTAGAAATTGAAAACTGAAATTATGTACTTAACTACAAGCACCGCACAAATGATTATATAGTCACAAAGCAGCTTATAGAGTAAGGAGGGCAAATAAAAATATAATAATGAAATATAATAAAATAAAATTAAACTATAATACTTACTACAAGTAACACAAGAGGGGTGGGGATCCTACAGATTAGCATGCAAAAAATATTCATGTACATACATGTTCTCTCCCAAGAAACACTGGTGTTTCATGGGGGTAGGGTGGGAGCAGTCTGTCCTTCATTTAAGCAATAAGGGGTGAATTTGCATTGAATTTAAAAACAATGATAAAACCAATTAAAATTCAGACTGTATTTTATTTTTTGTATCATCAATGTACACTAGTAATTCTAAACAACCTCCCTGCTGCCAGACCATGCCATGTAGACTCTGCTTCCCATCTCCTTAACCTGTCTATTGGCATTCCTCTAAGAAATCTCTTATTATGCCTTTTGAACTTAGCAAGTGATATTACAGAGAAGTAATTAGCTTTTCAAAGAGAAAGTCTTCAATTTACAATTTTATTTGATTAGAATCTATTCTATGTCAGAAGACTGCACCTGTATTTTAAGATGTTGCAGCTCAGAGGGATTAGAAGATAAATGTTTGGGCAAAATCTGAGGAGAACTCTGGGAACTAGGAATTTGAACCATGGCGTGAAAGAGCCACAGTCAAAGGCAAAGAGGAATCTCTCTGTAATAAGAAGAAAAGTGAAGTCTCAGATGGGCACTGTAGTTCTAAGCTACAGGATATGACTGATATCTGTAATATACCATGGGGCTGGCTAACCTCTAAAGTTTTAATCACATATGATTTTGGGATAAAGTCTTTCAGGGCTATCTACCTTTGGAATATAATGGAATGGAAAACTAGAATTCTTTTTTGAGCCCAACTTTGCTGGAAAATTTGTTTCATAAAGTGAACACTGGCACTTTCTTTTCTATCTTCAGGTTGTTACAGTCTTTCGGATTATGTACCTTCTCAATTATTTTAAATAATTCTGGCTTAGTTCTTTGAGGGAACACAGATACTTTTGGCACCCCACATCTACATATAGACAAACCAAAACAAGAATAAAGGAAATAGAATCTGAAATCCTAGTAGTGGTCCTATTGGCAGAATTCAGCATGAAAAATTCTTTGGTTGATGTATCATATTTCAAAACCTTGAAAGTGAATGCCTTCAGATGGCACAATGTCTCTCACATGTTTCTTTCCCCATCTGGCCTCTGAGGCCTTTGCGGATGCAGCCTTCCCAAAATGGATGCTAGTAAGAGGCTTCTGTTCTTTTCAGAGGATAATACATTCTGTGAGAGAAAACTAACCCTTCCAGAGACAGTTTTAACCAACGAGATCTTTCAGGGTTCTCTCACATTGTGTGGTTAGTTATTTTCCCCCCTCTATGAACTCCTTGAGTTAATTCATGGTCTATCCCCTCCTTTACCCAAGTCTCAGGAGTGGGATGTCAGGGAGGCAGCCAGGTTGCCATCTGCCTTACTTTGGATTACATTTCCTTATCAACCAGGAGCAGATGGCACCCATATTGTCATTTACCTAGTTAGATACAGCAAAACTAGGTATTGTAGTTTCAATCAAAAGAAAAAAAAAACACATAAAAATAAATTTTGAACTTCAATAATACAGAAAGTAAGAAAATCTCCTTCCTTCTTTCCTCCCAAACTCCTGGAATCAGACGAAGGGTCTGACCTTCAAAGATATACTGGAACTTGTGCTGTTGAAGGCTCGCACTCATGGCCTCTTCAATGGCACTGATGTCTTTGTTGAGTTTGACCACCAGTGGGTCATAATCCATACTTTCCACATTAGCAACAATCGCATAATTCCCCTCCTTTGCAAGAGGGATGAGATAGTGGAAACAGTGAACTCTGTAAAAGACAGAAAATAGGGAGGTTTGTTAGTTTAATAATTTCTCTAAATTATCTTGTGACAGAGTATCCAAATATTTGAAGCAGCAGTGGCTCTGTAAGTTTTTAAGTACCCCTTCTTTTTATAACCAGAAAACCATCTTAATTATTCTGTAGGACAACTGAGTGATCTTGAAAAAATCAGCTTCTGGGATCCTTGCTTTATAGTCCAGACAATGGGGGTGAGGAATGCATGAACTCTAAAATTTCCTTCAATGCGTAATGTGTAAAGCATCATACCTTCCGACAGATATTATTGCAGGGGAAACGAGAGAGAGTTCCCAGAGCTTACAAGTGAAGACTTTGGAATGAAACTACATGGCTTTGATTCCCAGTTCCAACATTTACTGGCTGTATGACTTTAGACAAGTTATTTTCTTTCTCTATGCCTCAGTTTTCTTATCTGTAAAATGGGAATGCTGACAATATCTACCTCATAGGATGCTGTGAGGAATTACTACCTGTGGAACATGTAGCACAGTTACTGACATCTGGTTATCATCACCAAATTGTATTTATCATCATTAATTTATTACTTAATACTTACTGAATGTCTATGGATATGTTAGAAATTGTGCTAGGCCTTAGGAATATAAGACAGAGTTTATGACCTTAAAAAGACTTCATAGCCTATTGAGGCAGACCAAGAAAAACCAACTAAAAAAGGACAGTGTCTCACGCAGAAGCACGCATGCACAGGGTGTGGGGAAGTTTGCTGAGAGATGCCAGGAAAGATTCATGGTAGGAGATAAGTCTTGACTTGAGTCTCATAGGACATGTAGGAATGAGCTTGAGGAACGATGGGATTCCCATACTGAAATTGCCCAGGTCATTCTGGTCAGGCACAATTCTTAGCTTCTTTTTTGTTGGCAACTGCTGTAGAAGTCAGAGGTGGGTGAGGATTGGCTACTCTTAAACTTTTTTATTATGTTGTAATGAAAGCCAGTTTCAGTTCCAATTCTGCTACACATAGAGGTATTTTATTAAAAACAAAACACCAACCATTGGCAGGCACAGCTCAAACAGCCTGTTCTGTAAGTGCCATGAAGTGCTAACTCTCTATCCTTTTAGGTGTTCTGATCTTGCTGAAAGGTTCACTACAGGTAGCCACGATGACATTGCAGGGGCAGGATTCTACTACCCTTATAGTTAGCATCAGGGAACAAGAAATATTCCTAAATCAAAGGCTGCAAAAGCCTTGGGCATTATCCCTAATGGTGCAACCTGGTTGCACCTGGCAACCAGGTTATTATCTGGCCTGGTTATTATCTTAATTTTTAAAGTCAAGTTTATCAAATTCACCTTTTTAGTATATAATTATCTGAATTTTGACAAATGTGTACTGTCATATAACCACCACTATAATAAAATTAAAGGACAATTCCCTTATCTTCCAAAATTCCCTCATGCCTCCCACTTTTTTGTGTGCTCCCTACATATATGTATTTCTGTATCTATACATACATACACACACACACACAGGCAGATATGTGATATGTATATCATAGGGAATTTTGTTCATGACTTTTTTTGTTTGTTTTTGTGTGTGTGTGTATGGGGGGTGTATAGGCCAGGAAATCAAGCCCAGGTCTCTGCATGGGGTAGACCACTAAACTACCCATGTATCCTTCCCTCATGGCCCTTTAAAGTCAGTCCCTACTACCACACCAACTTTCTGTCAACTACTGATTTATTTTCTGTTTCTGCTGTATTGCCTTTTCCAGAATGCCATAGAAATGAAATCATATGGTATGTAGGCTTTTGAATCTGGTTTGTTATATTTTGCAAAATAATTTGAGATTCATTCTTTTTTATTGCTGAATAACCTGCCATTGTATGAATGGATGTACCACAGTTTATTTCAACAGTCAAAAGATATTGGGTTGTTTCCAGTTTTGTGTGATTTTGAATAAAACTGCTGTAAACATTCATGAACAGGTTTTTCTGTGAATTTAAGTTTTCATTATATTCTAGGTAAAGACTTCGAAGTAGATTGTTGGGTTATATGGTAGTGCATGTTTAATTTTATAAGAAATTTCCAAGCTGTTTTCTGAGAAGGGCTACACCAATTTGCTTTCCCACCAGCAATCTACAAGGGTTTCAGTTGCTCTGCATTCTCACCAGCACTTAATATTGTAAGTTTTTTGTTGTTGCTTTTGTTTTTAAAACTTTAGTCATTCTAACAGCTGTACTATACCACTGTATCTCAATGTGGTTTAATTTTCATGTGATTTTAATTTACATTTTCCTAATACTAATGATGTTAAGCATATTTTCATGTGCATATTTTCCATCTGTTTACCTCTAGTGAAGTGTCTGTTCACATCTTTTTTTTTTATTTTAGTTTACATACTTTTATTTTTAGAAACCTGCATGATATATATATATTTTTCCCTTAAAAACAATGCCTCTGCTCCAAATAAATCAAGGTCAAAATAAATGAAGGGAGATGATATTGGTCCCAGTTGTCAAATTTCTGATGTATGGATGAAAGCAACAGCCAGTTATGATCACAGGTGACAGATCCAAAGTAATTGCTAAGTTTGTTAACTTTCTCCATTTCTAAGCCATCCTTAAAGAAAATCATACTTGGGATGACACTATCCTCATGGTAGTCCAGGGGAACAACTATATCATCTAGATTCATGTTTTCACTAATAAAGAACTGACAGTTTTTGAAATTAACAAGGATGTACTTGACCTGTTCTGTAGCTCTTGTCATAGAAGATTTTATTCTTTCTGGTCTCAGTTCTTCAAGTTTGCTTTTGATTAATTTCATATAATCTTCCAGGTATTTCTTATAGGTTTCTTTTGTGAAGCTAGTTTCCTGCAGGTGATGTTTCACAGCAACATCAACACCAGTGATGACTATGCTTTCAGTGCCTTCACCCTGGGGCCCTTGCGGAGGCAGTTCTCCAGTGAGCAGGTCATAAATGCTATCCTTTGTCCTACTGACCATCTTCCCCTCCGCCTCCAGGTACAGTGGGTCCACGATCTCCCAAATTTTGTAAATACCAGAGAACATCTCATCATGGCTGATGAGGCCCAGGCAGATGATCATGATGGCAGCTGGAGGGAGAAAAGTTCAGAGTGCAGTGCTGTCAGAGCGGCACTTGGTGGGGAGGAGAGCTGGGGCAAAGCTGTTCACATCTTTTGCTTAATTTTTTTAAGGGATGGTTTGTTCTTTTCACTGAGTTTTGAGAGTTCTTTATATATTCTGGATACAAGTCCTTTATCAGATAAGTGTTTTGCAAATATTTTCTCTTAATCTTAGACTTACTTTTCCATCTTCTTAACAACAGTTTTCAAAGAATGGTTTTAATTTTGATGAATTTACCTTTTCTTTTATGGATGGTGCACTTAGTGTTGCACCTGTTCTCGTTTGCAAGCTGCCAGAATGTGATATACCAGAATTGGAATGGCTTTTAAAAAAGGAATGTAATAACTTACAAGTTTATAGTTCTAAGAAAGTGAAAGTGTCCAAATTAAGGCACCAACAAGAGGTTACCTTCACTCAAGAAAGGCCCATGGGTCAGAGCACCTCTGTTGGCTGGGTAGCCATGTCACGGGCATCTGCTGGCGCCTAGCTCCTGGGTTTTGTTGCTTTCAGCCTCTGTTCCTGTGGGGGTTCCTCACATTGCTTCTCTGGGGTTGGCTTTCATCTCTTGGCTCCCCTTGGCTCTCCCCAGGTTCCGGTTTCCTTAACATCTCGGGGGAAGGCACATGGCACCATCTACTGGGCTCAAGCATCTCCAAACATCTGTTTCTGTTCCCTCTGTCAGCTCTGTCATTTCTTACTCTCTCCAAAATCTTTCATCTTTTAAAATATTTCAGTACATGGATCAAAATCCACCTGAAATGGGTGCAGTCACATCTCTATCTAATCAAAAGTTCACACCCACAATTAGGTGTGTCACATTTCCATGGAGATAATCTGATCAAAAGTTTCCAACCTATATTACTGAATTATTGTGGTTGCTTTCACAAGATGGAATCAGGATTAAAACATGGCTTCTCTGGGGTACACAATACTTTTCAAGCAGACACAAGAACTCTCTGCCTAAATGAGAACACAAGGATTTTCTCCTGTGTTTTCTTCTAGCTGTTTTGTAATTGTTAAGTTTTACATTCAGGACTATGATCCATTTTGAGTTAAGTTTTGCATATATATGCTCTATTCTTATAACTTGTTCATACACGGAAATTCAAATATCTTGATTATGCTTTGTTTTCACTGGTAGGTGCTCATCCTAACATTAATCTTGCAGAGTAACAACTACTATCACCACTAAAAATCCAGTTCTGACATTCATCTGCCATTTGGGAAAATGTATTGTTTTGATCAAGATACCATTAAGGGAGCCCTGGTTGCAGCCCCCTCTGGAATGTGACCTTCAAAATATAATGAAAGTTGACTAACCATGTAGTGGGATTCACAACTAGTGCAACTCATTGCTACAGTGGTTGAAATTTAAACTAAGCAGCAAACACATAAAACCAAGCCACCTAAGCTAAAATATTTTAAAAGTAAATTACAGTCATTATGACTCCAGACAATGGAAGACCATGTGCAAAAGCATGAAGGCATGAATTGAGGATGGTTCTGAGGAATCACAATTTACAAAGGAATTACAAGTAGTTCCTCTGGGCTGCACATAGATTACATAACAGACGCACGAGGTGAGGCTGGGAAAATGGGGCAAGGCTACATCACCATGGGCTATGGAGGCCATAAAAAGAATTTAGACCCATTTTAGAAAACATTGGGGGTGTTAGGAACATTTTAAGAGGTGAAATGATATAATAGATTTGAGTTTGGCAGGATCACTCTGGTATAATGTAAAGGTTGGAATGATGTTGGAGAAGAGAAGCAGCTAGAAGCACAGACTCTAGTTAGGATATTATTACAAACTGGAGGTGAGAGCTTGTGAAATCCTGCAGTAAGTGGCAGAGAGGATACAAACACTATTTTAGGGAACTATTTTCCTCTCCCCAGATGATTAAAGATAAAGGAGAAATTAAGATAGTCACCAGAGAATGTCAAATTCAAATAAAGTTTTTTTTCTTTTTAAATTCTAGCATGTTGATGCTGACCTTAACATGACTTTGGCATTAAGGTTTCCCGCAAACACTGCTGATTACACAGCAGGATGGTTGATTTTTAGAAAGTGCAAACTTAGGATCCCAACAGTGACAGGCAGTTACTGTTGAATCTACTTAGAGCTCTCCTGATGGTGGAAGAAATCAGCTGATAAAGTGACATTTTTGGCATCTTGGACTCAATGGTAACTTAAATTTCTTCTTCTAAAGTTCAAATAGAAAAAAAAATCCTCAACATTTTTTAATGGTGCCACCATGTCTCTGATCTTGTGGGGGTGTCCTCTGCCTTACATGCTTCAAACTGGGAAAGGGGCTGCTTGGTGATTAAATGTAACCTGCAGTACCAATGGCAAAATGTCAAATGCTCTTCAGATGGATCCTTTAACACAAAACCTGCTGGATTTGAGAACATTTTTTGGTTTGAACTTTAACAATATTAAATGGAAATATGGGCTATGGATTTAAAAAATATTTTGGGGAACAAGCCACATTTTTGAAATCTTAAGTTGTTCTGGATTTCTTGCTAACATTCTCCATTATTTTTTTGTCTGTTTCATCTTGCTCTCTTATTACAGTGGCTTTTTGGCTATAATTACCAGAGACAGTTCTTCATCACATAGCTAAATATGATGACAAGGATGATGTATACCAGATACAATCTGTAACTTTTATTAATGTGTTTATCCTGTAAGTGGACTGCCGTGTGAAAACAGAATTTCCAAACCAATTTATTTTTCTTTAATGCCCAACAGATTTTGCTTGGGGAAACAGTGTTTACTTATCTGGGTGCAGTTTCAAACAAGCTAATATTCAAGAATCAACGAAGGTTTTCATTTTTTTTTTTTTTTTTTTTTTAACATTGGCAGGCATCGGGAATCAAACCCAGATCTCTGGCATGGCAGGCAAGAACTCTGCCACTGAGCCACCACAGCCTGCTCTCAATCAAGTTTTTAATGAGCACCTAATAGGTAATCAGACTTTGTGAGATTCTGGGGGCATAACAATAAACAAAGCATTCCTGGTTTCCACCTTCCAGGTGCTAAGTTACCACCTTCAACAGTCATACAGAGCACTTAGCAGTCTCCTCTGTTACAGCATCATTGTGCTGTATTGCACTGTATTGTGTGTGCTTGTTAATGTGACAAAGAATAAAGAATGTCAACATTCACTATCTGAGCCACACATGGAGTATTCTGCCTAATTTTATGTACCATACTTAGAAAAGAACAAAGACAAACTGGAGCATATTCATAAGAAAGCAACTTAAAATCTTGAAATCATTTTATATGCGGTGAAGAAATTTAATTTAGGAAGAATAAATATATTTCAATTTTTCTGTAAAAATTAAAGAAAGATAATTCTGCATCCAGTATTCAAAAATCTGAGTCTTTTTTGTCATTC
Organism: Tamandua tetradactyla; assembly: GCF_023851605.1. Classification (NCBI taxonomy): domain Eukaryota; kingdom Metazoa; phylum Chordata; class Mammalia; order Pilosa; family Myrmecophagidae; genus Tamandua; species Tamandua tetradactyla. The sequence goes on along the minus strand of NC_135327.1, from coordinate 176,317,188 downwards.
ATTCCCCAAATGACCTTCTTCTGGTTTTTAAGTGCCACTTCCTCTTTTGAAAGTTATATTGAAAGAGATAGAGCAATGGGTGCTTCAGTACTGTAGAGCTTCTCATAAAGTTAATAAATAATGACTAAAACATGTTCAGAATAGTATTGCTAAGATGTACAAAAATAAAAAAGGCAGAATAGAGGTTAAAGATTTAAAAGATTTTACTCAAACGTGTTGAAAATATCCCACTTGGAATTAACTACACTACAAAAGCAGATAATTCTGAATGTAGAACACGTCTTGTACCAGCACAATCAATAGCAGAAATTCTGGGAGTTGTGATACTAATTAACTTGCTGTTCTCTTTATTTTTCTGTGAAACCCAGGTAACAGGGGTATCAGAATTTTACTAGGGTTTGTTTTTTTCTTAGGTCTATTCCATTTATCTATTCATAGAAAACACCTGATTTATTTCACTGTCAGCTTATATAAATAAATGAAGAAAATAATAAAATAATAAAAAATAAATAGGAATAGAAATACTGTTGGGTAAAATAGATTCCAAATCTGCAATGCTATTTCTCATGCTCCACTCACAAGATGCTCAGAAGCAATAAATTTACTCATTGGACAAGACAATGAAGAATGAAAAAAAAGCAAGCGGCATACAAAAGAAGTGCCATCAACAATACATTATTAATCAGGCTTTGCCTGGTCATACCTAAAAAATATTTAAGTTTTAACTGGAGTCTAAGTGCATTTCAAAGGCCAACTCATGAACCCAAGTCCTGTGAGTTTTCACATTTTTAAAAACCTAAATCAAGTATAGACTTAGAAAGAAAAGAAAATACTCTATCAACTTTAATAACGTCCCACAGAAGAAAATGTATTCCTATGTACTTTCTGATCCTGAAGTTTCAAAGTATACATATACTGGCTGTCTATTTGACATTGTAAAACTTTAGATGTTTAATGAGCATCTCAAACTTAACACTTCCAAAATGGAATTTTTGATTCACCTCTTCTAAGCTGAGCAGAATATTCTACACTGCAGGAGAAGAAACAAGAGTACAAGAATATAGCATCTCTGAAACTATTTTCTTGAGTTATTATTTAACTTCATTTCTTAAATTGGATTTTAAGTTCCTTAAAGGAAGGGATCATGGCTCTTGCTTCAGCAGTTTTGCTTCCTGACTAGTAGAGTAACTTAAAAAATCTATCCATTACAATAAAGTAACCATAATCGCAAAGCTACCACTTTTGAGTACTCCTTATGTGACAAGCATTATGCTAATTATATATTATTTCATTTATAAAATCTCTGTAAGTTAGGAATTATTGTTTCCATTTTTAAGATGGAGAAATTTAGGATTAGTAATATTAATTAAATGACACGATAACATAGTCAAAATGTAAAAATTTAAAAATGTTTTACACGAGGAAGAACAAAGGAATGTCAATAATGCAGAGTGTTGAAAACAGATGTAATTAATTTTTTAAAACTTTAACTTATGTGTGAGACTAAAGTGAAAGATGTTTATTTGGTACTAAATTTATATTTTGACTAGTGCATTTCCTAATATAACTTATGTGGACAGCTTAATTGAACACCATAAGTACATGGAACCTTGAGTAGGGCATGAGATTTTGTAGGTTTGTCCAGAGTGATGCCTGGATAAATCCCAGAAGGATTTGAACAGTGAATAAAAAAGTATTTGCAAAGTCCCCTTGGGGAAATGGTGAGAAAGGGGGAAAATTCAACTTCCCCAAGTGGAGAATTCTTGATATTCTCATAAGTAGTGGGGACAACCAAAGCAATAGGTTGAGCCCCCAATCTTGGGGTTTGTTCATGTGAAACTTAACCCTGCAAAGGACAGGCTAAGCCTACTTAAAATTAGGCCTAAGAGTCATCTCCAAGAGAACCTCTTTTGTTGCTCAGATGTGGCTTCTCTCTCTCAGCCAACACAACAAGCAAACTCACTGCTCTTCCCCTCTCTACGTGGGACATGACTCCCAGGGGTGTGGACCTTCTTGGCAACGTGAGACAGAAATCCTACTGGAACTCAGCACCAAAACCTTCTCAACTGAAAGGGGGAAGAGAGAAATGAGACACAATAAAGTGTCAATGGCTGAGAGATTCTAGATAGAGTCGAGAAGTTATCCTGGAGGTTATTCTTATGCATTAAATAGATATCACCTTTTTAGTTAAGGTGTAACAGAGAGGCTGGAGGGAACTGCCTGAAAATGTAGAGCTGTGTTCCAGTAGCCACGTTTCTAGAAGATGATTGTATAATGATATAGCTTTCACAATGTGACTGTGATTGTGAAAACTTGTGTCTGATGTTCCTTTTATCTACCTTATCAATAGATGAGTAAAACATATTGGTTAAAAATAAATAAATAATAGGGGAACAAATGTTAAAGTAAATTTAGTAGATTGAAATGCTAGTGATCAATGAAAGGGAGGAATAAGGGGTGTGGTATGTATGAATTTTTTTGTTTTCTTTTTATTTCTTTTTCTGAATTGATGCAAATGTTCTAAGAAGTGATCATGATGATGAATATACAATGATGTGATAAAAAAAGAATGTTCATATTGTATGTTGATTGGTTTTATTAGTAAAAATTAAAAAAACAAAAACCAATAAAAAGTGTTATTATACTCTAAAAAAAAAAGATAACATAGTCAACTTACAAAGACATTCAAAACCAGGTCTTCCTGATTTCATAGGCCTTGTAAGTCTTATTCACCACATTTACAATATAGTATGTGCTCAAAAACTTTAAGAGTGACTGAGTAACACTAAAAATTGCTTCTAGTGTAGAAAAAGAACAACTTCAATAACAACAACAACAAAATGGTGATACGCTTCAGAAATAAGCAAATGATTTATGAATCACAGCGCATTTAAATCACAATATCCTGTGCATGACTGTGTCGTACCTGACTTCCAGATGTAAGACCAGCAGGCAGCGGTCCGCCATGTCCTGGAAAGACCTGGCAAGTTCACTCAGAGTCTGCATGATCTGTTCTGACACTGGTGGGAGATCCATGTTCATGTGGCTCTCTTGACCAGGAGACAGCACTGTAAAAAGGGGTGAGAACAAAACACCAATAATTTCACGAGATGCCGACAGAGTTGTTTAAAGTGACATATTATCTTGTTGCTCATCGTGTTGTTTTACCAATTGGCTAATGCTAGTGTTGGCAGCATTAGAAGTCTAAGACATGATAAAATATTTCTGTATCTGATTAAACATGGAAGCCTAGCTGATTGTTTTAAATCAATTCAGAGAACGACAGAGGCAGAACCTCAGGGTTGGAAGTGACCTTAACAGTCATGTTTGTGGCTGTTGCACATCTGTCAAGTGGCTGGCCAGCTTCAGGTTGCACACACATGCAAAGGCTTGTGAACGGAAATTCAATACCATTTAGGGAGCCTATTCCATCTCCGAAAGATTCTGACCATCTTGAATCAAATCAATATCTGTCTTCTAATAACTTCTAGTCACTGGCCCTAATTCTACCTAACTTTGCAGTCAGAGCAAACTTAATCATTCTCATATGTGTGAGCTCATCAAGTATTGAAGACAGCTATTTTGTCTTACGTGAAGTCATCTCTTTACAAAGATAACTGTCCCCTGTTCTTCTACCATTCTTCAGATGATTTGATTGAATCAATTTACAGTTCTAATAATTTACTGAGAAGACATTTCTAAAACATTTGGATCTATTTTTAGATCTTCCTTGAAATGGAGGAGTTGGTATTAAACATAAAAAACAAAGAGTGATCTTATCTATATAGAAAGAATTGTCATTTTTCCTGTTTTATTTCATTTTTATAAAGTATTTTTATTGACAAATATTCACACAAACACAGTCCATACATGATCTTTTTTTAGAACATCTGCAATACTCCAGAAAAAGAAACAAAAAGAAAATAGAAAAAACTCATACATCCCATACCCCTCACCTCTCCCTTCTCATTGACCACTAGTATTTCCATCTACCCAATTTATTTTACCTCTACCCCCCTGTTATTTATTTATTTATTTATTTATTTTTAATCCTCCAATTTTTTTTTTTACTCATCTGTCCATATTCTAGATAAAAGGAGCATCAGACACAAGGTTTTCAGAATCAGACAGTCACACTGTAAAAGTTTTTTTTTTTAATTAATTAACGGAAAAAAAGAAATTAACCCAACATTTAGAAATCATACCATTCTACATATGCAATCAGTAATTCTTAACATCATCACATAGATGTATGATCATCGTTTCTTAGTACATTTGCATCGGTTTAGAAGAACTAGTAATACAACAGAAAAAGATATAGAATGTTAATATAGAGAAAAGAAATAAAAGTAATAATAATAGTAAAAAACAAACAAACAAACAAACAAAAAAAAACCCTATAGCTCAGATGCAGCTTCATTCAGTGTTTTAACATGATTACTTTTACAATTAGGTATTATTGTGCTGTCCATTTTTGAGTTTTTGTATCTAGTCCTGTTGCACAGTCTGTATCCCTTCAGCTCCAATTACCCATTATCTTACCCTGTTTCTAACTCCTGCTGGACTCTGTTACCAATGACATATTCCAAGTTTATTCTCGAATGTCCGTTCACATCAGTGGGACCATACAGTATTTGTCCTTTAGTTTTTGGCTGGACTCACTCAGCATAATGTTCTCTAGGTCCATCCATGTTATTACATGCTTCATAAGTTTATCCTGTCTTAAAGCTGCATAATATTCCATCGTATGTATATACCACAGTTTGTTTAGCCATTCTTCTGTTGATGGACATTTTGGCTGTTTCCATCTCTTTGCAATTGTAAATAACGCTGCTATAAACATTGGTGTGCCAATGTCAGTTTGTGTCTTTGCCCTTAAGTCCTTTGAGTAGATACCCAGCAATGGTATTGCTGGGTCGTATGGCAATTCTATATTCAGCTTTTTGAGGAACCGCCAAACTGCCTTCCACAGTGGTTGCACCATTTGACATTCCCACCAACAGTGGATAAGTGTGCCTCTTTCTCCGCATCCTCTCCAGCACTTGTCATTTATATTTATACAATTGTCTTCAAGAATCAAGGCTATTGGAACACAGATCAACACTTCAGGTACTTACCCCTAGCCACTCCAATACACCATAAACTAAAAAGGGATATCTATATAATGCATAAGAATAACCTCCAGGATAACCTCTCAACTCTGTTTGAAATCTCTCAGACACTGAAACTTTATTTTGTCTCATTTTTCTCTTTTGGTCAAGGTTTTCTCAATCCCTTGATGCTGGATTCGGCTCACCCCAGGAATCCTGTACCATGTTGCCAGGGAGATTTACACCCTTGGGAGCCATATTTCACATAGGAGGGAGGGCAGTGAGTTCACCTGCCGAGTTGGCTTAGAGAGAGGCTACATCTGCACAACAAAAGAGGTTCTGTGCATCTCCCTAGTTTTAGATGCCCTAAAGCCTAATCTTTTTGGGGTAGTGTGGGGGAGTGGAGTGTAATGTGCTGCCTTCTAACTGTAAAGCAAATTGAGTTTACAGCCAACTAAAAGCCCTATAAAAGGTACTTTTGGAAACTTTATAAATCTACTTTCTATATTTTTTCCAATTAAAAAAATATTTAACAGGACTTGGATGTTTTCTTCAGGAAAATACTGAATAGCAAAAATGTGAACTACTTTTGTATACCTCTAGACTTCTGTTTTATTCCTAGTTTTCCACAATTTCTCAGAGATTGCCAACAATAATCTATCATTCTCATTTAAAAATTCTATTGGTTCTCTAGAACCTTTGAAGCTGGCTTTGAACCCTATCTCTACCACTTACTATGTGACCAAGAGTGGGTTACTTAAATTCTCTCTGCCTCAGTTTCTTCTACAAGTTGAGGATATCTGTACCTACATCATGGGATTCATGGAAGAGTTGAATTGGTTAATTAAGGCAAAACAGAACAGTACCACATAAAACTCACTCAATCTTAATGAAAATAATAAATATAACCAATTATTATTATTCTTTAGATTATGTTTTATCCAGGTAAAGAGTCTTAAGCTTATATATAGAAAAAGAGCTTAAAAATAGCTCCATCTATCTTGAAAATCAATGTCCGTTTATCAATATTTTTTGCTTTTCTGTGTGAAAATCACTTTCCCAATCAGAGTATACACATGTTCTTTGGAAGAAGGGTTTTCTGGATTTAGGGCACATGTGATTTGGTGAGGTACCACTGATTAACTAAGAAAGTAATCACTGTATAGTCATCATTTGGCTATAGCAGTGTTTATAGTTATGGGGTTTCAATGGTGTATCTATTCCAAGACTTTGCGAAGTCCAGAGAAGGGTCCAGATGGACAGTCCAGACATATAAGTTTTCCTCCATGGAACCAGACTCTAATAAATTAAAATGACATGACAAACATAAAAAAAATGACTGTTGCTCAAAGGAACTGATGTATAAGGATGAAGGAAGGGAATGGAGCTAAGTAGATTTTAAATTATTATCAGCCTTGACATCATACAAGATACTCAATAACTCTGCAAGAGACTGGCTGTGTGACATTGCATTCTCTTTCTAATGTCAACATTATTCATGTTTGATTGCAAGGTGTGGTTGCTGCCTTTTAATGTTTTTGTTTGGCAGGCCAGATGAAAGCAACTATAAGTAACACTTTCATTACATTTTGAAGGATTTTAGGGCCTCAAGCCCCTGGATTTCTTTGTTGTGTGACACTAATTGACATGGAGAACTTTCTATGTATCAGTGAAAACAGGTAGAAATCAGATTTGGAAGCCCCTCCTGCTGTCCATGGCCCAAAGCTGTATTAATTTACCAAACTCTACTGAAGGCATTCTGTACAAATTCTACCAAGAAACTTAAAAATTCCCTTTTCCTATTATAGACATATGTAATTTCATCATGTGCAGAACTGGCTACTGCCAAACTGCAAATTAATTAAAAACAACAACAACAAATCCAAGCAGTTAAATTAAAAACTAGATTAGCTGCCAGGTTAAAACTTGCCACGTTTGAGGTAAAAGTACTTTAGAATAGTAGCACACTGTACTGTATATTTTACTTGACTGTAATCTATAGCAAAATATAACATTTTATTAAAGCAACACAAAAAATTATACCCAGAGCTCTACTGAAAAGCTGGCCTGTGAATTTCTGAGGGCTCATGAAAATTTATGAAGTTTTCTTAACAAAAAGGAATACATTGAGAAAAGAAAGGATAAGCATGGCAAACAAAGACAACCAAAAACAATTATCTAGGTCTTAAAAGCCAAATGGAAATCTACAAAAAAAGTAATGCCAACAGAATCTGCTTGTGAGATTACAATCAAGAAATGAGGCTACTGGACTCACACATGCAATTTGTACACACCCTTTTAAAGGCAACATGGGTGAATATTTCTTTCAGGGACTGCTCTTTATATTAGCACAGTCCACATAAATTACGGACTTTAAAAATATTAGTTCTTGATCAATTTATTAAGACATGCATTTTGAGTTGCTTTCCTAACACTAGAGGTGGGTCATATCAGATCGTTTGTAAAATCTTTGTTCCTCTTATAACCATTGCATAAAAACACACATCATGGAGGCTCCTAGCTAGCCGTTTGTAGCAATACTGTAACTATGGCTTTCTGTATTAAATTGATTGGTTAATATAAGGAAGCTGAACCAATGGAAATTTCCAATCCCCTTTGTCCTTGCTCACACCACTGTAGACTCAAGAAACTTAAATGTTTGCATTCCCAATCTTGTTTGTAGCTAGCAGTAGCCATGTGTCACAATAAGCCACAAACAGAGTCTTCTGTGGCTTCTGGGAAGGCTTTTATTTTTTCTGATAACAGGAGGGACCCAAGGCTGGGCTACCCCTTTTTCAGTTTCCCCCCTTTTCCTGATTTGAATGTAGTACCTGAAGCTTCAGCAACCATCTTGCCACAGAAAGTGAAAGATCAAGAATCAGAGAAATGCTAGTCTAAATGTGTTGAACTATTGACTAATACCAGTATTCAGACTTCTTAGTATATTAGGAAAATAAACACCTATTTTTTGAGCCATATATTTAAAATGTTTTAAAAATAACTTCATCATCAAATTAAATTCTAGTGTTTTTAGCCCCTGAAATTTTAAATTCTGATACCATATTCTGAGATTAAATCCTTTTCTTCTTCTAGCTCTCTTATATCCTTGTTTCCATTTTATGTTGTATTCAGCTTTATCATTCCTTCATTTTCTCCTGGTGTGTTAGGTCCCTCTTAGGGCCCTCAGCATGGACTGCATGGATGATCCCTGAGCTACTACTTTTTTCACCAAAAACCTAAACTCTCTTTAATCAGATTCTTTCACTATAACTGCCCTAAAACTTGAACTAATCCTGGGTCAGTTCTACAATTCATTTTCTTTGGCAGGAAAGCAAAACAAACAAACAAAAACTAGTGCAGATTGTGATAACTAAAAATGTCTGGACTTAAAAATTTTTTATTTATTTACTTTTTTACATAGGCAGGCACTGGGAATTAAACCCGGGTCTCCAGCATGGCAGGCGAGAGAGAACCCTGCCTGCTGAGCCACCGTGGCCCTCTCAATGTCTTGATTTTAATCTCAGGAATAGCTACTAATGAATCTTTTCACTAGTGCTTGGTTAGCTCCTTTCCCTTTCTTAGGAAATTTTCAAATTCATGCTGCTTTTCTCAGGCCCTTTGTCCAGGCAACTCCCCATTACTCATCTCCTGAGGACCTCAGATTCTTATTAAGATTTAAAAAGTATTGTCAGCATTTGCTTTCTCCACAGACGCACCTTCTATTAACTCTTCAATGTGCTGTAATCTGATTTCTGCCTTCATCTATTTTCTGAAAAGTTATTCTGATAATGGTTACCGATGATATCCTAATTGCTAAATCCATTGGAGGCTTTTCAGTTCTAATTTAGTAAAGGCTCTCTGCTACGTTTGACAACACTGGCCATTCCCTTCTTGAAATTCTTTCTTCTTTTAGCTTATACAGTATTATTTTCCTCTGTGTGTCCTTTTACCTTTCTGACCTTTCCTTCATAGTTTCCTTCACTGGATGTTTGACTTTTGGCCCACCCACAGCTGCTGCTCTTCTCTACTGGTCTTCCTTACATTCCACTCTATATGTTCTTTCTGAGCAGCACATCCATTTTCATGGTTTTCACTATTAGTTATGAATTGCTGAATCCTAAATCCCTCCACAAAGCAAGAGATTCATTTTGGCCATCTGTATGCAAAATATTTCTACCTATGTGTTCAAAATTAAACTCATTATCTTCCTTCAGCATCTGCTCTTTTTCCTGAATTTCCTTTCTACAGTGGCCTATCAATCTAGGCATATAAGCTGCAAATACGATATTAAACTTTGAATCTTTCTTTTCCCTCAGTCTTCTTGTCAAAGACTAATTTCTGCCAATTTTAGTTATTCAATGCTCTCTTAATATATTTTCTTTTTTTCTGTAGTTACTGCCACTTATTTGGTTCATCCCTTTATCCCTATGGGCACTGCAATGGCTTCTGACTGAGGTCTTTGTCTCATGCCTGGTCCCTACCTTAATTTAGAACCTCTGTATTTCTCTAAATAAATTGAGCTAGATAAATCAAGTTATTTATCTAAGAAACACAAATTTGACCATGATAGCTTCTTGTTTAAATAATTTCAGGGTTTTCTATTGTTTAAAAGATCAAATCCAAGTTCCTTAACAAGGCTTTCTATAATTTTGTGCTTCTTTCCATCTCTCCAGTTTCTCTCCACCTCTCATTTTTCCTTTCCCTCTTCAATTTATCCCCTCCCCTCCCTTGGCTCTTTAAACCATCAGTCTTTTAAAGCAAATCCTCTAAATACATTCTGCTGTTTCATGATTCCATACCTTTGATGGCTCTTATTCCTCCTTCAAAACCATTCATGCTTTATCTGACTCAGAAAGTCTTTCCTGACCTCCCAGGCAGGGTCGGCTTTTTTTTTTTTTTAAACACAGTTCTGTTATCATATTCTTTTGACATTATCTGCTTATCAGTATGTCTCCCAGCCATGTCATTAACTCCTTCAGGGCATGGATTATATTTTATTTATTCTCCCATTTTCAAAATCAGCAGAGTAACTGGAGGCATTATAGAGGTTCAATCAATGCTTTTTGAATTAAAGTGAACAAATGATTTAATTGACCAACATAAGATGACAAAGAATTTATATAATAACACATTGACAAAGATCAGGAAAGAGAAGAGATAACTTTCCATTTACAACTATAACCGTCTTAGTTTCTTGGGAATATTCTAGGGACAGAGTGGGGTTGGGAAAGTAGTTCATTAGAGCTGGTTTTCTGGGTTATCCAGGAACCTTGTAGAAATACAACTTAAAGTACTTCTGGTCAATTTCTACTTTCCTAATGAGATATGTTGCCTTTAGCAGTCACTTTAATTTCACGAGTAGTCAGTACACCTTGCCATAGCCAAGATAGCTGGCTCTTTCCTACTGACATAAAATCCCTGGTATATTAAATACCCAACACCTTCAAGGAAAGCCAACATGCTAGCTGTCATGGAGAAGCAATCAGCCTAGGACATCAGGATGTCTCAAGTGATTCCACATCCTAATATTAATCAGACTGAAATCTGTTTAGGTCTTAAAATTAGTCAAAATTGGACTCATTCAGATCCAGAAGAGCATCTGTTTTCAAGGATGCAGCTGCTACACTTTCAATGGCAACTTACAGTGACTTCTTTAATTGATTCATGTGAGGATGTCCTTGTGCATCTGCAATATTATCTAAAATTGTTACAATATTAGCTTCGACTGGTATCAGCTGTCATGAAAGTGATAAATTGAAAAGGGAAAGGATGGTTCTCAAGGCAGGAAAAGAAAGGTTAACCCCATGAATTCAAACTTTTAGGCAATAATAAAAGACTGAGAAGAATGGACCCATGACATTTTCTCACTGGAAACATTTTAGAAGATCAAACTTTAGTACAAGAGGGGTCATGGGTGGTTCAGTGGTAGAATGGTCACCTTCCATGTGGGAGACAAGGGTTTGATTCCGGAACCATGCAACCAAAAACAAAAACTAATAAACAAACAAACTTTAGAACAAGACTTATTTCTGAATCTTCTTCCTATCTGTACAGAGAAATGAGACACACAATATAAATGATGTCTGCTTAAGCCAGGGTTAAAACTATTTAATATTTTCATAATATTAAACTATTTAATATTTTAATAATTAATTTAGAAAATTCTAATAATAACACCCTTCCAACTCTTAGAGCAAAGTGTTACTAGGTCTTGAGATTAATTTTTAGATCCTTGGATATTGTTACCTGGTTGATTACCTTTAATAAAAACAGGAGTGCTGATTAGACCTGTGACATCAAGAATTCATGGGGTTTATAGAGTCAGATGGGGCCTGTGGCAGTAGATCTTCCATCAAGTTGCTTTCCTCCCTTTAAATGCCTCTAGGATACTATAACATTAAGCCTAACATTGGCTAGGGATTTCAGAGAGTTACACTCTGTAATACACAGTTCCAAGTTGGAGTCTTAGTGCCAGCCAGTTCTATTTTCAGCTTTCTTAATTTCTTTGCATCATTATCTGTACTTGTCATTCATTCCCTTGAATTGTTTGCAAACATATACTTGTGCCTTGTACATAGTAGGCCCTTAATAAGTGTTTGCTAAATTATTTCTTTGTTATAATAGTGGCTTCTGGAATGGATGTGATTTTAATATAAAGTATCAACTGTTTTTATTAGGATTTAATTTGAATTTTCTTAGGATAGAGATGCCTTTCCTCTTTATTTAAGCCAATTACTCCAAACTAAAATTTCACGGTGACTCTTTTGATCAGACTCTTTTTCCCAAGACATTCTTTCCAATATGTAGCTATTCTCTGCAATGATAGCTGGATAAATAAAAAATACTCAGTATAATCCTTTAGCTGGAAAATGCTTTGTAAAGTCTTCAGTAGCTAAAAAACTGTTTGGTATAATCACTTCACTCAAGCATCCTTGAATTATTTGAAGCATAAAAAGCTCTGTTGAAATAGTTTGCTGTTGGTCTAATCTCAATGAAAAGAAAACTTACTCTCTGTTCGCAGAAGCCCTCTCACGCTGCCTGCAGGAATGAAACATCAAATGAACTAATATTAGCACCTTCTTCCACTTGAAGGATAAGATTAAAGGCCTGAATGGTCAACAAACAAGGGCCTATCAGGGAACAGGATATGCTGGCCAAACAAAATGAAGCAAGCCACCGTTATTCAATTTTAATGAATCCTGTGATTATTTTTTTTACTTTAACAAAGGGGATTTATTAAGTTACAAGTTACAATTCTAAGGCCATGAACATGTCCAAATTAAGGCACCAACAAGAGGATACTCTGAGGAAAGGCTGTTGGCATCCAGGGTTCGTCTATCACATGGGAGGGCACATAGAGACATTTGCTGGTCCTTCAAGCCACAATGTCTCTGTTTTTCTCAGTTGTCCAAAATGTCTCTCCCTTAAAGGACTTTAACAAGTGAATTAAGACCCATCTTTTTTTTTTTTTTTTTAACTTTTTTATTTTATAGTATAACATATAAACAAAGAAAAGAAATAAAAAAGGAACAGTTTTCAAAGCACTCTTCAACAAGTAGTTAGCAGTACAGATCCCAGAGTTTGTCATGGGCTACCATATGATCCTCTCAGATTTTTCCTTCTAGATCCTCCAGAATATAAGAGGCTAGAAGGCATAAATATGTTTTTTATCACCACAGTCAACTTTTTTCTTTCTTTTTTCAGAAAAGTAACACACACACATACACACACACACACACACACACATATAAAAGCAATAAATTTCAAAGCATAGCACCACAATTAGTTGTAGAACAAATTTCAGAGTTTGACATGGGTTACAATTCCACAATTTTAGGTTTTTACTTCTAGCTGTTCTAATGAATCCTGTGATTTTTTTCTTTGTTTTTCAAAACTTTTTTCTCTGCTTTCTTCTGGACCTTTGCCATTTCTTTTTCTGTTTGGAGTTATAAAAGCCCAAGCTACCCTTACCATTCCAAACTGGTCTCGGAAAGTTTTTCCTCCAGTTCCTTGATGATGCATCTACAATAAACTTACCTTCTCACCGAGATAAAGAAAATTGTTTCTCTGATGTGGGATCAGGTGGGCCTGACCATTTAAGACCATGTTTCTTAACGGTAATACCAACAGCTCATAGCTTCAGTAACTATTAACATTTCATTGATTTAGTCACTCTTTCCCACCTTCCAACCAATCTATTACCTATTTAAATTCTTTTGCAATGTTGCTATATAAAGATGGTCTTAATAGAAAGATGTTTGGTAGATTCTCTTCATTTTATGAAGCAATGTTTCTCCTGCTTCTAAATAATAACCATCTCTTCCCATCACAAGAATTCCCCAGAAATTTTGGCATTAAGCTAGAAAAGTCAATTGATTTTGAAAACCAAAGTGCTCATTCAGATTGTTCCTTGATTAACAGGATTCTGATTGCAAAGGATTAGGAAATAGTACACCTTATTTCAGAATAGATTCTGTACACAGATACACATGTGTACCAGCTCTGTAAATAGAGCCTCCTCCGTGAGACAAAACAACCAACCAATGAACCCATGTATATATAAACAGCTGGGTAGTAGGAATTCCCAGCCTTTTCACAGCTGTCTCAGGAAGGGAGCTCTATTTTGTCCACTCCTATAGGGGATGTAGGAAAATGGAAAGGACTTTTTGAAAATCAAGGTGGGAAAAAGTAGAAGAAATTCATTACCAGGCAGATAAAAAGAAGAGAGCATAGTGGTAGAATTGGACGACAGGGGAAGGTGTCTTATTTACATTTGCTTCTCTAGGGTCTAGCAGGGTACCCAACTGATAATACATATTCAAAAACAAACAAAAAACCCTTCCTGAATATGGAGTGGACTTTATATGTGGGTGCAGGAGGTAGAGACCTACTTTGCTTTCTGTGTTACTATTTGTTATTTAAATGATCATGTGCTTACACCTTTGCTCACCATTAGTTATAAGACTATGGCCATTATAAAATTCTTAGTGTCCTTTAGAACACCCCATCTTCTTCTCTACTTTTTTTCTCCCTGATAAAATCAGAATTCTCTGATATTATCTTAACTAGGTAGTAACTCTTCGAGGAAGAAAAGATGCACCTGTTTTATTCACTTCCCAGCCTAATGTCTTAGATGTTCAATGAAATTTGTTTGATAATGTATTATTATGCACACCCCAAAGTCTCTTATAAAGAAAATGAACTTAATTTAAAATATGTTGCTTAAGAATAATTTTCATCTCTCTGAAGCCCTACTCTTTCCCTCGTTTCCCAGATGAATATAATGTATTCTTTCATTTTTTATTACCTTTACAATCTTGAAGAAATTTCTTAACAACTCTAAGCCTGATTCTCATTTATACACTCAGAGAGTTGTTGCAAAGGCCAAATGAGGTCATGTGGAACTTAATACTGTGCCTGACACAAAGTGAACTCTAGTAACACTTCACAACTCTCTTACAGCCTTAGCACATTCCATATTGCACTATATTTGCCTGCAGGATCACCTATGAGACTGTGAGATCTGTGGTAACAAAAGCAATAACTTATTCTTTTTTGGCATTTCTCAGAGTATATAGCTATTCCTTACACTTAGCAGACACCCAGTAAATTCTTGCTGAATTTCATCTTTAAGTTAAGGAAAAAGCAAAGCATTATCTATCTTCTTCATTATATCTCCACAATGTCTTTAATCTAGTACCTTCTAAATAGTTCATTAGACTGGAACGTTATTCTACTTCAGGGCAAGAAATTAGAGCTCTGGCAAGGCTGAGCATCTGAAATTGAAGCACTATTCCAAACATCAAACTATACAGAAAAAACAAAATAGATTAATGCAAGGCCCATTCTGAAGCACAAAACAAAAATAAGAAGCAAGGTAAAAATGGATACTCGTTCCTTTAGGCTACCATGATGTAAGAGGCCAATTCTGAGCCAAAAGAATACACTATACACAACACAATTCCATGGAGGGAAAATCACATCTAGTTACTCACAAAATAGGGCTTCATGGTATGGTAGTTTGGAGCTGCATGTACCCCAGAAAACATGTTCTTAAATTTAATACACTCCTAAGAACCCACTGTAAATAGGACTTTTTGATGAGGTATTTCAATGCGAGTGTGTCCCACCTCAATCAGGATGGGTCTGAATCTTATTACTGGAGTCCTTTATAAGCAGAATGAAATTCAGACACAGAGAGCTAAAGCCACAGAGAGAGCAGCCAGAAGCTGAACATCAACGGAACCTGGAAGAGAAGGGAGAGACCAGGAGACACCATGATGAACATGGCCTTGTGCCAAGCTGAGGACCAAGGATGGCTGGCAGCCAGCCCCAGAATGCCACGGTCTTTGCGGAGAAAGCATTGCCTTGATGATATCTTGATTCAGACTTTTTCTTAGCCTCAAAACTACGAGCAAATAAATTCTCATTATTTAAGCCAATCGTTTGCATGTTATTTGCTTGAGCAGCCCAGGAAACCCAAAACAGATGCTAGTAAGTGCTGAGCAAGCCCCAAGTCTTCCAAATCATTTACCTATATACAGTGCAAACCAGAACAGATATATGATTTTTATACCTGTGAGGGACAGTAAGGCCATCAGTATCTTTCAGTTCTGGGGAAAAACATTAAGATTGAGCTTCCCTTTATTTCAAGTCATTGTCCCCAAGGCTTGGTAAAAACCTAATCATCAACTAAAAAGAAGTGCGGCATGGCTAATTCAGCTTCTGCCAGGTATGAAAGAGAAATGGAGGTGGAGATGGAGGTGCAAGCTAATGAACAGTTTCTGTCCTTCTGTTCAAAAGCATTATTTGTGGAGCTGTATCTGATTTCCATGGTCTTTGTAAGCTGTTTGTATTTCTACAAAATCTTGCATCTTAATGTGTTTACAAATACTTCACCAGATATTTTGGAGAACTAAGTGGTGAAGATTAAAATTTTAAGAGAATTGTAGAAGGAAAAATATTTCAAAGCAAGGAGATAACATTTATCCATGTATTCAAGTAGGAACATTCTAGCTTTAGTATATATAAATCTCCCAAACAGCCCTAAGGAAAGTGTTTTACACTGGATGAAATGGAAGCATTAGGTCTATTTACAACTGGAAAACCTGAACCAAACAGAAATAAAACATGTTTTTCAATATTACACAAACAAGTGACACAAATATGGGCAGAACGAAAGGAGTTAATTTGAAAGTTCTTAATGGAGACCCTCCTCAATTTAACTTCTTTCAGTCGCCTTTTTTTCATGAGTTTCCTTTAGGGCAGCTGCATCATTCATAAATTTGGACTCGAGTTGAGAAATAATCATTAACTTCTCGACTGTGAGCTGGTATAATCTCATTTGTACCTTCATAACCCCAGTGTCTTAGTTTTCTAGTCTGCAATGATAAATACCACATAACGAGTTAGTTTAAATAATAGGAATTTATTCACTCATGGTTTCAGAAACCAGAGTCCAAATTAAGGTGTTGCCTAGGTTTCCTTTTTCATAGGATCAGTAACATTTTAGCTGGCCAACATTCTTTGAGTTCTTTAGCTTTCCTGTTACATGGTAATATTGTCTCCCTTTTCTTCCAGATAGCATTGACTTCTGGCTTCCAGCTCCTCCCTGTGGCTTTTTCTGACTAAGGCTGAATTTCTTCTGTTTATAAAAGACTCCAGAAAACTGCATTAAGGCCCACCCTCATTACATGGGGCCATCCTTAATTAAAATAACAAGAGATCCTGTTTACAATGGCTTCACATAGTAGGGATTTGTTTAGGATTAAAAACGTGCTTGTTGGGGTATATAACTCAACCTATCACATTGTGGTAGTTTGAAGCTGCATGTATTCCAGAAAGACACGTTCTTAAATTTAATTCATTCCTGTGGGCTTGGACTGATTGTAAGTAGAATCTTTTGGTGAGAGAGAGGGAGGAAGGGAGGGAGTAAGGGAGAGAGGGAGGGAGGGAGGGAGGGAAGGAGGGAGATAGGGAAGGAGGGAGGGAGGGCCCAGAAGATTCAAGGATTGCCAGCAGACAGTTTTAGGAAGAAAGCATCTTTGCCTTGATTTGGAGATTCTCACAGCCTCAAACTGTAAGCTAATAAATTCCCATTATTTAAAGCCAACCCATTTCATAGTCTCTGCTTTAAGTAGCTTAGGAAACTAAAACACACATCCAGCATGTAATGCAGCTTGTGGAGCCAGTAGGGAAGTATCAATAAGAAGTAGTAAATTAGAAGACGCCCTTTGGAGGAAGACACACCTGAGTTTAAATTACTTTATCATGCATTCTCTGGGTGACCACGGTCATGTGAATGAACTTCTCTAAAGTAGATTCCTCACCTGTAAATTGGGGATAAATATATCCACCTCACAGGGTTATTCTAAGGAGTAAATGGAAAAATTAAAAGGCTTACAATAGTGTTTGTCACACAAGTACTTAGTACATGGCAATTGCCATTATTAATACTACTGCTATTACACTATTATTATTTCTTCAGTAAAGATGTGTGGGATGAATAAATAACAAAAATCCAGTATCCTCCATTTACAACATTATGTATGCATTGGAACATTTAGACTAGCTTCACAGCATTTGGTGGCAACATCTGATGAGCTACTGTGATTACAGAGCTGAACAGGCAGAATCCTAGAAGCACTGATCACTCTGGTCCCATTGCTATGTAGACAGCACGTAAAAAACTGATTTGGAAGACAGAGATGACCCTGCCAATAAGCACAAAGACAATAACTGTGACTAGCTGTGTAGTTGATGGGGACTCCCTTTAAAGCATGATGGCAGTAAGAAATATAGGTAATTAACTTGGTAAAACATAGGGCAGGACTTGCAGGTGTAAATATTGCTACAAGAATTTCTACATAGTGAGGATGAGTGTAGCCACTTCTCCAGTGTGTGGTAAAGACACCAGTTAAGTACCTCCTCTTAAATCTCTCATGTTACGTACTCCCTATGCAGGCCAAATTGAAGAACTGGTGCTATACACATATTGATTAATGCCCGGTGAAGGTTAATAATATATGGACATATTTCTGTCTTCTTACATTAGTAACACATGAATACTGTTCTCACATCCATTCTGGTCTTGCCACATAATCCATAGAATAATGAACAGTTTGGACAAATGCTTCCAGAATCTAGTTGCCCCCAAAACAAGGGATTAATAATTTTTTTATGCCACTTAGGGGTAAGCCACATAGAAAAGCAGTAGTTATCTAAAAGTTGATGATACAATTTCAGGATACTGTCTCAAAATAACTTTCTTTCCCTAATTAAAATAATAAATTGTATTCATACTAACTATGAATCTGATTCTCCAACCCACAGGAACATTTCTGTTGGGCTGACTACCTATGCTTAGCCCCAGAAAATAGTGATTAATTTCTAACTTGGCCACTTACTAACTGAATGATCCTGGGAAAATGATTAAACCTGTGAATAGGAGCAATAACAGTTCCCCTCTCAGAGGGCCACTGTAAGGCTTCAATGAGTTAAAACACATACAGTGTTAGGTCAGTGCTTGGCACATAGTAATTGCTCAGTATATCTAAGTTATTACCGTTGGGCCTCCTAGTAGGAACCCTGGCTGACTGAGACTCCCAGATATAGCCTCTTATTCACACATGCATGCGCGCGTGCGCGCGCACACACACACACACAACCACAACACCACCTTGCAAAAAATCTGAAAGCTGTGGATTTATTCACATGACTAATGGAAAGAAAGGAAATCATATATTGATATATTTAGACATTTACAATATGTAAACTCATGACATTTTTAACTTAAAATAAGGAATCATGAAAGTATGAGAACACCTCAGGATTTGGGGAACGTTCAAATAAAGATAATGCAGAGAAAAAAGGGACCAAGGGTGGTAGGTTTAAATATTATCTTTTCATCTAAAAGAGAGAGCCTTACTTTCTCCAGAGTTTCTGATTTAATAAAAGATGAGGCGTTTCAGGCAGGCTTAGGGTATGTGATAGTTTGGTGGGAAGGCTCAGAAGCACTTTGGGGAGAAGAAAAGAAGTATTTTTGACATTATTATGAGGGAAGAATGACAGGGATCTCTCTTTTCAAGGAAAGGATGTCTGTGGAGCATAGCCTTTAGCAGAGTAAATTTAGGAGTTATCTTAGAATATTCAACAAAGTCTCAAAATTGTTCATGCCTTTGAGAGATCAGGTTTGCCTTACTGAAACAGGGCCGGAAAAATCATGTTTATATTTATATTCTGAATGAGCATTTATTTTACGCTTTTTCCTCCTACCAAAGGCACCATGAGGAGAGAAGAGGAAGAATTTAGATGTGTTTTCATGTGGCGTGAGAAAGGGAGTAATGCTTATGAATCTTTATTAGCTACTGCTGTTACCTATCAAATTTTGAATGAGAAATGATAGAAGTTGTGTTATTTTCACCAGAAAAGATAGAAACTGTGTTTTAAGTTTTTTAAATTAAAAAACACTGACAAGTCGGGCCTTCTATTAAGGTTTAAAACAGCAAATCTGGCTTATTTTGGAAAGATGCTTTTTTTGTATTTTCTACTATAGAAGTCTCATTATTTGATTTACTTTCTTGAGAATATATTCCCGTTCACATTACTCAGCCTATATTGGCTGTAGAAAAGTGAAGAATGAGAAAATACCCTGTGCCCTTCCCTGCTGTCAACTCAGCATCATCCCCAGCCTTTTTCCTGAAAGCACAGGAATTACAGACATACACACTGGCATAGGAACTCCTTGTCAACAGGATTTTGGGTTCAGATTCTGCCAAAGAGAGGCACTTCCAAAAGATGTAGAAGGGGACAAGAAAAGGAAGGCAGTATTTTCTTCTTGCAGTGGCAGAAAGACACTTGGGCAGATGGCAAATAAGAGGTTTTCAGCAGCTTCCAAAAGACCTCTTGCAGACAGCGGCTTCCTCACTCCTGATTTCCTGAAAGCCAACAACTAGTTTCCTTGCTCTTTGTTTCCATTCAACTGTTTTTTTCTAAGTCCTTCCATCAATGTTTTAAGCATCTAATTCCATGTATTAAATTCCTTTTTGCTTGAAATACTTAAAGTGGAGTCTGTTTTCCTGACTGAGTTTTCATGCATACAATCTTCTACTCCTGAGATATTTCTGAACTACACAAGTCAAACAGTAAACATTTGGAGCAGAAGTGGGGTACTCTTTAATGGAATTTTATAACCCTTAAGGTAAGGGTCAAAATGTGCTCTGCTGAGTTCCTAAATATGCCCACCTCTTCCACTCTCCATTCTTTACAGCTTGCCCTCCCCTACTTCAATCAGAGAAGCTCCACTTTTGTTATCCATTAAGTTTTGACAGTATAATCCTGCTGGAAGAAAAGTTTCTGCTATTTTTTTAAAAAAGCTATTTCTAAACCACTGTCCTTAAAGAGGAAGGATTCGGTTACAGGCAAACTCCTGCTGTACTTCACTCTCCAGTTGCCAGCCAAAATAGGGATACAAGTCAAATATTTAAATTATGACACAGCTCCTATAGACCAAAGATGAGTGGCAGGAAAATCTACATAAATAATTTTTACTTGAACCAGATGTCACCTTCCTCTTTACCATTTTAGTTACTTGAACTTTAGTATCTTCTTTGTATTTACTAAATATTGAACAAATTATTAATTGCTCTCATTTTCTTTTTTTTTTGCACTAACAACTAAAATGGTTTTATTTTTTATTATTTTTTCTTTTCCTTTTTTATTTTTTTAATTTTTAAAATTAATTTTTAAATTACAAAAATTACAAGAAAGAAACACATTCTTAACATATCATTCCATTCTACATATATAATCAGTAATTCACAATATCTTCACATAGTTGCGTATTCATCGTCATGATCATTTCTTGGAATATTTGCATCTATTCAGAAAAAGAAATAAAAAGAAAACAAAAAAACATTCATACATACCATATCCCCCACCCCTCCCCCTCATCGATCACCAGCATTTCAATCTAAATTTATTTTAACATTTGTTCCCCCTATTATTTATCTTTATTCCATATGTTTTACTTGTCTGTTGATAAGGTAGATAAAAGGAGCATCAGACACAAGGTTTTCACAATCACACAGTCACATTGTGAAAGCTATATCATTATATAATTATCTTCAAAAAACATAGCTACTGGAACACAGCTCTACATTTTCAGGCAGTTCCTCCAGCCTCTCCACTACGTCTTGACTAAAAAGGTGATATCTATTTTTTTTTTAATTTTTTTTTTATTAATCAAAAAAAGAAAAGAAATTAACACAACATTTAGAAATCATTCCATTCTACACATGCACTCAGTAATTCTTAGTATCATCACAGATGTATGATCATCATTTCTTAGTACATTTGCATCGATTTAGGAAAAGAACTAGCAAAACAGCAGAAAAGGATATAGAATGTTAATATAGAAAAGAGAATTAAAACAATAATACTAATAAAAAAATATATATATAAAAAGGAAAAAGAAAAAAACAAAAACAAAAGATACAAACAAACAAACAAACAAAAAACATATTTCAGGTGCAGCTTCATTCAGTGTTCCAACATAGTTACATTACACTTAGGTATTATTGTGCTGTCCATTTTTGAGTTTTTGTATCTAGTCCTGCTGCACAGTCTGTATCCCTTCAGCTCCAATTACCCATTATCTTACCCTGTTTCTAACTCCTGCTGGTCTCTGTTACCAATGATATATTCCAAGCTGATTCTCGAATGTCAGTTCACATCAGTGGGACCATACAGTATTTGTCCTTTAGTTTTTGGCTAGACTCACTCAGCATAATGTTCTCTAGGTCCATCCATGTTATTACATGCTTCATAAGTTTAGTCTGTCTTAAAGCTGCATAATATTCCATCGTAGGTATACGCCACAGTTTGTTTAGCCACTCGTCTGTTGATGGACATTGTGGCTGTTTCCATCTCTTTGCAATTGTAGATAATGCTGCTATAAACACTGGTGTGCAAATGTCCGTCTGTGTCTTTGCCCTTAAGTCCTTTGAGTAGATACCTAGCAGTGGTATTGCTGGGTCGTAAACCATTCTGCCATTCTATGTCTTTTGATTGGGAAATTCAGTCCATTAACTTTTAGTGTTATTACTGTTTGGATAATATTTTCCTCTACCATTTTGGCTTTTGTATTATATATATCATATCTGATTTTCCTTCTTTCTACACTTTACTCCATACCTCTCTCTTCTGTCTTTTCGTATCTGACTCTAGTGCTCCCTTTAGTATTTCTTGCAGAGCTGGTCTCTTGGTCACAAATTCTCTCAGTGACTTTTTGTCTATAAATGTTTTAATTTCTCCTTCATTTTTGAAGGACAATTTTGCTGGATATAGGAGTCTTGGTTGGCAGTTTTTCTCTTTTAGTAATTTAAATATATCATCCCACTGTCTTCTAGCTTCCATGGTTTCTGCTGAGAAATCTACACATAGTCTTATTGGGTTTCCCTTGTATGTGACAGATTGTTTTTCTCTTGCTGCTTTCAAGATCCTCTCTTTCTCTTTGACCTCTGACATTCTAACTAGTAAGTGTCTTGGAGAACGCCTATTTGGGTCTATTCTCTTTGGGGTGCGCTGCACTTCTTGGATCTGTAAATTTAGGTCTTTCATAAAAGTTGGGAAATTTTCAGTGATAATTTCTTCCATTAGTTTTTCTCCTCCTTTTCCCTTCTCTTCTCCTTCTGGGACACCCACAACACGTATATTTGCGCGCTTCATATTGTCATTCAGTTCCCTGATCCCCTGCTCAAGTTTTTCCATTCTTTTCCCTATGGTTTCTGTTTCTTTTTGGAATTCAGATGTTCCATCCTCCAGTTCACTAATTGTAGCTTCTGTCTCTTTAGATCTACCATTGTAGGCATCCATTGTTTTTTCCATTTTTTCTTCTTTGTCCTTCACTCCCATAAGTTCTGTGATTTGTTTTTTCAGATTTTCTATTTCCTCTTTTTGTTCAAACCATGTCTTCTTCATGTCCTCCCTCAATTTATTGATTTGGTTTTTGAAGAGTTTTTCCATTTCTGTTCGTATATTCAGCATTAGTTGTCTCAGCTCCTGTATCTCATTTGAACTATTGGTTTGTTCCTTTGACTGGGCCATATCTTCAATTTTCCGAGCGTCATCCATTATTTTCTGCTGGTGTCTGGGCATTTGATCAGATTTCCCTGGGTGTGGGACCCGGCTGGTTGAAATGTTTTTCTGTGAAATCTCTGGGCTCTGTTTTTCTTTTCCTGCCCAGTAGGTGGTGCTCGTGGCGCTCGTCTGTCTGCGGGGCCCACCAGTAAAAGATGCTGTGGCTCCTTTAACTTGCCAATCCGAATCTCGCAGTTGGCCCGGGAAACCGCGCATGGAGGGGGGGGCCACCGGCCGCGCGGCTTCGGGGAGTGCCGGTCCAAATTGCCCAGCTGGCCCGAGACGCCAAGCGTGGCGGGAGGGCCCCGCTATCCAACGTTCCCAGTCAGACCGGGGTGCCACGTGCGTGGAGGGGACCCCAGTCGCCAGCCGCCCCGGCCGGGAAAACGCGCGCCCCTCGAGTATCTCACTGCAGCGGATTCTCCCTGCCCATTCAGCCATTCCAGAATGGGGTATGCTGTCTTTTTGGTCTCTGTCGTGGCTCCGGGAGCTGTTTCGTATTGTTTCTGTTTCTTTAGTTGCTTTTCTGGAGGAGGAACTAAGACCCACGCGTCTTACTAAGCCGCCATCTTCTCCGGAAGTCCCAATTGCTCTCATTTTCAATAACATATTCCAGCATTCCCTACCCTGAGTCCCATAGTCCACGTTACTGAATATATGAATTACCCTGAAACTTATTTTCTTTCACTTCATAGTTTTTTCTTTTAGGTTTCTCCTCAATAAAATGCCCTTCCATCCTCTCTTTGCCTGGCTAATTACTATTTAACCTTCAAGACACTGATAAGCTGCCATTTTCTCCAGAAAGCATTCTCTGATACTTATATTCCCCCAAAGATATATACTTCATACATTCCCACAGTATGTTGTGTTTTTCCCATAGTTACCAAATCACATTATGGTGTAATTATTTTAAGACCTGTCTTTTCCATGACTTATATATCCCCTGTAGGGAGAAGCTGGGTCTTGTTTCTCTATATCTTGAGGGCCTAGCACATAACTGAAACAGCTGAAACAATGTTATTTGTTAAACTGAATTGATCTACACATATTTACTGAATGAATGAATATTCTCCCTGGTGGCCTTATGAGGGCTTATTGAACAGTGCTTCACTGATCTAGTTTTAATTTCTACAGGATAAATTCAATAGAGTATATGATTTATGAATTCTTGCCTATACATGCAACTATTGTGACTATTCGGCTGATAGACTATTTATCTGTCTCCTGGGTAGGGGTGCCTACTGGAGAGGATGGAAGGAGAGTAAAACAGCCAGCCAAGCCAGGGAACTTAATAGGGGAGTTAGAGGTTGTTTATAAGGCAAATATAGAGGAAAGTTAAATTTACTTTTCCAAGTAATACCACTTTTAGCATTTCCTCTTCTCTGTAACTCAACTCTACAACTGAAAGAACACTTAACACACAAAATTACAGGAAAAGAAATTTCCTTAAATAGTGAAAATTTCCATATTTTTGCATTTGCAGGGCCTGTGCATGAGGTGCTTTAAATATAATGACTAATAAAACAATGCTCCCTCTGCATATCCTACCACAGCATACTTTCAAAACATACTTGGAACTTAATGAAGCAATTCTGACCTTTTTAAGTTTGTTAAAAATTTCATTACCCCTATTTTTATTAGGTAATGAAACAACTTAAATGATAAGGAAGAGAATTACAGGATTATCTGATCCAGAAAGTAGGAAGTATGTCCAAGAATCACAAAAATAAATTTTTTAGAAATATATTTTTTCATTTCACATTTCAGATGAAGGGCTGGAAAAATCTTTTTTGGGGGGGTGGGGTGGGGTGGGGCGGAAGGGGTGGGGGGAAGTGCCTGGTCCAGGAATTAAACCCGAGTCTCCTGCATGGAAGGTGAGCATTCTACCACGGAAATCCCTGGGAAAAATGTTTTTGTAACATAAAAAAATGGAAATCAATGGAAACATGCTGAAAGAATGGAAAATATAGAATATGAAGAAACAGGGAAGCAGGGTAGAGTTTTTTTAGTTTAATCAAAAGTAATGCGACCCCCAAGTTGAAATCCCTGTTCTGTCACTGGCTGAGCACAGTTCATAATGTTTATGCTTCAGTTTTTCCATCTGTAAAGTGGGAATAAAGATGCTAGTTTTCTAATTAGCTCAGAAAATGGCTGCGGGGATTAACCAATTTGTATAGTGCTAGAGAATTCTTTGCTGAGGACATACCAGGAAGTCAGAGGGAAAGGGAAGAAAATTAAAAAAATGAACACACAATAACTTTACAATTTTTTTTATATACCCCTGGACTGCTCATTTCAATTAAAAGAGAAGAGGAGGGATGCCCAGTGAAGCTCAGAAAGTGATGTAAACTCATTTGAGATGAGTTGCGATAAACAGGCCTGACTGCAGCCCCCTTCGGCTCAGTAAACACTAATGATAAAAAGAGTGCAGACTGCCACTGGTGATAAAGAGTCAGCTAAACACTCTATTAGTTTTTCATTTTGTGAATTAATGTCCTTCATGGCGTGTATACACTAACCAGTAATGAATTGTCTCCTTAGAACTGCCTGGGCACTCCCCACTGCCTCTGCAAGAAGGCATACATTTCACATGGAAATTAGCACATTTAAGGAGGCAATAACTCCTTTAAAAGAGGTTTGTTTTCCATTAGTTTCTGCAAACATCCTGCCTTAAGAAATCTTGCCTCTTTAAAAAAAAAAATCAATCAAATCTATTTTATAAAAACTAAAGAAAAAAGGAGGCAAAAGAATTCTAAGATGACCTATATATATATAAGTAAGATGACCTATCTATAGCTGAATTATATACATATTCAGATATGAGCTATGAATATTTAAAAAACAACTCTGAAACCCAATTAGTCTTCTATAACAAGAAAGAAATCAATCACTTACTAGTCACATCATGTACATTAACCCTGATAATTAGGTTTCCTTCATTTGCTAAGGTCCTCTAAACCTTATCTCCCCTGCAGAATTAGAAAGTCAGGCCCAGGTTTCTGATGCACACAACCGTATTTCATTTCTCTAGGGTTTATAACCTCTATATTCCCACAAAGGACTGTACACTGCAGCTGAGGTAGTTCACTTTTCAGCCCTTAACCAGTTTCTCTGGTAAAATTCTCCTCTGTGGGTTCTTCCAATTAGAAGACATTTCTTAAGGACCCAAAAGTAATTTGGGAGACATTTTAAGGCCTGAGGAGAGATTACAAGTAGATGAGGAAAAGGAGGATGGGAAGGCTGTTTGGAAATGGGAACCTTCTGGTGGCAGTAGTTTGCTCTGTGGCTGGCAATCTTGAACCGGTGAAACCACATACTGACAAGACGAAACTAAGTTTAAAAGCCTGAGAAAAAAATATGGCTGGTTCTTCAAATCAACTGGTTTTCTTTTTTAACGGAAAAAAGCAAACATCAGAGAGACTGTATTGTATTCTAACATAAAGAACTAGAGGAGGAGCCATTTAGTCTGAGCTCTTTGGCTGGTTCCTTTGTTGATTTTTCGGAGAGGGTTTTGGATTTATCTTCTTCCCCAAAGATTTATATACTGCCTATTTATCTAAGAACTTGAAATTCTTTCTCATATATTACCTTGTATTAGCCTTGCAGATTTTAATTAAAAAGGTTTCACAGGGACACACATATATAATAAAAACATTCCCATAAAATATACGACAAGTCCCTACTTCTAAGTTTAACATTCATCTTTCCATGACAAACACCCCTTTCTTCTTTTCTCCAGAATCTTCCATATTTCCTTGGTAATGTGTTAAAAATAAAAACTTCTGCAGTAATTTAACCATGCTTTTGCATTCATGTCTTAGGCAGATAAAGTCCCCAGTAAACTGTAAGCCCCATAATGGCCAGATTATGGATCTTTCGTTTATGAGTGAATTCCCCATGCCTAGCACAGTCCTGGGCACAGAACAGGCTGAATGACTGAAGAAACAGAATAAACAAAGGAACAATATCCCTTCCTGCTTGGCACAAATTTCACCTTCCTTTTTCTCATCATTAGAGTTCTCATCTCTTTCTTTTTGGGGATTTTAAATTATAATAAGTAGAAAATCAATCTTTTCCCTATATCTCCAAGTTATTCCTTTGGGGTTTAATGCCCACTTTTATTATTTAACAGTTTATTTTTCCTCCTTGCCTTACTTGCCCCAAAGACCCATGAACGCTATCATTTCTTTTGCCCTGGACTATCCCTAGTCTAAAAAGATCTTCCTAAGAGCTCAACATTCCTGTGTTCCACTGTGAATTATTTTCTAGTTTATTATTGTATCAAAACAGTACTTTAGTGAGGTCCATGGTTGGCCAGTTAGGATTTATTGAACACTTAGTCTATACTCCAAAATATATTTGAAACTTAAAAACATTCAGAGATTAAAAAAGAAAAAAGGAACATTTTAAAGTTCTGAATACTTTAAAAGTGAGAACTCCCCTCAAAAAAACAAAACAAAAATAGGAGCCCCATGACAATCTTTCTGTGATATCCATTCTAGAGGATCAGGCTGCTTTATTTCCCTCCCCTTTGAATCATCTCCTTGTTTTTATAATGCCTGCCATCCTCATATCTCACAGCCATCCCTGCATGTACAGCATGTGAAAACATATTGAAATCCTCTTTGGATCACAATACATCTGTTCTAAGAGGCTGAATGAAAGATGCCAGGGGAACATTAACTCAGAATTCCCTAACTTGAGTGCAATTAAAATCTCAGCCACAGTGTGGAATTCATGTAGCCCTTTGCATTTTAAATATATATTTTAATTAAATGAGACCCATCTGTAGAATATGAGACTGCATTTTTATTGAGGATTTCAAATGACATAATCTGTTCTTATGAAGCGTAAATGGCTCGGTTCATGTTTCCAGATACCTCAAAAGAATTATGTAGATCTGGCATAAGCACATGTGGTGACACCCAATTTTGCTGAAATTTAAATCTGTTTAACTTACATGATAAGTGTTGTTTGTGTGATAAGATTTAGATTGTGTATAAAGAGTGACAGAAAATAAGAGCACAGCCCTTTAAACGTTCGGGATTGTGTCTCCACAGTCTGGGAGAGAGAAGGAGAGGGTCAAAGATGGCCCATCTTTGTATGTGCTAGAGCTGTGTAACCACAAGAATCATCTTTTAGCTAATTTGACCTAATGAGAATCTTCGCCTGTGGTAAATGGTATGTTAATGAGTTCAACTAATAAAATACAGACTGGACAGCTACCTAGGAGCTGCTCAATTAGTTCTGACAGAAAAGATTTTGATCAAGTGTAAAATTTCTAAGAAAAAAAATTTACTAATGGGAAGTAAAGAGCAAATTCTTCATTTTCTAGTTACAGTCATTATTTTGTTTCTTTGCTCTATGTAGTATTTTCATGCATATTTCCATAATAAGAATATTCTTCAAGAAGATAAAGCCCTAGAGTAGGAAAGAGGTAACCTGGGTTTTAGACCTGGCTGTGGCACAACACTGACATGTGACCTTGGGAAAGTAATACATTTTGAATGCTCTCAGTTTTCTCTTCCATAATTGAGAGAACATAGCAAAGTAATGTTGAGATTTAGAGTGTGTACATTGGAGTCAGACTAACAGATTTAAATCCTGCTTCCACCATGCTCTCTAACCTGTCTCAGCCTCAATTTCTTCCTGTTAAAAATGAGACAAATAATCGCCTACTCTGGCAGATTGGATTATGTACCCCAGAAGAAAACATGTTCTTAATCTTAATCCCATTCCTATGGATATAAGCCCATTATAAATAGAATCTTTTGTAGATGTTATTTTTAGTTAAGGTGTGGCCAACTGTCATGGTCAGGTTCATGTGTCAACTTGGCCAAGTGTTGGCCTGTCTGTTACAATAAGGACATTTCATGGAATTAAATCATGATCATGTCAGCTGCATCCACAGCTGATTCCATTTGTAATCAGCCAAAGGGGGGGTGTCTTCTGCAATGAGTAATGCTTAATCTAATCACTGGAAGCATTTTAAGGAGGATTCAGAAGAGACAGCCTTCTTCCTGCATCACCTTGCTAAAGCCATGATTTATACTCAAATCCATGAGCCAATAAATTCTCATTGTTTAAGCCAACCCATTATAGGGCATTTGTTTTAATTGCTTAGAAACTAAAACACCGACCTTACAGGTTTTAAGGACTAGATGAGATAACACATTAAATTGCTTAGACTAGAGCCTACTTCATGCCTAGTTGTTGTTCGATAAATGCCAGCTATTACTGAAGTAGAAAGAGTTTGGTCTGGGAGTCACACTATCCTAGGTTCCAATCCTGGCTTTGCTCCTTACTACTTGTATGATTTTACAGAAGTCATGCAATCTTTTGAACCTTTATACTCATCCTCCAGAAAAATGGAGGCAGTAACACCTCCTGTATTCATTTCCTACTGCTGCTGTATCAAATTACCACAAATGCAGTGATTTAAAACAACACAAATTTATTCTTTTAGAGTTGTGTAGATTAGAAGTCTGACACTGTTCTCACTGGGCTGAACTGGAAGTATCAGAGGCCTTTTCCAGTTCCACAGACCATTCACATTCCCTGGCTTGTGGCCTCCTTCCTCTATCTTCAAAATCAGTAATGGTGGGCTGAGTCTCATCACATCACCCAGACCTACTCTTCTGTCTCACTTTTAAGGATGCTTGTAATTACATTGGGCCTACTTGGATAATGCAGGATAATCTCCCTATTTTAAGGTCAGCTGATTATCAGACAATTCTATCTGCAATCTTAAACCTCCTTTGCTAAACATATTCACAAATTCCAAGGATTAGGATGGGGACATCTTTTGAGGTGGGGAAGGGGGACATTATTCTGCTTACAACACCTACAAATCCTTCCTCATAGGGTTTCAAAAATTGGAGAAAATATTTTAAACCTCTCAATATAGTCTCAGTTAAGTGGCAGGTTTCAGTTAAGCGAGTGGGTAAAGTCCCATCAAATTTGGAAATTCGGTGGTCTTATAATTATATAGCAAAATGTTTTGTTAACAGTTTTATATTTCGGTCATAAAGAAGCAGGGTTTAAGTTCTGACCATATGTCTGCAAATGTCTGTCTATTAATAGCCAGAATATTACAACAATACAATATTTGGCTTTCTGATTAAGCTGTTGACAGTGAAATGGGGCAAGTTAAATCACCTGGTGTGACTGTTATATACATAAAGGGATTTTTTTCAAAAATGATCAAGCAGCATATAGAAATATCTCAATGAGTTGCTTATTATATCAATTATGGGACATATAATGTCACATCTCCAAGTAATAAACATATTTACATTATTTTTACCAACTTTTCTCATGTTTGTATTTATTTATGTATGCATACAAAACATACATAGGTTTTATAAATTTCATTATACCTAATAACAAAAATCAAATTTTCTCAGGATTCTCCTGTATCTCATGGAAGTATTGCGGATAAACAGAAACCAGTTTATCTATTCTGGGTTAGGCATCACATACCCTGGGGATGTACCCTATTGGTTATAACTATCTAATAGTCTTTATGAAAGCTGAGAACATCTTGGTCAAGATAAGTGTGTCCATGAGCAAAGCAGAATTTAGAAGAAGCCACCTGGGATCTTTTAAAATACTGGAAAGTAGGACTTTTACCATCTCACTAAAATACAGCACTATAAATTATTCTGGTAAGATAGGGGTTTGGCCCTCAGAACTAGGAATGAGGGCAGATTGACAATTATTCCTGTCATGAATTTCATGGCAGAGACTGTGAAAAGTCCAGATCCCAATTGACATTTGGAAGGCCCACTTTTCTCTAGTTTTTGGATCTCAGGAAGGCTGACTGGAACTTTGTGAGCCACAGGTTCTTCCTTGATTGGGTCTTTGTAAGATATTTTCATATAGCAATGCAAATTATTAAATAGAATTGGTTAAAAACTTTCAAATAAGCACAAGTGAGGATTTCTGCTACTGTTAAGATTTTGTTTTAGTTTATTTTCATTTAAATCGAACTTAGATGGGCACATAGATTAACACGTGGAGTAGTGTTCTAGTTTGCTAGCTGCCAGAATGCAATATACCAGAAACAGAATGGCTTTTAAAAAGGGGAATTTAATAAGTTGCTAGTTTACAGTTCTAAGGCCAAGAAAATGTCCCAATTAAAAAAAAGTCTATAGAAAGAGTCCAATCAAAGGCATCCATCCAGGGAAAGACACCTTGGTTCAAGAAGGCCGATGAAGTTCAGGGTTTCTCTCTCAAGTGAGAAGGCACATGGCAAACACACTCAGGGCTTCCTTCTCAGCTGGAAGGGCACATGGCGAACACGGTGTCATCTGCTAGCTTTCTCTCCTGGCTTCTGGTTTCATGAAGCTCCCCAGGAGGCATTTTCCTTCTTCATCTCCAAAGGTCGCTGGCTCATGGACTCTCTGCTTCATGGTGTTGCAGCATTCTCTGCTCTCTCTGAATTGCTTTCATTCTCCAAAATGTTTCCTCTTTTATAGGACTTTAGAAACTTATCAAGACCCACCCAAATGAGTGGAGACATGTCGTCACTTAATCCAGCTTACCACTCTTGATTAAATCACATCACCCAGGGAGATGATCTGATTACAGTTTCAAACATACAGTATTGAACAGGGAATGCAATTTTGATTAAAACATGGCTTTTCTAGGGGATATACATCCATGCAAACCAGCACAAATTGTGTTTTTTTTTTTAACAAGTTTTCACTAGGAGTTTGTTCTCCCTAACCACTTTTTAACTCTTTTAGCGGATTTCTTTTCTTTTCTTTTTTTATCCTATATAGTTGAAGAACTTGCCTATTTTGCTGTTTCTTGATTTTTCCACTTTAGGCATTTATATGTTAATTTCCCACCATGAAGATGAAGATTTAACTTCTGCATATACATACACACTCTTCTTATTACTGTCTCATTATATAGCTGCCTCAAAACTTTGGTTAGTATTCTGTCTTTAGGTTATTATGACTAGAAAAATGCCACTGCACCATCTGAGGTCATGCTGTAGTCCCCAATTATTTTATTTTCCTGAAAAAAAAAGGTTGTTTTCTCTGGTATTAACAATATCTTGTTATTTGTTTGCTTAGTTTTCTAGTATTCATGGATCATTCAATCCAAACTCTTCCCTGGTTAAGCAATTCACCTCTCAATAAATTCAAACATATCAGGTATTCTATAACACTATCTTCCAGAACAAATCTCTCCTGAGATCTTCTGAGCTGGTCCTCTGAGTTACTTGCTAGGTCTGCTGCAGAGCTATCATCATGGGTCATTATCATTCTGGGCATCTTTTCTGTTTCCCTGTGTTAGAATCACTTTTTCTTGTCTCTCAAATCTTCCTCTTTCTTGAGGTAGATTCCTTCAGTTTGGTTAGGTTTCCAAGGTAGAGTGCATGTAAAGAAAGTTTTTAGAGACGTTATATGTCTAAACATGTCTTTACTCTGCGCTTACACTGAATTGATAGTGTGGCTAGATATGAAATTTTAGGTTGTAAATAATTTTTCTTAAAGTCTTAAAGGTATTCTTTCTGTCGCCTTCTCACTTGCAGTTTTACTTTTGAGAAGTCTTTGCTTTTCTGCTTCTTGATCCTTTCTGTAAAACCTGCTTTTTTTTCCTTTCTGGACAGTTACAGGATTTTTCTCTTTGAGAGTTCTGCAATTTATTTCTGATAACTTCCTTAGTGAGGATCTGGGTCTATTTTCAATCACTGAGCTGGGCACTGTGTGCCCTTTCAATTTGAAAATTCATGTATTTTGTTCTGGGGAATTTTCTTAAATTTTTTATGAGCTGACGCTCTCCCCTCAATTTTCTATCTTCTTTTTCTCTGTGGTCCTATTATTCAATTGTTGGATATCCTGGAATGCTCTGTAGGGTCCGTAATATCTTTTCTTCTATTTTCTATTTCTTTGCCTTTTTGTTCAAATTTCTGGGATGTTTCTTCAACTCTATCTTCTAACTTTCCTTCTAAGATTTTTATTTTCCCTTCCTTATTTTTAATTTCCAAGAGTTCTTTTTCATTCTCCGAATGTTTCTTTCATATAGTATACTGTTCTTGTTTCATGGATGGAATGTCTCTTCTTATTTCTATTAGGGATATTAATTGTACCTTCTTACTCCAAGTTTTCCTCTTTCTGGGTAAGGCTTTTCTCCTCTCAGTTGATTTTTCTGTTTGTTTTGGTCTCTGTATTTCATTTTATATGGTTTTTCCAAATGTCTGTGGTCCTTGGACATCTACTTATATTTAAGTAGGGCTGAAGGAAGTTTTATGTCTGTAGAGATGAGGCTTTAGTGTGATCATCGTTGCAGGTGTTCTGGCTGGTCTATTTCTTTGGGGAACCCCTGAGGACTATATCTTTGTCAGTATCACTGATATCACTTATAAAGGACAGTAGACACAGAAGGGTCAGCTTGAATAAAGGTAAATGGTGAGAAATGGCATGGCATGGCAGGAGAAGAAGGCAATCCAATCAATCAATCAATCAATCAATCAATCAGTACAGAGACACAGACTGTGAAGAACTATCCATGCCATGTTAGGGGTCTTGGACCGGAGGATAATGGGAAGCAGGAATTTCACTGGTTATATTTGCATCTACATAGCTCACTTTGGTATGGTGGTTCTTGCTGTAGAAGGATAAGGACAATGGAAGCAGGCCAATCAAGAAGCTATTGAGGTAGTTCAAGCGAGAAACAATGAAGGTGCAAGTTAGGGCAGTGCCAGTGAGCATGAAGGAGAAAGGATGCACGGAAAAATATTTAAAAAGTAAAATTAGTAGATCTTCACAGCATCTAGCAGAAAAAGGTATTATTAAGCTCAGTTTATAGAAGAGAAAACTGAGACTTGTGGAGATTAGAAATCATGTCCAAGTTCCATAACCAGAAACAACAATGCCCATATGAGGAAACACATCTGGAGCTTCTAGAAGCTCATTTTAAAAAGAACTTCTGGAACAGAACATTTATTAGTAAGTGCATTTATTAGTAAGTGTGTAAATATTTGTCTCAGAGCAGGTGCTGATTGCTTAAGGAAAGGAAAAACATGTCAAAGTAAAAGGCCAGAAAGAACATTTTCAGTAAATAAAATTCACATTTAGCAGGGGGTAAAAGAGGCAATAACTAAATATATTGCTTTAAATAATGTGCTTAATGACCACAACACTGGGAATTCAAAGGGAATCGCACTTTTCAATCCTAGGAGGAATTCTTAACAGAGATAAATAGATGACTTGGGAGAATCTTTCTGTGCTATAAGATAATTATTACTGTCGGTGCTTGAAACGAGAGAGAGATAAAAAATGTAATGATAGCTTCTACAGAAACAAGAAACAGGGTTGGTTCATTTGTAGACAGATTTAGCAGCCAATTCAGCAAATGGAAGCAGGGTAGCAAATTTCACATCCTCATTGGAAGCACTTTGCTAATTTGTTTCAATTTGATAAAATATTTATTGAGTGCCTGCTATATTCATGGAGCTATGCCTTGAACTGGTTTTATTAATGATATTAACAATTATATTGGCTTTGTAAACATTTGTATCAACATGAAGTACTCACTAGGCCCTGTGTAGCATACTCAGGTTGGATGTGATTTCCGCTTGGTGCTGGTTTATCATCTAAGCAAATATTGGAGAGAACAGTATTGGTGAGGGAAGGGAGACTGAATGCTAGCTGGTCTGGCAGTGGCTGCTGGGATGTTAACTAATTCAGATGACTAATTCAGTGTGGAAAGCAGAAAATTAAGTGAATTGCAACATGGGTAATTGACCCCTAATGAATTCACGCTAATAGCTATTTTCACTACTCTTGTTTCTTAGCCCTTCCAAGTACATTACTTGGATGCTTGGTTCGCTATTTCAAATAGTTCTGCTGAAGATAATAGAAGGTCTGTGATTATGAAGGCTTTTTGTTGCTTCACAATGTATGTGAAACCTTAAAAATTGATCCGTACTAAAGGATTATGTACGAAGGAAATCAGGGAATAATCCATTATCCAAATAGCAAACAGAGGAAATATTTTATTAACATTTAGGAATCTAGATTCTTAAGATAAGGAATGGCTTCGATTCCTTAGATTCTTATCAAGAAAATCCTAATTTAGATTAAATTATGCTTTGTCACCAGGAATTTATTGAAAACAAAACACTAGAGTTATTAAAATTAAGTTCTTTAAAGTTATGGTAGAAGTTATCAATAAATGCATATTTATTTTTTATTTTTAAAATTCCACTATATATGGCATTAATGAAGTGTATTTGTACACCTTTCTAGGACTATTCAGGGTCACTCAGACATTTAATAGTCTATAATTCTTCTGCCCTTAAAACTATTTATAAAAGGTCTAATGGAAAAAGAAATCCCTGTGAACAATTCATTCAATGAGACATGTTACAAGTTAGCCTCTAAGAAAGAAAGGAAGAAAAGCTTTGACTTGAGAGACGTATTCTTGTGTTGGAAGACTTATTCAGATCATTTTAAGCCATGAATATAAAGACACTTCTTGAGTATACCAAAGAGGAATATTAAAAAGAAGTCATCATTTGAATTGTGTATTTTACTGTCTATATATGGTCCTCATGCTGACAAAAAAGTGTATCATCAATTGGAATATACCATTTTTAATAAGAAAATGCATAGAGAACATATTTGCATAGTCCAAACTGATTAACTATAAGTATTATAGCCTCATCTTCCCTTATAGTCGCTATCATCAAGTTCATTCCTAGACTTCCTGACCAAAGGGAGAAAAGAATTGTAACCAAATAGATATCAGTGGCTATAAGATTTCAAATAGAGTTCAGAGGCTCTTCTGGACGCTGTTCTTATGCAAGCCTCAGCTAGATATTACTAATTGCCATGGTTTACCAACCCCCAACCTACACCATCCCTGTTAACCCTAAAGAACACTTAGGGCTCTATCTGAGTTTCTACAAAAGTTTCACATACTAAGATTACTTTTCAGAAATCTACAAGCTTCAGATGGTTCCTAGGGCAGATAATTCCTGAAACCCAGAGGGGACAGCCTCTCCAAGAACATCCTTTCCCCTACCCCACATTGTTGACACCTCTTTCCAACATGAAAAAGTTAGAATGGGCATAGCCCAAATACCCCTAAAGATTGGGAGAAGTATCAAATGAGGAGGAGTTATAAGAGAGAAGATTTAACAAATGAGTATGATTGCTAAATCATTATATTGATATTTCTTTTAGTTTCCAGTGTCTTGGAGCAACTAGAAGGAAAAACCTGAAATTATAGAACTGTAACCCATACAAACTTTGATATCTGTTTTATAATTACTTGTTACAGTGTACGTTGAAGTGTATTGTCTTTTTGCATATATGTTATATTTCACAATAAAAAATGTTTTAAAAAATAAAAAGCAAAACAAAACAGAAATTCATTTCTAGAGCTTCAGTTATACTCAGCAAACTGATGAGTCTCAAATTCTAACTCTGGCTTAGAACTAGTCTGAACTTGGCCAATAATCAGCGATGCAACCTTGAGGGAGTTACTTCTCCTACTAAGACTAAGTGATTTCCCTCTAAAATCAGGAATAAGACAAGGCTGCCCACTGCCACCACTGTTAGAGTCCTTAGGACTCCTTCAGGTGGAACCAGTAACAATAGAGACATTTGTCTGGGTGAAGTTGTGGGAGACCCCTTCTGAAATGTTGATGTGGGGAGGGAAGTGGGTTCATGGAGCAGAGCATTTGTGCTGGCATGATGAGCTAAACATACATGTCCTGACATTCTAGAGTTTCTAGTTTCTCCACTGATTTATATTCTGGAGCTGGGAAGGTAATACTTGAGTATTTGAAACTGCCACCTTCTACTGCACAGAAACAACCCTAGCCAGGAAGGCTACAAAAGCCTCCAGTAACCATGACCAGCTGGGGCAAGGTTCCCAGGGAGGCAGGTGAACTCACAGGAACTAGCCTATAATGCACTCAGAAAATATGTTAGTAATCAAGCCATAGAAACTTGCTCAAGCAAATACATTCTGTTTTGGGCTTCAGATATATTCTCATCCATATGCTCTAGTTTGGCTTACTCCAGCCCCACTGACAGTGGGGACATGCAATGGGGCCAAGGGCTGCTGCCAAATTCCAGAGGACTCCAGACAGCTCCAGAAACAACCCCCTCAAGTGTGATTGTTGGAAGGCCAGGGGATTTCACAGATAAAAGGGTAAAAAGATAAGGCAAAAATAGTCATCTATTAACATGTTAAAAAAATATCTCTTTTCTGGTGTTATTTCCTCATAATTCATCTAGTGTGGTAGATTAAAGAAGGCCAGAGTTCTTTGAAGCTTTTCCCACCAGAAGGCAGTCTTTTGCCCAACCCCTTGAATCTATGCTGGCTTCTGGCTTGCACTGACAAACAGAATAAGGCTGAAGTCATACTGAGTGAGTTCCAGAGCCTGGGTCTTATGTTTGTAGCTTCCATCTTTGCCTTTTTGGAACTGTCCTGAGATCTTTATGCCATGAAGAAGTCAGAAATGAAAGACTACGTGGGAAGAGAGGCCCAGCTGTGCTAGATGAGCCCACCCCCAGCTGACCTGCCAGCTGAATAAAGCTGCTTGAGGAAGACTTGGAGAGACCACAAGAATGGCCTAGTCAAATCCCTGAATTGTGAGAACTCTTTGGGGTGATTTGCAACACAGTGATTGGTAATAAAAAAAAAAAAAAGAAAACCCTCACCAAATCTCTGTACATTCTAGCATTGTCTTTTTTGTTCATAACATGCTTCATTTTGTAAAAATTAAAACAGATAAAAGGGTCTTCCATAAGGGTAGGAGAATTTCCAACTCCTTTATTTGGCCAAGTTAATATAACTCAGGTCTTAGGCAAAATGATTTTTTTTTTCTATTTTGTATATAAGGGGAGAGAAAAACAGATAATTATGACTGATGGACAAGATGAAAGAGGAACCTATTGCTACAATCTAGACTGTTTCTAGAATCATTATATATTCTGATTACTCAGGCTATTAAAAAAAATGTAGTTGGGACATCTGTGCTCCAAATAGGAGGAAATGTTTCTGCAATAAGGACATACATTTCAAGGATGCTCTTTCAAAGCTTTCTTGCAATGTTTTTTCTTTAGGTTCAGGGATGGCTCCTTCCCTTTCTCCCTGTACTTATCCTATGAGAATTGTTCCTCTCTGCTTTTCTGCCAGAATATCCTGTCCTACTTGAGTCACTTCTAATTTTTACTACTCATATTAAGTTATTTGGAGAACATCTGGAGGCTGCAAGAGTCCTAATTATGCTATATTTTCAGATACATTCCACCTAATAAACTAAACAAAAAAACAAGAACATAAAAAGCAAAAGCAGTGCTGTCCCTTTGTCTTTGTTTGGAGACAATGTCAACAGCAATGATCTCTAAACTCCTTTGATTATATGTCCCACCGTAAAAAAATTTTGAGCTCACATCATCAGTACATATACATTTATTTATAAATTATACACATTTATTATGGTACTAATATACTGTATACTTTTTTTGGGGGGGGCATGGTCCGGAAATCGAACTAAGGTGTCCTGCATGGAAGATGAGCATTCTACCACTGAACTGCCCATGTACCCTATACTGTATACTTTTTTAAAAAATATTAATTACCATCTATTTTCAGCACCCTATACTGTATACTTTTAAAAACATAAAAAGAAAACAATTAATAAAGATGAGATAAAAATGAAACAAATAAAATTCTTAAATGTCCTCCTAATCATGATGGCTTCAAACTATTAGCTAATATCTCAAGGCACATATATATACACACACACACTTAGGGCAAGGTTCATGTTGATAATGGATATAAATCTATATTCCAAATAATGTTCTTGACAAGTTTAAGTTCTTTTGCTAATTTCCAGTCATATCTGATTACAATGTTATTACTCATTAGATAACATCATCATGTGACTGATGAGCCCTACTGGAAGAAAGAAAATGTCAATTCTGCCATTTTTTCATTGCTTATATTTTCAATTCTTGGTTTTCTTTTTAAAAGCCATTTAACCACTTTGTGAAGGTAAGATATATAACCCATAAATTCACTTCACGAGGCACATAAGAACTGTAATATGTTATAAGATGCTGAAAATGAAAGAATGGCAGGGGGCATCAAGGTTGGTCCCTCTTTGTTGTAGAACCCTTGGGGGTTTCCTTAGGGTACCACCCACTTGACAAGTGATTGACAAATGGCCCAAAGGAGGGCTCCCGTATTATCTCGTACATTAAAGAGCAGAAAAACTTAAATTGTTTTGTTTAAAAAAGTGTAAGTAAACAGTCTCATATTTTCCTTCCATGCTCCCATATATTGCTTATATACTCCCTGGAGCAGACACATCCCACACTGAAAAGTTATTGTGCTGGGTTTAATCTGTTATGTACCACAGAAAAGACCATGTTCTTTTTTTTAATTTTTAATCTTTTTAATGAGATATCTTCAATATATACCCTAGATTCAAATTATACAATCAATGGCTCCTGATATCATCATATAATTGTGTATCCATCAACATGATCATTTTTAGAACACTTGCATCACTCCAGAAAAAGAAATAAAAAGAAAAAACCCATACATCCCATACTCCTTTCCTCTCCCTCTCTTTGACCATTAGTATTGCAATCTATCCAATTTTTTTACCCCCCCACATTGTTTATTATTTTTTTTACTCATCTGTCCATACCCAGGATAAATCAGCCACAAGGTTTTTATAATCAACTGGTCACTGCTATAGTTATGCACTCGTCTTCAAGAATCAAGGCTACTGGAATGTAGTTCAACAGTTTCAGGTACTTTCCTCTAGTCACTTCAATACACTATAAACTAAGGGTTATCTATATAATGTGTAAGAATAACCTCCAGGAAAACCTCTTGCTTCTGTTTGAAATCTCCCAGCCACTGAAACTTTATCTTGTCTCATTTCTCTCTTCCCCCTTTTGGTCAAGAAGGCTTTTTTGGATTAAAATGCTAGGTCCCAGCTCATCCCCAGGAGTCATGTCCCAAGTTGCCAGGGAAATTTACACTTTTAGGAGTTATGTCCCATATAGAGGGGGAGGGCAGTGAGTTTATCTGCCAAAGTGGCTTAGAGAGAGAGGCCACATCTGAGCAACAAAAGAGGTTCTCTGGGGGAGATTCTTAGGCATACTTATAAGTAGGCTTAGCATCTCCTTTGTAGGAATAAGTTTCATAGGGGCAAGCAACAAGATTGAGAGCTCTGCCTATTGAATTGGTTGTCCATACTGCTTGAGAAAATATCAGGAATTCCCCAGATGGGGAAGTTTAATATTTCCTCCCAGTCCCCCAAGGGGACTTTGCAAATACTTTTTATTCTCTGCCCAAATTACTCTGAGATGTATTGGAGCATCACATTAACCTGCACAAACCAATAAGATCTCATACTCTATTCAAGATTTCATGTAATTATGGTGTTTGAATAAACTGACCATACAAGTTAAATTAGATAATGTGCTATCCAAAATATAAATTTTGCACCAAATAAAGATCTCTTCCTTTGGTCTCATATACAAGTTGAAGGTTTAAAATATAGACCATATCATCCTAATCACCCTATATTCTGATCTACCTTATTCCTATCCAGATCAGCTTCATTCATATCTCTACTTGAAGTCTGATTACTTTTTCAACTTTTTAAACAGTTGTCATATGGGCTAATACTGATTTTCATAGCTTCAGAGCTCCAATTCTGAATCTCAGGTATCACATAAATATCTGAAGTTTCAGGGAACAACCAGATTATACAAAAATAGCTCAGTATCTCAGAATTTAGAAATAACTGTTACAACTCCTAAATATATGTGACTGCTGTAAGAGTTTACAATCTAGGACTCGTTACTATAGGCTCCAACCAGATAACCCATGCTCTCGACTTCACTTCTCCTAGTTTGTATATTATAGCTAGTTCATATGAGTGAGGCATGATAATATTTGTTTATTCATGTCTGACACATCATTAAAGATACCATCCTCAAGGTTCATTCACTTAGTTGCATGCCTCACAACTTCATTCCCTCTTGCAGCCACTCAGTAGTCCTTTGTCTGTATACACCAAAGTTTCCACGTTCATTACTTAGTTGTTATAGTCTTTGGTCACCTCTATCCGTTGCAAATCGAGAACACTGCCACCATAAACACCAGTGTGCAAAAAAGATCATGTTCTTTTAATCCATTCTTGTGGGGGAAGACCTGTTGTGTGTGGGGCCTTTTGGTTATGTTGTTTCAATTGAGATGTGAGCCACCCAATTCAAGGTGGATCTTAATCCTTTACTGGAGTCTTTTGTGAGAGGATAAAAGGTAGAGACATTTGGAGAGAACTTAGAGAGAAATGCCCCAGAAATGCTAAGAAATGACCCAAAGGAGCTGAGAGAAAGCCACTGAAACCAGAGGCTAAACCTGAGAGAGAAGGACCAGCAGACTCCAGCCAGGTGCCTTCCCATGGGACATAGGAACCCAAGATGCCATCTGCCTGTACTCAGAGAAGGTATCTGTTCTAGTTTGCTAGCTGCCAAAATGCAATATACCAGAAACAGAATGGCTTTTAAAAAAGGGAATTTAGTAAGTTGCTAGTTTACAGTTCTAAGGCCGAGAAAATGTTCCAATTAAAATAAGTCTATAGAAATGTCCAATCAAGGGCATCCATCTAGGGAAAGATATCTTGGTTCAAGAAGGCCTATAAATTTCAGGGTTTCTTTCTCAAGTGGAAGGGCACATGGCGAACACAGTCAGAGTATCTCTCTCATCTGGAAAGGCACAATGGTGAACACGGTCAGCGTTCCTCTCTCATTTAGAAGGGCATATGCAAGTATGGCATCATCTGTTAGCTTCTTTTCCTGGCTTCCTGCTTCATGAAGCTCTCTGGGAGGCATGTTCCTTCTTTATCTACAAAGGTCACTGGCTCATGGACTCTGCTTCTCATGGCTATGTTGTTATGCTCTGCTCTCTCTGAATCAGTTATTCTCCAAAATGTTTCCTCGGGACTCCAGAAACTTATCAAGACCCACCCAAATGGGTGGAGACATGTTGTCACCTAATCCAGCTTAACAATCACTCTTGATTAAATCATATCTCCAGGGAGATGATCTGATAACAGTTTCAAACATACAGTATTGAATAGGGATTATTCTGGCTTTATGAAATGGGATTTAGATTAAAACATGGCTTTTCAAGGGTACATACATCCTTTCAAACTAGCACAATATCTATTATGGTCAGGTGCATGTGTCAGCTTGGCCAGGTGATAGGTCCGAGTTGTCTGGTTGAGCAAACACTGGCCTACCTGTTGCTGTGAGGACATTCCATGGACTTAAATCATGAGCACTTTGGCTGTATCCACAGTTAATTATATCTGCAGTTGACTAAGAGGACTTCTGCAATGAGTGATGCTTATCTAATCACCTGAAGGCTTTTAAGA
Organism: Tamandua tetradactyla; assembly: GCF_023851605.1. Taxonomy (NCBI): domain Eukaryota; kingdom Metazoa; phylum Chordata; class Mammalia; order Pilosa; family Myrmecophagidae; genus Tamandua; species Tamandua tetradactyla. The sequence continues at coordinate 176,274,522 of NC_135327.1, read as the reverse complement.
TGAATTCAGAAGAGACAATCTCTCTTTCTGCTTCAGCCAGCCAGCCTCTCCTGAGGAGTTCGTTGAGAATCTTCATTGGAGCTGCCAGTTCACAGCCTACCCTATAGATTTTTGACTTTTAACCTTCTCATGGTTGCATGAGGCACTTTTATAAATTTTGTATTTGCAGATATCTCCTGTTGGTTCTGTTTCTCTAGAGAACCCTGACTAATACAGTATCATCCTGTTGATGCCTTAACATTTTCATGGCTTAGAATTGTAAATTTGTGAACTAATATATGCTTATTGTAAAAGCCAATCCATTTCTGGTATATTGCAGTCTGGCAGCTTTAGCAAACTGAAGCAATTATCTAAAGAAGAGAACAGTAACATGAATCTTAATTGCACAGTTTGAATTCCCTATGAGTGAAAGGAGGACAATATCTAAGGATTTTTTTTTTCTTGTTTCTTGAGGTGGTGAAGAATGAGGATTCATTTTAAGGCAATAAAGCCTAGTGATTGTGGGCCTTGATGTCACACAAATGTGGGTTCACATATTAATTCTACTACTTATGAATAAAGACATGAACCCCAGAGATTATGAAGATTGTATGACATAATGTAAAGAGCTTGGCATATAATATTTTTACTATTATTATTAATCTGTCTTAGAAAGATGTTGAGCTTCTTGAAAGAAGACATCATCTATATGAGCAATCAGGAGTTGGAAGGTGGTTAATAGAAAAATATGTGAAGTACAACTGATCTCAGAACACTAATTTACATTCCTAGTTAACACTATGAAAGTCCTAGAAGAATTGGAACACCCAGAACTCTTTTAAAGTGTTCAAAGGCAGCAGAAGGTATAAGCAACTAACCAGATCATTTGTTATTTCTGTGAACTATGTCCAGCTAAAGCTTTGGTAGGTCTTAACTACAGCTATTCTGTAAACCTGCTTTAATCCAGACAGAATCCTTGGTGTAGCAGGTTGGAGTGGTCTAGAACTACTCAGGGCTCTGGAGTTAGATAGTCTGTCATTTTTGTCATAGTTTTTACTAAAGCCCCAATGCAGGAGCCTCTTAGTTTCCACAATTCTTGATATACTGAAGTACAAATATATAAAGTCATTGAATGAGAGCTGGAAGATTAACCTTAAATTTCATTGTGGCACTGAATAAATACAACCTTACCCTATGCTTGAATTCAAAGGCTGCATGGGTTCCAGAAAGCAGTGAAACTTAAGGCTCAAAGTCTAATTTCAAATGAAATACACCAAAGACCCCTGGCCAGTGAAATTAAATTATCAGGCAGAATGGCCCAGCTATCACCATGAAGGACAGAGGAAGTAGGTGGAGGATAACAACTGGAGGAGGCCTAGACATTCTCCACTGAGTAATACTATAGGCAAGTACAGCAGCAAAATGAGTCAGAGAGGAAAAGGGTTTAAAGGGGAGAAGGAGCAGAAGAAACAACTACCAATTGTCAAGAAATCATGGTATGCCAGGTACTGTACCAGGTATTGTGCATATATTAGTTGACCACATGCTTAAAGCAATCCTATGAAGGATTTATAATAGAGAGCACAGTTGGTGATATTAAGTACCTTGTCCAAGGCCTGGCCTGAAGCCCATACTCTCCTGTTCAGTTATACTGGTGCTGAGGAAGAGAAATAAGGCAGGAAAGGAGCATTAGATGTCAGTCTTACCCCCATGTTCCATGAGCAGAGGTGAGACAGAGGCGAGAAAGTCTGAACATGGAGCTGAGAGAGAGCACTTGGCTTACAGGAGTGGGAAGTGGTGGGAGGAGTTTCCAGCCACTGGTGGCACTTGTGGCAGCCATCTGTTTGTATGTGACCCAAGCTCTGTTTCCTGGAGTGAAGCAGATACAGCAGTATATGCAAAATTGTCTTGTGGGGGAGTTTCCTTAGCACATTTCCAAGATTTCTGTGAAAAGCTTAAAGGCTGTTGGCTTGAGTGAATGCGTTAATTGGGCTTGTGACACCTTTAAACAAATAATAATATAGTGGATTTTCAATCATACTCTCTCTTTTAGAAGCAGACATGACAGAAGTTCTGAATATCTCTCTTTGGGTAAAGCTTGAGCAATTCTTTTCCTTCATATAGCTAATCCTAAAGGACAGTCCTTAGTTTTAGTGTATGAAGACCATGATGTTATTTTGGTGCTTACAAGAATTATCATTATCTTAAAATTTCAATTTTTGGTGAAAATTTCTTGGTATACAATCTTTTTCAATATCTTGATATCACTATTTTAAAACTTTCTCCATAAAAAGTTAAAATCTTGGCATCACACTTCTTGAGTCGAGTTCTATATGTGCCTAAAAATTGTTTTAGGACTCCTGGACAAGATGGACATGCCCTCTGTACTGCCAAGGAGAGAGTTTCCAATGGAGGAGGAAATGTGGCCATTTTATTCTGTTCTTCTCTTCAGGCTACCTTGCTTAAATCTCCAGGGGATTATTTATTATAGTTGAAGATAAAAGACTTGACCTTAAATATAAAACAGCCCTACTCTATGAGTGTACCCAAGATAAAGTCTGGAACAAAGGTAAATACCTAAAATTATGTGTTATAGAGCATGTCCATACTTGGGTAAAGTATACAGATCTTTTAAAAATAATCCTTTCTGAACCATAGGTAGCAGAATGTTTGTTAAACTTAAACTAGTTAAAATCCTCAATAATGAGCTATATACAAAAAGAGATGTTGTTTGAATTAGCAGCTCTCCTCCAGGTGTCAGTTCAGGCTAATGACTTTATCATTTTCCTTTCAGGAAGCTTCTCATATAGGATAGTATATATTTGCAGAAAGCCCCACTTACATAGCTTATCACCACCCTGACTGAACTCCTATAATATAATCCTGATAACACCGTACCTTGTCTTCTAACTCCATCAGGTTTCATAATAATACCTCATCTGTGCCATACACTGTGTGTTTTAGCAGAATAGGCTTCCAAAGAGATATAGAATATACATATATGAGAAAATAAAAAGAATGAAAAAGAAGAGGTGAAAACCCCAATTGCAATTAAAAATACAATAGTCCTCCACTGCATGTCCCAACACTAGTTAACACAGACATTTCCAATAACTTTAATCTTTCAGTGGCGATTGCTGAAAAAAGAAATAAAGTTTGCGTTTCTTAAAAGACAAGAGGGAAGAAAATGACTTGTCATATCTGACTGGTTTGGAAATATAAAATCCAATTCTGAAGAAGCAGAGATAAGAGAAGTGCTGTGGAAGTGCCATCAGCTTAGCAAACACTAAATAATGAACAATGCAGAGACTGTCCAGCATGATAAAATACTCTATTAGAGGCCTGTTTTTAAATGAGTGATAATTGTGGCACATCCACAGTGAAAGGTTATTGAATTTTTATCTGTAGCAAGAAGCTTTTGACAGACTTGCTGAAAAGTCACCTACAAATAGTACTTTCCTTAGATGAATTTGACCAAAGGGGTTTTCCAACATTTAACATCTTTCTGACATTTACAGGATTTTTGCTTCTTTTAAGAATCTGATCAGATATTTTCGGTTTGTATAAAGACACTTAGGTTTTTCATCAGACTTATCAAAAAGTCCTCGTTATTCTTCCTTTCATAAAAATTGGATTAAGTTGTTAGTTAAAAACTTCAGGCAAATCCATTGAGGATTCAAAGACCAGAGCATAAAGATGTCATACACAGAATTAACTGCCCTTAATAAGCAAGACTGTACCTTGGAGACCTACATCTGATATATACTAATACCTGCACCTCATATGGAAAAGAAAGTCTTTTTCATTGTTATTGTATAATTTACTGTGCTGAATTTAGGATAATATAGTAAAGCAGAAACTTATCCTGAACACATGACTACCAAATTTGGTTCTAAACAGATTCTTTCGAGGGCTACAGCTTTTAAGCTTTAGCTTCTTAAAGTGGATGAAATAATGTGAAGATCATTTTCCCCCACTCCTCCTCTTAGAGCATTTTTCAACACCTTTCATATCAGCAGTGTAGCATGGTTACATTTATCTCACTGCTGTAATTTTGTGAGGCTGCCGAAGAGAAGCATTGTCTCTGTGGGGAAACGCTGGTCTGGTATACAGAGACACACTTGTAACAGATGATTGTGTTGCATTTCTGGACACTGGTCCACACTCTGAGGACAGTTGGGTTTAATCTAGATTCTGTCACTGACTCATTTTTGACCTTAGGCAAATGGCCAAACCTTTGTGTTTCATGTTCTTTCTTTGTAAAACCAAGAGAATAAAGGCTGGCCTGTCAACTACAGTTTGAGGCAGGATATTGGATTGTGCCAGCTTGAAAGGAACATATACACCCTAGAAAAGCCACGTTTTAATCCTAATCCCATTTTGTAAAGGCAGCTGTTTCTTCTGATCCCTATTCAGTACTGTATGTTTGAAACTTTAGATGATCTCTGTGGAGATATGACTCAATCAAGAGCGGTTGTTAAACTAGACTAGGTGGAGAGGTGTCTCCACCCATTCCAGGTGGGTCTTGATTAGTTTACTGGAATCCTATAAAAGAGAAAACATTTTGAAGAAAGCAAGAGGTTCTCAGAGAGCAGAACAATATAGCCATGAGAAGCAGAGAGTCCACCAGCCAGCGACCTTTGAGGATGAAGAAGGAAAACATCTCCCGGCATGCTTCATGAAACAGGAAGCCAGGAGAGAAAGCTAGCAGATGATGCCATGTTTGCCATGTGCATTTCCAGATGAGAGAGAAACTCTGACTGTGTTCACCATGGGTCTCCTCAGATGAGAGAGAAACCCTGAACCTCACTGGTATCTTTCCCTGGATGCCTTAGATTGGACATTTCTATAGACTGTTTTAATTGGAACATTTTCTCGGCCTTAGAACTGTAAACTAGCAATGTATTAAATACCCCTTCTGAAAAGCCATGCTGTTTCTGCTATATTGTATACTGGCAGCCAGTAAATTAGAACATGGATTAAGAATGAGTGATTTTGAAGGTCTCTGAAAGCATGAAATGCAATCTAAATGCTAAGGCCATTATCATCATCATGATCCTTTGGAGCTGTCACATGCACGCACACATACTACCCCTTGGCTGTACATTCCTTGGGCTGGCAGTGTGGGAAGGGTCTTTATGTACTATTGATTACTAAGTAAGCTGTCTGAGAAAGCATATCCAGTTGACATTTAGAAAATTTTTCTAAATTCAATCCCACAAAATAACAGTGATTTCTTCCAGTAAATCTAGGCCAGGCTTCCATTCTCTCTCTAGTTTCACTGTCAAGATTCATCTCTCCTCACAAGCTACATGTTGTAGCATACCTAAACTTAGTTTCATGGGTGAAAAAATTAAATGACACACACTTTCTATAGAATGGAGTTAAAATATGTTATGGTTTCACATTGGTTAGTGGGCTTATCTCATGGGTAAAGCACCCAATTAGCTGTGGGCTTTCCTAGATAAGAGCTTAGATTTAATAGTACAATCAGTGCCTTCAGGTGCAATCTTTCACTGCTTTTCATTGTAAGATGATTTTCTTTCTGGCAGCCAAATCAGTTCCGCAGATTTCTTGTTCAAGTTATGCTGCTATAGTAGCCACTTCTCCAGACTGCTCTTCAGGGTAATTCTGCATTTCAGCCCTATTTTGCTTTCTGACGTTTTCTTGTCTCCTGCCTTTCCCAGAGATTTTCATTTATATTTTTTCTTCCTGTTTCCATTTCATAGTTTTGCTTGAAGATAAAATCAATTCAGTGGGAAGCTTCCAGCTACTACACTGAAGCTTACATGATATTATCATATTTTAATAAAATATTTCCCTTATGGATACAAATGTTGGCATTTTCAAAGAACAGCCTTCGTAATTCTTTATGGATACTTAGAAGTCCATAATTACATTGAAATGCCTACAGCACTAGCCTTCTGTAGCTCCGCAACTGATAAACACGTCCTTCTGGAGGGAGGTAGGGGATTGCTTTTTTAATCCCATAGTACTCAGCACAGGACAATGAAGTCTACAGATGACCAACTGATTGACAGGAAGGGAATTATGTTTGGATCTGGCATGTTTTTCAATAGCTGAGCCCTCTTTTCAGTTTTGAAGAACAAAGAGGTGGCCCTTTTCAGACTAAACCCTGGCTTATTAGATGGGCACTGTTAGAGACAACTCTCAGATTCAAATCCATTTTTAGACATATTCCCATGCTTTTGCTACATTTGGGCACTATGGTAGAGAGCCATGATTTACTAGAAATGATTCAGGAGCGTAGATATTAACACAATTTTAAAAGCAACCACAAGATTTGAAGAGACAGAAGATAAGCCTGCCTAAAGGGGCAGGAGAAAGGTGAACACCAGGTGCTAGAGAAGGAGCTCAATGAGTGGGAGAGCTCTAGTGATAAAACTCATTGTAGTAATTCCAGGAACTCCATAATGAATACCTACTAAGTGTCAGCTATGGGTGAGAACTTCAATTTCATCATCTCGTTTGATGGTTACAGCAATCCAGAGAAGACCAATGCTCAGAAGGGCTAAATCATTTTCCTATGATTTCCTATGGTGGTGCAATAATTTGCCTGATTTGTTCCCAAGTCTTCCTGACTTCAAGGTCAGATATGTGTAATATGCTTTCTAGAATAAGGAAGAAGCAGAGAAAAGATTCTATCAGTTAAAAGAAAAATGTTTCTTGACGATGATTGAAAAATGATATAGCTTTCACAATGTGACTCTGTGATTGTGAAAACCTTGTGTCTGATGCTCCTTTTATCTACCATATCAACAGAAGAGTAGAACATATGGAATAAAAATAAATAATAGGGGGAACAAATGTTAAAATAAATTTAGTTTGAAATGCTAGTGATGAATGAAAGCGAGGGGTAAGGGGTATGGTATGTATAATCTTTTTTTTCTCTGTTATCATTTTATTTCTTTTTCTGTTGTCTTTTTATTTCTTTTTCTAAATCGATGCAAATGTTCTAAGAAATGATGAATATGCAACTATGTGATGATATTAAGAATTACTGATATATATGTAGAATGGAATGATATCTTAATGTTTTGTTTGTTTGTTGTTAATTTTTTAAATTAATAAATAAAAGAAAAAAAAAAGAAGACATCAGGTGACCATAAAGAAGAATTTGAAAACATACAAAAAAAAGTAACAGATCTTATGGGAAAAGAAAGATGTAAAACATGAAACAAAAAGCACAAGAGACATACAATAGCAGATGTAAAGAGGCAGAAGGAACAAAAAAAAGAAAAATGCTGGTGGGTGAAGACAGGCAAAGATGACAGAACTTATGCACCATTGGAGGGTATTCAAGGAGAAGAAATGGAGAATAGAGTTGAAATGTTTAAAAAAAAGGGAGTAAATCTTCTGTATCATCTTTTAAGATGTGCTTAGAACAGAGACACAGAGGAGCCTGCACTGGGAACAGCCTGAAAGTTGGATGATAATCAACGGATAACTAATAGTACATTAATATGGAGAAGAGACTAAAGAGATCTATATGTTTTTCCTTATAAAATAAGAGTAACCAGCAACTCCATTGCTAATAACATGGGTTTCAGAAGAGTCCTAAACAATCAGCTGAACACTGAGCACAGAGACTTTCCACACAATTCTTTCTTCATTACAATAAATTTCAATGAATTTTGTAAATAACAATGGAGAACAACTAAGATTAAAAATGAACAAAACCGAACCATCATATATTATCATTTCATGTTTTTATTCCTGCAAAGCATATGATTAGTTGTGAAATTGGTTACAACACTGAAATATATTTGGACTTTATGGAAATATTCATAAAGGTTCATACAATAGTACAAGTAGTACTAGTTAAAGATTAAAACAAGTCAGAGTTGGACAGTGGGCAGGAAAATCACGAACAAAATAGAATACCAATGGTAATATAATGTTCTCAGTAAACAATATGATCATGAAATTAAGCACCGGCAATATATTTGGAAGATATCATCTATAAAGGAAGAAGAATGATATGGCTGGAACCGCAGAATTAGAGTCAGCTTAAGAAAATGATAATTAATATTAAGACCAAATATTGATTAAGATAATAGAAAGCCTAATCTAGGAAAAATGATTAGAGAAACTAAATATGTAGAACTAGGCTAAGCAATAGCTGAGGAGGAGCCAGCTGATAACAGTCTACAAATATTTGAAACTTGTAAATACCAAAGAAGGGGAGAAATTACCATGCAAGGAGTCTTAATTAAAAATAATCAGATGAAATTATGACAGGGAAAATTTGGCTTAATGGTTTGACAAAAGCAAAGCTGAAAGAAGACAGTTTCCCATGAGATCTTGGCTAGGGATATATATATATATATTGGCTTAATGGTTTGACAAAAGCAAAGCTGAAAGAAGACAGAAGAAATTACACATTTATTGAAAACAAAAGCACCTTTTGATTGTGGTAATTAAAAGAGGTTATAAATTTATGTAATATGTTTTAAAATCATATATTATATGGATAGCTTATGGGATATTTTAATTTTCAACCATGTCAAGGCAGAAAAATAAATAGCAGAGGCTCTACATTTTATCTCTCATTTACCATTAAGGCACAAAGACCCATGATAGTGAGCACCAGTATGGAAAAATTCATAGTCAATCTTCTTGAAAATATTATAGTCAGTACACCACACAACCAGATACTTGGGGAATGGGGATGGACAGACAGCTGGACTTCTTCCATCTTATTTTTCATTTATATAATTGACTGTAAACACTTCCACATTCATTCACTTAAGTTTGGCATTCACAGCCCTTTGTGTTAGGAGAGAACACTAGTTTCTTGCGCCCATCTCATTTAGCTGGCTTGAAACAGGAAGATGAACTTTTTCACTTTTAATCGGATTTGTGGGTCAATTAGGCTAACTAATGACTGCTAAGCAGAACTGGACTGTTGTCCTGACTCAGGACATGAAGAGCAAATCTCTGTGCCTGGTATACTTGTCCATAAGATAGGAAATCATATTTTTCCCAAGCTTCTGAGAACAGAACTAGTAAAGTAATTACAAAGTATTTCCCAAAGTATTTCCCAAACATAAAGAACTACAGAAATTAAAGAAGAAAATTTGGGGGCTCGAAATCAGTGGTTCTTAACCCTGATGGATTTTTGAAATCAACTGGAGAGGTGTTAAAAAACATAGCTGGGCATCTCCCCAAGAGTATGTGGCTGAAAGCTCAATAGGTAATTCTAATGTGAGCCAAAGCTGAGAACCATTCCTTTAAAATAACGGTTCTCAGTTTCTGATTTGATTTGTTTGGGGTAAGCCAGGATCACATCTTGGAACAATTATCAAAACCTCTGGGGGTGGAACTGAGCATCAGTACTTTTTAAAGTGTCCCTACTGATTACAGTGTGCAGCAAAGGTAGGAAACTGCTACTCTAAAAGGGTATTTCCCAGGAAGCAAGCTTTATTTGCAAACAGGTTTTAACTCAAAATCTACATTGACTTAATGGAAATGGGTTAAAAATAAGAATTTGTTTTTAGTGAAGAAAATTCAGATAAACTTTTCATCTCAGCATGATTTTGTCTGAAGTCAATATGTTTGTGTATGTGTACATTTATTAAGGCTTGTTTAGTGCATGTAGCAACTAAGAAAGAACTGCAGGTCCCAATCAAGGGGCATGGGGTAGGAAATACAGCTCCTCCCACACACAAAGCCTTTCAGACTCACAAGACTATAATCAATATCAATTGTATAATTCTTTAAAATGGACAACCATTTTTTAAAAGCCGCTATTCAACTCCACCAACATTGGGCTTATAATAGATGTATTTATTATAATAAACAGTAGCCATTAGAAAGATAAACAGGCAAAAGTAATTTGTGATGGGAACATGGAGAGTCAATCTACCATTCAGAAGGAACTGCCTAGAAAGGACTACGTGAATTGGAGGCACAAAAAAATCAATCCCAGAACATCATCACTGATAAGTCATGTTGATAGCATGTATCCTTGATATGATGTGATAAGAACAGCATTTTACCTCTGTGGTTTTCCTTTCCAAAACCCATAAACTCAGCCTAATCATAAGAAAAACTTTGGGCAAACTCATATTGAAATACCTGACCAAGACTCTTCAAAACTAACAGGGTCATCAAAAACAATGAAATTCTGAGAAATTATCACAGCCAAGAGGGACCTAAAGAAACGACAACTAAATGTAAGGTGTAAAGCGGATCCCTGGAACAGAGAAATGACATCAGTTAAGAACTAAGGAAATGTGAATAAAGTATGGGCTTTAGTTAATAATACTGCATATTGTTCATTAGCTGTGAAAAGCATTTCATAATAATGTAAGATGCTGATAATAGGGGAAACTGGGTGCAGGGTATATATGGATATATGGGAATTCTCTGTACTATATTTGCAACTTCACACTAAATCTAAACCTATTCTGAAAAAAAAAAGGGTTATTAGACAATCAGTCCTAGGAGTCCCACAACGAACACATTAGCATTCTTTGATGAACTGGAGTGTGGCATCTTGATATGAGTAGCTAGAATATTTGAGAATTATGAGAAACACTCAGTGACCAGAAAAGGGTCAGTACAGCAGCCGAATGTGAAACAAGTAAAAAGAAACCACAGTAATTTTACACTGGTTTATTTGAATACTTCTAAAAATAATTAAACAAATAATTAAATAACTGAATTGTAGCAGAAGTCATCTAGTGGTGTACAAAATTTCCAATAAAATGAAATTAAGTTCCTGCAATAGAACATTTTGCCTGTCCTTCACCTGACTACATTGGGAGAAATAAAAAATTCTGAACAAGTTATTGAAATACAAAATTTGACAGTGATTTTCAAGTTGTTTAATGAAAGAAGAGTCCTCTGAAATGCTCTGTGGCTGAAAATTCCAAAGATAAATAAGTTTTGGAAGTAATGAATTGCTGTAATTACCTTATTAACATATTAAAGATTTAAGACATTTTATGGTATGGGGTTGTATTTAATGATCTTTAACCAAATATTTCTGAAGTCTGTTTGATCACTAAACTGTTTTTCCTGTAGTGTCAATTATGATGGGTAGGAAGATTCTGGATACTGCTAGGCCTTACAGCATACCTCTCCATCAGTGCTTGGGTGCCACGACTTGGAGGCTAGCTGATTAAAGGAGTTATCCATGTACTGATAAAATTAAGTGGACATATCAATGCTAATGGATTAACGTTATTTTAAACCTTTATCAATGACGTAGGTGATGATCTACAACTCTGACAACTTTCTGGGATGATGGAAACAGTGTTTACTCTCTGCGCTGTCCAATACTCTGAGCACATGAAATACGGTTAATGCAACTGAGAAACTGAATTTTTAATTTTTACTTATTCTTAATTAATTTAAATTTAATTTTAAAAACCACACAAGGCTAGTAGCTGCTGCACAGGATGCTACAGCATCTAGAATATATTATACAATCTGATAAGATAGGAGTTTCTCACTTAGAAAACACTTGTAGAAAAAAACAGAATGACAAATTAGAGATATAGTTTATCACAACTAAGATAAGAATGGATGTGTGTAATAATCTTGTAAACTTGAAGTCTAGAAATTCTGGTTAGGCACAAGAAAATGAGGATCAGCAATGTTCATAAGTTAATTGTAGGCATTAAAGTGCCTCCATTAAAAAAACAAAAAAACAAAATGAAACAACCTCCCGGGATATTTTAATAGGAATATGGAAAGAAAGGATGAGCTAGTGGATATACAATCCTAGTACTGTACATAACGATGATGTAATAAACAGAGAAGTAAACTGAGAATTTAAAGACTTGCTTCTGGTCCCAGTTCAGACACAGACATGCAGTGTGACCATTCTGAGGCCCTCATAAGCAAAATAATGGAGTTGGACCACAAGACCTCTAAGACCCCTAGCAATAATTCTATTTAAGAAAGAAATAGATAAGTAATTGTATAACCAAATTCTGCAATTCTTGAAACTAATTCCAGGGACCTAAATCATGAGATTTATCTGTCCTGAAGTTGGAGGGATATTTATCCTTGTAGTTACGCAGGCTGGAAAAACATAAAGCATGCCTTTCTATTAATTTTTATTACCCATGAATGTGAGCTTGGCAAGGATTTTATTAATGGAAACCAAGTAGGCAGGGGTAAAAGGGAGGGCTCAAAGAACCTACTCTAGGGCTTACCTTCACAAAGGCTAATAGCCAAAATCACTGTGCAAGAGTGTGTGGGTGAATTTGGGTCTGATCTGGCCTCCTAAATTTGAGTACCCTTGACTCAGAGATTTCAGGCCAAAAGTCTTTAGGAACCAGAGATAGGCAGGTATGGAGCCAGGGAAATATTTTCACATAAATGAAAGTATTTTATAGAAAAAACATTCAATATTTAATTTCTGAAAAGAACAGAACAGGGGAAAGAGGTTTAAACTGAAGATGGCTTTAATTAAAAAAATGACCTCCTAGATGGTAAGGTTGCTTAAAGAGCTGAATATATAAGCAAGGGAACTGCAGACTCTTTAATCCTGGAGATTTTTTTTTTTACAAAATCTAAGACAGGGAAGAGGGCTCCTGAGTAAGTAATGCAGACAAAATAAGCTTTTGAGCTCCCAATTCTATGTAGTCTATTTTTAAAAGCAACACATCCTTAAAACAAAAGGATAAAATTAAAAAAAAATCATTAATGTTCAAAAGTGAAAACACTGTAACAATTTTTAAGTATATTACATTTTGTTCTGAGAATTTTCTTAACCATAACAATTAATTTTAGAGTCTCTATTTAGGATTCTTACAAACAGAAGCTATCTCAAAAAGCAGATATTATTTTGAGTCTTTTTCACAAGGTTGCAATTGCGACAAATGGGAGAAAATACATATAAATTAAATAAAGCCTGACTGCCCAACACTAGAAATGCTCCTGCTCTACTTCCTTGCATTGAAAGCATACCTTTTAAAGCACATCCGGAACATAAAGATGTTCTGGAGGTGAGGATGGGAGACAGAGATGGGGGTGGTGATAAAGACAGAAACAGACAAAAAGAAACAAAGAGACCCATCGGAGAAGATCAAGCTGAGTCAATCTGAGTCCTCTCTGGGACTATTTCCGGAGCTCTTGGCAAAAATGCTCTTTTTGTCTGGGATCAATAATCTTGGTGCCACTGGTGGTCAAGGTTGTTGCCATACGGAAAGCACTTAGTTGAGATTGGAAGCAATGAAGAGGAAACACTAAGAGAAAGACAGAGAAAGGGAGCAATTGTGTAAGCATGTCTGTGATCTGATGTCATCTTGTGAATGTCTGAATTCAGCCATACCTGAAGCCCTTGGACTTCCCAGGATTATGAGTCTTTTGCATTCTTTTTTTCTTTCAACTAGTCTTTGACTTTCAATTGAACAAATCTTAACAAGAACAGGAATAGGGAAGACTGAGATGGAGCAGGAATCCAGAAGAGATGGAGCAGGAATCATGGACCACAGAAGGGACAAAGGAAGAGCAGTGACTTTAGTGTAGTCAGGATCTATATGAGGTGAGGAGATCTCTTTAAATGTAAAGGAGATAGAGTAACATTTAGAAAAAAGTAAACAAGATCAAAGTCATCTTTGTAAAAATAGTCAGCTCTTACCTTCTGGGACAGCTAACCATACCCTGCACTAAAATGCAATATTTTCCTTAGTATGACATGAAATATTTCAGGTCATGAGAATCCTGCTGTGAAATCTGAGATTTTCTACTTTGAAAATAAATTGTTTGTCAACTTCCCCCCAACTCCACCAATTTAATTCCTTTGTAATTTAAATAAAATGGGGCATTTATCATACCAATCAGTTAACAGGATGTAGAACAAGAAATAAATTTACAATCTTATTTTCTTGATATCTTCTCATCCTGCTGTATATTCATGAGTACCAGATAAAAAATGATCTTTTTCTTCATGTTATTTAGTCTCCAGATTTGGGAAGACTTTCGTTGAAGTAATCACTTAGGTTTACTTTTCAGAAGAAGTTTTCCTCGTTCCCTTTCTGGAGTCACATAACATGGAGTAAAGCAACCCATTATCAGAGAATCCCCTGCTTTGTTCAAATTATAAACATCACTGCACATCTCTTTTGGGAATTCAAAGAACAGACAAGTGTGCGTGAGCTAGGCTCGTCAGCAGGATAAACCAAGTTTCCTTGATTCTTTGTTTTAGCAAAGGCACCATAAGTAATGATTATAGTTCACTTGGGTTTTATACTAATCTTCAAAATGCTGACAGTCACTTAAATCACTTACTGGGTTGAATATCACCCTGAAAGGAACAACGGAGAGGATACAATTTATATTACAAAATGGAACTGAGTACCGGAGACAAAATATCAACAGGCATGGTAGAAGAGAACTCTGTCAGAATAAAAGAGATGATTTAAGACATGAAGTAGATATCAACTGTATTTGGTACTCTTAGTGACATGAATGCAACACAAAAATTGTGCAATTATAAACTTGAGCATAACTCAGAGAGCATCTTTCTCTTTTGGGAAACAGTTGATGCCAGGTTATCCTGTGTGAATCCCTCAGTGGTTTGCTAGAGAGATTATGTACCGTCTTGTCCTGTGAAGCTCTTTTAGAATGAACAAAATAGAAATTTGGAATCCAGTGCCATTGGAAATAATAGAAACTATTATTAAATATTAGATACTGATGGCCTACCAAACAAGAGGACACTTTTCAATCACTTCTTATAAATTTACCCAAGCAGACCTGCATTTGCAAGAGCCAAAGGACACCAGGAAAAAAGCATCTAGTTCCTTTCCAGAGCTATTTATTTTACAATTATCAAAGGGAAAATTAGCTCCTTCTGATATTTTTGGGGAAGTGGGGGTGTGTCAAGGAGATAAAATTGACAATTTAGAGTACTCTTGTAATAGAATTTTCTAATACTAAATTATAATGTTGTAGAGACCTTTCAAGGCTACCTACTCTATGCAGAGTCTGCTTAGATGCAATACTGTGCCCAAACTTTGCTTAATAGATGGACACATTTTCTGTTCTTATGGATTTCTGAGAATAAACATGTATAATTTTATCATCTGATAAAAAGTAATATTATTTATAACAAAAAGTACAAAATAGAAATTAATATTTGAAGAAGATTTCTAAAGTGGATCATTTAAGCTCCCTCAGAAGCTCCACTCCTTCTGGCTTTTCTTGCTAGATACCCTTGGCTGTCAGGTTAGGTATATAGTTAGCATGAGACCATATAGTGAGCATTCAGAGGGTTTTTAGATTCTGGCTACGGGTCCTGTACTTCAGAGAATTATCTACTCCTGTGAATTTCATCCACAACCTTTCCATCTTGCAGCGGGAAATCATGGTGAACCAAGCAATAACTTGTCAAAGGACAGTGATAATAAATAACTCACTTTGACGTTCACGGCCCAAATAATGTAAACATGTTCCTTCTAATAATCTTTTAACAGGTAAACCTAATATTAAATTCAGCAGTGGTTAG
The DNA here is from genome assembly GCF_023851605.1 of Tamandua tetradactyla. NCBI lineage: Eukaryota > Metazoa > Chordata > Mammalia > Pilosa > Myrmecophagidae > Tamandua > Tamandua tetradactyla. The sequence continues at coordinate 176,259,053 of NC_135327.1, read as the reverse complement.
TTTCTTTTTTTCTTCATTCAGTTATTTTGCTTTTTCTCTCCAGCTTCTTTCTCTGGAATTAATGCACTTTAATCTGTCTTTCTCCTTTATTCTTTCATCACATCATTTTTTTCTTTGCCTCTATGTTAACTACTTAATACAAACTTCTGAACTGACGTTTTTAAAGATGTATTTATTTTATACTCATTGAATAAAGTTTATATGCCCTAAAATTCTCAAATTATTTTTCTCTGAGCCATTGCTCCTTGATAGAAAAAGAGGTTACCCATTCTTACTTAACATTCTATTCCTTAATTCTTAGAAATCTACAATTGTTATCTCTCAGCTATCGCTTTCCATAAAAATTGTTCCCTTCAATCCTAGTACCTTTACTCACTTCTTCTATTCTCTTTTCAGATACTTTTTCGCCAGCTTTATATCAGTTAAAATGACAGTGTCAACCATATGCTCATCCCTGAGCTCTCAGACAGTCCCTGCCCTTGAGAGGTTGTTCTAAGGAGGAAAAAAAGTTTTGCTTTCTGATCTTGAGATGCACAATAGTAGTCCAAACTTAGATGATTTATATTTCTAAGGTTTAATATCAAGCTATGTTAATGTGGCTAATTCTTGGCTTTCCATGTCACACCCAGAGAACCTGAAGTTTGTTCCTTTTCCAGAATCACAAAGTATGAGTGCAGCAACATAAGCAATTCCATTATGGGTCTTCTGACACTTGTACACTCTTATATGGTGACACATAAATGTCTCACATTTCAAAAGAATGTACTCAGTGTAATTCTTCAGTTGTCCCCCACAATAACCATTCTGCTAGATACTTACTCTGGGATGTAGAGAGGTTGGAGAAAGCTGACTTTGTTCGACCTGCCAACCATTCCAGGCTTTCATGCATGTTGGCCAAGGCTTTGAGGTCACTGACATCACGTAGGATGTCTTGTGGAGGGATTAATTTATCGCCCAGGTTCCCTATAAGAACTTCAGACTCCTTGCCAAAGGCTGCCCTGAAAATAAAACAGAAATATACTTTATATACAGCACAAAAAATGTAGAGGTGGAAAACACTATCAAAGGCATGCCCAGCATAATGTTTATCATCATCACAGTTTTAGAGCATCCTAGTTTCCCCACATTTCAGTGTGTGAGAAAATCATTATGTGTCTGTTTAAAATTATTCTGGTACAGGAAAGAGAGTTTCTGAAGGAAGAAGGAAGTGACCCTAATGGTTGTACTTTCAACAGTGACCAGTATGGGCCTGACCTATAATGGTGACAGTTCCTGGAGATGACTCCTATGCCTCCTCCCCTATGGACTTTTTTCTTACCTCTTCTGCTATGATAGATGATGAACCATTAGGATGCTAAATATGTACATGGCTTGAAGTTTATTGTAATAAATAAGGCAAACAAGCTAATCTCGCAGTTAGAAAATGTTTTAAAATGTTCAAAAGCATGTTCTCTTTAAGAGAACAGTTCATAATTGAGAGGGATGACAGAGTTTATTCATTTATTCATTCAATCACTTGTTCCAGAAAGGATCTAAGGTGAATAAGTTATAAAGCATTCATCATTTGGAAAAGGAAACCAGTAAAATCAATGTCAGTACCATTTTACTAACTGGAAAGATATATAAACAGCCAGGTTTCATACAGAGCTGAGAGGCTTCATAACGTTTTGCTGGTGCTTGAAATATCAAGTTACATGGGGTTATAGAGGGATGGAGTTGGAAGGGACTCTCGAGACCTTATGATACAGTCAGATAAAGAAATAGAGTCTCTGAAAGGTTAACTGTTTTGCCCACATGACACATGAGTGGCAGAAGTGGGATTCAGGTTACCTAATTCCCACAGGCCTCTCCTTCTCAGAAAGGGGAAGAGAGGGCTGAAATCATAAAAGATGAATGAGAATGTTAGGGAGACAAATCAGGAAAGTTATACACAAGTGGGTAAGCAAAGCTGATTCTGAAGAAGGCTGAAACAGGCACCTGGAGAGTTTTCTATAAGTTCCAAGGCTTTTAAAAAGCAAAACATGATAAGTGAGAAGAAGCAAGGGCTATATTTAAGTAGAACAAGCGACATTAAATGTTGACTAGGCAGTGATTAATAACAGCTGACACATAGTCAGACTGATGCATAATTGACACATAGGCATTTGGTGCCCAGCACCACAGCAGCCCCTCAATGTTGAAAGAAACAACTGCTGTGAATTAAATGTTCATTAAAAAATGTTTATGCTACTAAGCAGTGACTTATAATTATGCTTATTTAAACAGAAGCTTGCTTCTTAAAAACAAATAAGAAAAGGTACAATTGATTGGCTAATTTGGTGGCTGATTTGGGCATGCAGTGGCTTATAGAGGCAATTATGTGCAGTGGACTAAGTACATCAAACTTGGGTATGCATACAAATCTTAGCTGGTGATCTCATAAAAGATCTTTGCAGTGGGGAGGGGAATTCTGTGTTTCTAATTAGTTTCCAGGTGATGAGTCTGCCTGTCTGTGGGCCACATTTTCTTTGAGTAGTAAGGATCAAAGCACAGTCTTCAAAAGTTATATAATTCTGGGTTTGAATTCTGAATCTGCCACTTACTCTTTATGTGATGCTGCTTAATTTCCCTGAGCATTAGCCTGAGGTACTAGTATTGGCCCTGTATGAAGTTATGAAGGGTTAGACAAAGTTATTGCTAATATTGCTAAAACTTTGTATTGTGAAACTGTCAATAATTACAAAAGTATAGAGAAGAGCCTAATAAATCCCTGTGCATATCCCAGCTTCAACTATTAGTAACTCATGGTCTTGTTTCATCTATCCTCTCTTCCATTCCCTCTCCTCCTCAGAATATTTTGAAGCAAATCATTCTGTTGATGTTTCTAAGTGCATAAGACAATACATGCAATTTAGTAAAAGCCAAAAAGTTGTAGCTACTATTGTTAGAACTGTTGAGAGATCCAGTTTATTTAGTGTGAATTCAAGGTATGCAATGATGGTTAAATTTAAATAGATAAAAATGATCTCAAGGACTAGTATTACAAATGGAAACTCATAACACCACTGTAAATATTACTTGCCTCAGAGTCCAAAATAATGTTCAGGAGGTAAGTTATGGTGAACTAAACTATTAGTTACCTACCCAATATACATTATCTATGCCCTGCCTTCTCAGTAAAAGCACCCTAATATTCTTAGGGTTGGTAATGTGCCCAATTTCAAAACAAACATAATAAAAAAAAAAAATACGACAAAATTTTCCGGACATGCTTGCATATGTCAGGGTCAATGAGATGTAAACAGAAGTCACTAGATGGGGCTTCCAAGAAAGCTCTTCCTAGCGGTCTTAATTAGTTGGCAGGGACCTCTTTTGCCTTTCCCTTTCTGGAATGCAGCCATGGCCACTGAAGCTGCAGTAACTCTTCTTCAAACACAAGGTGACCTTGCTTATGGAAGTGCACTAAGCATGGTAGAGCTGGAAGGCAGAAGGGCACTGGCATCCAGATGACATCATGGAGCAATACAACCCAGACAATATGTTTCAGGGTTTTATGCTATATAAGAGAAAATGAAACCCCTATTTTTAAACCCACTGCTATTTCAAATTTCTAAATGCAATTTCCAACTGACACAATGATTTAATTAGCATAAATGCTGTGATCCGCAGAAAACTTTCTCTTAATTTAGACAGTCCTAAAATTGAGTTACAAGGAAAGGTAAAAATGTATCTCCTCCATGATTTGCGGCCAGCACATGGTTATACTATGGTCCACTTGGCTGTCAGTCAAGTTGTAAATATTTAGTTTTCTTAATCTGTCTTTACATATCAGTTCTTCCTTCCCTTTAATCATCTTTGATAGATATAACTCAAAAAACGCCTCTGAGCTGGATGGTTAAAAATGCAATGGGGGAGGCAAACAGCTTTGAAAACCAGGCTTGCAGCCATTTTTATGCATGTAGTGTAACTCTGGGTGGAATGTGACAATGAAGACAAATGTATTTATGTAAAAGTCTAATCGGCTTGTGTGGGGATCTTTGGGCCCTGGGCACGGCTGTGGTATGCTTCCAGTGCTATGTGCCTATCCTATTTCCTGTTAGCTTGCTGAGATTTGCTTAACTTCTATAGACAGGAGAGCAACAGACTGAGAAAAATACAAACTGCTTCATGCTGAATACATGGCAGACATCTCATTTGACAGGAATCCATAATCACCCCTAACAACCTGGAAAGTGCACAGAAACCATGACATTGAGAATAAGTGTTTGACAGCTATAACCATGTCATACAGAAAACAATTCCTTTGAGGATTTGTGTGTCAAAGAGCATGGTGGCGGGTTTTATGTGTTACATTATCCTTAAAGGGATGACTTTAGCTGTGTACTACAGATTTTTCTCTAAACCCTCTCGTTTATTAAGTAAATTAAGCCATACCCACACTAAGGAAAACTATGCAGTCATTAGAAATTACAGAGTAGAAAACATTTGATACCACAGAAAAGTATGTTATACCTTATTTTTAACCATGAGTTTTAACCAGTTCTGTAAAATGAGCTGTTATAAAACTGTATAAAAAATGTGATACTAAGAAAAATAATTATATATTACACATGTATGTATATATATGTGTGCATATATATTATATATGTATATATAGTATGTATAGTGTGTGTGTGCGTGTGTGTGTGCATATACTGAAAAACTATTGTAGGGTATTTATTTTTCAAAATGTTTATGGTGTGACTTGATTATGTTTTTTGCTTTTCTATACTTCCACATTTTCTTCAAAGAACATGTTTACTTTTTAATTGGAAAAAAAAAAAAGCCCTAGCACAAATGAGAAAGGCTTTCAAATGGACACATCAAGAATCCCCACAAGGGGGCTGGCCATGGTGGCTCAGCAGACAAGAATGCTTGCCTGCGATGCCAGAGGACACGGGTTCGATTCCCGGTGCCTGCTCATGTAAAAGAAAAAGGAGAAAAAAAAAGAATCCCCACAAGGAAAACTGGAGGACAGGGGTATCACAGTTACTTGAGCCAAACTGTGAGGCAATGGGTGGTTGGTCTAAAAGCTGAGCTGGACTTGGGGCTCAAAGCTTGTTAAAGATGTGGCCAGTGTCTCACTTCCAGAATTGACTAGTACTCAACAACTGGACCAATATTACTTTCTCCTTCTCAATCTGAATTTTTATTGACTCTCAATATTCTGGTTATTATCGAAGCACATTATTTAATGAAGACAAATATTTCTGAATGAAATGGGCAGTAGAATAATCATTATCTTAAGAAGGTAAATAACACAAACTCAGAAGTAACAGACATTCAGGAATTGCCCAAAGATGATCTGACAGATCCAGGTGGAGAAATTAGAACTTGAAGTGTGTATGTTTAGGAGCTGAACCCTAGATGAGGAGTCACCTTCATCAGTAGGCCAAAATGCTCATATAGAAACCTATGAAACTGAAGAAGAATACTGTATCTGTTAAGTTTAATTTCACCACACAATTATAATTTTTGAAGAGGTCTATCTGAATGAATATCTTAAAAGAATTCATTTAAGAGAATTTTGCTAAAGCTTCTCCAAATTGTCTGCATTTAGTCTCTAAAGAATTCTGTTATCCACTGAAAACTTAAGAAGCTGGAAAAAAAATCCACATTTTCAGCAGACTAAATGCAATTGTAGAAGAAATATCACAAATGTTACCAAAGTGATCAGTTTGCAAATCTGTGCTATATCTGATTACACATGTCCTCAGACCTATTCTTCCAAGCTCTCCCTGGCATATCCCTCAAACCTTCCCTCATTGCTTCCAATTGCTGATTCCAGCTGTGACACAGCCACCACAGGGCCTAGAAAACACTACCTGAAAGACTCCTTCCCCTCTGATATAAAGTGGAGCACAGAAAGGGCAAGGAATAGCTCAAATGGCAAACCAGACTGATAGACTCCTTGCATCTTGAAGGGGCCAGTGATACATTCATACTGCAACTGATACTAAATATGGATTTGCCTTCCCTATCTGAAATGCTTCTGTCAGCAGCACTATCCGGAGATTTACTCAATGTCTTATTCACAATCATGGTATCCCACATAACAATGTTTTTGACCAAGAAACTTATTTAATAAGAAAAGAAGTGAGGTAGAATCCACGCTTCTGGGAAATACATCTCTAACTTCACAACCATCATCCAGGAGGAGCTGGCCTGACAGTAGTGTGAGGCAACACATATGTGGTTGGCATGCCTAAGTACTATGAGCCAGAGAACAATATATGGCACATTTTTTTTCTCCAAATAACGAGAATATATGAGTCTTGGAAGCAAGGATTACAAGTGGGACTGGCCTTTCCTCTTATTATTAAAGCCAATCACAGAGGTTTTGTACTTGCCCTGCAACTTTGGGCTGTACTGGTGGGAGAGACCAAGGAAGGAATGCTTCCATCAAAAAATACAATAATTACTCCATTAAAGTGGAGAAAGCGTGTGCCATCTGGCTATTTTGCGCTTATCACACTACTCAACTATTGCAGAGAAAGGGGTTACTTTGCTGCATGGAATGACTGATCTCAATTGCTAAGGGAAAGTGAATTGTGTCTACACAATAAGAGCAGGCAGGACTACCTCTGATTTGTTGGGAAACCTCGGAGTGCTTCTATGTCCATAATAAAAGTAATGGGAAAACCATAACAGCTTAATAAAGGCAGAATCTTTAAAAAACAAAGAGTTAGTTCACCACAAACAGGTAAAGAGCCCTGACCAGCTGCAGTGTTGGCTGAGAACAAGCAAAGTCAACATGAGATGGGTGGCAGAAGAAGGATTTGATAAATATCACTTACTGCCTTGTGACCAGTTATAGAATTGAGGATTGCTGCAACCTTGCAATTTAACACATATATTAATTAATGGATTTGTTTTGTTTCCCACTTCACCTACTATTTTATATGAAGAGCACTGGCAGTGCTTAACGTCACAATTTAAGTCAAAGGTCACCAGAAATGAATCATATTTGGACCTGAAATGGGAGGACTACGGAGATTCAAGAGTTGAGATGAATACAATGACTGATACCCCTTGCTAGGGATAGGAGGGAAAAGCCTTTACATGATGGATAGTTGCCTTATATTAAGGGGAAGGATGAAGTTTTAATGTATGAGTATAAGGACAAGAGTGGATACAGACTAACAAAAAGGCTGGACTGTAAATATCCTTAGGCTTATTTGCCCTAAAATCCACTCCTCACCTTCTGCATCTGTATGGGAAGGGTTCTCAGAAGGCCCTGTTTTCTCGGGTTCCCAGATGGGTCCCTACCATGGTAGGCACTGGTGGGAAATTGAAGGGGAAAGGAAAGGGAGTATCCAGGGTATTTAGCCCTCTCTGCCTTATACTCATATTTTAATGTGTCTGCTGTATCGGCTGCTTCTTTTCTACGGCTCTAGCTCCTATCACGGTAGGAGGTTCTGGATGGTTTGTGCTCCAGTAATATAATCTCCTCCCTTTGGCATTCTAGCTAAAGGGAGGTGGGTGCTTCCTGTTGTTGCTTATCTATGGGTTATTTTAACGTTTGATTCTCAGAGCCTCATTAATCTGTGTGACTAATTCTCTGCACTAAATTCCCTCTGAAGCAAATATTTGAAGTGGTTTCTGTTTTCCATGTTAGACCTTGACTGATACAAGATGTAATGATGATGCTTGGCTATATTCAATGTTACTGGGAATTGATTAAATTCTTTAGTAGCGGATTAATTAATTCTGTTGTATAGATAGAGAAAGTAAGACTTGCTAAGGTGACCTGTAAGAGAACACTTAGCCGTTATCTGGCAGAGATCAAACTGATGAAGGTCATAAAAAAATTAGGTCCGCTAACTAGATTCTTAATAATAGTGACTGATTCTTATGAGATGTGACATTGACACTTCCATTTATCACTTTGGCTTTTCACAACTGCTCAATCGTCAACCTTTCAAAAGCTATCTAATTTGTCCATGTCAAAAATAATGGGAGTAGTACCATTCTGGTGGGTTCTTTAATCAAGTTTTCAAAAATTGTTTTTCTAAAATGACCTTAGCTAAATGCTCATAAATCGGAAGTAATAAAATAGTCCAATTATCTTGATTATATTTTTTCCTCTTAGAAACTGCTAAAGCTCATCAGTAAGTCTATCCTTCAATGGTTTACATGCATGTGCATTTCATTACATACTATCATGTGAGTAGCCATTTTTTTGTATTTAATAAGTAATTGCTCCTTTCCAAAAGTTTGTCTCCTCCTTCGATCATGAAAATCAAGGATTTTTCATTTGCTTTTTTTTTCTTCTGGCTACTCTTCTTCTACCATTTAAAAACTTGCAGTTCTCTTGATGACTAGGGATTGAGCAGTTCTGCAATGTGCATAGGAAGAATTGGGAAGAATGGGATAAGTTCTCAATGTGTTCTTTGAAATCAAGGTGGATAAGTGAAAATATTAGCAACATCTCTCCTGGGTTCTGGTCAGGACTTAGAACAATATTCATTTATTCACTTTTTTTTTCTGGTTGCAGGATATTGAGATTTCAGTTTTTCTACTCACTCAAAGATGACAGACAGTGACTGTCATAGAGGAATGGGGATGTGACCACCAGCTCTTTTCATGCTTTCAAATCAGCTTGTTCACTGAGACAGGCACCAAACAGGATGGTTTTATGGTGCTCTGGTATGGGAAGGACCTTGGCAGTTAGTTTAAACTAATAGTTCTTACCCTTGCTACACATTCATTAAAAGCTTAATCAGGGTGCGCGCTTCGGCAGCACATATACTAAAATTGGAACGATACAGTGAAGATTAGCATGGCCCCAGTGCAAGGATGACACGCAAATTCGTGAAGCATTCCATATTTTTTCTAAAAAAAAAAAAAAGCTTAATCAAGGAAGTTTAAACAAAATGAAAAAAAAAAAACAATGCCAAACTCCACCTGTAGAAATGCTGATTTAATTGGCCATGTAGATATTCTAATTTAATTGGTCATGGATGGGCCTCAGATATGGATATTTAAAAAAAGTTTTATTGATATATAATTCACATACTTTAAAAATTCACCGATTTGAATTATACAATTACGTGGTTTTTAGTATATTCACAGAGTTGTGCAATAATCACAATTAATTTTAGAACATTTTCTTTCACCGAAAAGAAACCTGTACCCATTAGACTTCCCATTTTCCTCCAACTCCACCAGCCCTAGGTAACCACTCATTTATTTTATGTCTCTATAAATTTGCTTACTCTGGAATTCACATATGATTCCTATTTATATAAATAGAAGCCATTCAATATGTGATCTTTATTGACTGCCGTCTTTCACTTAATGTTTCAAGGTTCATAATGTTGTAGCATATATCAGCACTTCATTTCTTTTATTGTCAAATAACATTCCTTTTTATGATATGCTGCATTTCATTTATTCATTCATCAGCTGATGGTCGTTTAGGTCGTTTCTATTTCTTGGCTATTATGATTAATACTACTATGAACATTCGTGTGCAAGTTTTTGTATGGATGTATGTTTTCATTTCTTTTGGATATATATACCTAGGAGTGGAACTGCTGTGTCATATGGTACCCCCATGTTTAATCTTTTGAGGAACTGTTAGTTGGCTGCACCATTTTATATTGCCACCTGTAGTATAAGGTTCTGATTTCTCTCATTCTTACCAATACTTTTTGTCTTTATGATAATAGTCATACTAGTGGGTATGAAGTGATATCACCTTGTAATTTTGACTTGTGTTTCCCTGATGACTAATGATGTTAAGCATCTTTCCATGTGCTTATTAGCCATTTGTATATTTTTGGAGACGTTTCTATTCAGTTCCTTTGTCCATTTTTAAATTGGGTTATTTGTATTTTTATTATTGAGTCATTCATTCTTTAACAGATACTTGCTACGAACCCTCCAATACCAGACCCAGCCCTAGATCCTATTGTGGGGTCAAAGCCCTTTAGATTGATTTCAAAATCCACTAATATGCCATAACCCACAGTTTGAATAATACTATGTGAAAATCTGCCTGGTTCTATGAATGTGTTCCTTGACTGGATCAACCAAAAATGGCACATATTTATCAGCATTTTACAGATAGAAACTGGAGCAGAGAGAGAGATGATGTGCTCATTTTGCATTTTGTAGCAAAGGAAGAAACAGCTGGATTTTATTCCTAGTTTACTAAACAAGTAACACTGCCTCTTATGATTTATAGTGGTTTTAGTGTTCTGCTTTGCCAGGAATTCAAATAGGCCCTCCCCAAGACACACAAAAATCACTTCTTACCATGGAATTGGGCTTTCTTGAATAATCAACTCTAAAGAAGTGCTGAAGGAGATGTAACACAGATCTGTCAATAACAGGCACCCTCCCACTTTTCCTTCTACTTTTTAAGACCAGCATGCTTGATTGATGGGCAACGCCAGCAATAAAATAAATCAAAAAGCTTTCTATGGAATTCAGATTTGTTCCACCCTTTGATATGTTTATAATCTACAAATGACACAAGGGTTTATGTGGGAGCAAAGGGAAGAAAGACATAAAAATCTTAAAATTCTAACATGGGTAGTCTTTGAAAGAAGAATAAAAAGATGAATGAAGGAACAGACTCAAGGAATGATTGGTGAGAAATGGTGGGTGAACTTGACCTTCAAAAAGGATGGATGGGTTGCTTCATTTGGGTCACAAGTCATCCCTGAGCACTCAGTCATCTTGGACTTGGTTATGAGAGTGATGAGGAGCCTTTCCAAAAGTGGCCTGATCCTTTGACCATTTACTTAGCTGCCTGCCCAGTCTTACTTTTAATTTTTTCAAAATGGAGGGACGTTAGTTTTACTTTAAGTCTGTTCCTTTTTGGAGTCACAGGATGTATCACATATTCTTGGCTCAGAAAAACATGCTGAGACAGCTTTTATTAAAGAGAATGGAACCATGTGAGATATGAGAGCCCTCTAACTAAAAGGAAAAAAAAAATTATAATATCCATCCTTTCCAGTTATTACATGCCAAAGTTTTTGCACAGCAACTGAAATATTAACAATAAGTTGTTTAAAGAATAGGGCAGAGAAAGCCAAATATGCTTAAGGTAATCATATTTTAGAAATGTTGGAATCCCTTATAGTTTCTCAGGCTTCCTGGAGAATGCCAGCAGCTACTTGTTCCCCAACTCTCTCAACCCAGCCTTTAATCTGAACATGTTACAGTGTCAGGGTCAGATTCATGTGTCAACTTGGCCAGGTGGTGGTACCCAGTTGTCTGGTCAGGTAGGTGCTGGCTGTCTGTTGCTATGAGGACATTTCATGGACTTAAATCATGATCATGCTGGCTGTATCCACAGCTGATCACATTGTAATCAGCTAAGGGGAGTGTCTTCTGCAATGAGTGATGCTTAATCTAATCACCAGGCTTTTAAGGAGGATTCAGAAGAGACAGTCATTCCTCCTGCTTCAGCCAGCAAAGCAGGCTGTGGAGTTCATCCAAATTCTTCATAGGAAACACCAGTTTCATGGTGTGCCCTACAGACCTTGGATTCTTACATTCCCATGGATGTCCAGCTAGCCTCTTCTGAGAGTTTGTTGAGGACCTCCATCAGCATTGCCAGCTTGTGGTCTACCCTACAGACCTTGAATTCTACATTCCCATGGTTATGTGAGACACTTTTATAAATTTTATATCTATGGATATCTCCTGCTGATTCTATTTCTCTAGAGAACCCTAGCAAATACTAACAGTAAGGTAGCTTAAAGGTATTTGAAATCAATCTTGGTCATCTTCAAACATTTAGATCATTTTGGTGTACCAGCACAAGGATTGACCCACCATCAGTGTCCACATTAATATTAGAGAGCTAAGGAATAAAGTCTCCAGTGCAGATACTTTGCAAAACATTTCAATTCATTTGCCACACAATCTTCCTTTTATCTTAATGCTTTTTCTTCAATCATGCTTAATGCACTGATGACTCAAAAGCCATCAATAGAAAGAAGGAAGTGAAATGAAGGGAAACAACAGTGTGTGTGTGTGTGTGTGTGTGTATGTACATGGGTACATTTACATGAATATACATGTTTTTAAGTATGTATATATTATTGAGAAATAAGGAGGAAGGATAATTTAGAAATTAAACATGATTACTCAAAGAGGTTGAATGGGGATGAGGTGAAGGAAATAGGATAAAAGCAAAATTCTGCTGTATATACATTTTTATTTTGAATCTTGTAACCGTTTCTCATAATAAAAAAAACAAAACTAAGTCAAATTGGATGAAAGAAATGCCATAATACAAATAGCAACAAACAAAGCTGACTGTATAACAGATTGATACCAAAACCTTATGTAGAAAAGAGTCCAAATACCTTTGAATATAAAACACTGACTGTAAATCCTTTGTTGGATATATTCTATGGACAAAATGAACTGAAAAAAAAAACCTTGAACTTTACTTAGTAGGTGTGCTATTGCTATTGGAATAGTTGGTGTAATTCTGAAACCATTTTGTGTATGTTGTAGAACAAATGATTAAATATAGTGATGTTATGGGAACATCACTGTGGGACAAGAGGGATACAAATACAGACAACAGGAAGGTAAGGAAGAACTCCATCATGCTGGATTTGAATTAGAAATAAATAGATATAAATAGGTAGATACAGCCATATATATATGATATACATATATCATATGTATGTGTATATATATATATATACACACACACATAATATATATATATATATATATATATATATATATATATATATACATACACATGCATATATATACATGTATAATATGTTTGTGTGTGTGTGTAACCTGCCTTTGTGTATTAAAAAAGGAATAGAAATAATGATACCCAGTAGTAAGATTAAGATTTTTTCAGGGATAGAAATATTAGTTGACAGAGTATTTGTGGAGAATTAGCTAAATGGCAATGAACAGTTAACAGGGTTTTAGGATACCTGGGGATTCGATTAAATAAGTAAAAATTTAAACCAAACCCATGATTAAATAACCTATAGTAATGACCACCTGCTGAACCTCTCACAATCCTCAGTCCTGTGCCCCAGAAAGAACCGCCTACAACTGTTTAAACAATTTCTCTTTCTAGTTCTTCTCTTGGTTATATTCATATCTCTAAAGAATTGGTGGAAATGGCTACTTGTTGACGTTTTCATTTTAAACCTTTTCTACTGGCCTCCTGCTTGATAGGTGAGGATTTAGCTTTCTTATGTACCCACCCCCAGTTATATCCCCTTCCTAATTCCAATGTAGTTGTATCAGTATTTTTAGTTTTTCTACTGATCTCTATTTTTTATACCTATTTTTACCCTTAGTAATAGCACCCACTACACTATAAACTATCTTCTTCTTTGTCTCTTAATTGCACTTAGGTGAGCTCCTAACTCAGCTAGGAAGCAGGGTGGGGTGTGAAGGGGAGATAATTTGAGGGAGAAGGTATTGGTGAGGTAAATATCTGAACTGGAGTCTTAAGACCTGAACTGGGCAGGTCCAGGAGATAGAGATGGGATGAGCAGAGGGCATTTCAGGAAGAGGAAATAGGCATGGTGAAGACAAAGAGCCATGAAGAGTTTGGTGGACTGGGAAAGTACAAAAGTTCCATATGGGTAGAAAGACAGATGTGAGGAAATATGTGGTCTTTCATCATCTGGCAGGGTCCTTCATCACCTACAGCAGAGAGCAGACATCAGTTGAGACAGAACTGGGGAAAAGACTACAGCAGCAGTAGCCTTTTTGGCAGTGGTTGTATTATCTCTTTTCTTGCCCTGTCTTCTCTTTCTGCTCACCCACATAAGCTAGATAGCAGGCTTCCTCCCCATGGCACAGACTCAATGTTACCAGCCCCACTTTCTAAGGGCTTGGTGGGAATGAATTAGGAGGATTACTTTTTTTCTTTTTTTATGAATCTAAATAAGAGAAAGAAGAATTAATGCATTAAAGCTATACCTAGGTGAAAAAATTAAATAATTCCATGATCTGAAATTAAACAAAATATAAAATGTAGAAAACACTTATTAGTGACTTTTAATTATACTAACAGATAGTTATAATTCTTAAATAATTGTCTAACTAGACTAACATTTATGCAATCAATATGTAGGGAAGATTTTAAATTTCTTTTTATTTTTTCATTTATTGCTAATCTTATGCTAACAGGAATCATATCATTTTGAAATAATAACTAAGCGTCTAATTCAATTGTCTTAAACATTAATGGATATGTTTGTAAGTGGCTTTCCAGTTAATTACCTGTCTTTTTTGTTTAATTTTGAGATTTAAGTCTCCTTCTCATCCAGTCTTGCCTGGCAGTGTCCCACATCCATTTATGACCTTCACCTCATTTAATCAAGGAAAAAAACCCAAATTATAATAAAGCATTTTCTACCTTTGCACTGACTTGATATATTCATGTTTTTTTGATTCATCTTTCCTTTCATAATTATATTTTTAAAGTCATATAAAGCATTCAGAGATAGTGAAATAAATGTCTCCATTCTAATGAATATTTTGTTCAAGTTAGCTAAAGGCTTAGTTTTTCCTGCAGCAGGGTTTTTACTTGCTCCTTCAAATTTATCTAATGACTCTTCAAATAGCTGTAATTGACTGGAATCTTTTGACAGCCATTGCTTATATTATTTTGGGACTCTTTTAAATTACCAAGTAGAACTTTATAGAATATTATTTATGCTCTATTTTATTCATAGTATAGCTACATCTACATATAAATTTGCAGCTCTACTAGTTTTCTGCTTCTCTTGGGATTATCTAATCTGAACTAGATGAAGAAACTGAGGAGGTATAAAGACCTACGAGAAGAAAAAACGAAACAAGACAAGTTAATGGCAGAGTTGAGGATTAGAAGTCAGGCATTGTGGGCTTCCAAAGGAAACATGCTGTAACTTTTAGAGAGGCCACTGTAGGCATTTGCTTCTAATCCAATCCATTTTTTACGTTTATTCTTTTCATTTAAAGAGCAGCTGATCCAATTTTAAAATTGTTTCATATATTCAGTGCATTTTTATTAAGATTTATGACGTGTTATAAGAGTTCAATAGGAGGAAGGTAAAAGTTTAATCCTGCTTTTATTATGACTTTTCTTTCAATAAATATTTAATATATGCCAAATAAAAATTTAGGAAACATCATGATCGACTCTCTTGCTCTTTTCATAGCCTGTTGTGCTTTAATCAGGTAGACCTCATAATTTTATAAAACAATACAAATCTATTTCAATAAACATATCATAATTTGGTTATTCAGACAAAATTTTAAAATTATCTTCTAAATAATTTAATAGTTAAAAATAACTTCAAAAATGTCCTTTAGTCTCTCTTCTTTGTTCAGTTTTGTATCACCCTCTATCTAAAACCTACATAATTTGTTCTGAATCATTTTTATATTTTAATCTTCTTTGGGCTGTCTTTTTTACTCTTCAACAAAGATTACTTTTCTTTACTCTTACTGGGCAAATATATAACTCAGAGGAAAGATAAGACAATCATTTTAAAAACATTTACATTCCAGGTTTCAATACATTCCCTGCCCCCAAGGGAGCTAGATATTGTTTTTACAACCTGTTATTGGAAGAGAGAGAACCTATAACAATAAAATACATATTATATCAAAATACCAATAACAAAAACCAAAATGTACAGTAAAAGCACCTATAAGATAAATGTCTATTATATAACAAAAAAATGATTAAACTATCAATCAAGAGTATGATGATCAGTGAAAAAGGGGAAATAACTCAAATTCCCCAAAATACATATTTGTAATCATTCTTAGGCTTATCAATCATAGTATGCTAGCTCTGGAACCCAGACTATCTGGGTTCAAATTACAACTTTGCCACTAACTAGTTCTGTGGACTTGGGAAAGTACTTAATTTCTCTATCTCAGTTTTCTCAGGCTGTTGAATGAGAATAATAATAGTACCTGAAATTCATAATGTTACTGCACAGTATCTGGCACTGTCAGTTATTATACTGTTGTAATTGCTGCAATAGATCGTAGAGTCCCTCAAGAGGCCTAATTCTTTATTATTCATCTTTCTGCCTGCTAGAGTTCATGACTAATCTGTAGGTTTTATGTATTCTTTGACCTTTAGCTCCTGAAAACTCAGCTCTTGCTCCCACCAATCACATCAGTCTAGTTAAAGGTTTTCAAAGCTGGTTCTAAAGAACTGATTTATTCTTTGAAATTCAGGAGCCCTGGGTAAAATGGGGTAACTTATTTTCTTTGCAAAGTTTTTCTAGCATAATGGATTTCCTAGCTCCTAGACAACTCTGTCCCCACTTGTGATGGATTGTGGTTGTATGTACCCCAGTAGAACATGTTCTTAATGTAACCCATTCCTGTGGGTGTGAACCCATTGTAAGTAGGAACTTTTGATGAAGGTACTACAGTTAAGGCATAACCCATTTAAATAAGATGGTCTTAATCCTATTACTGAAGTCCTTTATAAGCAGAATGAAACTCAGATGGACATAGAGAAAGCATGAGGGAGCAACCAGAAGCTGAAATCAATGGAACCTGGAAGAGAAGGCAGAAGCTGGAAGAGGCCACCATGTACACTGCTATGTGACAGAAAAGCTAAGAACCAAGGGTCACCAGCAGCCAGCCCCAGAATGACAGTCTTCAGGAAGAAAGCATAGCCTTGATGATGTCTTGATTTGGACTTTCTCTTAGCCTCAGAACCCAAAGCTAATAAATCCCCATTGTTTAGACCAACCCATTATATAGTATTTGTTTGAGTAGCCCAGGAAACTAAAAGAACAACCCCTTTACTTTACCCTTTACCTTACTCTTTCTGTTAATAACATTTCCAGAAAGCAGCACTATCTTTTATCAGTGGATACTCATTGATCTTAAAAGGAAAAACATATGCATATAAATGTCAGGTGCAAAGACAATGGCCATAAAGCCTGCTCTCAGCCTCTTCAGCAACAAAAGGATATTTACTATTTTTCTGTTAAAGCCCTGGCTTGACCTAATTGTTTTCACTACTCAAAGTTATTCTTGGAAATAATGCATTTTATTTTTTAGTTAAAATAATAATAGCAAAGGCCTTGTTTAGTAAATAAGAGAACATAACCTTTATTCAATGTAAAGAGCACTGGATTCTATATTCGTCTGTGTGCCAAATAGGCCTCTGAGCTTTAAAAACTAATTATAGGAAGAAAGTCCCACTTTTCCATCTTATTGGTGTGTACCATATTCAATGGCAGTCTAATGTGCTAAATCAAGGCTCTCTGTCAATCCTACCACAATGGGATATCAATGAAGGATGTTTGCTCCTACTAATCTCTGCTTGCAACTTCTAATCAGGACAAAGGATGACAGGTTAAGAAGAAAGAATCAATCAAACAAAAAATAAAACAGACCTAAAATATTTTTCCTCTATTAAAAAAATTAATTTGTTCTCCACACTATTCCTACATGCAAAAAAATGGGTAATTTCTTAATTGAAACATTCAGCAACAGAAACTAGACTCTATGGTTCAATTCATATGAAATTCAAGGAAAAGAGAAACTACAATGATAAAAATCAGAATTGTGGTTACCTTGGGGGAAGTCCTTTTGGGGTACTAGAAAAATTTAATATAATTTATATAACATAAATTTTATAAAAAATAAAAAATATATAACATAATAAACAATATAACATAAATTTTTAATTTAAAAAATATATAACAACAAATGTAATTGACAATTTCATCACATAGTTGCATATTCATCATCATGATCATTTCTTAGAACATTTGCGTCAATTCAGAAAAAGAAATAAAAAGACAACAGAAAAAATTCATACATACCATACCCCTTACCCTCCCTTTCGTTGATCACTAGCATTTCAATCTAAATTTATTTTAATATTTGTTCCCCCTATTATTTACTTTTATTCCATATGTTTTACTCATCTGTTGATAAGGTAGATAAAAGGGGCATCAGACACAAGGTTTTTGCAATCACACAGTCACATTGTGAAAGCTATATCATTATACAATCATCTTAAAGAAACATGGCTACTGGAACACAGCTCTACATTTTCAGGCAGTTCCCTCCAGCCTCTCCATTACAAGGAGATGCCTATTTATAGATATCTATAAATATCTATAATGTTAGATGACTAACAAGGTGATATCTATTTAATGCATAAGAATAACCTCCAGGATAACCTCTTGACTCTGTTTGGAATCTCTCAGCCATTGACACTCTATTTTGTCTCATTT